>NC_137797.1:44953179-45619429 GCF_963383645.1 Muscardinus avellanarius
TCACCATCACCACCACCATCATTATTATTTTGGTACTGGGGATTGGACCCAGGAAGATTTTACCTTCGAGTTATACTCTTTTAGTTTTCATATTGAGTTTTTTAGTTTTAATTTGGAAACTGGGTCTTGCTAAGTTACTGAAGCCCTTTTTAGTTTTAATTTTGAAACTGGGTCTTGCTAAGTTACTGAAGCTGGCCTCGAACTTAGGACCCTCCAGTCTCAGCCTCCGAAGCCATCATTCACCTTTTTTTTTTTTTTTTTTTTTTTTGGTACTGGATACTGGTGATTGAACCCAGGGGCATTCTGCCTCTAAGTCACACCCTAGCCCTTTTTATGTTTTATTTTGAAACAGGATCTCCCTGAGTTGCTGAGTCTGGCCTCAAACCTGCGGAGGTCCTCTGTCTCAGCCTCTTAAGTACTGGGATGGGTGTGGGCCACGGAGCCCATCAAGACATTATTATATTATCCATTTTTTTAGGGAGGGGTCCAAAGCACAAAACAATTCAGTACAACTTTTTCTTGTACCTGGAAGTGCCCTCACTAAAAGGAATGAACAATTTAGGAAGACAGAGAACATATCCAAATATTAATGGCCTTGCTGCCTCCCTGCATTTTCATCCACAGGCAGTTTTAATTCGATTGTTTGGATCTCCTCCCTTTGTTTCGTTTGGCATCTAAACTACTCTAGCGCCACCTGTTGACTCTTACGGGAAACTGTTTGACCCAGAACCTTTCCTACATAATTTAATTTTTTTTTCTAGTTAGGATTCTGTTCTACACCTTGTTTTATTTAGGTTTTTTTTTTTTGTGTGTGTGTGTGTGTGTGGTACTGGAGTTTCTAGAAGCCCTTCTACCTCCGGGTTACACTCCAAGACACCTATTTTTTATATTTTATTTCGAAACAGGGTCTCTTAAACCAGCAAGGCTGGCTTTGAACTTGTGCGGTCCTTCCTGTCTCCGCCTCCCAAGCGGGGATTACAAGCCTGCGCCACCACACCCGTCGTTTTATTTATAGTTTCAAATGTCCACTTTATTCCATAAAACACTTAACATTAACCATTTATATTTGACAGAGATGCCGGTGATACTAATAACATGGCAAAACACTGTAATTTATATTTTCTAGACAAGAATATCATGGCCGGGTGTGGTGGTGCACGTTTGTAATCCCAGCATTTGGGAGGCTGAGACAGCAGGATCCAGTTACTACTTACTGAGGCTCTTTGCAACTCACTGAGACCCTGTTTCAAAATAAAGAATAAAAAACAGGACTGGGGGTATAGCTTGGAGGTAGAATGCCCCTGGGCTCCATCCCCAGTACCTAAAAAAAAAAAAATCATGATACAAAATTATGTGTACCACTACTACATTTTACATAAGATAAAAGGGAACTGCCAATCAACTTCAGAAAGTAGTGAATTCATCCCTCCTCTAAAATTTGATTATTAAATTGTTATAAATTAATAGTAAACCAGACCTGGTGGCACATGCTTGTAATCCCAGCACTTGGGAGGCAGAGACAGGAGGATTGCACAGGTTTGAAGCCAGCCTCAGCTGAATGAGGCTCTCAGAAACTTAGTGAGACCATGTTACCAAATAAAGTATAAAATAGGTCTAGGAGTGTAGCCCAGAGGTAGAAAACCCCTGAGTTCCACCCTCAGTACCACAATAAATAAATAAATAAATAAATAAACAAATAAATAAATTCATAGTAAATAGAATATGTTTTATTTTATGTTATTCTGCTGTTTCATGGTGCATAACATTTTTACAAGGCTTTTTGGAGACTAAAATTAATGATCAGCAATGCAAAACAGTAGTCCAACTTTTTGAATTACAATCACTAGATAAACAGAACATGCTCTTACACGTGCACAAAACTGCATGGAAAAGTACTAAAATTTTAGAATGGCCTTGTGTAATTTAAGTCCTCTTTCTTGTATATAAATAAATGACCCACGCTTTAATTTGCCTAAAGATAGACTTTTACTCTGGCAGTAACATGCTATTTCTACCACATATTAAAGTGAATACCAGACCTAAGGAGGCAGGGGCTGTAAGTGAATTTTCATTGGGAAGGGAAGATGGCGACTTGACGGGCAGCAAATGAAGCATGAACCTCATGTTGTCACAGGTGGACGTGGCACTCAGGAAATGTTATGTGGGAGGCATTTCAACCTCACTTCCCGTCAGCCCCCAAACACCAAGTGCTTCAATGCTTACAAAAAATACAAAAGGAATACAGAAAGAGCATGGGAAAGTTGCTTGGAAAGAAACACCTGGAAGGGCACGAAGTACTGTGTGCATGTATGTTATTGTCAACATGATTTACATTATGATGTGAGACTATAATGCACCAATAAAAGCACATTTAAAAAAAAAGGCTCGGGAGGCTGAGACCAGAGGATTGTGGTTTGCAGACAGCCTCAGCTACTTAGTGAGGACCTCTGCAACTTAGTGAGACCCTATTTCAAAATAAGGAATAAAAAAATAGGACTGAAGGTGTAGCTCAGAGGTTGAATGCCTCTGGGTTCCATCCTCAGTATCACAAAAAGTGAGAGGAGAGAGAGAGAGAGAGAGAGAGAGAGAGAGAGAGAGAGAGAGAGAGAGAAAAGAAGAAGAAGAAGAAGAAGAAGAAGAAGAAGAAGAAGAAGAAGAAGAAGAAGAAGAAGAGAGAAGAGAAGAGAAGGGAAGGGAAGAGAAGAGAAAGAAAGGAAAGAAGGAAGGAAACACCTAAAGAAGGAGGGATGGAATGTCTAAACTGACAAGTTATATAGAACACTCGTCAGTTGTAATTAACTATTTTCCCATCTTTATGATAATATAAAACACTAATTCACTTGCAAAATTAGTTCACATTATACCAGATAGATTTTTAATTCTTCTGTAAATTCTTGGAAGTTACTTGTATTTACATAAAATAAAGCTATTAGGACTTTTTCACAACAGCTGTACACCAGAAGGCTAAGACAAACAAAATCTAGAAACAGAGTTTTCCTAAAACTAAAGCGTGAGCTGGGCATGGTGGCGCGCACTTGTCATCCCAGTACTTGGGAGGCTGACACAGGAGGATCACACAGGTTCAAAGTCAACCTCAGCTACTTACTGAGGCTCTCAGCAACTCAGTGAGACCCTGTTTTCAAATAAAATATAAAAGAGGTCTGGGAGTGTAGCCCGGAAGTAGAAAGCCCCTGGGTTCTATCCCCAGTACCAACCCCCCCACAAACTAAAGTGTGAAAAGACAATAAGTGGTTGAGCTCATATGTATGGATGAGATTCTGCCGGGCGTGGTGGCACACGCTTGTAATCCCAGTGCTAGGGAGGCTGAGACAGGAGGATCCAGGCTTGTGGCCAGCCTCCACAACTTAGTGAGAACCTGTTTTAAAATAAAGAATAGAGCCGGGCGTGGTGGCACACACTTGTAATCCCTATGCTTGGGAGGCTGAGACAGGAGGATTGCACAGGTTCAAAGCCAGTCTCAGCTACTTAGTGAGGCTCTCAGCAACTTAATGAGACCCTGTTTCCAAATAAAATATAAAATAGGTATGGGAGTATAGCCCGGAGGTATAAAGCCTCTTCGTTCCACCCCCAGTAACACACACACACACACACACACACACACACACACACACACAATAAAAATTAGGGCTGGAGGTGTAGTTCAGAGGTAGGCAAAATACCCCTGGGTTTAATCACCAGTACTGGGGAAAAAAAAAAAAAAAAGAGGATTCTGAGTGAAATAAACAATAGAGACAGACACATAGAAAGGTTTCTTGGAGGGGAAGAAAGATGGCCTCCTGTGTGCATTTATTTTTCTGTCCCTTCTGTTGCATCACATTCTTCTGCACTGCCCAATGTCCAGTTATGTTACGGCTATTAACAACTGCATGATGAGGGTGCCATCTTTGCAGCAGTCTTCAGTGTATGGAGTTCTATGATGGCCTCATCAAAAGCAGTTTTAGGCAAGCTCTGGGTTATTAAGGATCTCATGGTAACACAGAGAGAAGTTAAGAGGCAGCCCCAGGCAGATTTTATGTGTGTGCTGCATCTCTTGCTTATATTGAAGGCTTCTTGGGAAGGTCCTTGGGAATAATCTATCATTTCTTTTCAATCATCACCACAAGCACCCAATGAAAGTAACCTCCCTCTGTTTTCAGGTTAAATCTCTGGATTCGTTAGTTGCCTTGCTATTAATTACTTACTCGACAACTGCAGGACAGTGGTGCAGATGGATCCCAGTTCAGGCTCTACTTTCTCCTGATACCCTTCATTAGCTGCAACTTCTTGTCAGGTATTGGCTCTCTACCCAGAGCTCTCCAGGTGGCCGGCAGCCTGAAGTTCTAGCAGGCACCGGAAGGCAGGCAGCATTCCTCATTTAACAGCTCCACCACCAGGGGCTCAGTGAGGACCTCAGGGCAGGTGGCTTCACCTTCTGGCTCACTCTTTCTCAGTACTTCTGCGGTGGGTGGCTGTGGGCAGAGGTGATGGTGGTGCTCTTTTTTAGAGCACTGGCAGATCGGGAGGAATCCTCTGCAAGAGCCTTTGCATCTCTGTGGTCCCTTTTATCTGCTTTTATCTTCAGCAGCGAGCCTCCTTGAGGTGAAAGGCAGGTCATTGCTTTCATCGGTTTTAACTGATCTTTCTTCCTGATTCCAAATCTTGGCTCACTTTTTGAAAAAATTTCTCCTCCCTCTTTCTTTTGTTCATTTGCGAATTTGAAGTGTTCTAAATGTGCCTTCCAACCCTGAGGATCAGACTCCTGACCTATCTGAAGGAAAGCCTGCAGTGGGGGTGAAACTAATAGTAACCAAATGTTTAAATCTATAGCTGGGGTTGTAGCTCAGTGGTAGAGGGCTTACCTAGCAGTTTTGAGGCCCTGTGTTCAATCCCAGTGCCCCCAAACAAACAAAATAAACAAAATCGAAGTGTTTGAAAGTGCTTAAAAGCCCCCCTTCTTAGTATCATCATAAAGTCCTAACTGCCTTTATCCTTTTCCACTTAAATCTGTATTTCTATCATATTTATCACAAAAAATTATGATAAAGATTTATTATCCACTGACTGAGGATATGAGAATTGGAAGGAGATTACAAGATAATTTAGACTCCCACCCTTGTGTTTATAGTTTTCTGACATTTGTCACGGGAGCCATCTGAAATTGTGTAGCTGGGCTTCCTTCCTGATTCTTTTTATTTTTATTTTTTTCTTCTTCTTCTCCAAAGTTGAGGGCTTTGTTTCTGCTCCTGTTCTTATAAAAAAAAATACCTGTGTTGGTAGCAAGGTTGCCTCCCTCAACACCTGGACACGGCACACTGCGATTCCCTGCGGCAGGTCCAGCTTCTCCCCACCTGAGATGAGTTAACTGCTGGACTTCTGCAGTGCTTACCCCACCCCCACCCCACCTTGTCCTGCTAGCGACAGGGAGGGCTGCACAGCCATCAGCTGGCATTTCCAAAGCCTTTCAGTATTTGCCCACTGACGGCTAAGTAGTTTAAAAGTTCTAAAAGGAAGAAAAATAAATCTTTCCCAGAAAACTTCTCCCTCCTGTCTCATTACTTCTGCTAATGGCAGAGCCTAAGGGCATCTGGGGACTGCCAGCTCCCCAATTTCATCACTGCCCCTTTGCTGGTTCTTTGATACTGACCTTGGACATTCCCTCAGTCTGATGTAAAATACTTTGGGGAATCAGCTTTAAGGGTCCTCTCCCAAGCAATCTGCATCCTCTAATCCATCCTAATAGAACTCCTGGACTTGCCACTGCCTTACGGGGTGCCTCAATTCCAGCCTTAGTTTGCACTGTGCACTTTTATGTGACGTCAAGTAATGTTCTTTTTGGAAAGTGATTTTTATGGGTGATGTTCTTTCTAGATAATGTGGACAAGTCTGTAGCATGAAGTTAGAGCCTTTCTTAGTTTCAGTGTAAGAGTTTCCTTCTTAAGATTCTCTCAGTTCCTTTTGGTGGGTATAGTATAGAAAGCACTTTCTTTTCTTTTTGTGGTACTAGAGATTGAACCCAGGGATGTTCTATCTCCAAAGCTACATACTCAGCCCTTTTTATTTTATTTTAGTTTTGGAACAGAATCTTGCTAGGTTGCTGAAAGTCTCACTAACTTGTTGAGGCTGATCTTGAACTTGAAATCTTGTCTCAGCCTCCCAAGTACTGGGATTACAGAGGCATGTGCCACCTAATGCAGCTGGAAAGAACTTTTTAAAAAAATGCTTGCCTATACTTTCATTTTATAGATAAAAAAATGAGATATAGAGGTAAAATTTTATTGGTCAGATGCATACAACCAGAGAGTAGCAGCCTTATTTTTCCTGTTTTTTTTTTTTTGTTGTTTGTTTGTTTTGGTGTGTGTGTGTGTGTGTGTTTTCCGCTACTGGGGATGGAACTCAGGGGCATTCTATCTCTAATCTACACCTCCAGCCCTATTTTTTATTCTTTATTTTGAAACAGGGTCTCACTAAGTTGCAGAAGGCCTCACTAAGTAGCTGAGGCTGTCTGAAAACTGCAATCATCCTGTCTTAGCCTCCCAAGTACTGTCCTGTTTAAAAATTAATATTAGCATCCATTTTTTGGGGGTTGGTACTGGGGGTGGAACCCAGAGGCTTTCTACCTCCGGGCTATACTGCCGGACCTTTTTTATATTTTATTTGGAAACAGGGTCTCACTAGGTTGCTGAAAGCTTCACTAAGTAGCTAAGGCTGGCTTTGAACCTGTGCGATTCTCCTGTCTCAGCCTCCCAAGCGCGGGGATTACAAGCGTGCGCCACCATGCGTGGCCAGCATCAAGTTTTTTAAAACTGTCTTTTCATTTGAGACTATTTTACTTTTTTTTTAAATTTTTTGTTGGTGCACTGTATTTATAAATCATAGTGGGATACAAAAAACTTTTGTAGACATACATGCACACATTGCCCAGTCAGCCCCCACCTGATTCCCACCCCATTCCCTCCCCATCCCTCCTTCCCATGCTTGGCTTAGTGGTTGACATCTAGTATTATAGCAATTTATCCAAAATCAAAAATGATAATCTCACATAACAGTTTCATTTGTCTGATACCAAGCTTTTGATAACTTAAAGATAACATTTTAATATTTCTTTTTGCTTTCTTTCTTACCAGAGAATATTTTTTTTCTTTTTTTTTTAGGTGAAACTATCATATATTTATATATTTATTTTTTAAGAAAAAAATCTATCCTAATATAGAATATGGACTCTAGATACCCAAAACGATCTCAAAAAAGAACAAAGCTAGAAGATATATATTTTCTAATTTCAAACCATATAAAGCTACAATAATTGAAACAGTGTAGTACTATTCTAAAGGCAGATATATAAACCATTGGAGTTAAATAAAAGCCTAGAGATACATTCTTTCATATATTGTCAAGTTATTTTTGACAAGGTTTCCATGAACATTTGATGGAGGAAATACTAATCTTTTAACTAAATATTGTTGAAAAATAATAATTACATGAAAAAGAATAAAATTGGACCCTTACCTAATCCCATATACAAATATTAACTCAAAATAGATGAAAGACCTAAATATAAATCTTAATACTATAAGCTTTTAGAAGAAAATCTGGGTCATAAAACCTCACAACATTGAAATTGGCAGTGATTTCTTGGATATGATTTCAATAGCACAGGCAACAAAAGGGTATAAAACTCCCTAAAAAATAAAATATTGTATATCCAAAGACAATGTAAACAGAGTTAAAAGTTACTGATAGAATGGGATAAAATATTTCCAAATGCTATATCTGAAGGTATATTAATATTCCAACTAGAAATCCTAAAAATTAACAATAAAAGCTAACAATACAATTTAGAGATAGGTATAAGACTAACATAAATAATGAATCTCCACAGATAACCAGTCTTAGTTGTCTGTTGGATGGAAAATCTTGTTTCTCTGGTTCTGGTGTGTGTTACCTATTTCTTCTTTGTAGTTAATCTCTTTGAGTATTTTCTCTAGTGCTGGTTTTGAAGACATAAATTCCTTCAGTTTCTGTTTGTCATGGAAGCTTCTTATTTCTCCATCTAATTCTATAGAAAGTTTTGCTGGGTAGGAAATTTTTGGCTGGAAGTTGTTTTCTTTCAGAGTTTGGAATATGTTACTCCAAGCCCTTCTGGCTCTCATGACTTGGTTTGGGAAGTCTGGAGTGATTCTAATTGGTTTGTCTCTGAATGTCACTTGGACCTTTGTTTTTGTTGCCTTTAAGATTCTCTGCTTGGCTTCCACATTGGTCATTTTGACAGTTATGTGGCGTGGGGATCCTCTTCTCCGATCCTGTCTAAAGGGAGTTCTATAAGTTTCCTGGACCTGTGTATCAACCTCCTGCTCTATGTTTGGAAATTTTTCTGCTATTACTTCCTTGAAGAGATTGTTGATCCCTTTGGTTTCACCTTCTTTTCCCTCCTCTATTCCAATTATTCTTAGGTTAGCTCTCTTAAAATGGGCCCATATTTCTTCAATGTCAGATTCCTGCTGTCGGATATTTTTTCCTAGATTAGAAACTATGCGTTCATTTTTGGATTGCTCATCTTCTAAGAGTGAGATTCTATTCCCCATGTGGTCTAATAGGTTGTTTGTACTTTGAATTGAGGACCTTACTTCATTAATTGCATCCTTTATCTCTTTTTGGCTCTCTCTGAGTTCTTTTCGAAGCACCTCTATTATTTCTACAGTTATTTTCCTGATTTGATCTTCTAGAAATCTCTGAGTTTCTGTTTTATCGGGTTCTGATGTTGTGGGATTGTGGGCATTCATTGCTCCATTGTTATTCGTCTTTCCCATGATTTCGTGTGTTTTTGCCTTTTCTGGGTTCTTCCCTTGGTGCTCTTCACTTAAGGTGCTCTGGATCTTGAGTCTGTGGTATCTCAGTCACCACTACTCCTTTACTAGGTTGTATCGCAAAGTCTCAGATCCAGGGAGTCAATAGAGGCTGCTTTAGATCATGGGGGGTGCCAGGTTGCGCGTTCTTCTATGGTGTGATATCTCTGCCACCACCACTACCCCACTGGGTCAAGTCCCTGGGAGTCAGTACTGGGATTTCTCCTCTGGGGCCCGCAATTTGACTTACTGTTGTTGAATACGCAGATGGAGCTGTAGTGGTCTCAGTGAATTCTTTGCTGCTGCTGCCGCTGGTGGCAATATGGTGCTGCTGCTATGCCCTCGGCTGTGAGGCTGGTGTATTTCTTCTCTGTTTTTGAACTCCACTCTGAGTCCCTGCAGCGTGTGCTGAGCCCAGCCACTGGGAGCTTTAGATGCTTCCTGAGCCGAAAAATCTGCCGAATCCCGCAGGGCTCTTCCGCAGCGGCTCACCTCGGCTCGCTGTCCGGGCTCTTCTGCAGTGGCTTACCTCGGCTCGCTGTTCGCAGTTCCTCTCTGGAGCCTGGTGGGTTGTTGCATGCGTTGGTCTGTAGCCGTAGCCGTCCGGTGAGCTCGCCGCTGCTGCCGGTAGTCAGGTGCTGCTGCTGCGTGTTCGGCCGTGAGGCTGGTGTATCTCCTCTGTGGCTCTGAGCTCTGTTATGAGACCCCCTCCTCTCTGGGGCTGGTGATTTTTTTTTTCCTCTGGTGATGGTGTTTTCTGGCTATGAAAGGCGCTGATTTTGTGGTAATAGAGATTGGTTGTTAGCGGGGCTCTTAAGCCCTGCTTTTCTCGGTCGCCATCTTCCTGGAAGTCCTATTTTACTTTTAAACTGGATTATAGGTTCAATTAGTGGGCCTCATCTCAGATGTGGACTATTATTTAAATCAAGTTTTTTTATGGGATAATTTCTGATTCTAAGCATTCATTTTCCTTATGAATATTTGGAACAGTACATAACTCCTCATGAAGATTTCAGAATACCAGTTGAACTGTAAAATTCACCATTAAATTGAAAAATTATTCTATGGAAATAAAGCAATGCTAGATGTTTCTGCTGAAGGGAAAGCCTGTGTACAACAGGTGAGGAGACTTAACGGTAACCCAGTTAGACCAAAAGGAGAATGAACCACTCCATCATTACCCCACAGCCTTGATTCAGTGGTAAGATCCATAATTTTGGTAACTATATTATTTATTTCACTATATACTCTTTATAGAGCCGGGTGTGGTGGTGCACGCATATAATACCACTACTTGGGAGGCTGAGACAAGTGGATCACAGGTTCACGGCCAGCCTCAGCTACTTAGTGAGGCCCTCTGCAAGTTAGTGAGATGCTGTTTCAAAATAAAAAATAAAAAATAAAAAATTGGGCTGGTGTTGTAGCTCAGAGGTAGAATGCCCCTGGGTTCAATCCCCAGTACCATCATCAAATACATACATACATACATACATACATACATACATACATATATATTTTTTTCTTCTCATTCCTGTTTTGTGGTAGCGCCTACCTTCTCATAGAAATGATATTAAAATTAAAACAATTCTTTGTCAGACTAACTGGAATATTAAGTTATCTGAATGCTTATTAATAATGACAGACAAATATTCCCAAGTTGGGAAACATCTCCCATATGAATTTTCATACAGCTGAGAAAAAACAATCTCCAAACACTCTAGGGCTTTCATAGAAATAATGGCTACCAATAACAAGATAGAATTAGTATATTTCAATATTGAAATATTAAAAATTTTTATTATTGAATAATAATAGGCAGGTGTGGTGGTGCACGCTTGTAATCCCCGCACTTGGGAGGCGGAGACAGGAGGATTGGGCAGGTTCAAAGCCAGCCATGCTGGCTTAAGAGACTCTGTTTCCAAAAATTAAAAAAAATAAAAAATAGGTCTGGGAGTATAGCCCGGAGGTAGAAGGGCTTCCAGGAATCCCAGTACCACCAAATATTAATAATAATAATGATGATAATAATAATATATAACTATTAATTATAAAAAGAACTACCATTTACTGAGCACTTCACTTTATGCCGCTACTGACCCACATAATTTACAAACATGTTGTTTAGTCTTCACAATGAGCCTGTGAGGTAGGCATAATTTTCCAAGTGAGTAAACATGAGTCTGAGAGAGGTTAGTTACGAGTATTCCTGAGGTCATACTGCTAGTGGAAAGAAGGCCTGGGATTTAAATCCAGGGCAATCCAATGTAGGAAACTTTGACCATCACCAGTCCTATTACTCAGTGCTTTTTAATTCCTAACCTACCCAGGCCCATATGCTTTTCATTCCTTCCCAAACTGTTTCTCAGTTGTCTGGAAAGGTAGAAATTGACTACTGGAACGCTCACTGCCTTTTTCTCCTTCCATAGTAGTATACACTTGTTGCCAGTCAATCCTGTTTCCTCACCTTCTGCTATTCATGCTTTTTAAATTTCCATTCTGAGATAGGTTTCAGCGTCCTGTCTCAGCCTGAGTGACCTGCTCCCATCCATACCCTTCCTATCTCTCCAACAGAACCACACTCATGAGGGGAGAGCTTAAAGAGCACATGGTTAAAGTGTGGGCCAATGCTTGGCTGTTACCTTGTGTGTGTAGTTATCTTGTTTCACCTAAACCATCAACTCTTTAGACATAATTATTATTGTATCATTGAATATTTTGGCAAAATAGTTACCTTTATTAAAATAAAGAACACATTTTAGATCCCACATTTCTTAAAAATTGAACTAAAAATTGAAGAGGCCAATGTAAATAATAGAAGCCAGGCATGGGTGCACGTTTGTAATCCCAGTACACAGGTTCACAGCTAGTCTCAGCTACTTAAAGAGGCCCTCTGCAATTTAGTGAGACCTTGTTTCAAAATAAAGAATGAAAAATAGGGCTGGGGGGTGAAGCTGGGTTCAATCTCCAGTACTGTAATAAATAATTAAATAAATGAACGAATGAATAAGTAATAAAGTTTTTTATTTTCAGAGTAATTGGCCACTGCATCAGACTGGAATTTGGAGTAGGGAACTTTCAAGTTCCTTTTGGGCTGACTATTCCATAAAAACCCTGGTACTGAGAGGCAGAATGTCATGGGATAGAAGCTGAACCAAAACAGTGAGTTCAAAGAACATGAAACACATAGTGAGAACCAGAGGTTGCAATGGGAAACAAAGCAAAGATGGAAGGGCAAATAGTAGCAGTGTTTTAATCAAAATAGCCAAACACGGAATATGTGAAACTTATGAAACACGGAATCTCCAGAAGCCAGAAAATCCAATGGAATTTTCTTTTTAATCTAGGTAATTTCATTACTTTTCAGATTGAAGAATTTTTTGAGGCTTTTGTTTGGTTTGAAGATTAAAAGTAGTTTTTGTTGTTGTTTACTACTTCACTGGAGAAAACTATGTTAAACAGCCCTTATTTATGGAATTGAAAATAAAAATCTTGTTGGCAGCAACATGGCAGTGTGTGTGTTAACAATAGTACAAACATGAGTCACAGAGGCATTTCACTTGGTGTCACAGACATTGATGATAGAGCAGATTTAAAAACTAATTCAAATTATAATGGGAAGGAAAAGAAAGCTCAAGAGGAAAAGAACAGACATTGACTGTTAAACAGAGTGTCAGGGTAGAAGAAGCACACTTTACCCTTTCTCCCTCACTGAATATAATTGAAACCTTGGACAGAACATGCAGAGCAGTTATCTGAGGACTCTGGAGAATGTGTAGTCATGCCAGACTTGGGCAGGGACCAGAACCTGAGGTATCAAGCTGATGGAGAGTTTCCTGTTATGCCCCCTGCAGTATCCTGTCCTGAACTCAAAGGCAGCCTGGAATCTAAAACTGCACAGTGAGTCAGAGGAAAAGGCTGAAGAGGAGGCCTCTGTTTTGGCCCAAGGCCTGGGAAGGAAGACCTTTATGGGTCAGAGAGGGTGGAGGAAGTTTTATGTTTAATTTTTTTCTGTTGTTCCATTCTTTGCTGCACCAGCCCCCAGGCAATCCTATAATAGAAGGAGCAGTCAAACTGGTACCTAAAACTCCAAGGGAACTGTTTATTATGACTCAAAGGAACTGTATTCCCAAAAACATGGGAGGAATATATACAAACAATAATAGCTATATTTTAATCAAAATAACTTAACCCATGTAAAACACATAGAATCCAGAATATCCAACATAATTTCCTTTTTAGTCTAGGCAATCTCATTACTCACTGGTGGTAAAGTGCACAGCAGAACAAGAAATCCAAAGCCCTGGATGTCTAGCCAATGACCCAGGAAGAGAGTGTTCTAGGATCTTGAAAGTATCCAGGAAATTGTGAAAATATCAGATTAATAAAATAATCCCAGCCAGTTGTAGTGGTGCACACCTGTAATCCAAGTAACTGGGCAGCTGATGCAGGGGGATCACAGGTCTGAGGCTAGCCGCAGCAATTTAGTGAGACCTTGCTTCAATAAATAAACAAACAAACAAACAAACAAACTAGGGGTATAACTCAGGGATAAAATGTCCCTGTGTTTAATCCCCATTAATAAAAAGAAAGAAGAAAAATTCCATAAAATTGTACAAATTCCCAGGCTAAACTTCAAATTGCACACACATAAAAGGATCTGACCCTAAGCAGCACACTAAGGGAATTTGGAACTGTGCTGCAGGTTAGGCCATAGTTCAGGTCCAAGACTGACCACTAGGTGGCTAAAACCTGAAACAAATCCAAATAGCACTACAAAGCCTATAAAAACTGAATTAGAGCCATTGCCCATAGAAACCTGTAGTCTGAATCTAATTAAGTAGTTTACCTACAAATATGTTTAAAATATCCATAGGCTTTTTTATGGTACTGAGGATTGAACCCAGAAGTATTCTACCTCTGAGCTACATCCCCAGCCCTATTTTTTATTCTTTATTTAATTTTTTTTTTAAGCCGGGTGTGGTGGCGCATGCTTGTAATCCCCGCGCTTGGGAGGCTGAGACAGGAGGATCGCACAGGTTCAAAGCTAGCCTCAGCTACTTAGTGAGGCTCTCAGCAACTTAGTGAGACCCTGTTTCCAAATAAAATATAAAAATGGGTCTGGGAGTATAGCCTGGAGGTAGAAAGCCTCTGGGTTCCACCCCCAGTATCACCAAAAAAAAAAAAAAAAATTGAAAAAAATTGAAAAAAAATTTTTTTAATTGGTACATTGTGGTCATACATCTTAATGGGGTACAAGATGGTGGAGGCATACATGCACACATCACCCAATTAGCCCTTACACAATTCTCAACCCATCCCCTCCCCTCCCTCCTATTCATGTTTGGCTTAGTGACTGACATTGATATGTTTGTTAAAGAACATTACGTGCATTAGAGAATTTCCCTCTCCTCCTCATCCCCCTCAGTAAGGTCACCTTATTTGCTCATCTTTAGTATCTCCTTCTTTGTTTAGAGTTCCTCCCATATATAACTCCTATATATAACTATATGTACAGGATAACTCCTATATATAAATTATATATATATATATATTTTTTTCTCCCTAGCTTCCGCATATTAGGGAGAGCATCCGATTTTTTAATTTTTTGTGACTGACTAATCTCACTTAGCATGATGTCCTCCAGTTCCATCTATTTCCCTGTAAATGATGTAATTGTGTTTTTCTTTATGTCTGAGTAAAATTCCATTGTGTACATATCCCATAGTTTTTTTTTTTTTAAACAGTACTTAGGGTGGCTACTCCGGGCTATACTCCCAGACCTATTTTATACTATATTTGGAAACAGGGTCTCACTAAGTTGCTGAGAGCCTAAGTAGCTGAGACTGGCTTCGAACCTGTATGATCCTCCTGTCTCAGCCTCCCAAGCACTGGGATTACAAGCGTGTGCCACCACGCCGGCTCCATATCCCCTAGTTTTGTAATCCATTCATCTGTTGATGAACATCTTGGCTGGTTCCATAGTTTGGCAATGGTGAATTGTGCAGCTATGAGCGTAGATATGCGTGCATTAGGTTGGTAATTTGGTTTCCATTCTTTTGGGTAGATAGCCAGAAGTGGTATTGCTGGATCATATGGTAAGTTTTTCTCATTCTTCTGAGGATCCTCCATATAATTTTCCAAAGTGGATGTACTAATTTGCAGTCCTACCAACAATGTATTAGAGTTCCCACTTCTCCACATCCTCACCAACATTTGTTGTTGTGTTTTGAATGATTGCTATTCTAATTGGAGTTAGGTGAAATCTCGGGGTAGTTTTGATTGACATCTCTCTGATTGCTAATGATGTTGAACATTTTTATTGCATTTATTGGCCATTTGTATTTCTTCTTTCATGAAGTGTCTATCTAGTTCACTTGCCCATTTTTTGATTGGTTATTTGTTTTCTTAGTGCTCTATTGGAGCACTTAGTCTTCTATAGGAGTAGTTGGCAAAAATCTTCTATTCTGCTGGCTCTCAGTTGAGGTTCTTGATAGTTTTCTTTGCTGTACAGAAGCTCTTCAGTTTGGATGTGGAGAAGAGGGAACTCTAAGACATTGTTGGTAGGATTGCAAATTAGTGCAACCACTTTGGAAAACAGTATGGGGAATCCTCAGAAGAATGGGAACAAATCTATCATTCGATCCAGCAATATCACTTCTGGATATCTACCCAAAAGAAAGGAAACCAAACCACCAAACTAATGCATGTGTATCTATGTTCATAGCTGCACAATTGACCATAGCCAAACTGTGGAACCAGTCAAGATGTCCATCAACAGATGAATGGATTACAAAACTGTGGGATATGTACACAATGGAATTTTACTCAGCCATAAAAAAAAAATACAATTGTTGTATTTTCAGGGAAATGGATGGATCTTGAGGACATTATACTAAGTGAGATTAGTCAGTCACAAAAAGTAAGGAATCAGATGCTTTCCCTAATATGTGAAAGGGTGAATGGGGTCATAGGAGGAACTCCAGGTGAAAAAAGAGATCCTATAGAGGAGCAAATAAGGCAGCCTAACTGGGGTTGGGAAGTGGGGAGAGGGAAATGCTTTTAAAGCTCATGATGTACTTATTCATATCGAAGTCAACTACTAAACCAAGCATGGGAGGGAGGGGTGGAAAGGGAATGAGGTGGGGACTGGGTGGGGGCTGGCTGGGTGATGTGTGCATTTATGCCTACACAAGTTTTTTTACCCCATTATGATGTATAAATACAATGCACCAATTAAAAAATTAATAAAAAAGAAGATCTTCAGTTTAATGAAATCCCACGTATTGATTTTCCTTTTAGTTTTCTGTGCCTTTGGAGTCAAACATTGTTGAGAAAGTTTTTACCTGTGCCTATGTGTTGCCGTGTTGGTTGGACCTATGCCCTCTTCAAGGAGCCCCAAGGTCTCTGGTCTAATTTCCAAGTCTTTGATCCATCTTGAATTGGCTCTTGTGCAGGGTGAGAAAGTAGGATTTATTTCCATTTTTTGCATATGGTTAACCAATTTTGCCAGCACCATTTGTTGAACAGGCTATCTTTTTTTTTCAGTGTATGTTTTTGACCCCTTTGTCAAAAATCAATTGGCTATTCTTTTGAAACAGTCTCACACCTGGCTATCCATAGGATTTAAAGAGTATTCAGAGCCAGGTGTGGTGGCACATACTTGAAATCTCAGTGCTTGGGAGGTTGAGACAGGAGCATCGTGCAGGCTTGAAGCCAGCCTCAGCAACTTAGTGAGGCTCTCAGAAATTAGTGAGACCCTGTTTCCAAATAAAATATAAAGTAGATCTTGGCGTGTAGCCCAGAGATAGAAGTCCCTTGGGTTCCATCCCTAGTACCACTAAAAATATATATAAAATAAAGAGGATCCAGAGCAGTAGTAATAGAATATTTTTATTCTTAAGTCATTTAAAATATATTTGGTAGTTTAAAGCAAATAATATAATATTGCTGTTACTCTTAGAAGTTTTTCCCATCCGTAGCTCAGATCTGAGGGCAGGCTTGACTTGCCTGTAACCAGCAGGATAGAATTAAAGTGACATGTGACTTCTGAAGCTGGGTCCTTACAGATGATGCAGCTTCTGTCTTTTTGCCAGAAACACTCGGTTTTGTAGCACTGAACTTCCATATAAGAAGTCCAGATACCCTGAGGCCATAATGATGGCTCAAAAAACTCATGAAGAAAAATGATAAGGAGAAACTGAGGTAGTCAGACATGGTGGTGAATGCCTTTAATCCCAGTACTTAAGAGATTGAGACAGGAGAATCTCAAAACCAGCCTCAGCAATTTAGTGAGATGTAAAAAAAATAAAATAAAAAGGGATGAGGGTGTGGTTGGAAGGTAGAAAACCTCTGGTTCAATCCTCAGTACCACAAAAAAAGAGAAAAACTGAGGCTATGTGGAAAGAGAGAAACAGAGACCCAGCCAGACACTAGTTACTTCAATCCTACCGTTCCCATCCCCATCTGTGGTTGCAGCTTTAATCAGTGTCTAATTGCACTAGCATGGAGACCCTGAGGCTGACCTGTAAGATCCACAAACCAAAATAAGATTATAATTGCTGTTGGAGTGGTTTGTTATAAAATAGACATAATTAAAACAGGTAAATAAGTATTACTGGAAGAAATTAACAGAGACTAGGGAGACCCCAGAGGGAAAGAAATGAAAATGAGAGAAATTTGCATATGGTGATAATTCTTAAAGAGCTAATTCTAGCTTATGTTATATAGAGAATGGATCCCTCCACATATACACACTTATATTCTTCCCTCTCTCTTAGTCTTGAACAGATAGTGTTCCCATATGTGCTTGGGCGTATGTGCTAGATTGGTGAGGAAAAGCAGAACAATATTCATGCTCTACTTTGGGAACCATCTAAAAGTACATTATCTAGGATTTCTATTTTCATGAGAAATAAAAGCTCAGAAGCATAAAGATTTATATTTGATATTAAGATTCATGGCACACCATGATTAACACCAACACTAAGACAGTGATGAAACAAAATCTGTATCTGCCTTGCCTTTTTTTTTTCAGTCAGCCTGACCATATTACCCTTCTTGGTGTTTGGAAAGCTGTACTGGAATCTTTTTCCTATCCTGATCCCAGGCCTCATCCCTATCTTGTGTTCATTGTTTAGTAGTTAAAAACCCACAAAGACCAAGATTCCAGGCCCTAGAAGCCAGATTGCCTACTTTTTAGTTCTAATTTCTTATCTACTAGGTATGTGACCCTGAGGAACTAACAATTGGGAAACTTAAAAAAAAAAAAAGAAAAGGAAATTGTACAGAGCCTACATGCCCCAGGAAAAAGACTGGTTAAGAGAAGCTGTACCAGCATTGGGAATGGCCTAGAAAACTTGAGAAAGCTCTGATTATTAATAAATATATTTTAAAAATTGGTTGAGGGGCAGATCTGTGAAAGGACTGGTTTCTGCCAAGAAGCAGGCAACTATTCTAATGTAAATTAACCTAGCTAAAGGTAATTAGCAAGTCGATAGGAGAGGGGAACTAGGACTTCCTCATTCTAAAGACAGGTTTACATAATTGGATAATCTAGCTGGGAGGAGGGGGTAGACCTTCGTGAAAGGAGACACCTGGGTGGGAAAAGTAAGGGGATGAACTTTACAGGGACTTTTACTAGGTCAGAATTACGTGGAACAAGATGGAGGATGCCATGTGTATAAAAGTCTGTTCCGTGTTTTGTACTTTGGTGATTTTGTTCAAAGCACCCCCTCATATTGGGTAACATGAGGCTGTAACTATCTTCTGTATTTCTATCTTTTTAATAAACTCCTTTAAATCTTCAGCAAGAGTCTGGGTTAATGCATATCTATTCTTAGCTCAGGACAAGAACCCACAGTTTTTGTGTTTTTTGGGAATTATTCCCAGGGGTCTAACAAAGGTCTCGGGGACAGTTCCCCCAGACGGTAACAGTCACAGTTCAAAACCATAATAGAAGCTTTGATGGTTAAAAAACTAAAGTGATAGAAATATACAGGATGTTACAAGCTTTCACAAATGAACTTTATTCTGAACCCAATAATTAACTTAGAAAAACACGGGGAAAATATTCACTTCCTAAGAAGTAAGAATTTAGAGAGTACTTTATATAAACTAGAAGGAAACAAATTAGAGTCTGAGAATCAGATTGCCTTTGTATTTAGTGTGTGTCTCAAGATTCCCCACTTATAATAGCTTCGGGCCTTCATGGCCTGGCTAAATGTTTTGTGATATGTAGATAATTCAGGATTAACTAAGGGTGGTGGAGAAAAGAGGAAGAAAAATCCCATCCTTTTGACAGTAGAAATGAGCATTTGTAAACCCCTAAGGAGGCTTCATTTAAGGAATATGCTAGACCAGTTTCATTAAAGACACCCATTGCCGGGTGTGGTGGCTCACGCTTGTAAACCCCCCCCTCTCGCTTGGGAGGCGGAGACAGGAGGATCTCACTGGTTCGAAGCCAGCCGTGCTGGCTTAAGAGACCCTGTTTCCAAAAATAAAATAAAATAGGTCTGGGAGTGTAGCCCAGAGGTAGAGGGGCTTCCAAGAACCCCAGTACCACCAAAAAAAAAAAAAAAAAAAAAGACACCCATTTCCAGTTCACCAGGAACTTGATAGCCCACTTTTTCACTTTGAGTTATATAATCTTGGACTGTATATATCAACAAAATATTCTAGAACCAAGCAAGTCTCTGAAACTTGAAAGATGCCATCCAAGTACAACAGATAAGATAAATACTATTTGGACTTACACTAAAAAATGAGCTTGCTTTCTTCCCAAAATTATTTTGCAGAGAGCTTTCTGCTTCCCTAGGAGACTGTAAAAATCAAATTATTTTTTCTTTAAACATCACTCATACTTCACTTCAGCCTCTGAGGATCCTGATAAGCCTGCACTGCAGAAATGAAAACCCTCATCTTTCAAATATTGTTTGGAAAATAATAGGAAATAAAAACCCATGTATTTCAAAAACCTTTCCCAGTATTAGAGATCAGTTAATAAATAGGCCAAGGAGAGCAATAAGAATGGGTTTGGAATGGGAGGTAGTTGCAATTCTGACTGCAGTTAATGAGACAAAAGCGCTCATCTATTTGTTTGAATAAGAAAATCAAGACAGTCAAAAATGTGCTACTCATTGTGCATAAAGGATTAGAAACACCATTCTACAACTCTTCCTTTGGCTTAACAAAGAAACCCTGCAAGCAATTAATTGCCTTCTATAAAGGAGAGATGTCAGTTTTAGTGCAATTATTAGGGAAATGAATTGCAGACTACTGGAGGTTGCAGGGAACTTTTCAGAAAACAAAGCAGTAATCTATTATCCAACTGTCTGTCCTTTGAAGGCTTTTTGTACAAATATCTTTAAAAAAGGGTTTTAAAAATCAGAAAACAGAACAGAGTTACGTATTTTTGCAAGCATTGCCAAACTGAACAGAGGATTAAGAGTGGTATTGTGAACATGCTCAAGTCACCCCTTTGTCAGGAACACCTTACTGCTACTGGACGGTGTCTGCATCTGGCAGAGAAGGAGTGCCTTCTTTCTGTCTTTCTGAGATTTCTCAGGTGCAGTTGGACAAGAAGAGGCAGGCCCAGGAAACTTGAAAATTCCTGAAGAAAAGTATGTTTGTTAGAATTTTTGGTGGCAAGTGTTAGAGGCCCATTTGAGCTAGATTAAGGGAGATGAAAAGGAACTTATTATAAAAAAACATGGTTGCCTCACAGAACTCAAGGGTGGGGATGCAGCAGGACCTCAGCAATAAACAGGAACCAAGGAATGCTCACCATTAGGAAATCAAGAGGCTTTCTGTCCCAGGTCTTCTCTGCTTCTCCTCCAAGTTTCCTTCATTCTTCAGTCTCAATACCTACCCATTTCTGTTTTCTGGGCCATGGAATAGAAAATATCCACCATTAAAAAACTTTCTAGGTTATATTTACTCTGTTTAAAAGAATTTAAATGCTTGGACCTAATTCCAGTTCTCCAGAGGAGGAGTCCCATTGGCCTATTTTGATTTCTAGCATGTTTGTCTATCCCTTAGAAATGGAAAGAATGAGCCAGTTGTGGAGGCACACACTTGTAATCCCAATACTTGGGAGGCTGAGACTGGATAATGGCAGGTTTACAGTCAGCCTGGCCAATTTAATCCCTGTTTCAAATTAGAAAAATGAAAAATAAAATTGGGGTGGGAGTGTAGCTCAAAGGTAGAATGCCCCTGGTTTCTTCAAATCCCAGTACAACACACACACACACACACACACACACACACACACACACACTTCTCAGGAAGCTGGAAGTCTGGATACATTAGATACTCTAGTGATGTCTCTCCCACTCATGAGCAAATTCTAAAAAAAAAAATTATATATATATATATATATATACCTTTCATATGTTGTCATTCTATCCCATTGGAAATATAATGTACCCTGCATCAATACATTTCAGGCTAACTATTGGTATTTGATTGTGATAGTATTTTGAGGAAGTATTGACAGCTCCACTCAAACTCATGTTCCCATTTCAACTGATTCATTCAGATTAAACAGGGTTTTATTCTAATGTATATTCTGACCTATATGAATTTGCCACTAAAAAATTAAAAAAATGTATTTCAGGCTAATAAGCACTGAGAAGCAATAGCCTTATCTTGTTTCATGGGAAGAACCAAGGGAGAAGAGATATTTTTAAAATCCATGCTTGAGCACACATGCTTCATTTCTACAAGTGATCTTTTCTTCTACCTATTCTGTCATAGTAACCTATTTTCTTAATTTCAGAAATATAAATTAAAACCATTTTAGAAACATGCAATAAATAATTGCTATTGCTTCACCTTTCTGTATCTGGGAGAGTTTAGAATTTCTATCAGAGAATGTCAAGAAATATTTATTTAATCAACAAAAATCTATTAAGTTCTTATTATTGCCTAGCATTTAGCACACAGTGATTAACAGAGCAAATTCCCTCCTTCACCAGAGATTATATTCTAATAGGAGAGATGATCAATAAACATACAAATATCGAAACTTCTATCAAGTGGTGATAAGCATATAAAGGCAGTGTACTGGGAGAGGGTAATAAGGGTGCTTTTAAGTAAGCCAAGAAAGTCTCTTTGAAAAGGTGACACATGAGCAAAGATCTAAATAAAATGGGATAGGGTCCATATACTAATATTTGGGGGATAAAGGGCTTTGAAGCTGAGTTTTTAGTATTAAATGTACTTTAGCTGAGCGTGGTGGTGCACGCTTGTAATCCCAGCATTCAGGAGGCTGAGACCTGGAGGATCGCGGTTCACCGACAGCCTCAGCTACTTAGTGAAGCCCTCTGCAACTCAGTGAGGCCGGTTTCTAAAAATAACAAGCTTTTGGAAGCCATCAGGTGAATTTTCTCATGGAACAATCTTACTGTGGAGCAGCGAGTACACTGGTTCCCATCGGGTCTGCCACTTGGGTTCTGTGTTCCACTCCATGATTATCGCTTCTCTTCAGCCATAAAACACCAACGACTCTAAGGGCCTTAGTTCTTTATAAGAACTCAATATGTTCAGCCGGGCATGGTAGTGTACACTTGTAATCCCAGTATTTGGGAGGCTGAGACAGGAGACTCGCAGGTTCACAGTCAGCCTCAGATACTTAGTGAGGAGGCTCTTAGCAACTTACTAAGACCCTGATTCAAAATAACTCATCATCATCATCATCATCATCATCATCATCATCTCAAAGTGCTCTAGTAAGAAGCCCTAAATTGTCTTCAGATCTATCATCTTAGTTTCTGTCACAATTTCTCCCAAGAGATTTTCATATCTTTTAGTATTAAATGTGCCCTTAACGTCACTGAGATAGACAAGTGGTTTTGTTTTTATTTTTGTTTTGTGGTAGGTGGCAGGCCGATTATGATGTAGAGGGCGTTCAAGTCCCAACTTATTTTCTGTTAAGAGCATGTGTATTACACTTCAGAGTATAGCAGCTATGTACAGTGGTATGATATAGTTTATTGCTTTGCCTTTTTTTGGTATCAGGGATAGAATCCAGGGTTCAGGATCATTCTATCTTCAATCTATACCCCCAGCCCTATTTTATATTTTTATTTTGAAACAGGGTCTTGCTAAATTGCTGAGGCTTTCTTCAAACCTGTGATCCTCCTAATTCAGCTTCCCAAGTATTGGGATTACAGGTATGCACCACCTTTTATCTGCTCACATTAATTAGTTCATTCTGAAACCTACTAAAATAAATAAAAGTTGTTAAAATAAAGACCTGTTAAAATAAATAAATAATTACATTAAAGAAAAATTCAATAATAAAAGAAAATTTTCCATTAAGATGTCTAAATCCAATGTTTCCTATGTGGCTGAACCTGACTAATCTTTTTAAGGGCAATAATGTTTGAAGGGGGTTGAATTTGAACCAGGCACTACAAGAGATGTTGTGTAGTTCAAGAAATCGATGCAATTATTGAGCTAGAGTATAGTAAGCAAGGGTGGCAAAGATGAGGTTGCCAAGGTACAAAGAGGCCAGACCATGCAGGGCTACTTTAGTTTATTTTACATTTTTATACTTTTATTGGTGCATTGTAGTCTCATATCACAACGTAGTTCAGAGTGATAGTTACACGCATGCAAACAGTAGGCTACTTTAAAGATGCTAGATTTTATCCTAAATAAAAGGGAAGCCGTAGGAGCATTTAAACAGGATAATGACTTGTTTTCATTTACATTTTTATTTTTTATTTTATTTTTTATTTTTGGTGGTACTGGGGTTCCTGGAAGCCCTCCTTCCTCCGGGCTACACTCCCAGACCTATTTTATATTTTTGAAACAGGGTCTCTTACGCCAGCACGGCTGGCTTCGAACCTGCGCGATCCTCCTGTCTCCGCCTCCCAAGCGCGGGGATTACAAGCGTGCGCCACCACGCCCGGTTTTCATTTACATTTTTAAAACAATGCTGCTTCTACCATGTGAACAGAAGGAACAGGAGCCAGGAGGCAATTGTAGGCATTTAAGGGAAAGGTTATAGTTAAGAATCAGGATTTGATGATGGATTAAATATGCAAAGAGGAATGAAGTTGTCCAGGATGATTTCTCAGTTTGTGAAATGAGTAGCTAGACGGAGAATCTGAAAGAGAGTTGAAGGGAAAGGAAAGTCCAAAAGTTCAGTTTTAACCATGTTTAAAATCTGATCTTGTGCGCCGGGCGTGGTGGCGCACGCTTGTAATCCCCGCGCTTGGGAGGCGGAGACAGGAGGATCGCGCAGGTTCGAAGCCAGCCGCGCTGGCGCTGGCCTAAGAGACCCTGTTTCAAAAATATAAAATAGGTCTGGGAGTGTAGCCCGGAGGTAGAAGGGCTTCCAGGAACCCCAGTACCACCAAAAAAAAAAAAAAAAAAAAAAATCTGATCTTGTGAAGCATCTGCCATCTGGTGGACACATGGAGAACACTCTAGATCACCTCACCCAATGGAATAGAAACAGCACTACCAAACTGAGTAACACAAATCTTTTTAATATCATTGTCTTGCTAACAAAAATTTATACTTTAGCCGAGTGTGGTGGCACACGCTTGTAATCCCAGCATTCAGGAGGCTGAGACCTGGAGGATCGCGGTTCACTGACAGCCTCAGCTACTTAGTGAAGCCCTCTGCAACTCAGTGAGGCCGGTTTCTAAAAATAAAAAATAAAAAATTAACTAGGGCAGGGGGTGTAGCTCGGAGGTCAAATGCCCCTGGGTTCCATCCCCAGACCCAAAATAAATAAATAAATAAAATTCATACTTTTTTTCTTATTAGGGACAAAATTTATTTCCATGTTTACACCTAAGTCATATCAAAGCCTTCAGCATTTAAAAGGTTTATCAAAGGGATCTTTAGTTTTGTAAGGTATTAAAACTAAACAATTAGCCGGTTAGCCTGGCATGGTGGTGCACCTTTGTAATCCCCGTGCTTGGGAGGTGGAAACAGGAGGATTGCACAGGTTCGAAGCCAGCCTCGCTGGCTTAAGAGACCTGTTTCCAAATTTAAAAATATATAAAATAGGTCTGGGAGTGTATCCCGGAAGGGTTCCATTCCCCAATACCACCAAACAAAACAAAACAAAACAAAAGCAAAAACAAAACTAAACAATTAGCTAGGCATGGTGGCATATTCCTGTAATCACAGTAATTGGGAGGTTGAAACAGGAGGATTGTAGATTCAAGGCCAGCTTTGGCAAGCTAGTGAGACCCTGTTTCAAAATAAAAACAATAAAATAAGGTTGGGGTACAGCTCAGAGATAGAATGCCTAGGTTCATTCCCCAATATCACAAAACAATTTTTAAAAGATAAATATAATCCCAATACTGGATTTTCTAGAGATTACTTTCAGGGTAGAAAAGATGTAGTATTCTGGGTCTTTAACAAAAAATAAGTTGATTCTTCTTCCTCCTGGGTAAGAGCCCATGATTTCTGGAGCTGGCTTACATAGGCTCACAAGAATCAGCTGTGCACATTTCTTTCCAATGCCGTACTCATTGGTGTCAGGTTGGTAACTTGGAATTGGAAATGATGGGAGTTATAATATAGACTCAATAAGAATTTCAAACTAGAAGGTTTTTTCCTCCTAGAATCAGGTTTATTATCATATGGATCTCTCTCTCTTTTCCCTCTTGATTCTAAGAAATAAAATAAAAAGTGTTCCATGAAACAGCTCATCCAATTAAAATTGTTCTATGGAATAGCTCTTCCAATTAAAATTAATTAGAGATTCCAGAGACTTCCGGGAAGATGGCGACCGAGAAAAGCGGGGCTTAAGAGTCCCGCTAACAACCAATCTCCATTACCACAAAAAGAGCGCCTTTCATAGCCAGAAAACACCATCACCAGAAAAACAAAAAAAACCACCAGGCTCCAGAGAGAAAGCGGACTGAGAACAGAGCTCAGGGCCACAGAGGAGACACACGCGCCCGAGGACGCGGCAGCAGCGCCATACTGCCGGCGGCAGCGGCGAACTCACCGGACGGGTACAGCAAGCCAGGTGAGCTGCTGCGGAACAGCCAGGCGGGATCTTTCGGCGCAGACAGCATTTAAAGCTCCCAGTGGCTGAGCTCAGCACACGCTGCAGGGATTCAGAGTGGAAATCAAAACCAGAGAAGAAAAAATACGCCAGCCTCATGGCCGAGGGCGTGGCAGAGGCGCCATATTGCCACCGGCAGCGGCAGCAGCAGTGAATTCACCGAGTCCAGTACAGCTACATCTGCGTACTCAAGAACAGTGAGTCAAATTGCGGGCCACAGAGGAGAAATCGCAGTATTGTGCCTCCTGGGACTTGACCCAATGAGGGAGTGGTGGTGGCAGAGATATCACACCATAGGAGAACGTGCAACCTGGCACCCCCCATAATTTAAAGCAGCCTCTATCGACTCCCTGGGTCGGAGACTCTGTGATACAACCCAGTAAAGGAGTAGTGGGGTCTGAGATAATACAGACTCGAGATCCAGAGCACCTTAAGTGAAGCCATAGTGACCCAAGGGAAGAACCCAGAGAAGGCACAAACTTCCGAAATCATGGGAAAGAGGAATAACACTGGAGTAATGAATGTGCACAACCCCACAACATCAGAACCTGATAAAACAGAAAATCAGAGATTTCTAGAAGATCAAATCAGGAAAATAACTGTAGAAATAATAGAGGTGCTTCGAAAAGAACTCAGAGAGAGCCAAAAAGAGATAAAGGATGCAATTAATGAAGTAAAGGCCTCAATTCAAAGCACAAACAACCGATTAGACCACATGGAGAACAGAATCTCGCTCTTAGAAGATGAGCAATCCAAAAATGAATGCATAGTTTCTAATCTAGAAAAAAATATCCAACAGCAGGAATCTGACATTGAAGAAATATGGGCCCATCTTAAGAGAGCTAACCTAAGAATAATTGGAATAGAGGAGGGAAAAGAAGGTGAAACCAAAGGGATCAACAATATCTTCAAGGAAGTAATAGCAGAAAATTTTCCAAACATAGAGCAAGAGGTCGATACACAGATCCAGGAAACGTATAGAACTCCCTTTAGACAGGATCGGAGAAGAGGATCCCCACGCCACATAATTGTCAAAATGACCAATGTGGAAGCCAAGCAGAGAATCTTAAAGGCAACAAAAACAAAGGGCCAAGTGACATTCAGAGGCAAACCAATTAGAATCACTCCAGACTTCCCAAACCAAGTCATGAGAGCCAGAAGGGCTTGGAGTAACATATTCCAAACTCTGAAAGAAAACAACTTCCAGCCAAAAATTTCCTACCCAGCAAAACTTTCTATCAAATTAGATGGAGAAATAAGAAGCTTCCATGACAAACAGAAACTGAAGGAATTTATGTCTTCAAAACCAGCACTAGAGAAAATACTCAAAGAGATTAACTACAAAGAAGAAATAGGTAACACACACCAGAACCAGAGAAACAAGATTTTCCATCCAACAGACAACTAAGATTGGTTATCTGTGGAGATTCATTATTTATGTTAGTCTTTTACCTATCTCTAAATTGTATTGTTTGCCTTTATTGTTGTTAATTTTTAGGATTTCTAGTTGGAATATTAATATACCTTCAGATATAGCATTTGGAAATATTTTATCCAATTCTATTAGTAACTTTTAACTCTGTTTACATTGTCTTTGGATATACAATATTTTTTTATTTTTTAGGGAGTTTGTATACTCTTCTGTTGCCTGTGCCATTGAAATCATATCCAAGAAATCACTGCCAATTTCAATGTTGTGAGGTTTTATGACCCAGATTTTCTTCTAAAAGTTTATAGTCTTAAGATTTATATTTAGGTCTTTTATCTATTTTGAGTTAATATTTGTATATGGGATTAGGTAAAGTTCCAATTTTATTCTTTTCCATGTAATTATTATTTTTCAACAATATTTAGTTAAAAGATTATTATTTCCACCACCAAATGTTCGTGGAAACCTTGTCAAAAATAAATTGATAATATAGGGAAGAATTTACCTCTAGGCTTTTATTTAACTCCTATGGTTTATATATCTGCCTATAGAATAGTACTACACTGTTTCAATTATTGTAGCTTTTTATGGTTTGAAATCAGAAAATATATATCTTCTAGCTTTGTTCTTTTTCAAGATCGTTTTGGGTATCTAGAATCCATATTCCATATTAGGATAGATTTTTTTCTGAAAAATAAATATATAAATATGATAGTTTCACCTAAAAAAAATAGAAAAAAAAATTCTCTGGTAAGAAAGAATGCAAAAAGAAATATTGGAATGTTATCTTTAAGTCATCAAAATCTTGGTATCAGACAAATGAAACTGTTATGTGAGATTATCATTTTTAATTTTGGATAAATTGCTATAATACTAGATGTCAACCACTAAGCCAAGCATGGGAAGGAGGGATGGGGAGGGAATGGGGTGGGGATCGGGTGGGGGCTGACTGGGCGATGTGTGCATGTATGTCTACAAAAGTTTGTATCCCACTCTGATGTATGAATACAGTGCACCAATAAAAAATAAATTAAAAAAATAATAAAATTAATTAGAAAGCCCAATTAATTTTATGTAAGTGCACATTTCCAAATTTGGGAAGTAAGGGGTCCCTTTAGGGAATACTATTTGAGTTTTATATTTTTCCACTGTTTCAGTTAGAGGATAAAGTTTTAGGTTATTCATGATTAAACCAATACACAAAAGTAAGGTTTCTCATACTGCTGGGGTTATAAGAAAATTTTTGATCCTGACATTTAGATTTCTGGTCATGATGATTGTCAGTTCATAGGTACAATGAATGCCTTTAAAGTTCCAAAATTAGGACCAGCCATCTAAAAACTCTATATACTTTAGTGGAAAAGTATGTTCCTTCAAATCTTCCTGGTCTATTTGTCTGGCTACTCAGAAATGGTCCCTCTGATGTGTTTTGAAAGTTGTGTTATTAGTTCATTACATCTGGCTGCATCACATTTAAAAGACCTAAATGATAATTTAGGAGAATTCTTTTATTTTTTTTGTGTGTGTGGCAATGGAGATGGAACCCAGGGGCATTCTACCTCTGAGCTACACCCCCAGCCCAATTTTTTATTCTTTATTTTTAAGCAGGCTCTCACTGAGTTGCAGAGGGCCTCAGTAAGTAGCTGAGGCTGTCCTTGAACCACAATCTTCCTGTCTCAGCCTCCTGAATGCTGGGATTACAAGCATGTGCCACCACGCCTGGCTGAGAATTTATTTTATTTATTTATTTATTTATTTATTTATTTATTTATTTATTTATCTTTGCAGGTCTGGGGATGGAACTCAGGGGCATTCTACCTCAAAGCAACACTCCAGCCCTATTTTTTATTCTTTATTTTGAAACAAGTTCTTATTGAGTTGCAAAGGGCCTCATTACTAAATAGTTGAGGCTGGTCCTGAACCGCGATCCTTAGGTCTCAGCCTCCCAAATGCTGGGATTACAAACATGCGCCAACATGCTCGACCCAAGAATTCATTAAAAAAAAACACTCAAATCTCTTATTAACACAAAAGCAAAAGTCATAGAACTAATGCTATTGAATCAGGATCTTTCTGTTCAGTTCTCCAATGTGTCATATTCTAAAATAGATTTTCAGATCTTACAGGTTCCATAAGCTATCAGATCAAAGAAAATGCAGCTCTCTGGTTTCTGAAACAGGAACTAGAATAGGCATGTTTCATGTCAGCTGAGGTACAACATGGCAGAGAAATTTCTTTCAGTGGAAGAACTCACAGGTTCCTTCCGTAGTAAGAGGTGATCATGTCTATAACTGGTGCAGTAGACTAAGAGAGTCAAGATG
Organism: Muscardinus avellanarius; assembly: GCF_963383645.1. NCBI lineage: Eukaryota > Metazoa > Chordata > Mammalia > Rodentia > Gliridae > Muscardinus > Muscardinus avellanarius. Next base: position 44,982,814 of record NC_137797.1, read on the forward strand.
CTAACAGAAAGGGGGTTCAGGTTGGATTGCATCAGGAGGCAAAGGAGACAGCATTGTTGGGCATTAAGGGTGAAAACTGAAAGTTTTACCAAAGTAAAACTTCACAATTGGGTAGATCAGCTTTCACTTCCTTGAGAGAAGTTACTTCTGTAATCTCCCACACCTAGCATAAGACCTCAAGAGATATTTGCTAATTTTTTTTTTTACAAAGTAAGTGCTTTGACAATATTTTTACAAAGGGGGAAATTTATTTTAAAATATATAAAGGTGAAAATAAATGCAATTATTTATTTAATGCCTGTTTTCCCAGGAGACCATAAGCTTTATGAGGCCAGGGGTCATGTGTATCTTATAAATACTTCATCCATAGTAGCTGGCATATGATAGGTAATTCATTAATATCTGTTGAAGAAACAAACAGAATGTACATATTAGATAATATGTAGCCATTGGCTGTAATACAGTTCCAATAAAATTTGTTGCACAGGGGGAGGCTGAGACAGGAGGATGTGGTTCCTGAACAGTCTCAGCTACTTAGTGAGTCCCTTTGCAATTCAGTGAGACCCTGTTTCAAAATAAAGAATAAAAAATAGGGCTAGGAGTGTAGCTCAGAGGTAAGAGGCCTCTGAATTCTATCCCTAGTACTGCAAAAAAAAAAATTGTTTTACAGATATTCTGGTTTACCCAGAATATCATCTAGTTTTCTGTTGTTTGTGGTATCAGGGATTGAACCCAGGGGTGGTCTACCACTGAGCTACACACCCAGCCCTAATTTATTTTTTAGTATGAAACAGGATCTCACTAAATTTCTGAGAGTCTCACTAAGTTGCTGAGGCTGTGTGTGTGTGTGTGTGTGTGTGTGTGTGTGTGTGTGTGTGTGTGGTACTGAGGGTGGAACCCAGGGGCTTTCTAACTCCAAGCTCTACCCCCAGACCTATTTTATATTTTATTTAGAAACAGGGTCTCACTAAGTTGCTGAGAGCCTAAGTAGCTGAGGCTGGCTTCAAAGTTGTGTGATCTCCCATCTCAGCCTCCCAAGCATGGGAATTACAAGCCTGTGCCACTACCCTTGCTCCTGAGGCTGGTTTTGAATCCGACATCCTCCTGACTCAGTCTCCCAAGTACTGAGATTACAGACATGTGCAACCACACTCAGCTTCATCTTGTTTTTTTTTAATATATATAATTCATTCTCCCTCTTTCTCTCTCTCCCTCCCTCTCCCTGTTTGAACAATGAAAAGGTTATATTTGCACACAGATGAGGAAGAAGCCTGCTTTCTACAATCCAAGGGGAGAACCCTTAACAGAAATAGGTCATGCTGGCACCTTAATCTCAGATTTCTAGCCTCCAGAATGGTGGAAATTTTTCTGGCATCTAGAATTCTTGTCAGGCACTGGTTTAGGCTAGAGCAATTAACTATACTGTTTGGGGATTACACACACTACTCTTCTTTAGGGAACACAAGGCCTGTGGTTCTGCTGAGTTAGTTATTTTTATTGTTTTCTCTCCTTTCCTTTTATAAAATGAAAAAGCCTGAAATACTGGTGCAAGAACATGCCATGGCAAAGGTAGTGTGTATTTACTTGTAAATAATTCCTTCCCTTCTTAATAACTAAATGTATTAAGCGTTCACCGGGGCCAGGCAGGGAATGCATACCATGCTGCACAGGTATGTCTTTCCTTTTGCTCAGTGCATTCTTGTTTTGGAATATCCAACCATAAAGTTAATATCCAAAACTCTTCATCCTCTGTCTTCCCTTTGAAGGACATACTCTGTTGTTTAAATTTAAAGTGGTTGCAAAGAAACGTATCAAGCTTTTTATTATTTTTAGTGCCTTTACCGTAGCTACATTTCAAAGCTGTTTTATCTCGTTTTTAAGAGGTGATTTTTTTTTTCATTTAACTTTGTTAGTTAATACCTCTCCAAGTCTTTGATAAGGCATTGGAATTTTTAGTCCATGGGGAAATTAGATGCCTCAAGAAGGACAGCTCTTGAAGTTCAAGAAGAAGAGCTTTTCCAAAGATATTCTCCTAAGCAGGTACTAGATAAATCCCTGGATACCACCATAGAATAAAGACTAATGATTTGTGTTAACAGACACTATTTCTTTCTCATTCTGTGAAAAGGAGAAAGGGGAAAGACATATAAATACTTTAGTGGTATACAGAACAACTTCTGAAACTCTACAGAATTTGGATTCAAATGTCCTTCTATCAGTTCCTGTTTGATCTTAGAAAAGTTCCTTAATCTCTATGCATCTCAATTTATGAACACTCAGATAATACCAAGGAGATGCTATAAAGAATGGCATAATATATATAAATGTAAAAATTACCTTCAGTTATCATATATGTATATATATAAACAGTTCTCTTTATGATGTATAAATCACAGAAAAGCTATATATCTTTGCTAGATTTGTGTAGAAAGAAACTTTTATATTATAAGACTATAATGTACCAATAAAAGCACATAAAAATAAAAAGCTGGGTGTTGTGGCACATTCTTGTAATCCCAGTACTTGGGAGGCTGAGACAGGAGGATCACAGTTCATGGCCAGCCTCAGCAACTTAGTGAGGCCCTCTGCAACTCAGTGAGACCCTGTTTCAAAATGAAAAAATAAAAAAAAAAATGGCTGGGGGTGTCACTCAGAGGTAGAATGCCCTTGGGTTCCAGCCCCAGTACTGCAAAGAAAAAAAAAAAAAAGACTTTCATAGAAAAAAATAAAATTCTGAATCCTTTTTAAAATTAGCAAAATTTAAGCCTGTCATCAAAACTTCATAATTTTTAAATATGCAAGTATTATGAAAGTGTATGAAATGTCAAGTGGTACTTTTTTGTACTCTAAAGGTATTTGATCCCTCTAACATTTTGGCATTCCATTTATTATGCACAAAGTAATATATAAACTCCTTTGCACGATACATTTGGCCCTTGGTGATCAAGCTTTCAGTAATTACCCAATGGTTTCAACCAGAGATGATCTGCCCACTGGAGGACTTTTGGCGAATTCTTGAGTCCTTTTTATTTACACACTACGATAGTGGTTGTAGGGGTAGTGTGTGCTACTGGTACCTAGTAAGTGAACATTAGAGATGCTGCTAAATGCTCTAGTGTGTGCAAGACAGCCCATCAATAAAGGATAACCAGGTTCCACACATCAACAGTGCCAAAGTAGACATTCCATGAGACTACCTTTAACTGTTACCACATCTAAGTGCCTGCTCTACAACAAACCATTTGGCATTAATTCTAGCATTTCCTCTTTCTACAGTGTCCTCCTTTGACCACATAGCCATTCATGTTTAAAATATTTCCTTTAGAAGTGGGCGTGGTGGGAGGCTGAGACAGGAGGATTATGGTTCCTGGACAGCTTCAGCTACTTAGTGAGGCCCTTTGCAACTCAGTGAAACCTGGTTTCAAAATAAAGAATAAGCTGGGTGTGGTGGCACACGCTTGTAATCCCCGAGCTTGGGAGGTGGAGACAGGAGGATCGCGCTGGTTCAGAGCCAGCCTCACTGGCTTAAGAGACCCTGTTTAAAAAAAAAAAAAAAAAAAATATATATATATATATATATATATATATATTAGGTCTGGGAGTGTAGCCTGGAGGTAGAAGGGCTTCCAGGAACCTCAGTACCACGCCCCCCCCCAAAAAAAAGAATAAAAAATAGGGCTGGGGGTATAGCTCAGAGGTAGAATGCAGAATGCCCCTGGGTTCCATCCCCAGTACTGGGGAAAAAAAAAAAAAAAAAACAAACAAAGAAAAGAAAAAGAAAAATTCCTTTAGAGTGACTCCTTATCAGGATTTACATAGAAATCTGCTGCAGATACTCCCATTGTAATTTGGTAGTGTTCACTAGAATATATATCTCTTCCATCTGACCTTGAGCTTCTTCAGACTTACTAAACCCTAGTGCCTGGTATATGCAAACCACTCAATAAGTTTTTTGACTCAATGAATAAAAATACATTTTAAATATTAAAAAAGAAAGAAACTACAGAGAATTAAAATGCCAATTGCCTTTTTTGTTTTCCCCTTTATGTATTTATTACAAAGAGAATATAAAAACCAGTGTAGATCTGATTCCACGCTTCTATTAGGTTGCAGTTCTTATAGTGCTATAAAGATTTAAAAATAATGTCCCTTGATATAGCCAATTATATACTTAGTGGGTAGAAAACCAAACTCATCATCTTGAATCACGCACTGTTCCTTTTTCTGATTTTCTGGTTTCTTTTAGTAATATCACCATTCTTACAGTAATTCATGCTCAAAAAATTTATCATTTTTGACCAGTAATTTCCCCCTTACCACTACTTACTGATCTTACTTCCTCATTATTCTCATATTTTATCTCCACTCATCTTTACTTCTGTGACAACACCTTTGATCAGACACCAATCAGGTTTTCTTGCCTAAAGTTTCTTTTCCCTACCAAATTCTTTGCATAGTTGCCAAATAAAGCTTAAGGAAACTCTGGCTGAGCCTGTTTTGTCCTTATCTCTGCTTCTATTCACACATCTCCAGTAGCTCCCCACTGCTTACAAAATAAACTCAAAGCATTCAGCATCTTCTATGAAACAACCCTCCACTGCCTTTCTGGCTTTGTCTTTTATGAAGTTTTATTTGATTGATTTTCTTTTAGTATTGGAGATTGAATCCAGAGGTTCTCTACCAATGAGTTCCAATTTCCAGCCCTTTTTATTTTAAGATAGGGTCTCACCTAAGTTGCCCAGGTTGGCCTTAAATCTGCAATCTTCCTGTCTCAGCCACCCAAGGAGTGGGAATATAGGATAGCCACCCACACCTGACTCTAGCCTTGTCTTTTTTTTACTCTATTATATGCATCTTTTTTGCTTTTCCCCAGGAAGCCTCCCTGCCTTTTAATCTCCATAAACCTGCTATTATTTCTTTTACTACTTTGTAAAACTTATACTCATTTCACTTGTCCAAATGATGCCACCGTTTAAGACCAAAAGCCAATGACTTCTCTTTAGAAAATGATATAGATTTGCAGAAAATGTTTTTAGATAAATACATTAAAATGAATGTATGGATAAAAGAATTATTAATGACACGAAAGGGCTAGTTTGGTAACAAGAATTAAAAATCACTAGAAGATTAGAGTGAGGTTTGATCGGGTAGATAAAATGAGAGGCAAGTGATTTCTACTTTGATGAGAAGAATGAATAAATTGCATACCTGAGCTAGAACCAAGGACAGAATATAATTGGTCATTATATCAGTCAGAAGATAGGGTCAGTGGGACAGAATATGGTGAGGCATGGTGTCAGCAAGCAAAAAAGGTCAATGGGGCAGAACATGAGGGGTCAAGATGTCAGCAAGCTCAAAGGGTCATAGAGAACTAGGCCAGGACCGTCTACAAGAGTATAGCCCCAACCCAGGGGAAAATTGTGTGAAAAATGGATTGCTATCACCTAGGACTTAGGTTTTCTCTTGGCCAGTGGTTCCCAAAATGTGGTTGATAGACCCCAGGAAATTCTTAAGACCCTTTCAAGTATCTGCAAGGCCAAACCATTTATGCAATAATACTAAGATATTGTTTGCCTTTCTCTGTGTTGGCATTTATATAATAATATGAAGAAAATGGTGGCTAAAGTTTCAGGTGCCTTCCAAGAAACCAAGGTGGTGGTACTTAAATAGTGTTGGTGGTCATTATATCAGTTCATATGGTTTGTGGAATAGTGAGAGAAATGAAGGACAAATCCTAAGGAAAATGGAAAACAGTCACACATGGAAAGGAGAATTTGACATTAAAGTGGAGGACCATTTACTACTACTACTATTATTATTATTATTATTATTATTATTATTTTATTGGTTCTGAGGACTGAACCTGGGGTATTCTACCTTTAAGCTACACCCCAACTCGATATTATTATTATTATTATTGTTGTTGTTGTTGTTATTATTATTATTATTATTATTATTATATGGTGGTACTGGGGTTCCTGAAAACCCTTCTATCTCTGGGCTATACTCTCAGACCTATTTTATACTTCTGTTTTATTTGGAAACAGGGTCTCTTAAGCCCAGCTGATCCTCCTGTCTCCGCCTCCCAAGAGCGGGGATTACAAGAGTGTGCCACCACACCCAGCATCCGATTTTATTATTTTTTGAAGCAAGATCTCCCTAAGTTACTACAAACTGGCCTTGAACCTGCGATCCTCCTGTCTCAGTGCCATTGCATCTAGATTCCATATTATTATTTATTTATTTTTATTTATTTTGCTTAATGGGAATTGAACACAGGGGCATTATACCACCAAGCTACACCCTCAGTCCCCCCCCCCCTTTTTTGTAGTACTGGGGATGGAACCCAGGGGAATTCTACCTTCAAGATATACCCCCAGCCCTATTTTTTTATTCTTCATTTTGAAACAGGGTCTCATTGAGTTGCAAAGGCTTCACTAAGTAGCTGAGGCTGTCCGTGAACCTGGATCCTCCTGTCTCAGCCTCCCAAATGCTGGGATTATAAGCATGCACCACCATGCCTGGCTTTATTTTTTATTCTTTTTTTTTTGTGTGTGTGGTACTGGAGATGGAATCAGGGGCATTCTACCTTGGAGCTACACCCAGCCCTAGTTTTTATTCTTTATTTTTGAAACTGGATCTTACTGAGTTACAAAGAGCCTCACTAAGTACTAGCTGAGGCTGTCCTTGAACCATGATCCTCCTGTCTCAGCCTCCCAAATGCTGGGATTACAAACCTGTGCCACCACACCCAGCTTTATTCTCTATTTTGAAACAAGTTCTCACTAAGTTGCAGAGGGCCTAGGTAGCTGAGGCTGGCTGCAAACCTGTGATCCTCATGTCTCAGCCTCCCAAGTACTGAGATTACAAGCGTGGGCCACCATGCCTGGCTTCCATATTATTTTTTATAGGAGAATTTAGTACTATGAAAGTAATGAGAGCTTCAGATTTTTGTTTGTGTTGTGTTTGTTTTGCTGGCTGCCAGTCAGAAGCTGCCTTAGCTTCTAGAGGCTGAGTTCTTTGCCACAGGGTTATCTTCATAGGTAGGTCACAACTTAGCAGCTTGCTTCTTCACATCCAGTGATGAGAGAGAGAGAGAGAGAGAAAGAGAGAGGAGAGAGGAGAGAGAGAGAGAGAGAGAGAGAGAGAGAGAGAGAGAGAGAGAGAGAGAAGAGAGAGTTTTTTAATACACGATAATCATGAGAGTGATATCCAATCACATTTTCCATATACTGTAATCATGGGAGCAAATCTGGTTGGAAGCATTTCACAGATTCCTCCTAGATTTTGGCGGAAGAGCTCAATGAAGGCCACTAATACCAGAAGCAGCAGTCACTGGGGGGTTATCTTAGGATCTGCCTGCCGCATGGCCCAATGGCGGAAGAAATCCAATGAATAAATCCTTTCTTCTTCATTTAGGCAGACAAATCCTAGTGAATTCTAGATAGATATCCTAAGGTTTAGAAAATGAGGCCTACTTGCCTGCAGCCATGCCCAGAGTGATAATGTACTGTTGAATTATTTTTTTCCATGCTTTGGTTTTCCTGGTCCACCACTCCTATTTACTGGGATCTTTCTCCTAAATAAACTACCTGCACATAAGTTGTTATCTCAGACTATGATCTCTGGGAAGAAGTCAGGCAAAAGTAGCAGTGAATTAATGTGTATAAGTGATATGTTACACAAGATAGGAGGCATGGTAGGCGGGAGATTCGACTCCCCATGGAAGAATTACCCATTTCCCCATGTGTTTCTCTGGGGGTTGTCTTTAATGAGACAGTGTTGAAAGTTCATGGAAGAAAGGATGCTAAAAGTGTCTTCTTTTTACAGTTTTCAATTTATAGCATCTTAACTCTCCTCTATAAGTTTAGAATTGGTTTCAGATACTAGATTGGGGTAGGCTGGAAAATGGAGTTCAAATACTTCCTGTTGTAGGGAGAGAACTTATCAAGTATGAACTTGCAGACCATGGCAGTTCAAAAAAGAGTAACAGCAGTACTGAATACAAGGGAAAAAACAATTAAAGACATTTATCACAAAAAAAGCACCAGTCTCTTCAGTTATCTCTACCTCCATGGTACCTGCCACTTCACGTGGTGACTATCACTCACTCTATTCTGGCTGAGTGACTATCATCCACTTTCCTCTGGCAAAGTTACTTGTCAGATCACAAAGGTGAAAGATGACTGTTAGTCATATGTTTGGTGAAAATGGGATTACAAAGAAAGGGATATCATGACACTTGGGGAAAGAGCTACGAGAAAGGAAACCCAGCGGGTACTTAAGAATCTGACTCATAGTCAGCTGGACACCATGTCTAAAAAGTGAGCCATGATCACCCTTACATAACGCTTTTAAAAGGATTGCCTTAAGAGTACCTCTGGCTGCATGGTCAGAATTCTCGCTTCCTTTTCTTAGACATGGGGTGGTGTTTTTTGAAATGTCTAAAGATAGGTGACTCCCATTGGTTAATTGTTTTGTATGAACAGGTCCAGTGCTGAGCTTAGTGCTTGCATATAATTTCACAACCTTATTATGAGGATAGATTCTATTGTTATCTGTTTCTCTAAGCAGGGGAAACTGTTAACCCCCATTGGGATATTGAGAAACTTGCCCAGAAATGAGCTCATGACTGTTGACTCAAAAGCTTGGCACCTTAACAGTGCCCACACTGCTGCCTCAGGTTTTAAGATGGGGAACCTCAAATTCTTTTAAAATTAAAAAAATTAAAGTGTTTTCCATATCTAATTTTAGTCTCTTAAACTAATGAAATTATTTTCTTCTCTAGGAAAATGGAAACTTTTATAGTGATAAAAGTGAATCAGAGGTTCCTTGAAGATGGGGAAAGAAATTATAAAGTAGCATATAGAAGATTTTGGGAGTGATAATTATGTTCAGTATATTTTGATTGTAGGGATAGTGTCATAGTTGCATGTATATATCAAATGTTATCAGCAGGGTGTGGTGGTATATGCCTATAATCCCAGTGCTTAGGAGACAGAGACAGTAAGATTTCAGGTTTGAGGCAGGCCTCAGCAATTTAGTGAAACCCTCAGCAACTTAACTAGACACTGTTTCAAAATACAAAATAAAGTACTGAGTGTGTAGCTTAGAGGTAGAATGCCCCTCAGTTCAATTATCAATAACGCCCCCCAAAGTTGTCAAGTTATTACTTTAAATAGGTGCGGCTCTTTTATTTCAATTGTACTTCATTTTAAAGATGAGGATGTAGGTATCAAGAAAAAGTAAATATGTCTTGTTCAAGATCAGCTATAGAGGTGGTAGCAAGGACGAGATAAATGTGTATTTTTTAGACTTCTAAACAAATGTTTTTTCCTTCTCAATTAATTATTCCCACATGATTTCAAAAGCAGGTTTTGAAAAAAAATGTATATATTATAAAAAGAAGAGTAATGTGTTTAAGAACTTGAATTAACTTATGGGTTTCAACTGAGCATTGGCAATTCATTGAGAATTCATTTGATTAAAAAAAAAGCAGAACACATGAAGTTTATCCCTATTTGTTGAAAAATTTTCTTTGAGGAATTCCGTAATGTGTGGCCAGCAGGGGGCAACTAAATACTTCAAGAATAACATCTTTAACAGGAAAACAAGTTAAATTTGGGGCTGTTTATTAGCATTATGATGTGTAGGAGAGCTGAGTTCCTTCTAATATGATAATTAAAACCTAGCAACATTCTCACAACATTGAATCTGTGAAAATAATTGAAACACTCTCCTAAGTAGACAGATTATAAAATACCATTCTGAGGCCTATATACAGCAGATTGTTTTGGCTTTTCTTCAGTGTTTTGTATAGTTTATAATTATTTTAGAACTTCTTATATAAATAATAATAAACATTTACTTCTTGCTTCTGTACGCTGTTCTAGGATTCTGCTATTTTTCATTCAACCTTCTAAGATCAAAGCAAATAAGAATGACATCAGTTTTCTTTCTTTTTTGGGTGTGTGTGTGTGTGTGTGTGTGTGTGTGTGTGTGTGTTACTAAAAACTGAATCGAACCCAGGGCCTCATGTGTGCTAGGCAAGTGCTAGCTCTTTTGCATTCTGAGATAGGGCTCATTAAGTTGCCCAGACTGGCCCCGCATTTGCAAACCTCCTTCCTCAGCCTCTCAAGTCTTTAGAATTATAGGTTACAACACCACATCTGGCTTCCAGTTCTTGTTCTTAACCTGTAGAGATAGTACTTGGTTTACAATAATTCTACTTAATAATTTTTTAACTTTACAATGGTGCAAAAGCAATAGTAATTCAGTAGAAACTGCACTTCAGATTTTGAATTTTGATCTTTCCTGAGCTAGAGATTTATGATACCATACTCCTTTGTTATGCTGGGCAGGAGGGGAGAACTGAGGGTAAACAACATATTCTGTAAGGTGTACTGTGTTGCTAAGCAGTAATGGTCAGTAGGCTAGATGTACTAAGTGCATTTTCTACTTAAAAGCTTTTCAATTTATGATGAGTTTATTGGTACATAGCTCCACTGAAAGTCAAGGAACGTTTGTATATTTCCTAAATTTTTTTTATGAGATTAATTTTCAAGCTTAGTCAATGTTTGTCAGAGAAACCAAACCAACAGGGTATATATAAATATAGATATACATCTATATGTTTAATTTTTAAATAACTGGAACATACAACTCTGGAGACTTAGGGGAGCATTTCAGTTCAAGTCCAAAGACAAGGCACTGGCAGAATTCTTTCTTGTTCTGGGGAGGTCAGTCTTTGATGTGGTAAGGCCTTCACCCAATTGGATTAGATCCACTCACATTATGAAGACTAATCTGCTTTACCCAAAGTCCACAGATTTAAATGTTAATCTCATCTAAAAACACCTTCACGGGAACATCTAGAATAATGTTTAACCAAATATCTGAACTTCAAGGCCTAGCCACACAAACATACAAAATTAAACATCACAGTTGTCCTATTTGTTTACAGACTCTCAAAATTAGAAGAGATCTAGATGACCAAATAGTCCCAAACTTCTTCAGATGCAACTGCAATACTGGCACAAGGAAAAGTGCTCAACAAATCTGTGCTGATGTGAATTGAACTGAATTTATAAGTTGAACTAAATATTCTTAGCAGTGGCTTGGTTCTGTCGGGCTTCCCTGTGTGTTGGGAGGTTGCCCAAGTTTAGCCAATGGCTCTGATGATCACCTTGTATGCAAACTTGGATGAATTATTGAACTTTGCTAAGTCTCCATTTCTACATCTATACACAGAGAACAGTAATAATAGCTATAGTACATTTTCCACTGTAGGGAAGCAGTATTGGTCCTTTTCCCCTTCTGGGCACAGAGTGGATTGATTGTACTTCTCAGTGATCATGCAATTGGATGAAGTCATATGACTCAATCTGGTCAGTAGACTATTGAAGAATTGACATGAGTCACTTTCAGGTTGAAGCAGTTTAAGACAGATATAGTATTTCCCAAGTATATCCTTCCCTTCCCTATCTGGGAAAGGACTTATGTTAAAGCGAGTAGCACTGCAAGGTTAAAGCAGCCTGGATTATCATGCCATTCCCTGGAGAGCTACTTGCATCTAGAGCCAACTTCTTAGAAAAAAGAAATTATTGTGTTCAGTTAAACCACTGGCTGGCTTTTTCAACTATAACACAACCTACACTTTCTTTTTCTTTTTCTTTGGTGGTACTGGGGTTCCTGGAAACCCTTCTACCTCGGGGCTACACTCCCAGACCTATTTTTATACTTGTTTTTTTATTTGGAACAGGGTCTCTTAAGCCAGCCTGCTGGCTTTGACCCCGTGTGATCCTCCTGTCTCCTCCTCCCAAGCGCAGGGATTACAAGCGTGTACCACCACGCCCGGCCTACACTTTCTGATGTACTGGCTTATAAAGTTGATTTGAGGATTCAGTCAGCTATTGTATGAGAACTGCTTGTTTGACATGCAGTAAGCAATCAGATGTTCTAATACTGATTGAATCATATCAGCTTTGAACATAAAATATTGCTCTACCTTTGATCATTACAATTCAAAAGCCAGAGTTAGAGTACCAAGTACTTTAAATATATTTCAACTCTTTAATCTTCTCCTTGGAATACTACCTTACATAAAGTAGGCATGCATAAATAAATAAATTCCTTTATGTGTATGTGGACTCTGATAATTGATATCATTCTTTTTTGAGATCTTTTATTCTCTTATTGTTATACTGGCAAGATTTCATATTCCATTTCTTTTGCTAGACTTGGGTTCTCATTAAACAACTACTTTTGGATAGAGTTGTCTACACAAATTTAGCACTTACCTGTCATTAATGGGGCTTAGGCAGTGGCAGCTGTCCATATGTCTTAACTCGTCTCTGAATTCAGAACCAGTTGATATAAAGCCAGAAATAAAGATAAAAAAACCAATCTTATCAATAAAGCTGCTTGAATGTTATGAATTCAATGTGCAGCCATAGCCAGGTTTTTTTTTTTTTTTGTACTTCAGGAGCTCAAATGGGAGGTGATTCAAAATAGGACAATTTGGGTCTGCTAGACAGACTTATGCAGAATCACTGACACTTGGTGAGATCAACAGAAAGAGTGAGAGTTAGGTGTCAGGCCAGTTCTAGAAGGCAAGACTGGGCCCTTACCCAGTTTTTAGTTAATTACATGTAATGAAGAACAGGGTAGAGCAAAATCTATTGTCAGTGAGCAGATTTGAATAAGACATAAAGAAAGGGGTAGGGTTTTATTTTCTTCTCCTCAAATCACCAATTAAATAAAATATTCCTATTTGGGGAAGGTGGGAGAAAGAAAGTTGAAAGTTACTTTTCCCTACACGTCTAAAAAGAACATATTCCTTTTTAAAGAGCCAAGTAGGAAAACTGTAAGGAAGAAAACATGATCCTAATATTAACAAATCACTGGTGCTCTGGTCTAAATGTTTATAATCTCCCTCAATTTATATGCTGAAATCCTCACTCCAAATTGATGGTACTAGGGGCCTACCAAGTGCTGTGTGCATGTATTTCACCATCAACATGATTTACATTATGATATGAGACTATAATATACCAATAAAAGCATATTTAAAAAGCCCAAATGATAGCCTTAGGTGGGGTGCATTTGGGAAGTACCTCATCAATTTTAGGATTTCTATTTTTGTAACAATTACCATCGAGATTTTGACAGGGATGACACTGAATCTGTAGATCACTTTAGGTACATTGAGTATTATCTTCTAATCCATAAAAATGAAATATCTTCCATTTGCTAGTGTCTTATTTGCTTTCTTCAATGTTTTATAGCATTCATGATACAAATCTATTTTAGTAAGTATTTCCTAGGTATTTTATTCTTCTTGCTGTTATTGTGAATAAAATTGTTTTCCTAATTTATTTTTCAGGTAGTTTTAGTGCATAGAAACACAATTGATTCTTGTATGTTGGTTTCATGTCCTACATTTTACTGAATTCATTTATTAGTTCGAAAGTTTTTTTAATGAAGTCTTTGAATTTTCAATAGATTATGTAACCCACAACTGATAATTCTTTTTTCCAATTGGATGCCTTTATTTCCGTTTTTTGCTCAGCTGCCTTTTCTAGGAACTTCAGTACTATATTGAAGAGATGTGTTAAGAGTGGAAATCCTTGCCTTTTCCTGATCATAGGGAAAAGCTTTCACTTTATTTCAATTTTTAATTTTGAATATGATGTTGGCTGTAGGCTTTTCATTTATGCCTCTATTATCTTGGGGTTACTGGGGTAGTGGGGAAGAATCAGAGGGGAAATGGACTAGGTGCTATGTAATTATGTTTCTATCACACTAAACCTCATATGATGTATGATTACAATGCACCGATAACAGTATATTTAAAAAATTAAAATCCCTTTATACTAGTGCATTGTAATATACATCATAGTGAGGTGCAAAGTGATGCAGACATGCATGCACATAGTGCTTGACGTGTTTCCTTCCAGATTCTGCCCTTCCCTCCCTCTTTATACATGTTAAGTGAGATTGGTAATGATACCTTGATATGTGAACATAGCATTATCTGAACTGTTTCCTTCATCAAGCAGATGGGAGGGGTAAAAAAAGGCATGATACTTTTGATGTGCTTTTGGATCAGGTTGCTAATATTTTGTTTTCTCTTTTTGGTACTGGGAATCAAACCCAGGGGCATTCTGCCTCTGAGCCACACCCCAGCATTTTAATTTATTTTATTTTTTGTGGTGCTGGGGATTGAACCCAGAGGCATTCTACCTCTGAGCTACACCCCAGCCCATTTTTTATTATTTTTTATTTTGAAACAGGGTCTAAGTTGCAGAGGGTCTCACAAGTAGCTGAGGCTGGCCATGAACCCAGATACTCCTATCTCAGCCTCCTAAGCACTGGAACTACAAGTGTGCATCACCACACCCAGCCACTTATTTATTGAAACAGGGTCTTGCTAAATTAGTAGGGCTGGCTCCAAAACTGTGATTCTCCTGTCCCAGCCTCTCAATTTTCCCAGTTACCATGCCTGGCCAGGGTGTTAGTATTTTGTTTAGGGTTTTGGTATCTGCATTCATAAGGAATACTGACCTATCAATGAAACAGGTCTTAGTGCATTTGTATGACTTTGATGTAGAAATAATGATGACTTCATAAAATGAGTTTGGAACTCTTCCCCTCTTCTTCATTTTTTCTTTTTTCAAGTCTTAAAAGGATTGGCACTATTTCTTTTCTCCCCCTCCTTCCTTCCTTCTCCTCCTCCTCCTTTTTTTTTCCCCCTCTCTCTCTCCTTCTGCAGTACTGGGGATTAAACTCAGAAGCATTATACCTCTGAGCTACACCCCCAGCTCTATTTTTTATTCTTTTTTGAAAGAGGGTCTCACTAAATTGCATATGGCCTCACTAAGTAGCTGAGGCTGGTTGTGAACCTGCGATCCTCCTGTCTCAACCTCCCTACTGGGAGCATATGCCACCACACTCAGCACTATTTCTTCTTTAAATGTTTTCTAGAATTCGCCAATGAAGTCATCTGGTTCTGAGCTTTTCTTTGCTGGGAGGTTTTTAATTACTGATTCAATTGTTATACTAGTTATAAGTCTACTCAATATTTCTGATTCTTAAGAATTATCTTGGTAGGTTGTATGTTTCTAGGAAGCTACATGTTTTATCTAGATTAGGTAATTGTTCACAATATTGTTCAAAATACAAATCCTCTGTATTTCTCTGGCATAACTTCTAATGTCTATACTTTCATTTTTAAAGTTTAAGTCTTTTCTTTGCTTTTTTACCCATTAGTCTACTCGTGCCTGGACTTTTGTCACCAATTCATTTGTCCTATACATGCACATATGGGTGTTATTTTTTAACCAAAATATTATCACGTGTTGCAGTTCTTGTAGCTTTTTATTCTAATAGACAATATCTGCTTTTCCAAGTAAATAAATTTCCATTTTACCTAAAACCCAGATATGAACTTTTGTTTCCAAAGTATTTTTACTTGAAAATTAGCAACTGGAAGTAAAGAGTTATTCTTTACTTTTCCTTCTAGTAGGAATCATATGGCAGGGTAACCAAATAGTCTCAGGAATAAAGGCAAACTATTGCTTTCCAAAAAAAAAGTTAAAACACAGAATGATGGATCTATAATTGTCCTGCAATTCTTACTGAAATTATTGACTCATGTAAGGTTTTCCTACGAGTGGTAAAGCATGAAGTTTATGTTTGAAGGGGAACTGGATGTCTGTAGAGTACATAAGTAATGTCTTAATAATTATTTCCTAGTCAACAGCTTATAATGGAGGGATGAGACATGTCATTAATTATTGGTCTAAACATCAATAATTGTGTGCCAATCAAATAGTATGAAAAATAGCATATAAAAGATACATTATTACCTATAATAGTCTACCACTAAATGTTGATCTTGAATTAATCAGTTCATTTATTTTATTTGCTTTAAGGAAAGGTTTCAAATAGTCATTTTTACATCTACCCCAAATTATAGATAAGCTAGTCTTGTGGCATATACCTGTAATCCCAGCTATTGGGGAAAGCTGAGGCAGGAAAATGGTAAGTTTGAGCTCAACCTGGGCAGTTTAGGGAGACCTTGTCTCAAGAAAAAAAAAGTGGGCTGTGGATATAGATTAGAGATAGAATGTTCCTACATTCAGTCCCCAATACCTGTCCACCCTCAATCATAAATAATTGATGTTCTGGGTTGCTAGGTTATCTTGTGAAGACAGAAGTGCAGAATAAGAAAATGTACACATTACTGTACTGTTTGTTACTAGAACTATGTTTTGCTTTACTGTAACTTGTTATACCAAGAAACAAGATTGCCAAGACGGGATTGTCAAATCATGTATTATAAGAGGAGGTCTGGCTGGAAGTTTACTTGAATGGAAACCACAGCCCTGAAATCTTGTCTCTCTCCTGTCTTCCGAGAAAGCGGCTTTTTATTTTCACATCACATGTGAGATCTTGACACTTACATATTAGAGATTTTACAGATTAATAAATCTGTGTATGTAGCCTGAGAGTATGTCTGTCTGGAATCCTCTATTTTCAGAATTGGGCAAGTTGTTGCAAAAGCTTTGGTAACAAAGAAATGTTCATAGATCTGTAATTTTCTTCCACTTGAGTGTAATGAAAATATAGTAATGTTGCATAGAACATTATACTCCCCCCCAAAGATAATGATCATAAAAGCTTCTATTTCTTGAATTCTTGAATTCTTATAATACGATGAAGTAGATATTTTTTAAGCTCCATTTTTTTAACTCTTAGGTACGGTCACATAACTAGTAAATGACAGGACCAGGATAATAACTGTTGCAGTGCAACCTCTCTACATTACTAACTTTCTAGTTTAGTTTATAAAATACAAAATTTATATTAATGAACTTTATAATATTGGTTGAAGTGATTTTCAATTCTTTTGGACCTTATAGTACTACTGACTCATAACAGTTTCTGAGTTATTACTTAATCCAACAAGAACATCTATGCATGAAATGAAAGCACTTGGTTCCTGTCAAATATTAGCAATGATTAAATAAAACATTAACTGAATACTTTCGATTTTTTTCTTCAAACAGTCACTTCTATTCAAGGAGAAGACCAAGCTTTTACTTGACATTTTTTGCTACTTTTTATGAATTTTACAGTTGTGCATTTG
Organism: Muscardinus avellanarius; assembly: GCF_963383645.1. Taxonomy (NCBI): domain Eukaryota; kingdom Metazoa; phylum Chordata; class Mammalia; order Rodentia; family Gliridae; genus Muscardinus; species Muscardinus avellanarius. The sequence continues at coordinate 44,999,966 of NC_137797.1, forward strand.
GAATCTGTTCAAATTCTATTTGTAGCTGAAACATGTGAAGGCAAAGGAGATTAGTACATCTGCTTCTTACCATCTCTAATCTGTATTTGCAGATTGCTTTATATAAATTTGAACTTGTTAGCATGTTCAATCTGAGATTAATTTACCACAAGTCATGATGTTAGGCATTTTGAAGCAGTGTAATAGAGTTTTGGGATATACAGATGGTCAGCCTTGTATGTTGCTTTTGATTTGAATAGTTTGCTAAAAATCATATGTATGATAAAAATGAGACTATTATTATATTTAGCTAAGGACAGAATATAACATGTTAGTTATAGAGTACATTCCTATGGTTTTCACCTACAGGTAAAGAAAATTTTTCCCCTAAAGCAAGGCCCAGTGTTTATAAATGAGACATCAAAACAAAGTTATGTATTATTGTATCTAAGAACGACAATTCATTAATGGTAAGTCAGTATTAAAATCAGAAGGTTATTTCAATGTTTTTTTTATAAGTGGTGTGTTTGAATCAGAAACTAAAAGTTCATACATTTCACTTGGTTGATAGGTCCAGTGACTCTAGTTTAATCTACAGCAGTGCTTTTCCACCTGCCTTTATTTGATGAATAAAGTTCATTTTCCTCTAGAGTTTTCACTGCCTTTAGTTTTGATAGTTATCATATGGTATACTTTAGCAATTCAAGGAAAAGGTGTGATGGTGGCTAGGATACAAGTGATGTCTCCTCAGACTTTTGGCTGACTGTAAAATTAGTGGGAAGTAAGCACAAATATGAGATTTTCAGGGGTAGAGTCTGTGACCATCTCTGGAAAGGAGTTGACATTCAGAGATGAAGTTTTAAATAGAAGTGTTACCACCCCCAGTCCATCTCCAGGAGGGTTTTATAAGAATAGGGGGAGTGGTTAAAGGAAATGACTGGGAGAGTGGGGCTGAGTGTATGGTCTCTGATGTACAATTAAGAATACCAGGCAAAAGTAAGGCTCCCATAGAAATTATCTAAAAGCAATTAGGAAAAAATATGAGCAGAATCCGTAACAGAATGATGAGCCATTCAGGAACATAATTAATAGACTTTATTGGAATATAGAGTACATGCTTTTTCACTTTAGGGGCACCTGTGTTTAGAAGGGGGTAAAACTATATTAAATAAGCAGGAGATATGGCAGAATACATTGAGGAGAAAACTGTCATCGGGAAGGGTAGGTAGATAATGGCTACCTAATAATCTGGTAAGCATGCATGGTACTTTTAGTCAGAAACAGCAGAAATGATAGTTTTTAAACACATTCAGGTACAGCTTCTTGTTAGATTTGCATTTATTTCAGGGCAAAGGTGAGTAACATATTGATGATTGATAATTTATTTGTAAACAGATGGGCCTAGAATCAGTAGAACTGGTAACTTATTAAACTGAATTAATGTACAACCTGGCTTATACAAATTGTATTACTTGTGACTTCTCAGAAAGGGATTCTTTTTTTTTTTTTTGGAACCGGAGTTTGAACCCAGAGCGTCACACCTGCCAAGCAGGCACTTTGCCACTGAGATACATCCCGGCCCTAGAAGTTCACTTTTATATAAATATAGGTTGGAAAAAGTTAACTAGAATAATCTAATAACAAACTAGTAATCTACTCACTGAATATTAGTAATATATAAATATATATATTTTAAGAGATGATAGTAAAAGTCACTTGGACATTTGTAGTGAAATTATAGATTGTTTTATTGAGGAAGCATTATAGAAGTATGTTTTGAATAACTGCATGATGTATGAAAAAAGAGTGAAGCTTTGGTTTAAAAAAGTTAAGATACAATTCCTTTGCATGATGTTTCAACTTTGAAAATCTAAGGGATTATGGTACCATTCATGTTTAAATAATTGTGATAAACTGCTTTTTATTCACTCTCAAGAAAATGAACATTTACAATTAGAAATACATGATTGAGTAGCTATTCAAAAGTGTACACCAGCCGGGCATGGTAGCGCACACTTGTAATCCCAGCATTCAGGAGGCTGAGACAGGAGGACTGCGGTTTGAGGACAGCCTCAGCAACTTAGTAAGGACCTCCGTAACTTAGCGAGACCCTGTTTCAAAAAATAAAGAATAAAAATAGGGCAGGGTTGTAGCTCGGAGGTCAAATGCCCCTGGGTTCCATCCCCAGACCCGCCAAAAAAAAAAAAAAAAAAAAAAAAAAAGTATACACCAATAATCCTAATACTTGGGAGGCTGAGCCAGGAAGATTACAGGTGGATTGAAATTCAGCAAGGCACTTAGCAATGCTACTTCAAAATAAAAAATAAAACGGGGCTGGAGTGTAGTTTAAAGGTAGAATGCTCCTGGGTTCAATCCCCAGTAACACACACACACACACACACACACACACACACACACACACACACACACCTGCGCTCTTACTCTTTTAGAATCTGTGTTTAGGTTTAGGATGTCCTCTAAGTTGAATTAAAACTCAGGAGTCAATCCTTATACTTTGAGCATAAATTTCTAGCTATTTCTAGAGAGGCTGTTAAAAGTCAAAGTATGCACCTAATTTTGAATAGGCAATGTGGGTGGAAAGAGTAGGCAGAGCTTTTCAATAAGACTAATTGTCCTTAACCTGTGAATGTATAATTATATAATTTGTTATGATGAACTTTCATTTTTAGGCTTTTATGGTGGGAATCATTAATGCTTCATAGTTATGTGAAAATAGGATATAATTCTGCTTTTTATTACTCTAAATCATGATCTCCTAAATATATGCTACTTCTGGATTATGTAATAAATCATCTTCATTGGTACAATATGTAAATTTGAAATGTCATGGAGAAAAAACATAGAGCTGCACTAGTAGTTTTTTGAAAAAAGGAATACCGATAAAATATTAATATAATTTTGCCTGTATGGATGAGAGAAGAAAAATAAATGGAAATAGTTTTTTGCTTTTTTTTTTTTTTTTTTTTTTTTAGCACTGGGGGAGGAACCCAGGGGAATTCTTACTTCTGAGCTACATCCCCAGTTCAATTTTTTTTTTCTTTTTGTGGGTCTCAGAATGGAACCCAGGGGTATTAGACCTCCAAGCTACACCCCCTGTCCTATTTGTATTCTTTATTTTGAAACAGGATCTAAGTTACGGAGAGCCTAAGTAGATGAGGCTGTCCGCGAACTGCGACCCTCCTGTCTCAGCCTCCTGAATGCTGAAATTATAAGCGTGGGACACCATGCCCGGCCCCAGCCCTATTTTTATTATTTATTTTGAATCAGTGTCTCACTAAGTTGCAGAGGGCCTCCACTAAGTAGCTGAGCAGGCTGTGAACTGTGATTCTTCTGTCTCAGCCTCCCAAGTACTGGGATTAAGTGTGTACCACCTAGCTTTTGCTTTTACAGGCCTATACGAAATGGAGATAATAGTATAAATGAGTAAAATACTTTCTTTGATGAGGATTGTTTAGCAGCAGGTATAAAATGAGAATTTGCTTATTTCTGATGTTAGGCATATTTGTAATGTTATTTCTTTTTTTGGAGGTATTGGGGATTGAGCCCAAAGGCATTCTACCTCTTGAGCTTCACCCCAGCCCTATTTTATTCTTTATTTTGAAATAGGGTCTCACTAAGTTGCTGAGGCTGGCCATGAACTTGTGATCCTGTCTTGCCTCCCTAGAACTGGGATTACAAGTGTGTACCACTATGACTTGCTGTAATGTTATTCTTTTAAAAATATTATTAGAATAACTTTAACGTTCTTGTTTTGCATAGTCAATAGCTTCTAGATTTATGCCTATATTTACCACTTTCAATGTTTTTTTTTTTTCAGTGCTAGGGATTGAACCCAGCAGCATTCTACGTCTGAGCTACACCTCCAGTCCTTTTTATTTTGCATTTTGAAACACAGTCTTGCTGAGGGTCTCATAAAGTTGCTGAGATTGGTCTCAAACCTGCAATCGCCCTGTCTTGATCTCCCATTACATTGCAGGTGAATCTACTTGTTATAAACTGCTTTTGCTTGAATGAAAATACCTTCATTTTGACCTCATTCTTGGGAGATCTTTCAATAGGAATAGAACTTTAGGATGACTATCTTTATTTTTAGCCAATTTGAAGGCATTACTCAAGTCTTCTAGTTTCTATGGCTATTGATGAAAAATCAGTTCCTTGAGACTTTGAGGATAACCTGTATTTTTTTTCTCTGCTACTTTTATGCTTTTTGTTTTCAGCATTCTCCTTCTTCCCTATAATTTACTATTCTTTAACTTTCTTAGGACTTGGAGGGCCTCCTGAGTCTTTGGGTTGGAGTTTTTCATCAGTTCTGAACAGTTCTATATCATTATTGTGGTCTAATATTGCCTCTGCCCTTTGTCTTTTATCTTTCTTCTGTGTAGCTTGCAGGTAAAATGCCCCTGAGTTCAATTCCCAGTACCTAAAAAAAAAAACTTTTATATTTATCATATATACTTAAGCAAAAGTCTTTTTTTTTCTATTGCATTTGGGATAATATCCTTCATCTGTATCTTTAATATTACTAGCTTGTACTTCTGCTGTGTCAAAGAGATTAAATTTGCTGATTTTTTAAAGGCCTTTATATTTTTCAATTCTTCAAATTCTGTTTTCCCCAAGTATCCTTTCATTCTTACATTTTTTGTACTCTGTACATATTTCCAAGCTGGTCTTTTATTTAAATTTAATATAGTTATTTGATAGTCTGTGCTTGGTAAATCCATACCTAAAGTCCTTCAGACTCTGCTTCTGTTGTCTTATATTAGCTATGTTTCTCATTAATGATGTCCTACTTTCTTTTGTACTTTTTTAAAAAAATATGAGCTACTGGGTTTCCTTAGGACTTTATTTATAGTCACTTTTTAAGATGAAGAAAGGATTGGCATTTGCTTTAGCCAGGTGTTGGAGAGCACTATTAGTCAAAACTCATTAATTAAATTATTACCTCGAGGGTTTTCTGGACTACATAGGCCTATAAATTCAAGTAACCTTTTTGTGTGAGAATTGGACTGTGGCTCAGAATGCTCAGATAGGATTTTGCTTTTCTTTAGTGCATTAGATATCAAGGTTTACGATTTTAATTTTATTTGTACACTCTGAAAAGAGTGTGTATGTTAATAAGAAGCAAGTATACATTTAGTAAATCTTTACAATGAATGATCTTTAGAACGGCAGCATTCTGTATGTATGTGCGCAAGCGCGTGCGCGCACACACGTACATGCACACGCACACATGAGTAATGCAGGTCCTGGGTTTACTTCTTATTAAGGCCATGAAGGCCAAATCTCATATTAACTGGGTTTAGTAAATGCTCTCAGGGTAAAGGCTGGCTGTGGGCTCTGGTGAATTCTCTAGGTTCCTGTTTTCGTTTAGCTTCTTTCTCTTTCTTTCTTTCTTTCTTTCTTTCTTTCTTTCTTTCTTTTTTGCAGCACTGGGGATGGAACCCAGAGGCATTCTACCTCAGTGTGGGCTCTGGTGAATTCTCTAGGTTCCTGTTTTCGTTTAGCTTCTTCTTTTCTTCTCTCTCTCTCTCTCTCTCTCTCTCTCTCTCTCTCTCTCTCTCTCTCTTTCTTTCTTTCTTTCTTTTTTGCAGCACTGGGGATGGAACCCAGAGGCATTCTACCTCAGAGCTATACCCCAAGCCCTATTTTTAACTCTTTCTTTTGAAACAGTCTCACTGAGTTGCAAAGAACCTAAGTAGCTGAGGTTGGCAGCAAACCCCAATCCTCCTGTCTCAGCCTTTCGAATGCTATACACCACGCCTAGCTTCGTTTAGCTTTTTGACTTAATTTTTTTATTGCTTTATTGTTAATCAGTACACTTAAGATTTTTAAGACTTTTCTTCTAGGACTTTTTAGTGTGAACATTTATTAAGGTACCTCATCCATGATATCTTTAAAACAGAAGCCTATGTTCTTTATATTTTATTATCCAATTTTTTTTCTCAAGGGATATTTAAGAAAAATCATACTAAACAGAAAAACTTAATATGCAAGTATTTTGTACACAAGCTTGTAGAATTTATAAACAGATTATTTTTTAATATGTTTTAGGTGGATGTTTACCAACTGGTTGGCTAGTAACTATTATTTTATTAAATAGATGTTTAAATATTATTTTTCAATAGTACACTTAGCTTTTGAACTACTAAATTTTTTTTTGCCTCAAATTCACTTCAGATAAATTTATGAGATTGTTCTATACACCATATAATCTCACTATTTATTTTTGTGGCACTGGAGATCGAACCAGGGTCATTCTGCCTCCAAGCTACACCCACACCCCTATTTTAAAATTTTTATTTGTAAAAGGGTTTCATGTGATTGATGAGAATCTCACTACTTGCTGAGGCTGTCCTTGAACCTGTGATCTTCCTGTCTCAGCCTCCCAAGTACTGGGATTATAGGTGTTGTCCATCATGCCTGGATAATCTCTGAAATTTTAACAACAAATATTTTTGGTTTATTCTTGCTTCATGTCAGTAGTTGTAGGGTTAGCAGCTGTAGATCACTGGTGACAGACCAACTGCTGCAGTGCTGCTCCAGAGTGAGAGTTAATTTCTTATTATGAGATCTGGAGCATAGCTTTGCATGTGGCATGAGAGTAAGAGAATAACCTGAATCTTGTACTCAGATTTAAAGTTTTTGCTCTGATTTAGTATGTGCCACACCTACTCACAGGGCATTTGCTATAGCAAGTCAGATGACCACCAAGAACAATGTAATCTGTTACAGTCTTGAAAATTGTTTGAATACCTTATTTACATTTGAGGTTGCATTCAATCTCAGTTTTCTCCCAGAAAATGAATTTAGTCTAGAATCGTGACTGGCAATCTTTGGCAACATGTATCTAACTGAAAAAGTTAAAGGGATAAGCAGAAAAAAAAAAAAAAAAACCCCAAACAAACTTCAAGACACATCTCTCATTCTATGTCAGGGTTAGATATATTTTATTGAAAAGATTATCATGAGTGTCAGTGCTTATACTGATTTGGAAAAATAGCTCATTTTTATAAATGTATAATTAATGAGGCAGTAAGCAAAAGAGATGAATTCTCATTAGAGTAGAAATTGGTTATAAAAAAGTTTTATTTTAAAATGTTATTTCTATATAGCTGGGTGTGGTGGCACCCGCTTTTAATCCCAGTAGTTGGGAGGCTGAGACAGGAGGATCACGCAGGTTCCAAGCCAGTCTCAGCTACTTAGTGAGGCTTTCAGCAACTCAGTGAGACCCTGTTTCCAACCAAAATATAAAATATTCCTGGGAGTATAGCCCAGAGGTAAAAGGCCCCTGGGTTCCATTTCCAGTAAAACACACACACACACACACACACACACACACACACACACACACACACACACACCACAAAATGTTAATCCTATTTATTTTTGTGGTAGTGGGGATGGAAACCAGGCATTTCTACCTCTGAGCTACAACCTAAGCCCTCTTTTTATTTTTAATTTTAAACAGGGTCTCACTCAGTTGCTGAGGACCTTGTTAAGTTGCTGAGGTTGGCCTCAAACCTATGATCTGCCTTGTTAAGCTTTCTAAGTACTGGGATTGCAGGCATGCACCATCACACCTGGCTTCTTAAAAATAATTTAAAGAACAACAGACTTGCAAGGTTATCTTTGACATACCAAACAGGAGTTACTACACATTTTTCTGTTATAAGACAGAATTACATATAACAGTTTCTGTTGATAGATGTGAAAGAAATGTGAAAGTGGTCAAAATCAAAATGTAATCACTTGTGTCAACCCTAACAAAAATACATAAAAGCCAGGAGGTTATGAAGGCAGGGTTTTTTTTTTTTTTTTTTTTTTTTTTTTTTTTTTTTACTTTTTTTTTTATTGGTGCACTGTATTCATACATCATAGTAGGATACATACTTTTGTAGACATACTTGCACACTTTTCCCAGTCAGCCCCCACCCAATCCCCACCCCATTCTCTCCCTATCCCTCCCTCCCATGCTTGGCTTAGTAGTTGACATCTAGTATTATGGCAATTTAACTAAAATTAAAAATGGTAATCTCAAATAACAGTTTCATTTGTCTGATACCAAGCTTTTGATGACTTAAAGATGACATTTCAATATTTCTTTTTACTTTCTTTCTTACCAGAGAATATTTTTTTTCTATTTTTTAGGTGAAACTATCATATATTTATATATTTATTTTTCAGAAAAAAATCTATCCTAATATGGAATATGGACTCTAGGTACAGAAAACGATCTTGAAAAAGAACAAAGCTAGAAGATATATATTTTCTGATTTCAAACCATATAAAGCTACAATAATTGAAACAGTGTAGTACTATTCTAAAGGCAGATATATAAACCATTGGAGTTAAATAAAAGCCTGGAGCTAAATTCTTCCCTATATTGTCAAGCTATTTTTGACAAGGTTTCCACAAACATTGGGTGGTGGAAAAAATAATCTTTTAACTAAATATTGTTAAAAAATAATAATTACATGGAAAAGAATAAAATTGGACCCTTACCTAATCCCATATACAAATATTAATTCAAAATAGATAAAAGACCTAAATATAAATCTTAAGACTATAAACTTTTAGGAGAAAATCTGGGTCATTAAACCTCACAACGTTGAAATTGGCAGTGATTTCTTGGTTATGATTTCAATGGAACAGGCAACAGAAGAGTATACAAACTCCCTAAAAAATAAAAAAAAATTGTATATCCAAAGACAATGTAAACAGAGTTAACAGTTACTAATAGAATGGGATAAAATATTTCCAATTGCTATATCTGAAGGTATATTAATATTCCAACTAGAAATCCTAAAAATTAACAACAATAAAGGCAAACAATACCCTTTAGAGATAGGTAAAAGACTAACATAAATAATGAATCTCCACAGATAACCAATCTTAGTTGTCTTTTGGATGGAAAATCTTGTTTCTCTAGTTCTGGTGTGTGTTACCTATTTCTTCTTTGTAGTTAATCTCTTTGAGTATTTTCTCTAGCGCTGGTTTTGAAGACATAAATTCCTTCAGTTTCTGTTTGTCATGGAAGCTTCTTATTTCTCCATCTAATTTGATAGAAAGTTTTGCTGGGTAGGAAATTTTTGGCTGGAAGTTGTTTTCTTTCAGAATTGGGAATATGTTACTCCAAACCCTTCTGGCTCTCATAACTTGGTTTGGGAAGTCTGGAGTGATTCTAATTGGTTTGCCTCTGAATGTCACTTGGCCCTTTGCTTTTGTTGCCTTTAAGATTCTCTGCTTGGCTTCCACATTGGTCAGTTTGACAATTATGTGGCGTGGGGATCCTCTTCGATCCTGTCTAAAGGGAGTTCTATAAGTTTCCTGGACCTGTGTATCAACCTCTTGTTTTATGTTTGGAAAATTTTCTGCTATTACTTCCTTGAAGAGATTGTTGATCCCTTTGGTTTCACTTTCTTTTCCCTCCTCTATTCCAATTATTCTTAGGTTAGCTCTCTTAAAATGGGCCCATATTTCTTCAGTATCAGATTCCTGCTGTCGGATATTTTTTTCTAGATTAGAAACTATGCGTTCATTTTTGGAATGATCATCTTCTAAGAGCGAGATTCTGTTCTCCATGTGTTCTAATCGGTTGTTTGTGCTTTGAATTGAGGCCTTTACTTCATTAATTGCATCCTTTATCTCTTTTTGGCTCTCTCTGAGTTCTTTTCGAAGCACCTCTATTATTTCTACAGTTATTTTCCTGATTTGCTCTTCTAGAAATCTCTGATTTTCTGTTTTATCGGGTTCTGATGTTGTGGGGTTGTGTGCATTCATTGCTCCAGTATTATTCCTCTTTCCCATGATTTCGGATGTTTGTGCCTTCTCTGGGTTCTTCCCTTGGGTCACTATGACTTCACTTAAGGTGTTCTGGATCTCGAGTCAGTAGTATCTCAGACCCCACTACTCCTTTACTGGGTTTTATCACAGAGTCTCCGACCCAGAGAGTCGATAGAGGCTGCTTTAGACTGTGGGGGGTGCCAGGTTGCACGTTCTCCTATGGTGTGATATCTCTGCCACCGCCCCTCCCCCACTGGGTCAAGTCCCAGGGAGTACAGTACTGGGATTTCTCCTCTGTGGCCCGCAATTTGACTCACTGTTCTTGAGTGTGCAGATGTAGCTGTACTGGCCTCGCTGAATTCTCTGCTGCTGCCGCCGGTGGCAATATGGCACCGCTGCTACACCCTCGGCTACGGGGCTGGCATTTTCTTCTTGGTTTTGATTTCGACTCTGAATCCCTGCAGCGTGTGCTGAGCTCAGCCACTGGGAGCTTTGACGCTCTCTGCGTGGAGAAATCCCGCCTGGCTGTTCCGCAGTGGCTCACCTCAGCTTGCTGTAGCCGTCCAGTGAATTCGCCGGTGCCTCCGGCAGTATGGCGCTGCTGCCGCGTCCTCGGGCGTGAGGCCGGTGTATCTCCTCTGTGGCTCTGAGCTCTGTTCTCAGTCCGCTTTCTCTCTGGAGCCTGGTGATTTTTTTGTTTCACTGGTGATGGTGTTTTCTGGCTATGAAAGGCGCTGATTTTGTGGTAATGGAGATTGGTTGTTAGCGGGGCTCTTAAGCCCCGCTTTTCTCGGTCGCCATCTTCCCGGAAGTGAAGGCAGGGTTTTTAATGCCTGATAGTAACTATCACAAAAGACTGCTAGAACCACAAGCTCATATAGAAGTCACCATAATCTTTTACAAAAAGTAGTTTTACAAGGATATCTACCCAGCAACTGTTTGTTTACATCAGAATTACATCATTCTTGGTGTTAATCATCATGGCGGAGAATGATTATTTAAAAATATCTCATGTAATTCTATTCATTTTTGTGTTTGAAACTTCCCGTCCCTCAACCTATTTTAAGATGGCCATTATTATGGCATGCATAGTCTCGCTGAAATGCTCTGCCATTTCCATTGTAATGCTTTGCTACTCTCAAATATATTCTTTGGAGAATTTGTTTTATTAGCATGACACTGTCATTACACTGAAAATGTTAGACTGAATGCTAACTAGCTGGAAGTATAGAATATTAGATTTGAAAGGATCTAAAAATCAGATTTTCTCAACTGTAGTGTGTTATATTATTGCATTACAATCAGTTGACATGTCAAAATCATTAGCTAGTCCTGACAAATATCACTAGCATTAATTAAAATGTAAAGATAGTGAAGTAAATGTTCACTAAGTTTGCTTTCCATTAGTATCTTTACTTTCAGCTACTTGCATTCTGGTTTATTTATTCTTCTTCTTCCTATTATTATTATTATTATTATTATTATTTATTTTTAGTGAAGCTGAAAGGAGTTAACAGCTGTTAAGAATCTGCATGATACAGTCAGGATTAGTGGCCTGTGCCTGTACTCAGAACTTGAGATAGGAGGATCACAAATTCAAGGACAAAGCAGTAATTCAGTGAGACCTGTTTCAAAATAAAAATTAAAAAGGGCTGGGATTGTAACTCAGTGGAAGAATACCTCTGAGTTCAATCCTCAGTAATACACAAACATACAAAAGAAATTGCATAATTGTTGGGGGGGGTTGAGTATCACTCTTCAAAGAGTATGTAGTCCAACTCCTTGCTTTTATTAGAACTTGAAATGCAGAAAGCAATTTATCTAGTCACATATCTAATTAGTTATGTCTCTAATGTAGGTCTCCTTGTTTATAGTACATTGCTTACCATTCCAACAAATGACCAAATTTTCAAAAGCCAATATAATTTCAAAAGAAATTAGGGCTGATGTAGGCGAGGATTAAGCAAAGCAATTTGCCTCCTTTTCCTAATATTTAGTCTCAGTTCCCAAAGTAAAAGAAAAGCACCAGGGACACAGAATCCAGACGACAAATTTGGTTTGTTATTTACAATCTAGGAACAGGCCTTTTCAAATGTATTTGACTGCAACTCAAATTAAGAAACAATTTAAATCACAGCATAGGTCAGGCATGGTGGCACATGCTTGTAATCCCAGTACTTGGGAGGCTGAGGCAGGAGGATCACAGGTTCAAAGCCAGTCTCAGCAATGTAGGGAGGCTGTCAGAAACCTAGTGAGGCCATTTCCAAATAAAATAAAATTAGTTGAATGGGGTGACGTATGTTTGTAATCCCAGTACTTGGGAGGTTGAGACAGGAACATCACAGGCTCAAGGACAGCATTAGTAAATAGTGTCATCAGCCTAGCCAGACCCTGTTTCAAAATAAAAATAAAATAGGGCTGGAGATGTAGTTCAGAGGTAAAATGTCCCTGGGTTCAATCCCCTTTACCTCACACACACACAAAAAGAATATAAATAAAATCAGGGTAGGGGCGTAGCTTGGAGGTAGACTGCCTCTAGGTTCAATCCCCAGTACCCCCCCCCCCCCAGTCCAAAACAAATAAAATAAATAGAAACAAATCATAGCATAGGGTACACTCTCATTCTCCCTCCTATCTAATACAAAAGTTTCACAAAAGCCAGGCATGGTTGCACTTGCCTGTAATCCCAGTACTTGGGAGGCTGAGACAGGAGGATTTTACTCTCAAGATCAACCTCAGCAATTTAGTGAGCTCTGAGGTAGAATGCTTCTGGGTTCAATCCCTAGTAACACACTCAATCCCCAGTCTCTCTCTCTCTCTCTCTCTCTCTCTCTCTCTCTCTCTCTCTCTCTCTCTCTCTCTCTCACACACACACACACACACACACACACACACACACACAGCAAAAATAAAAAAGGGATAGGGATATAACTCAGAGGTAGACTACTCCTATTCACACACACACACACACACACACACACAAGCGCGCGCGCGCTTTACAAATCATTTCTTGCCCTTATTAGTTATTATGCACGTTCATCTTTTAAATTGTATTCTGATGTAGTCTATTTCATTCAAAAAATTAAATTGGCTTTTCAGTTTGAAAAACATTGCTCCAGAAATTTGGAGACAGGTTTCAATTTGTTGACAAATTCCAAAGTTATTATCTTCAGAGAATAAACTTCCCTCATGTTTACCTGAGGTACAAGTACAATCTCTCAGACTTCAGAACAGAACCAGGTAAACCTTCTCATTGGAACACCAGTTTATTACAGTATCTCAGAGATTCCAAGACTCATTGTTTATTCATGTTAACATCTCTGAATTCAAAACTAGTCTTAAAGATCAGTGGCATGGCAGTTTCATTGGCAACATTTTTTTCCTTGGATAACATAATGGTGAGTCTTAAAGCTGATAATGAAAACGTTGCCGTGAGATATACTAAGGTTTATATAGCCAAACTCTATGACTTATTCATTTCAAAATAGTTAATCAGAATGCCATCTGACATATCAAATCAGATGAGAATTGTTTAAGAAAAAAATCCTTAAATCTGGGCAAGAAGGAAAAATAAGTAATGAATCAAGTTTGACTATTATAGAAAGTTTGTCTTTATTGTTAGCTGAATTTGAGTATGAGCTTTCTGCTCTTCTATTTCTCTTATTTCTATATTGTAACTTTCTTTTGGCGACATTTTACCCCTTTCTTCTCATTAACAGGGTGGGAGGAAGGAGGTTCCTGGAGTCACAGTTAAAAAAGAAGAAAAAATTTAAGTCCAAGACTTGAAGCACTTGGAAAAAAAATCAAGAACTAGGCTTTGTTAAAAAAAAAAAAAGAAAGGAATTGCCAAATTCCTTTGTATTTGTTTAAACTGTCACCAGACTAACACTGCAAAACTTAATGACTATAAAACTGGTACGAAGGTTCCTGAACATGACTAAGACCAAAAATTAGTTGGCTAGGCTATTTTCATCCCAGCGTGATTGAAACACACCATTGTTTCCTCAATAATAAAAAAATAAAATAAATAAAAGATAAAAATCTCTAATGCGGAAAAAAGTGAATGAAATGCCACAATGACAGTGCTTCTGGAAATAGAAGTAGTTACTGAATGTCTTTCAAGCCATACATTTATGTAAAAATCAAGAATTAGGCTTTATTTATGTATTTGGTGGTACTGGAGGTGGCACCCAGGGGCTTTTCTACCTCTGGGCTATACTCCCAGACCTATTTTATACTTTTTGGAAACAGGGTCTCACTAAGTCGCTGAGGGCCGCACTCAGTAGCTGAGGCTGGCTTCGAACCTGCGCGATCCTCTTGTCTCAGCCTCCCAAGCGCGGGGATTACAAGCGTGCGCCACCACACCTGCGAATTAGGCTTTATTATTATTTTTTAAATGAAAGGAACTGCCAAATCCCTTTGTATTTGTTTAAAATACACTTTAAAATAAACTTCCCTCACATTTACCTGAAGTACAAGTACAATTTCTCAGACTTGAGAAGAGAACCAGGTTCTAGACACCAGGATGCCTTCTTCCTCCCTGCTGAGCTGCAACTCCACACGCCCGCGGCTGGCGAGTGGGGCGGAGGCGGGCTCCGCGGCGCAGGCCCTGGGGGCGGCGGCCGGGGGAGTCGCGGCGAGGGCCTCGGCGGGGAGGCACCCCAAGGCCGCCCAGGGCGTGCGGAGGCGACAGGGCGGCAGTGCTGGGCGCTGGCTGTGGCTCCCGCGCGCGGGGCCTGGGAAGCGCCGGGGCGGGCCCCGCGCCGTCACGTGACGGGAAGGGGGCGTGGCCGCCGCGCCGGGGGCGGGGCCGGAGGGGCGGGCGCTCGGATGTGAAGGATCGTGGCGGCTCGGGGTGCCCAGAAAGGCGGCGACGCGGCAGATGACAACATTAGGCCGCGACGCGCCCGCAGCGGGGCGTCGGTGGTAGCGGCAGCCGGAGCAGCTGTAGCCGCCGCCGATAGCGGGCGGGCGGAGGGAAGGAGGGGCCCGCCCTGGCCGGCGGACCGCGGGCCGAGTTCCCGCCTCCCTCGCCGGCCGAGCCCCCGCGGCTGCTGGACGGCGCCCTCCTCAGTTACCGCCCCCGACCGCCGCCGAGGAAGTTGAGGTCCGAGCAGACGCGGTAGGGCCCCCGACCCCGGCGCCGCCCGCCCGCCGCCCCTCCAGGCGCTGCGCTCCGGTGAGTGTCTGCGCCCCGAGTCGGGGGCGGCGGGCGCGCACCCCCGTGGGCGGCCGCGCTCCCTCGTCCCCACGTTCCGAGCTCGGGCCGTCGGGGACCCCCGCCACCCCGCGCCGAGGAGTTCCTCGCTGGCTCCTTTGTGCGCTTGGGAGCGGGGAATTGTAAAGGCAGGCGGGGGTGGAGCGTTTTGGGGCCCGCGGTGGGAGCGTCTGCAGCCTTACAAAGCCGCGGCTGGGGAGCTGGGGCGGGGGACGGTTCGAGCATTTGATCGCCCGGGGAGCTGCTCCTCTGGAAGTTTGACCGGGCGGGCGGGTCCCTCCGGAAGCCCCGCGCCGCCGAGAGCTGGCGCTTTGTCGCCCGGTGCGGTTAAGGCGAGGCTCCGGTTTTCCTGTGACAGCCCCACAGGCTGAGCTGAGCACCGCAGACCGCGCCCGTCCTTGCAGAGCCCAGTGACACTGTGTTGTTCTCTAAACCTCAGTTCCCGGGCCCTTCGTGTAACGTGGGAAGAAAGGAGAAGCCTTTGCTGTACTTTTAAATTTAATGTTTGCGCCTTAGCTCTCTTTCAAGAGTGGAATCAGGTTCTAAGGAGCTTCACAAGGAAGGTGCTTTTGGGTTCATTGAAGCCACTCACTGAAGACCAGCTGAAGCGAAGCAACAGTATATGCGGATTTTCCATTCACAAAAGTCATTTAACACCCTTCTTTATGAGAGACATCTGCGTTGTGAAACATAACCTAATTTTATCAAAATGCGCTCAGAAATAATAAGTAACTTGGACTCCTCCCTAAACAGATGGGAAAACTTACCTGATGATACAAGCATATTCGCTTTTAAGTAATTTAATTAAAATTTTGCCTTCTGCAGCTGGAAAACTTACTTGACATCAAAATAGTATTAGGATAGCCGGAGGTGGTGGCTCATGCTTGTAATCTCAGCACTTGGGAGGCTGAGACTGGAGGATCGCACAGGTTCGAAGCCAGCCTCAGGTACTGAGTGAGGCTCTCAGCAACTTAGTGAGACCCTGTTTCCAAATAAAGTATAAAATAGGTCTGGGAGTGTAGCCCAGAGGTAGAAAAGCCCCTGGGTGCCACCTCCAGTAACACACACACACACACACACACACACACACACACACACACACACACACACACACAGTATTAGGATATCCTGTGTAAGCCAGGTGTGGTCGTACAAGTTTTTAATCTCAGCATTTGGTTAGGCTGAGACAGGAGGATCGCTGTTTGCAGACAGCTTCAGCTGCTACTGCTTAGTGAGGCACTTGGCAACTAGTGAGGCCCTGTTTCAAAATAAAGAATAAGGCCGGGTGTGGTGGCGCACTCTTGTAATCCCTGCGCGCTTGGGAGGCTGAGACAGGAGGATCGCACGGGTCCAAAGCCAGCCTCAGCTATTAGTGAGGCTTTCAGCAACTCAATGAGACCCTGTTTCCAAATAAAGTATAAAAAAAAGGTCTGGGAGTATAGCCTGGAGGTAGAAAGCCTCTGGGTTCCACCCCCAGTACCACAAAAAAAAAAAAAAAAAAAACAAAAAACAAAATAAAGAATAAAAACTAGGGCTGGGGTATAGCTCTGAGGTAAAATGCCCCTGGGTTCCATCCCCAATAACACACACACACACACACAAACACACACACACAAATATTGCGTGTATGGCCAGATTTTTTAAGCTTACTTCCTTTTAGACTTAGTCCTAGTGCTGCCTTAGGTCTTTTCAGAAAATCCTTTTAAATGCTTTCTGTCTCCCCTAGGGTTCAAGAGTAAGAATTACAGAGGAGCTGGTGAATTGCTTGTTAGGTTTTCTCCATCTCATAGAGTATCATCTAAACTTGATCATGCTAAGAGATTGCTCATTTGATGTGCTTGCTAGAACCTGTTTTGTAGTGAGATTATTAAGATCATGCTAATTTTATAAAACAGGTTGGAAAAGGAAGTGTAAGTCTATGCAAGTTAAAATATCCCCTATTACTACAAGTAATTTCAGATATGTTTTTCTTTTGATAGTGACTTTGTATGGAATGACTACAAGTATGCTTGTTCAAAGTGCTGGAAAAGAGAATAGATGAAACATAAGAGCTACCTTTTAGGTCTTTAATTATGGAGATTAAGTTGTTGCAGTGAAATTCCATTTTAACAGTTTGAGCCACAGTGTTCAACACAGGTGTTTAGAAATGTGTTTAATTAAAAACAGTCATGGTTTATTTTTCTTTCATTGAATTATAATAGTTATTGAATCTTTAATCTGTGAGAAGATGCTGCTGCTTTTTTCCCCTTGTTGTTGTATTTTAAAAGTGACCTCGTAGCCGGGCGTGGTGGCGCACGCTTGTAATCCCCGCGCTTGGGAGGCAGAGACAGGAGGATCACGCAGGTTCGAAGCCAGCCGCGCTGGCGTAAGAGACCCTGTTTCAAAAATATAAAATAGGTCTGGGAGTGTAGCCCGGAGGTAGAAGGGCTTCCAGGAACCCCAGTACCACCAAAAAAAAAAAAAAAGTGACCTCGTATTTTTTTTTTTAACATATTCATGGCACATAGACATTTGGCCAAACTGTATTCAGTTTCTGTATTCATTTTTAAGTTGAGAATCTTAAACATATATTTGAGGATAACTGTATTCTGTATAATAAAGTTATGTTACAATTGAAACTAAATTTATAAAATGTGCATTACAAAAGGCAAAATGATCTTTTTTCAAAGGACTAATGGCAGGATTTTAACCAGTGATGGCTCTTAGTACATTTTAAGTTACGTTGGTTTTTAAATAATCCACCAAGAGCAGGTTACTTGAATTGAAATATGAAGGACAGATAATTGATACTTAAATGTAGTGCTTTTTTTTTGTACTGAGGATTGAACTCAGGGACATTCTATCTCTGAGCTATACCACCAGCTTTATTTTATTCTTTACTTGGAAACAGGGTCATGCTAAGTTGCTGAGGGCCTCTGTAAATTGATGAGGCTGGCTTTGATCCTGTCTCAGCCTCCCAAGTACTGGGATTACAGGAATGTACCACCATGCCTGACTTAGATGTAGTTTTCTAATAGTATTTTGGAAAACTTAAATAGAATCACATGAAGTACTAGATTTTAATAATTATTTTATATTCAAAGGTGAAGACAACAATTATCTTGGAATATCAGATAATTCAAAAATTGAAGGTTAGATCTTACCTTATTCTTATGAATATGATCTACAAATGGATCCTAAGTACAACTTAAACTTAAAAAGCCTCTGAAAAATACACTTGTTTTAATGAAGGTGACTGGGTACAAGGAGATCAAGAGAGGTGCTTGATTGTGACTGAAGTGTGTATAGTTTCTTTGTAGATGGGACACAGAGATAGATACGATGTGTGGACTGATGTGTGTGGATTTCATGTCAGTATGTGAGAACCTCCTGAGAGCTTCTAGATGTATTGTCATTCTCACCTTGATTCCTATACTTCATATACCCTCACAAAGGCATGCGATTGAGTCTCATCTGAAAGACAAGAGCTTTTTCTTCTTGAAGAGTTGTCAAACTTACTGGGTAGAGTACTTTCCTTTGAAAGTTTGCAGAGAAGAAATCCTTGTCCTGGAACATCATACTCTTATGCTGTTATTTATTACTTTCATTAAAGTTCTAGACAATATAAGCTCTTTATGATAGTAAGAATCTTGTCTGTTTTGCTCACCATTCTATCTCCAAATGCTTTATAGTCATAGAATGAAAAAAAAAATACAGTTCCAGATATATGACAAAGGAACATGTGATAATGTAGTCCAAACTGGATATAAACAGTGAGGTGATGTTAGCTTGGGAAAAGAAACAAGTCATCTAATCTGAGTAACTTATTTGGATGAGGTGATTCTTGTTTAGGTCTTGGTGTGGGCTATGTGTCTGAAGATAACCTGGTGTTTAAGGAAGTCAGAAATCTGACCCTATATTTGTCTTTTCTACAGAACTTGTTTTTGAAGAAATTGTCATTGCTTATCATGCCATCTATCCATTCATTGTAAAGGAACAAGGGCTTTTCCAGTTATTAAGAAAAACTGGCCAAAATATCCTCCAGATGTTTTTAGTGATATGAATAACTATAAACCATGAAGTTCTCTACCGTCTGTATTTTATTGCAGAATTCAGTTTTTTTTTTTGTGTGTGTGGTACTGGGGTTCCTGGAAACCCTTCTACCTCCGGGCTACACTCCCAGATCTATTTTATATATTTTTATTTGGAAACAGGGTCTCTTAAGCCAGCAAGGCTGGCTTCGAACCTGCATGATCCTCCTGTCTCTGCCTCCCAAGCACGGGGATTGCAGGCTTGCGCCACCACACCCAGCTAGAATTCAGTATTTTTATGTAGACTTCTGCGTCATTTCTCATTTATGCGTTCTGCTTCAGTAGCTGAATGTTCTTTGATGAATTCAAATTTTCAATATACTTTGTGAACTCTATATTTTCTATATTCTTTGTGATCCATGTAGCAGTCTGTTCGTTGTGTAATATTTGGAAAGGAATTCTATTATAAAAAGACTAAGAAGAGTTTTGAATCTTCAGATGATAGTCTTTACCAAAGCTTGGTTCTTTTTAAATAAAAAGAGGTTTTTGATACAGGGTTGTTAAAATTGATAGATTTAAAAGGGAAGTTTTATAGTTTCTTATATGAATGCTGGTCATGGTAATAAATGTTGATTCCTAATTGTATACTAGGTGCTATTCTAAAAATACTTGATGTGACATCTCATTTGCTCCTCACAAGGAACCAAAAGCCAGGGTATTTCCTCCTTCTCCTCCTCTTCCTTTTTTTTTTTTTTTTGGTACTGGAAATTGAACCCAGGGGCTTTCTACCTCTGAGCTATGCCCTCAGCCCTTTTTATTTTGAAACAAGGTTTTGCTAAGGTGCTGAGGCTGGCCCAGAACTTGCACTCTTTCTCAGCCTTCCAAATATTGGGATTCCAGGTGTGTGCCACCATGCTGGGCGTTTTCTATTTTAAACAGACGCACTGAGATATCAAGTAGTGGGTATCAAAGCCTATCAAAAGGATTTGAACGTGAAGTTTAACTTGGCCATTGCCATTGTAGTCTATCTTTTAAAATATTGGTATCATATTGCCTGTATAGTTCATTTGCAATAGCTTCTTGACAGATCTTGACCTTGTGATCTTTCTGTTTTGTCAAAGTGTATTTGATAAACATAAACTTAGCAGTAAAATGGAATATAGGCTCATTTTTTTTCATTTCACTTATATTTGACTGACCTGTTTTTAAATCACAAAAATACTTGTGATAAAATATATAATTGCTGTTTTCTCACTGGGGATTTTAATTTTTTTAATTAATTAATTTTTTATGGTGCTGGTGATTGAACCCAGAGACATTCTACCTCTGAACTATACCCCCAGTCCTAGTTTTTATTTCAAAACAGGGCCTCACTTAGTTGCAGAGGACCTTACCAAGTAGCTGAGACTGGCTGTTAACCTGCTATCCTTCTGTCTCAGCCTCCCAAGCATTGGGGTTACAAGTGTGCAGCACCATGTCCAGCTTCACTGGGGAATTTTAGACTAACTGGAAATAAAAGTATCTAGTAGATACAGTATTTTAAATTGGTTCATTATAATTGTTCTTTTTAAATAATAAGACTGAAACAGGTCATGGTGGCATATGCTTGTAATCCAAGCATTCATGAGGCTGAGACAGGAGGATTGCAGTTCATGGACAGCCTTACCTACTACATAGTGAGGCCCTTTGCAGCTCAGTGAGACCATGTTTCAGAAACAAAGAATAAAAAATAGGGCTAAGGGTATAGCTCGGATGTAGAATGTCCCTGGGTTCCATCCCCAGTACAAAAAAAAAAAAATAATAATAAGTAAAGAAGAAGAAGAATGAGTCACAGGATTGGTGTGGATGCTTTTTATGCAGTGATGTTTGAAGGACACAACTCTATATAATTGGAATCTTACCCTATTGAAATGACCACCATAAAAGGAACTTGCTCTTTTGTCAAATGCCTGCATATTAGTAGATTGTTTAATTTTTTTTTTTTTTTTTTTTTTTGGTGGTACTGGGTTCCTGGAGGCCCTTCTACTTCTGGGCTACACCCCCAGACTTATTTTTTTAATATATATTTTTATTTGGAAACAGGGTCTCTTAAGCCAGCAAGGCTGGCTTCGAACCTGCGTGATCCTCCTGTCTCTGCCTCCCAAGCGCAGGGATTACAGGCATGCACCATCACGCCCAGCTAGTAGATTGTTTAATTTCTTTCAAAGAAAGATCAGATCCCTGTGGAAATTATGGAATTGTGTAGGCAAATTTTGGAGGAGTGGAAATATGGCAGATTTGGGGAGAGAGCAGTTCAGTCTGAGTAACATTATTATTGGGCAGGAGTAATGAGGTAGAGTTGCTGTTAACAAGAGGGCACAGGTGCTCTAAGTGGAGAATAGGGTGTGGTTTTCTTGGAGAGTAGGCTTGTTTACTCTATAATTTAGCCTATTGTTGTGACCATAATAACATTTAAGATGAACAGTTCAGATTTGAAGAAAAACAGTATGGAGTTCCTAGGTTGATGTGTAAAATGTGGATGCTTTATAAGTATTCATTGGTATTAATGGAAGGACTCTTGTCACCTGCTATTTTAGAAAACTAGATGGGCAGAGCAGCACAGGCTTGGAGCCAGATTGTTTTGAGTTCACAATCTATACAACCACTTAACTAATTTATTGCTCTGTTCTTGTCCTTACACTGACATGCAGTGGTCACAGGGGAAGAAAATTTTGTATTTAGGTAGAGAAAGGGCCAGAGTTAGCACACTGTGAGTTTCTCATGGTTCTTAGGTGGTATGAAAGGGATCTGAGAGTTCTCACATACTCGCAGTGAAGGAAATAGAAGTCAACAGAGACAGCCAGCAAGCCTGCCAGGAGACTGCTATTGTGAGGGGCGAGATCAAGCAGGAAAGGATGTGGAAAGGGCAGATTCAGCTTTTTGTCCACTAGAATCTGAGCTCCCTCTTGGTTGCAACTGAGTTTCACCAATGCAATGTGAGTGCAAATTATGCGTTGAAACTTTTGGGTTGATGTGGCAGAACTGAACAATATTATCTTTAATTAAAGGACTTTTCTCCCCTTTTAGGGGGTAGATGGGGCTCATGGGAGTTATGTATATGCTATGCTGTTTTTTTTTTATAAAACCCTAATACCTCTTGAATGTTGACCCATACTTAAATTTATCAACTTTAGACACTACCTGAATTTTCCATATTTTTTCTTCTTTTTTTTAAACTTGAGACTATACTTTTTTTTATGGCGAAATGGGATTGAACTCAGGGGCATTCTATCTCTGAGGTACACCCCCAGTCCTGTTTGTTTGTTTGTTTATTTTGTGTTACTGGGGATAGAACCCAGGGACATTCTACCTCTGAGCTATAACACTAGCCCCATTTTTATTCTTTATTTTGAAACAAGGTCTCACTAAATTGTGGTGGGTCTAAGTAGCTGAGGGTGTCTGCAAACTGTGATCCTCCTGTCTTAGCCTCCCAAGTAATGGGATTACAAGTGTGCACCACCATGCCCAGCTTTATTTTTTATTTTGAAACAGTCTCACTAAGTTGTAAAGGGCCTCAGTAAGTAGCTTAGGCTGGCCCATGGAACCTGTGATCCTCCTTTCTCAGCCTCCCATGTAGTGGGTATACTTCTTATTAGAAACATGTTTTCCACTCTATAAACATAGGCATCATATCCATAGGTTGTTTTATGACTTTGTAAATCTTATTTAATGCTGGGCCAGGTAGTATGCTCAGATTATGATTACTTTTCTCTAGATCTTATTAAGCAGTCCATGGGGTACTGGAATAAAAATACCAAGGTCTAGTGGACTTTATTTATCAATTCTGACTTTGAATTAAAAAACTGAATATGACCAAATCTTACCACTGAATTAAAAATACTTATATAGGACTTCCTGTTTTTCTTGGTGTTTCTAATTGCTCCATTTTCTTACACTATATTCCTCCATCATAATCTTCCTTATTCCCTCACACCCAGCTCTTCAGCATACCACTACTACTTGTATTATATTTTCCATCTGGAGTTTTATGTAACCTTGCCTCAGTTTGGACTGCTTGCCTTTGAGGTTTCTTCATATAACTTCCTTTCATTGTATTCTTGGATTGGGTCCATTCTTTTGTGTATCTTCTTCCTTTTTTTTTAAACTTCATCTTTTTTATTGAAATACATGCTCAAGTAACTTCTTTTAAAAGTATATATATGAGAGGTAGACTTTCTGAATTCTTCTGGGACCAAAAATATCTTAATTTTGCTCTCATATTTAACTGGTAGTTTGGCCGAATACAGTATTGTTGGCTATAAATAATTTTCTACTAGAACTCCAAAAGATATTCTAGTATTAGAGATGCGGACTAGAAGTCATGTATGTCTGTCTGATTCACTGTCCTTTGAAGACGATTTGTTCTGCCAGGCTTGGTGATGCACGCTTATAATCCCAATACTCAGGAGGCTGAGAAAGGAGGATATTTATTCTTTGTAAAGAATAAGGAGTAAAAATTTGGACTGGGGGTATAGGTTGGAGGTAGAATGCCCCTGGGTTCAATCCTCACTACCGCAAAAAAAAAAAAAAAAAAAAAAAAAAAAAAAAATCTTTATTCTGTCTGAAAGTTTTTAGGATCTTCTTTGCTTCATCTTTCTGCTACAGTGTCAAAATTGGATATGGAGGACATTTTTATTTTTTTCTACATAATTAGTAGCCCTTAATCTAAATTGGGTATTTCCTCCAAATCTAGGAGATTCTCCTCTATTATAGCCTTAGTAATGTCTTTCCTTTATTTTCTTGTTTGTTGACTCTTCCTTGGGTAGATGTTTTCTCTCTTAGATTGATATTCCTTGTTTTTATTTTCGTATTTTGTGATTCGTTTTGTTGTACATTTAGGTTATTTTCCCTCATTTAATCATTTGGCTGATTTTTCTGAGGCTATTCAAATATTCTTGTTCTATTTTTCTTTTTCTGAATTCTTATATAATTTAATAATTCCATCTTGAGTCTCAAAATGTGTAAAGTAGATTTTTAAAAGATATCTTTTGTCTCCTCAGTTATCTCCCTTTCCCCTCTGGTTAGTTTTATGTTTGTTTTTGTAATCATTCTCTCATGTTTACTTTTCTTTACATGCCTGGTGATTCTTGGTTTACCATTCAGGGTTAGAATAGACAAGATTCCTGTTCTGAGTCTCCCTACCTCCTACCCTGCTTTTGCACTGTTTTCTGTACTAGGTTTTTCCTTTGAGTAGGAATTCTGGCCAGAGTAGTTTGGGGGCAGGGCAATACAGAATGGGGTCTGGACCTTGGCAGGCATTGTTTTAGGTTAAGGGAGAGGTGAGCTAGCTGCCAGGCCGAGGGCCCTTTAAATGCCAGATGAGAAGGGTTTACTTTGTGCCAACATTCCCACTTAGCTTTCTCTACAGTTACTCACTTTCTTTAGAAAAGCGGCTTCTTTGCTTGGGGGTAAATGTCAGTTGTCTAGGTGTTACTTGGAGATAGCTAATGGGAAATACAGTTGTTTCTTCTGTAATCAATCAAGTAGTACTTAATTCCTATTTTTAGTCTCAGCATTTATTCCCACTCTGCTTTACAGTTATGCTTTTTTGGTATCCTGTCACATGTATTGACTCCCATTGTTTCTTTGTCACTTCTAAAGGATATAACATGGCTAATGGATTTTTCTGCTTGTTATCTGTCACTCGCCTGTACTGTCATCTTTCAGAATTGGATCCCTTGTTGGGTTACCTCTACATCTATCCTCAGTTCTCATTTCTTCACTATGATGGTTTTACATCTTTCTGTATGGAATGTTTTGATTTCAATGGAGTATCTAGAATAACTGGAGAGAAATTTTATATTTAGTCCATTTTTTTTATTAGAAGTCCTTTTCTAACCTAAAGAGATACAAAGCCTATTTATCTTTTTGTGAATGGATATTTATCCATAAAAGTTATGATCGTGGTATGGTGTTAAAACATATGGTGTTTCTCTTGAGATTTCTCATTTGCTGTTTGAAAACTTGAATGAGGCCATTTCCAATTATACATGACATAGGGACTTTGTTCCAGAGAATGGCAGTTTCAGCTTTATGCACATGACCCTGGTAACATTTTGATTATCCAGAAGTTTTATTTCTTAATGGTATCCAGACAGGTGAGTTGTTATTGTTCTTTTTTCAGATTTATAGCAAAGAAATAAATGAAAAAGAATTTCCCCCTTTTCTGTTATATTGCCCCGTTTGCCCCTTAATCTTGTTCAGTTTTCCTCTCATAAGACTTTGGAGTTCTTGTTTTCTACAGCTATGGTTTTGACTATTGGAATGTATGTGTGTGTCTTTTGTGGTTGGAGTTAAAATTCTCATTCTCCTGCAATCAGAAGTTTTTAAAATCCAGATTTTAAAAATGCTGACAACACTAAAGTTGAAATCCTGTCAGAGGGCTTGTGATTTGGTAGCTTAAACCCCCAGATTTGGCCTGATTATGTAAGGTATTATAGACCCTACCTACATGGTAAATACTCTTTTGAACCTTAAAGTAGCTTAGAAAATAAATTGGTTCTTTGCTCAATGTAGAGGAAGTCAAAGTTGTATGTATTCTCCAATACAATGGACTGATCTCTGATTATTTTATGAATGTTTTCTATATTCTATTATTCTTGATTTTAGAATTCAGATATTAGATTGTATAGTGACTATATATCTCTTGCTTTTTCATGTATTTTGATCATTATCTCAGGTATCTCTTGTCATGATTAATTTCTTTCTTGACTGACTGAATCCTTTATTGCTTTTATTATGTTTATAGTTTTGGTACTTTTTCTCATTAGTCCTGAAATTTTAAATAGAACCTTCAAATGTAAAGTTATATTCCTTACATATATAATTTTTATGTGTCAATGATGTCTCGATAATTCTATTAAAACAGAATTTTCTGTGTTATATCAGTGATACTTTGAATATTTTCAAAGGCTTATTTGGGAAATTGTGGCTCTTTATTTTTCTAAGGACTTATGGTTGGGATGTAAGAATTAAAAAACCCAGAAACTTGTCATTACTGAAGAAATAGTTCTTTGTAAATACAAGGTTAACTGGCTGAAAAAATACTTTCTGAAATATTCAATAAGAAATTTATCTTTGTCATGTTGATTGGAATTTTCTTTTAGATATAGGCTTTTGATATTACTTATCTCCATAGCTTTTCATTTTTGGGTAGTTATTCTTAATTCAAATATTAAAAATCGAGTTGATTTTCATAAATTCCTTCTGAATTGGACACAGAAGTGTAATTAAGTGTCTTGTTTACCTACATTGTAAATTAAAGATGATGAGTACTTTGGTTGTAGTAATTTATACCTAGAATTCAAAACCCAAGAGCATCTAGGGCAGAATTAGGTGCTCAGATACTCATTTTTCTTTAATGCCCAAATTAGAAAGCCATTCCTAGTCTGTATCAAATATGAAAAAATGCTTTTGGGATTGAATATAAGAAATAAAATTTCATAAGACTGTTTTGAATTAACTTTAAAGGATTTTTAAAAAGTATTTTTGGTAGTGCTAGGGACCCAGCATAGGGTCTTATACTATGGAATGCACTCTACCAATGAGCTACAATTCCATCTCTTTAATTAACTTCAGATGTTGCATTTGAAGCTTTGATACTTCATAATGAATTTTCAGCTTAAGTATGTGTATGAATTTTTACTTAAAGGGAAACTAGATAACTGGTTTATTATAGTCACTTGTTTTACTTAATAAATGAGAAACATTAAGTTTTTTCAGTACTTTAATTCAAAATCAGGTTCATATTTTCCTTAGTAAATAACCTTTCAGCCAGGTACAGTGGTGTAAACCTATAATCCCATACTTGGGAGACTGAAGCAGGAGGGTTGCTTAAATAAATAGGGATGGGGATATAGCTCAGTGGTTAAGCACTCCTGGGTTCAATTTCCAGTATTGGGTGGGTTAGAAAATAGCCTTTTGGGCCGGGTGTAGTGGCATACGCTTGTAAACCCAGCATTTAGGAGGCTGAGACAGGAGGATTGTGGTTTGCGGACAGCCTCAGCTACTTAGTGAGGCCCTTTGCAACTCAGTGAGACCCTATTTCAAAATAAAAAATAAAAAATAGGGCTGGGTGTATAGCTTGGAGGTAACATCTCCACTGGGAAAAAAAAAAGGAAAAGAAACTAACCTTTTAAGAAAACAGAAAATATTAATGTAGAACTCAATGAATATTGTCTGTAATTTAAAATATCTAAATTTAAAAACAGACATTTAATTTAATGTATAAGAAGACTAAATTATTAATATGCGATTGTGAGTATCATAATTACAAGCACTGTCCTTAAGAGAACTTGATTTACTGTTTGAGATCTCTGTCATATGCCTGTGGAATGGAGCATTACAAGCACTGGCTCATTTAGTAAACAGATGCACTGGGAAAATAAGAAACCTGCCAGAAGTATTATCTTTCCTATTAAGTAAATGTGTGACCTTGGGAAACCATTTAGTGTCTCTGGGTCTTAGTAAAATGGAGAGTTTGGAACAGATAGTCTTTAAGATTCTTTTGAAGATTCCTTGAAGAGAGGCTAGAATTCCAATCAGGTAATATATCATGCAATATAATCCTTATAACAGCTCAGAAATAGATGGCATTAATACCATTTTACCGATGGAGTTCTAGTTTCTACGGACTCCATGTTTAAATAATACATTCAGTCATGTAGCTACTAAGGGGCCAAGTGAGAAGTTGAACCTTGACCTAGTTCATTCTATAGCCATGTTCTTTTTAATATACCGAATTGCCTCCCCAAGCTATGTTATTATAGATCACCAAATTTTATTCTTGTAATTTATTCCATTTCTTAATTATGGTTTATAATATACATTATTATTAAAATGTGCATTATGGCATCTATCACTTAGGAGAACCAGAAGTCAAGTATCAGCTCTGCAATGAATTGGGCCAAGTAGAACTATGACAAGTTTTTTTTTTTAATAGAGAGAATTTTCTAAGAGATAATTAGTGTGTACAAAGTTATTTTAAATTTATTTTAGTAATGTCATTGTTCAAAAAATTTTTGAAACTCTTCTTTGAAATTTTTTAGTGTCTTTAACCTAATTCTTTTAACCTATATAGTCTGTAGTGGTAAATTAATTTTCTTTTTTTCTTTTTCTTCTTCTTTTTTTTTTTTTTGCTGGTACTGGGGTTCCTGGAAACCCTTTTACCTCTGGGATACACTCCCAGACCTATTTTTATACTTTCTAAAAATTTGGATACAGGGTCTCTTAAGCCAGCGCGGCTGTCTTCGGACCTGCGCGATCCTTCTGTCTCCGATTCGCAAGTGTGGGGATTACAAGCTTGTGCCACCACGCCCGGCGTAAATATTTCTTTTGAGAATGGATTTGATATTTGGAAAAAGCAAGATGTCATTCTTAACCAACTCTCATACCTTAACAGAGATCAAAATGAAAAGTGTCATATTAGTTAAAAGTAAGCAGTGAGCAAAGGGATGAAACCTGTCCTTGTATCATTTATAAGGTAGATAAGAAAGTGATTACAAGAGTTCCAAATTGTTTTATGTGATGGTATTTGAAATAGTCTCTAGAAGTGACTGCTTCAAGGGGAGATGAACTTTATTTGAATGTAAATTCTGCTATATTAGTTACAGTTATAACCTAAGATTATTGTTTTTGTTCTTTCCCACTTTGGTAATTCCTTCCTGCTATGGCAGTGCTGTGCTGTTTTAGCATTGTACTTTGAGAAAAAAGTTGGTGAATGCATTATTCTTCTCATTTTGAAGATCAGATTTCATAGAACAATGTTTGCAAGATAATTTAATTACTGGTTAAATTAATACGGATTATGTAGTTCATAGTCCACATTTCAGTTTAAATTCAGTCAGCTAGAGTGTACTCTTTGATCCAGATTACATATGTTAAACATTTTACAATAATTAGTGTATTTAATAATTGGTTATATTAATGTTTATTATATAATTTGTATTTTTCCATGGTTAGGTTTAATGCCAGGCATCTATTATATTTGTGTACTCTTCGATTCAGGCATATATCTAAGTTAAATTTTTACAAAAAATTATTTTAAGTTGCATTATATGTAATGAAATAGCTTTTGGATGTCAGTGTTCCATATCAGTACTGATAAGAATATACCTATGTATTTTGTTGTAGAGAAACAAATTGAGCTATATCCTCAGTCCTTAATTTTCTTTTTTAAACCTCTATGTGATAGTTTAATGATGTATTCTTATTTGTAGGAATTAAAGAATTCTAAAAATGCTTCTCAAAGCCTTTTTAATGCTACTTTTCCCTTTGAAGTTCCAAGATAACTTAATATTGTATGACCATTGATTTAACAGATTTGAGTGCAGATCACTATGCAAGGGGCTGACAGTTCAGAGGAGATCCAGTGCATTCAGGGTGGTATGGCCGTAGAGGAGGGGGTGCTAGACAGTTCTCTGACCCTCTTGATCTTGTCTGTAGGGGAAGGGGAGGGGACAGACTTATCAACTACTAATTGCACAACTCACTGTGTAATCACCATTGTTGAAAGTGGGAAGAGGAAGAGACATAGACTGACAGAAGAATTTGCCAACCTAGAGGGGGAGGGGAACCAAAGAGATAACTTGAGCTGAGGGAAAAAAGAATATTTCTGGCAGAAAAGAATATTTCTGTTTAAAGATCTGGAAAAGCAAGGGACTTGGCCTTTGCTAGAAACTGAGAGTCCACTATGACTGGAAAAAAAATGTTAAAAAAAAAGTGAGGGTTAGCACTGTGGTAGAGGCAGGAACTGGATCATGTGAGGTCTGAGACTATGATAAAGGTTTTGATTATTGTCTTAAAATCTCTTGGAAGCCATTAGAGAGCTTTTTAACAAAGAAATGAAATGATCCTGTTCGGAATACTCTCTCTGGATGCTGTGTGAAGTATAGTTTAGAGGGTAAAGAGGGTAGACTAAGAGACCAGTTGGGTCATGTTGGAATTAAAGTACCTGTGGCTCTCCCAAGGGGAGATTCATGCAAACCAGATGTTATTAAAGTGGGTGTTACATGGAAACTTATTAGAAATAAGTTCTTGATCTCTACCCCACACTTACAGAGGCTTTGGAGATGGGCCCAGAAATCGATTTTTGAATAAGCTCCCTAATAGGTTCCAGTGGTTTCGAACCTAATTATATGGATCTTAATGGTTTTGATAATAGGCCATTAGATTTGTTGTTGTTGTTGTTGCTAGGGATCAAACTTAGGGCCTCACACATGCTAGGCAAGCACTCTTACCACTTAGCTATCTTCCTAACCCTAGGATGTAGGGTTTTTAAATGCATGAGAAAGTTCTGGGTTGGTGATACGGATAGAAGGTAACTGCTTGCAGATGGTAGTTGAAGGGAGAATTGGTGTGCTTGAATGAAACCCTGAGATACTTAGACACCCCAAACAAAATAAAGAGAACTAGTGAAAAAAAAATCAAAGATTGATTAAAGTGATAAAAAGACTCAATCAGGAGAGTCTTGGAGAGTGTCAAAGTAAGCAGTGAATTTGGCAATGAATAATCTCTGTGTGATCAGTTGCAGTGAAAGCACAGGATAGGTACCACCTTTCCATGGGTTGAGAAAAAAATGGGAAGAAAAAGAGCAAAGAAAATGTAATTTACTCATTGAAACATCCTTTACACTGGACAGATACTTAATATTCTAAAGTTATGAGAAATCAAATAACCTTGAACAGTTGCCAGCATAGGATTCTATTGACAGTTGATATGGTTTGAATGTTGTTTATCTCCTCCAAAACTCTTATTGAAATTAGAGGCGGTACATTTAAGAGATTTTTAAGTTTGATATCTTTCTCATGGGAATGGGTTCATTCAAGAGTGGGTGTTTATAAAGGGAGGCTGCTCTTTATTCTTGTGTCTTTTTGAAAACACTTGCCTTTTCTCTTCCACCAAAGCAGCATGTTTGAGCCCCTCACCAGTTGTGGTTACCTTATCTGGACTCTGCAACTTACAGAACATTAAGCTAGATAAACTTTCCTTTATAAATTACCCAATTCAAGTATTTTGTTATAGCACCTGAAAGCAGATTAACAACCATATAATACAGTGTGTTCTGGAACTTGCTGATTCTGGTATTTGTCATTTACATAGTTTACATAGAGAACTGTTTGTTTACTGTTTGGTTCACCATCTTGCAAGGAATGCCATGGGGGTGGAGATGTTTAGTCTACCAAGAGCACTGTTTTTAATGTGATTAAAAATGCCTTATCATTATGCATTTATATTTAAAATGATTATTCAATTATAAATATTACAAATAAATTATTTCATATTACAATTATGAATATAAAGGAAAATATCTTCAAATGTACTTTATAATTTAGACTTACTTTCTTTTTTAGTTTTTTTTTAATTGGTGCACTGTAGTTATACATCTTAATGTAGGACAAGATGGTAGAGGCATACGTGCATATATCACTCATTTAGCCCTTCCCCAATTCTTACTCCATTTCCTCCCCTTCCCTCCTCATTTTTGGCTTAGTGCTCTAACTTGTTAGAATAATCCTAACATAAATTAAGATTATGCTGTTCTTAAGGTAATATGGTATTTAATGTGAGGACAAATTAAGGTAATTTCAGGGTCTATGCCAGTTACAAAGTTGTATCTTTGGACATGTGTGTGTGTGTTTAAGTGTATAAGATAAAGAGAGACAAGAGAGATACCCAGAGAGGAAGAGAAAACCTATCGTTTTGGAATGGATTTTCTTTTCTGGCAAAATGTGTTTGCATGCCTAAATTTCTTAAGGGGAAAAATATGGTCATTATGTCAACATCTGCTCTATGTGAAGTTCAGCATCTATAGAAACTTATAAAGTTGGTTTCTGTTGCCATCAGATTTCACTTTATGTCTGGAATATCCCACTTGCTAGCAGTTTGATGTTAGTCTTCTAAACCCCTTTCTTTTTATATTCCTGTGTGTGCTCACGTGTGTGTGCGCATGCGCATGTACACACATATATATATATATACACACACACATATGCATAATTTAAAAAATAGACCTAGGATTATATTGCAGTACTGTTTTTCAATTTTTCTACTAGTCAGTACATCCTAAATCTAACAGGCTGATTTCTAATAATTCTTCCCATTGATATTATATTTTGTTCTTAGAACATTAGACTGAGTCTCAGGAGACCTGGGATCTGGGCACTTGTCCCATGTTCTTGGGCAAATCATTTAATCTCTATGTGTTTAGTTTCTTTATCTGTAAAATGTATGGAGATTCAGTAATTGGCTTGAAATTTTCTTGTAACTCTAAGATGCTATTTAGAAATGCTGGAGTTTCAAGGAGCAGTTATTTGCTTGAATTACATATGGAAAATTATCTCAATTCAACTGAACACTTAAAGGAATACACTTTTGCCAAATCGAAAACCCAGTAGTACCCGGTGTGGTGGCCTACACTTATAATCACAGTACTTGTAAGACTGAGACAGGAGGATCTCAAGTTCGAAGCCAGTCCCAGCAGCATAGTGAGGCTCTCAGGAACTTAGTGAGACTCTGTTTCCAAATAAAATATAAAATAGGTCTGGAGGTGTAGCTCAGAGGTAGGTCCCTGGTTTCTATCTCCAGGACCACAAAAAGCAAAAACAAACACCCAGTATTGGCATGGGGTAGGGAGAAGAAGCATGGATGTTAAAACAAGATTAACAGGATTCATAAAGATGGTATCTTATTTGCTAATGTATTGCAGTAGACATACCTACTGCTTTTAAGATAGCAATGATCTGAAAGAAAGAAAGAAATCAAAACAAAAAAGTTTTCTTAAGGCTGATTAAGATTTTTGATTGAAAAATTCTAACCACACTTTTTGGGAGTTGGGTGTATGGATGGGTCAGTGTTTGTACCTATTGCTTGCTCATGAGAGGTGAGATACATGGATTTGTTGTCTGCTAAGCATTCTTTCAGAAATTTTATCTCCTCACTTATGTGTCTTGGAAAAGATGGGCAGTAGGCATAGGAGCCATTGATGTGAGGCCAGGAGTGGGCTTCTACCCTGAGATTATTTGCTAAATAAAGTTTTCTTGACAAATTTGGGACGTTAAATCAGTCTTAGTTTGAAGAATATAAGAATATTTGTTTGGAGGTGTTCAATTTTTGAATTAGTATTGCTACATTATTATTATTAACTTGGCTTATTAAAATATATTTTTTTGCAGTATGTGGAACCCAGGGGCATTCTACCTCCAAGCTACACCCCCAGCCCTGTTTTTTATTTATTTATTTTATTTTTATTTATTTATTTATTTTTGCAGGTATGGGGATGGAACCCAGGGGAATTTGACCTCTGAGCTATACTCCCTGCCCTATTTTTTATTCTTTATTTTGAAATAGGGTCTCACTAAGTTGTAGAGGGCCTCACTACGTAGCTGAGGTTATCCGCTAACCATGATCCTCCGGTCTCAGCCTCCCAAATGCTGGGATTACAAGCGTGTGCCATCACGCCTGACGGTTTTTTATTCTTTACTTTGAAACAGGGTCTCATTAAGTTGCGAGGGGCCTTAGTAAGTAGTTGAGGTGGCAGTGAACCTCGATCCTCCTGTCTCAACCCAAGTAGTGGGACTATAAGTGTGCATCATCATGCCCGGCAATATTAGCCAGGTGCAGTGATGTATTCTTGTAATCTCTAGCTACTGGTAGGTGGAGATGGGAGGATTGCTAATTTGAGGCCAGTTTAGGCAACATAGTAAGACCCTATTTTTTTTTTAAAGATAGTTTCTGTTTCTTGTATTTAGGGTCTTAATGGTAGATTTAATTTTCTTCTAGTTTTATACTTTATATATTTTTAATTTTTATGGTTTTTATAGTTTCTCCATCACATTCTTTATCCACTAACATCTAATATACTATTTCCTAATTCCTGTTTTTAACTTTTAATTTTCTAACATTTTCTTGTCACTTTTACATATTTTTAAAGTTCTCTGACCTTTTTATTTAACTTTCCACTAAATTCATTTTTTAAAAGTGTACTTTTTATTTTTTTTTAATCTTTTTTTCTTTTCTTTTCTTTTCTTTTTTTGGTGTTACTGGGGTTCCAGGAAACCCTTCTACCTCCAGGCTATACTCCCAGACCTATTTTATATTATTTTTATTTGAAAACAGGGTTTCTTGAGCCAGCGAGGCTGGCTTCGAACCTTCACGAGCCTCCTGTCTCCGCTTCCCAAGCGCGGGGATTACAAGCGTGCGCCACCACGCCCGGCTAAAAGTGTACTTTTTAAAAAATAAAATTTTATTAAATTCAAGACAGGTAAGTATAAGAAAGCATAATTGAGAAAACTAATGACTTCAAAGTGGTTTCCTAAGCTGGGCGTGGTGGCGCACGCTTGTAATCCCCGCGTTTGGGAGGCGGAGACAGTAGGATCACGCAGGTTCGAAGTCAGCCGTGCTGGCTCAAGAGACCCTGTTTCCAAATAAAATATAAAAAATAGGTCTGGGAGTGTAGCCCGGAGGTAAAAGGGCTTCCAGGAACCCCAGTACCACCAAAAACAAACAAACAAAAAAACAAAATGGCTTCCTAGGGAGATTAATTTAAATTTACTTTTTAAAATTGATGTTTGCAAGTATTTTATTTATTTATTTTGTATAGACATGGTTATCGGGTCTCATGGTTGTAAGGTGGATAGCTCTAAATGTACTTCTTACCCTAATCAAAAATTTTTATTTTTAATTTAATAGCAGCTGTTAGGGCTTCTCAGAAGAGACTTTCTTATTCCTTTTAATTTTGGACCTCACCCTGAAAATTTTAATCTGAGTAATGCAAATATTCCACAGGCAAAATTCCTACCTCTAAAAAAAGTAAGTTTATCTATGGTAATAAAGCCTTTGGAAAGATTGCTCCCATATTGCCTGGCATCCCGTTAATCCTTCTTGAAGGTGTTGCCTTTAAAAATTTCACATTCCAGCCGGGCGTGGTGGCGCATGCTTGTAATCCCAGCATTCAGGAGGATACTGGAGGATCGCTGTTCGGGACAGCCTCAGCTACTTAGTGAGGCCTTCTGCAACTCCGTGAGACCTGGTTTCAAAATAAAGAATAAAAATAGGGCAGGGGATATATCTCGGAGGTCGAATGCCCCTGGGTTCCATCCCTAGACCCGCAAAAAAAAAAAAAAAAAAAAAAAAATCACAATCCTCATTTTTAGGGGGTGGGTATTGGGGATTGAACCCAGAGGTATTTTATCTCAGAGCTACACTTCCAGCCCTATTTTTTATTTATTTTGAAACAGTTTCTCACCAAGTTGCAGCGGGCCTAAGTAGCTGTTGGCCAGAACCTGCATTTCTTCTGTCTTACCCTTGCCATCATACCTGGTTCCACAATACTAATTTTAAAAATAACAAATAATACTTAACACATTAGCCTCCTAAATTCTGTCAACAAAAAGCAAAACAAACAAAAAACAATGGTAGACTTTACCTTATATTTTATTGCCAAACTTATTTTTTAAAACTTTTTTCTAGTTTGTCTTTTAGAATAGTAAATATTTTGAAAAGTAGAGCTTAAAATACTATCTTGATAAGAAATTTAAAGGGAAATTTGTTCTTGATTCTAAACAATATAGCACAGTAATACAGTTTTTTCTGTGTTTGTAAATATTTCATCAACTATATTGATGTAAAATATATTAGTCCAATAAAGTAAAATTAGGTCATTCTTTAGTTTTTATGTGCTCTGCTGTGAACCAGGGTCTTTAGCAGGGTATGACTGTTATAGATGGCGGATAAAACCTCATTTGTTAGTCGAATGCCACTGCATGACATCCTTTCCCAAAAATGAGGCTTAAATTAATCTTGTAGCTTTGTTCTCAGCACAGCTTTCTTGCTGATGCTGTTTAAAAGTCAGTATTATTGACCTTTAATATTTCATTTCTTATTGTGCATTTCATGCTCTTGTACATTTCTCTCATTCTGAGAACTAAATTAGCTCAAGTTATTACTAGCTATCTTGGCTGTCTTTTACCAAAAATAAGATTGAAAAGAACATTTTTCTATATATAAAATGTAGAAAGGAATTGCTTTGTCACATATGCACAAATTCTTAATATTTATTGAGCTTAAATACCATAAGAACGCTAATCTTACACTCTTCCATTAAGCACTTTTAAATATATAAATGAAAAACCACTTTCAAAATTAGAAATGTACGCTGGGCGTGGTGGCGCGTGCTTGTAATCCCAGCTTTTGGGAGGCTGAGACCTGAGGATTGTGGTTCGCGGACAGCCTCAGCTACTTAGGCTTCCCGCAACTTAGTGAGACCCTGTTTCAAAATAAAGAATAAAAAATAGGGCAGGGGGTGTGGCTTGGAGGTCAAATGCCCCTGGGTTCCATCCCCAGACCCGCCCCCCCAAAAAAAAAATTAGAAATGTACGAGAATTCTGATTTTGATCATATTAGATCTCTTGAAATATAATTTTAGCATCTGAATGCCTTTTAAGTAGTATGCCATGAGATAATTCTTATAGCTGAATAGTTGTCCAGAGAGATTTCTTATATCTTGTTTTCCAAAATCAGTCATTTAGAGATTTACATTTTGGAAAATGTAAACGCTTTCTTAATTTCAGGAGCACAGTGACAGCTGCACAGCATGTCCTTATGTTGCTTAGCTATTATTACATTTTAATAATTATTTTTTTCTCAGGGAAGGTCTATGGCTAGCCTCCAAGAGACTGAATGTGATGATTGTAAGCATTCACATTTTTCCAACAGAAAGAACTTTTTTTTTCTATTTTTAAATAGTTAAGTATCTTTATCTCATATCATGATATCCATTGGATGAAGTTACAATTTTCGAACCTGCTGTAAAATTTAAATGAATATCTGCGTCAGATGGGAAGGTTACCCTGTTTTTTTTTCGTTGTTGTTGTTATTGCCATAAATGGACTTGTTACCACGGGCACGCTAATTTTGCCATCTCCTCCACACGACTTGCTCCTTCCCGCCTCCACTCTTCTGCACATTACCATTCCCTCCACCTGCAGTACCCTCCTTTCTCTCTATCCATTTCCTCTTACACTCTCAAAACTTGAATCTAAAATTACTTCCTCTAGAAATTCCTTCATAATTTACTCTATGTAACTGTAACTTATCCTTTGCCTTACCTTGAGACTTAACATGGATGGATACAGATTCAAATGATATGAGTTGTATTACTCTAATGTATTAACATCCATATTGTATTAACTATTTCATCTAATTCTCATAGAATCCCATGAGTTATTTCCATTTTACAAATGAAATTAAATAAATTTCCTCAGTTATACTCAGGTTTAGCTTTGTTAAAATTTAACTTTCTTCTGATTTTAAAACATAGTTTTTATAGTGTCTTTCTACTTTTCTCTATTTCTGTAGTAATTCTTATTTTCCACCCCTCAACCCACCAGTAATGCTTATAACACACACACACACAAAAAAAAAAAAAAAAAAACAACCCTATTTTATTCTGGTATAGTTTATATAAAATAAAATGTATCCAATTAAAGTAGTTTGCATTTTTTGACAAATGTATGTACCCTTGTAACTATCCCTACAATTTAGATATAGAACATTTCTGTTAATTTCCAAATTCCCTAAAGCCTCTTTGTACTTCATCTTTTCCCTTTGGTGCTCTTCCCAGACAGAATCTTATCTGAATTCTGACACTATAGATTGTTACTATCTGTTCAAGAATTCATACAAATGGAATCATAGAGCATGGACTCTTGTCTGGGTTTTTTTGCTCAATATATCTTTGAGATTTTTTTTTCTTTTTATGGCTGGATACTGTTCTGCTGTGTATGTGAATATACCATGGTCTGTTTATCCCACTGACCTGTAATAGACATTTGACTCGTTTCTGATTTTTGGCTATTACAAATGAAGCTGTGAAAATTTATGTATAATCCTTTAAGTGGACATGCTTCCATTTCTCTTGGGTAAAATACCTAAGTGGCTGTGTCCTTTTGATTTTGAAATCATTTGCATACCTCATATGAGAGTTTCAGTTCTTCTCATCTTCATCAACACTTACATTGTCAATTTAAAATATTTTAACTACTCTAATGTCCTGGAGTAGTATCTCATTGTGTTTATTTGCATTTTACTGATGAACAGTATTGAGATTCTTTTCTTGGATTCATTAGCCATTTGTGTCTTTTCTTTCATTTTTTAAATCATTAGGATCTTTTACTTACTTTAGAAACAGTGTTTTCCTCATCTCATGGACTTTTAAGAGTTCATTATATAGTCTGGATTCTTGTTCTTTGTCCAATGTATTGTGCATATTTTCTTCCAGTCTATAGCTTGCCTTAAAAAAAAAAAAAACAACTCTGATTTTGAAGAAGAGGTTAACTTTCACAAAAGCCAGCATATGAAGTTCTACTATAATTTTTCCATAGTTCGTATTTTTAGTCTCCTTTGAAAAAAATTTCTTGTAGTTTTAATCTGGGAGTTTTATATTGTTGGCTTTTATATGTAGGCCTGTGATTAATTTTGAGTAAATTTTTGTGTTTAGTTTGAGAGCCACGTTTAAAAAAATGAGTATCTATTTCTTATAGAAATATATCCCTCCCCCTTGGGTTTTCTGGGTACTTTTGTTGGAAGTTTATTGACCATATGTGTATGGGTTAACTTCTGGACTCCCCATTCTTTTTTTTTTTTTTTTGGGTGGTACTGGGGTTCCTGGAAGCCCTTCTTCCTCCGGGCTACACTCCCAGACCTATTTTATATTTTTGAAACAGGGTCTCTTACGCCAGGACGGCTGGCTTCGAACCTGCGCGATCCTCCTGTCTCCGCCTCCCAAGCGCGGGGATTACAAGCGTGCTCCACCACGCCCAGCCGTCCCCATTCTTTTTTATTGAATATATATATATATATATATATATATGTATATGTATGTATATGTATGTATATGTATGTATGCTATGTCAATGCCACATCCTTTTGATTAATTTGAAAGTTTTAGAGGTAGTGTAAATCTGTCCACCCAATAGTTTTTTTTTTTTTTTTTTGGTACTGGGGATGGAACCCAGGGGCATTCTACCTCTGAGCTACACTCCCAGCCCAATTTTTTATTCTTTATTTTTTTATTTTTTTATTTATTTATTTTTTTTAACTTTCCATATTTATTAATTCACCACAGGGTTCACTTCGAGTGTACTTTTTCGACTTTTGAATAAGGTGAGAATACTGACAAGAAACCATCATCATTTATAGGAAATGTCTCCCATATGAATCTTTCTAGATATATTAGGACATGGTTCTTGGCTCAAGGCACCATTTGGGACCCTAAGGTACCTTAAAGTAGACACAGTTCTGGTGCAGAGAATATTAGGACACGTTAATTATTGACTTCATGATGACTGGGACAAATAATAGACCTCAGTAGTTAGATGTCTCTCAAAAGTATTCATAATAGCCAAAATATGGAACCACCTAGGTAGGTCTCAATCAACAGATGAATGGATTGCAAAATTATGGGAAATACACACAATGGAATTCTACTCAGCTATAAAGAACAAAATCATGTCATTCGCAAGAAGATGGAAAGACACGGAGAACATTATGTTAAGTGAGATCAGCCAAGCACATAAAGAGAAGGAACATGTTTTCTCTAATATGCCCAAACTAGAGAGTATTAGGAATACTAGAGGGACTCCAGATAATGGGGGTTTCGGAAACCTCAGCAAAGCTAGAATGGAAGGATAGAAGAGGAAGAAGGCTGAGGTTAATGGAGGAGCTACATTTGAATATGTGTAAAAGTATGAATGTAGCATGGTTAACCTGGACACTCATTGTTGGGAGGGAAGAAAGGGTACCAAGCACAGTCTGAATGTATGCCATTTTCAATATGACCCACATTAAAAAAATTGAAAATTTTAAGAATATAAATGAACACCACTACCATCTACTTCCCATTGCCACTGTTAAGCTCCCAATTCTTTAATTATATTGATGGCCAAGGATATCATCAGGTGTGAAATAACTCATGGTCAATGTACACCACGAGTTATTAATTCGGAAATTTCAGTCCTTAGGTGCTCTTATGGCTGGGAGTGGTGGTGCATGCTTATAATCCCACATTTGGGAGGCGGAGACCAGAGGATTGCGGTTTGCTGACAGCCTTGACTATTTAG
The DNA here is from genome assembly GCF_963383645.1 of Muscardinus avellanarius. Classification (NCBI taxonomy): domain Eukaryota; kingdom Metazoa; phylum Chordata; class Mammalia; order Rodentia; family Gliridae; genus Muscardinus; species Muscardinus avellanarius. The sequence continues at coordinate 45,040,132 of NC_137797.1, forward strand.
TGAGGCCCTTCACAACTCAGTGAGACCCTGTTTCAAAAATAAAGAAACTAAAACATAGGGCTGAGAGTGTAGCTCGGAGGTGCAATGGCCCTGGGTTCCATCCCTAGTACTGAAAAAAAAAATCTATTTTCATAAGCTCCTGACTTTTTTCAATCTTATAAAGAATGACGTGTTTAAGAAAAATTAATATCAACTCCAAGATTATTGCTCATCTCATTCCTAAGATCCACTTCATTAATAAATCAGGTACATACAAGCATGCTACAGATCCCACTTAGGAACTAGAGAAAGGCAAGAGCAACAGATTAAAATAATGAACATAATGCTGCACACAAATCTTTGTCTAAATCCAAGCTCCTGTGGCTCAAGTTGGGAGTCTGATAAGCTCCTTTAAACAGATTCCTCTCCAATAATGTTATATTATTTTTTTGTGACAAACATTTTCTTACATTTATTTTGTCCATGGGATTCTCCCTAGCATATAGTCATGGATGCTGAAATTGAACTCTCATTGAAGGTAATCCATTTTCAGGGTTTACTTCTAGTATGAAGTTTTTGATGTTTAATAAGGGTTGAATGTCTGTTGAAGGTTTTGTTACAATCCTTACATTGGAAGGGTTTCTCTCCCGTATGAATCATTTGATGTCGAATAAGGGAAGAACTGCGGTTGAAGGATTTTCCACAATCCAAACATTCATAGGGATGGCCACCAGAGTGGAGTTGTGGATTTTTATTAGTGTCTTCACTCTTACAGACAGCTTTTCCATATTTTTTGCCTTCGCAAGCCTTTGCCTTACTATGAAGTTTTTGATGTTTTGTAAGGTTTGTGCTTCGGTTGAAGAATTTCCCACAGTCACTGCATTTATAGGGTCTCTCTCCAGTGTGAATGATCTCATGTCGAATGAGGGATGAACTTCGGCTGAAGGCTTTTCCACACTGACAGCACTGATAGGAATTCACTGCAGTATGACCTATCCAGACATCTAAGGAAGGATGTCCACTTCTGGTAAGCCCTGCTGTGATTACTTTATGGGATGATTCTTCTATAGAAGCCCCCTGCTTTGGAACTGAATCTTGATCTTCTAAGACAGTCTCCATGTCCATAACAGTCCTTGGGATTTCTCCTTCCATTATCAATCTCTTTTTCTTATTCTCCAGGTTGGGGATCTCAACTGGTTTGGAAAGTTCATGAGCTATGTATTTCTGGCTCCTCATCAACCAGAATGAGCAGAAAAATGTCCTAAAGGATAGTAGCGAACCTTTGTGCAATGAATTCAGGTTCCTATAGTTCTCCAGCATCACATCCTTGTACAGGTCCTTTACAGCAGGGTCCAGTTGCCCCCACTCTTCCTTCGTGAATTCCACAACCACATCTTTGAATGTCAATGGTTCCTGGGGCTTGCCTGTTAGTGAGCTAGATTCCACGTTCTCCTCTTTGGTGCTCCCCTTCTGAAGGGGAGAGCCCTTGCAGGATGTATCTTTGTCTTTGAACATTTCAATTACATCTTCGGTAAGAGTCACCACATCTTTGCTGTTCTTGGGATGCTGTAAATTTACCCAAGTTCTGACTTCTTCAGGGAGGATCAGCAGGAATTGTTCTAGCACCAATAGTTCTAGGATCTGTTCCTTTGTATGAATCTCTGGTCTCAGCCACTGAAGACAGAGCTCCCAGAGTTGGCACAGGACTTCATGGGGCCTGGACACTTCCAAATACTGAAAATGCCTGAACTTTTGACGAGATGCCTCAGAGTCATATGTAACCAGGACAGGAAGAGTTTCTTGCTGACAAGGTATATCTGGTCTCAGAACCTCTCTTTGTTCACATAAATCAAGGTTTTGAGGTTCTGAGATAGCCATTAGCTTGTTCAGAGGCTCCACCTTCCAAAATAGAACACCTGCTGCAGTTTGAATCTGTCCTACGAGAGGATTTCAGTATTTCTCAGATTTGGTCTAAGCACCTGTTTGCTACATGCAGTATTGTCTGAACCAGGCTATATTACAGTAAGGCGAAGAGTTCCAGGTACTTCAGAAACAGCCAATATCCACCTTCCTGAGAGACTGGCGTCAGATTCCCCGACCAGCCGCAGGAGTCGCCATCTCGGCTGGCACGGATCACGTGGGAACGAAGAACCCGGGACTCCCCTTATTCTTTATTTTGAAACAGGGTCTCATTGAGTTGCAAAGGGCCTAAGTAGTAGCTGAGGCTGTCCTCAAACCACGATCCTCCTGTCTCAGCCTCCCAAATGCTGGGATTGCAAGCATGTGCCACCACACCTGGCTCACCCAATAGTATTTTGAAAATATATCTTAAAAGGTCTTGACTTTACTATCTTCTCATTCAGTGTGTGTACATGCATGTGAGTGTGTGTATGGTTATTATTGATTTTTATTTTTTGTTTTTGTTAATATCTGTTTTCAAATATATTGCAACCAACAGGGTCTCTGTGTTTAATATTTTTCAAGGCAGATGTTTGCATTATGAAGAAGCAAAGTATTATTAGCTGGACAGAAGAAATTAGTTAGCAGTTGGTCTTTAGCTGCACTATAATTGGTAGTAAGCACCTCTAGGTTAAAATGGTGTAGTTATCTGATTTCTTTAGGTGGGTACATTGGGGCTACAGCAACAAAAGTATGTATCAGATACCTATTATTTAAATACTAAATCTGACAACCTGACAAGAATTGAAATTATAACATGTTTCTATTACTGTAAAGATCTCTCTTTTCCTCCATCTCCTGTCTGTCTTTAACAGAAACCTCCTAGCTTTGCCTGAAACAGTCTTTTATACAAACATTTGATGAACCAATGGCAGTTGCCATAGGGTATACTAGGTGGAAATGTGTTGAAGAAAAATGTTAGATACAGATTATAGTTAAATTTCTGACTACATGTTTATAGAAACAAAAAATAAATCAGATTAGTGAATACAATTCTTTATTTCCAAATGGCACTCCAGATGCTCTCCCCTTTATTCTTAACTGTGCTAATTTAGAGTAAAAACAATGAGAAGCAGCATATACTGAGTATTTATGACTTTTTGTTTTTGTTGTTGTTATTATCCTTCCAATTAAACTGTGTTCTTTTCTAAGGGAGAAGATAAGAGACTTCCTCTTCTGATTGTTCTTTTTCCTAGTTCTTTTCACCTACTGGGAATGTTGATGGATCTTTGATGTGCATTTTAAATAATTTGTCTGGCAAATAATAAAGCCTAGGCTATAGTGGAAATTTATTGTATTCTTTATTCCTATTGAAATCCCATTACTCTTTTGAAAGACATTTCTAAGCTTTGTACTTGGCACAGCTTAGCATTTGAGAAAGCATGTAGGTAATAATAAGGTAGAGAAAAGATTATTAATCTCATTTCTAAACACTGAGTGTCCCCCCTTTTAAGTTGTTGATGTAGGTTGATTGTGGCCACCTGTCTTGGAAGGGTCAGTCATCACTTCTGTCCACTCATAAGAACTTTTGTTTAGAGCACTCAGACAAATGGTAATGTCAGTCAGCTGCTCAAATAAATATTTTTAAAACTGTCACTCCTCTTGGTACTAATTATGTAGTAGACCACAAATCCTTCATTTGATAGTGGGTAAGAGGAAATGAAGCAGGAACTCCAGAAATACCTAGGCTCATGGGATCCAACTAAAACTGAAGTTGAGATTGCATTGCTGATCAGATATGATTTTTTCTTATGATTCTAATGAAATTCCAATCTTAAAAAAGAAAAACACCAGATCTAAGATGATAGAGCGTGTTTAATAGAGTAGCTAGAAAACACTTATAAGTGTTATATTATTATAATTTTTCCTATATTGCATTCTCTTTCTGTAAATTCATTTCAAATATTTTGAAGTTAACTTTCATTTTGTTTCCTTATTCATAGGTAATTATGCTGATTAAAAGTGGCTAAAACAGTATCTGAATCCATATAGGGTTCTTTGCTTTGAGCAATAGAATCTTTGGCTAACCTAAATAATTTATTACTGTGCGAAGTTCAAATCTTAAAAGCTCAAAAATCTGAATGTTAGAAAGAAAAGACATTTGAGTAGGTACAGAATCTAGAGAGCAGAAAGTGATAGTCTTTATGGAGCCTCGTTAGGATTTTTTTTCCTGATTGTTTTGATTCAAGTGATCACTCTGTTCATAAATCAGATTTTTCATAAAGTAAGGTAGATAGGAACTGATTGGCCTAGCTTGGGTTTTTTGTTTTTGTTTGTTTATTTTTGCTAGGAGAAGAAGGTGGGATGTTAGAATAGCATACATTGGTGGAGGGATGCTTTCTTCTAAGAAAGATCAAGGTGCATGTTATTCTTGGAAGGGGAAATGGATTTGAACATATATCTGCTACTGCTGTAGTTTCAGGTTCATCATAGGTTTGCCATGATCATCATCGAACATTTATTAGATGCCCATGAAGTCTGGTCTGCTTTACATTTCTGTTGCTTTTTCTTGTCTTTTGCTAATATCTTTAACTGAATAAATGATTTGGATATTTAGACTTAATTACTTGCAAGTACATTTTTTCCTTTTTCTGTATTCATTTAATTCTTTTTTCAGTGCCTGCTGTGTGCCAGGTATTACATAAGATGCCAACGTTTCAAAAACAAGTATGAAATAACATGATATTTTATTCATGGAAATTATAGGGTTGTTACAAAAAGTTTAATGAAAAATATATGCTAAAAATATAAAGGAGGACGATCCCCTCAAACCCCAGAGCACTATGATTTGTAATAAACATTAAGATAGTGAAGGTGGGGGGGGGGAATGTGTCTCATCTGGAGGGATTATCCTCTTTTCAGAGGGGGATACTTGAGCAAAGTCTTGAGTAACAAGTAGGCATTGTGGAATAAGAGTGGGGGAAAGTTTTTATGCCATAGATAGTGGCTTAGAGGTTGCCTTGGAAGTGAGAGAGCAGCTTCAAATAGTTCATGATGGCTGGGAAGGAGAGCACAGAACGGCTGCACATGTCAGATCATAGAGTAAGAGACTTAATGTAATGACTATGGAATGAGCAGGAGCCTTTAAATAATTTTGAGAAGGGAGTAACATCTCTGAAAACTGATAGATGGTACAAATACAGAAGGACATTTACCATGTTTTTTTTTTTTTTTGCCATGTTAAAAGTGGTAGAAGCCTAAAGATAAGTAAGCTGTGGAGAATACAGATAAAGAAGCACCTTCAGGATTTACAAATAAAAAAGTTGTTTTGGACAAGTTGAATGGTATGTTTTGAAAGTACTTCAGAGTCACCGGGCGTGGTGACGCATGCTTGTAATCCCTGTGCTTGGGAGGCAGAAACAGGAAGATTGTGTAGGTTCGAAGCCAGCCTCTCTGGCTTAAAAGACCCTCTTTCCAAATAAAAATATAAAAATAGGTCTGGAAGTGTAGCCTGGAGGTAGAAGGGCTTCCAGGAACCCCAGTACCACCCAAAAAAAAAAAAAAAAAAAAAAAAAAAAAAAAAAGTACTTCAGAGTCAAACGATTGAGAAGGCAGTTGGATGTACAAGGCTAGATATAGGACTGGGAATAACCTACCTACAATGATCATTGAAACTGCAGATGTTTAGAATGAGAAGAGGGGAGAAGATGTTTTAGTCAGCATTCTCACCACTATAAACACCTGACAAACACAATTTAGAAGAAAGAAGATTTATTTGCTAATGGTTCTGAAGATTTCAGTCTATATGTATAAATTTCATTTTATGCAGGCTACCAAGTAGGAGTCAGTCTACAGATGCTTAGGGCATGATGGCTGGAAGCAGAGGGAGCAAGTGGAGGGGCCCCAAGATCACACTCCCAGACATCCACCTCTGAGAATGAGGTCCTAGGGACGTTTTACTTGGAAACTATAACAATGAGCTATGGGGAAACATTGGATAGCAGAGGGGACTTTGAGGGTCAGAAGAAAAAACTGGAAGAACATCTCTCTTAGAATTTTCTAAGGGAAAAAATATTATAGAAGAACTTATTTAATACTATCAATTCAGTTTGCCCTTGAGATCTTATGTATGATGAAATTACTAATGAAAATCTCTGTCACTGTTAATGATTTTGAAAACTATATCTTAAAACGTTCAGTGGAACAACTTAGTATTTGCACCCTATTTTAGTGTCCTATAATATGATTTATTAGAATCAAATTAGACTAACAGTTTTGGTGACTAGGAGATGAACTAGATGCTTTTTTTCTTCTTTGTCAGTGAATTTGATGAAAAATTGATCGTTTTAGCCAGGTGTGTTGGCGCATGTTTGTAATCCCAGCATTTGGGAGGCTGAGATCAGAGGATCACGGTTCGCGGATAGCCTCAGCTACTTAATGAGGCCCTCTGCCACTTAGTGAGACCCTGTTTCAAAATAAAGAATAAACCATTTCCCTCTCCCTGCCTCTCATATCGAAGTCAACCACTAAACCAAGCATGGGAGGGAGGGATGGGGAGGGAGTGAGGTGGGGACTGGGTGGGGTTAAATCAGTGATGTGTACATGTATGTACACACAAGTTTTTTTTTACCCCAATATGATGTATGAATATAATGCACCAATAAAATATTTTAAAACAGAATAAAAAATAGGGCAGGGGGTGTAGCTCAGAGGTAGAATGCTCCTGGGTTCCATCACCAGACCTGCAAAAAAAAAAATAATAATAATAATAGTAATAATTTTAAGGGTGAAAAACATTCTAAGAAAAAGCAAAATATTTTATTTAGTTTCCTGATTTTTTTTTTTTTTGTGTGTGTGTGGTACTGGGGTTCCTGGAAACCGTTCTACCTCTGGGCTACACTCCCATACCTATTTTTATACTTTTTTATTTGGAAACAGGGTCTCTTAAGCCAGTGCACGTGGCTGGCTTTGAACCTGCTTGATCCTCTTGTCTCTGCCTCCCAAGCGCGGGGATTACAAGGGTGCACCACCACGCCCGGCTTTTAATTTTACTATTTAAATTGCAGCCTTTAAATGTCAGAGAGCTATTGTATATGTAAATATAATCATATGATAAGGGCCTGGTAATGCTTAAGATTCTGTGAATCCACATGAAGGATTGAATATCCATAATGAAAGTAATCGTAAACATAAGTTATGAATAAAGGATGGAAGGAAAATTTCATGTCTGCTTTAACTTTGTTTTTACTTTGTTTGCCCAATCTAAAAATTGATTTTGTTGAGGCCAATACTATTTCTTAGATATATTTTCATAGGATAGAGTATAAGGATTATTAGAAATATGTACTTTTATCATACCTATGGATATAGATAGGGTGCCTTTTTTCCTTTAGTTCACTTTGGATATCTTTAACTTAAAGGTACCTGTTAGGGAGAGAAGTTTTATTATCACATTGATGGATATCTCAGTTCATCTCTATACATATTTTATAAATGCATTTATGTTTTTTCTAGACTAATTATTAGGAATGTGCTTTAACAAATAAAATGAAATCAAGTATATATAAGAACAGTTATCAACAATGGAAGGAAATACAAATGGGATTTAAAAATCAATGTATAACTTATACTAAAATGCACAAATATTAAGTGTACATATCAATGAAATTTTACATATGTATACACCTGAGTAACTAATACTCAAATCAAGATACAGGTCATTTTCAGCTCCTCAATAAGCTCTCCCATGCCCCCTTCTGGTCAGTAAACGCCTACAAGGATAACCATGATTCAAGGTAATTGTTTAAAGTATCTTGAACATTGGGTGGCTTATGGTAGGTATTCAAAAATATTATTTTAATGAATGAATGAAGTCTTAGTCTTGAATGCTGTAATAGTTTCTTTGTAATTTATAACTATTATCCTGTAGCTTTTTCTTTATAATTTATTTTTATAAATGTTACTTTTTTTTAAAGATTTGACCATTTTTCTTTTATTTTTTATGTACTCTCAGTTATTTTTCATGCATTAGGTAAATATTCCATTTTCATTCTTCCACTCTTGACAAAAATTTTAAGCAATACATTCACTATTAATGGATTTGCAATTAATTTTGTTATTTCTAAAATTTCCCCCCAATTTACTGAGGATTGAATCTGGAGCATTCTACATACCCCAAGCTTTTTTTACTTTTTGTTTTGAAACAGGGTCTCACTAGGTGGCTGATAGTTTTCTAAGTTGCTACAGCTGATCTCAAACCTCCTCCTGTCTCAGCCTCCCAAGCACTTGGATTACAAGCGTGTGCCACAATGCCCGGATTAGACTAAATTTTGAAATTTAAATAAATCAACTCTTAATTGTCTAAAGCTTATCTCTGTACAGTGTTTCAATTACACAATAAATAGTGCTCTCATAAAATTACTTATTTTCTGGATAATGCACCAATAAATAACTTTAAATTTAGTTTTGAGCTTTCTTTGACTATTATATAAGTAATTGTGCTAAACAAATATTTGCTTAAAAAACATACATTTTTTCCCTTATCTTCTAAAAGTTTGACATTCAAAGATTGTGTTACTTTATGAATTTCTTTTTACTCCTTTGTTGGTATAAAATAAAATATATCACACCTATAAAATATTAAGAAAAAATGTCTTAATAGCTTCATACATCCATCTATTGTTCAAATAGTTCTGATTGAGGTTTTTACAATTTATATCAAGAGTCATATAAAGTCTACCTACACAGTGGTTTTAATATGCCTTGCAAATATCTTTTGGTCCCTGACATTTTTTTCTCCTTGTAGTTTACAACATCAGGAGTTTGTAGATTATATCCCATGATACTATTTAAAATTGTGGCTAGTTTCAGAGGATTTATAGGAGCTATTTACTTTTTGCCAGAAATACTTCATAATGATGTGTTCTTCTATCAGAAGGCCTACACCACCTTATTGTACTTCTTCTGTTTCTAAAATAAAACACATCTTTTTTTTTTTTTGGTGGTACTGGGGTTCCTGGAAGCCCTTCTACCCCCGAGCTACACTCCCAGACCTATTTTATTTTTGGAAACAGGGTCTCTTACACCAGCACGGCTGGCTTCGAATCTGCGCGATCCTCCTGTCTCCTCCTCCCAAGCGTGGGGATTACAAGTGTGTGCCACCACGTCCGGCAAAACACAATTTTCTAAATATTATATCCATTTTTAGGATGTTTGTGAAGATGAGTAGTGACGTATAGAGAGCAGTATTCAAAGACTAGCATTTTTTTCATTTAATTCCTCTTGTTTTTTAAAACTAAATGTGTAGTTGTGACATCAGTAGTAATAGGATGCTAAAAGCTCAACCAAATTGAATTTATCAACTTCTGACAAATATTTGCAGTGTTTTAAAGGCTGTTTGCATTATTCTGTGCCAGTTTATTCAATGAACTCTTTATGCCTGCTGTTGTATTGCTTTCATAGCCAGCTTTTAATTTGGGGCTGTGGTGTGGTGTTTGTAGACATGTTCATTCTTATCTTCAGTTTTTTTTATCATATAAACATTATTAGTATTAAATGATTCATTCATTTATCTTATTTTTTATTTTTTATAACTCTATGTTTTTTTTAGTAGTGATGGGATGGGGAAAGGGGAGGGGAGGTAGGCAGGAAAAGAGAAAAGAGAATGTAAGAAAAAGGGGGTACAAGAGGAGAAGATATACTAAACAGTGGCAAGGAAAGGGTAAAAGAGGAGAGGGAAAGGGGACTGAGAGGAGAAAGGCTGGTTTCATTCCTCTTAGGTGACATTTCCTCCCCATTTGGTCTATCTGTCATTTGTAGTTTACATGTATACTTTAAAAGTTTGTAATTCACCAAAGTGTCTTAACATTTTATTTGGTTTTCTAATAAGGTTAATATTTTATGGTAGTGTCTTTTCTACATTGCTTTACAATTGTCATAACTTTTAAGTGAAATTGCCATGTTTTTCAGTTAAAATTTATCATATTCATAATCGTTACTTCGTTTTTTGTTTTTTTTTTTTGTTGGTTTTTTTCCTTTTTTTTGGTGGTACTGGGGATGGAACGCTTTTCTAACTCCAGGCTACACTACCAGACCTATTTTATATTTTTATTTGGAAACAGGGTCTCTTAAGTCAGCAAGGCTGTTATTCTACCTTCGAGCTACACCCCCTGCCCTATTTTTTTATTCTTTATTTTGGAACTGGGTCTCACTGAGTTGCAGAGGGCCTCAGTAAGTATCTGAGGCTGTCCACGAACTGTGATCCTGTAGTCTTAGCCTCCCGAATGCTGGGATTACAAGCGTGTGCCACCACATCTAGCTTGCTTATGGTGTTTCTAAATGTTCATAATGCACACTTTTTCACTTTAGGTATACAGTTTTGTGATATGGAGTAGAGCTGTCCCATGATATCTGCAGTGGATTGATTCTAGGACCCCCCTCCCAATGCTCAAGTTCCTTATATACAATGAAATGGTATTTACATTTGACCTATATACATAACCCTGCATATTTTAATACCTAGCACAATGCACATGCTATGTAAATAATTGTATTGCATTGTTTAGAGAAAAATGTCTGCCCTTTTTTTTTTTAGTATAGTCACAAATCTTTTTTCAAGTATCTTCTACCTGCAGTTGGTTGAGTCTATGAATGTGGGACTAATGGATATGCAGGGCCAACTGTACATGCATATGGTATACAGCCATTAGTATCGTCCATCTCCAAACTTTTTATGTTATAAAACTGAAACTCTTATACTCATTAAACAATAATTTCCTCTACCCTTCCTTCAAGCTTCTGACGATGACTATTCTACTTTATCCTAATGATTTTAACTGCTCTAGGGACATCACAGAATTGGAATCATGTAGTATTTACCTTTTTGTGACTGGCTTTTTATTGTGCTTAGTTTAGTGTCTTCAAGGTTTATCCATATAGTGTGACATATGTCAAAATTTTCTTAATTATTAAGGTAGAATAATATTCTCTTGTATGTATATCTCACACATTGCTTATCCATTTATCCGTTGATGGGTTGCTTTCACATTTACTTGTAGTGAATAATGCTGCGAAAATATCTCTGCTTTTTTTTTGTTTTTGTTTTTGGTGTATGTATGTTTGAGAATTGAACCCAGGGCATCTACCACGAAGCTACACCCCGGGTCTATTTATTTCTTTTTATTTAGAAGCAGGGTCTCACTAAGTTACTGCATGCTGGCCTCATACCTGTGATCTTCCTGTTTCAGCTTCCCAAGTATTGGGATTTCAGGTATGCACTGTTGTGTCTTGCTAGCAAATATCTCTTTGGGGCCACTTTGAAGTCTTTTGGGGACTTACCCAAAGGCAGAATTGCTGAATCCTCTAGTAATACTATTTTTCACTTTTTGACAAATTGCCATACTCTTTTCCATAGTGAGTGTACCATTTTTCATTTCCACCTACAATACACAGTTTTTGTACTTTTTTTTTTTTACCACACACTACTTTTTATATGCATTTTCTGTAGGGAGAGACATCAGTCTTGTTATTTACACCCCTTTATAGTTGCAACATGTTTACATAATTAGGAATTTAGTTTTGACTACTGTGAAAACCCAAGGTGTGTGTTATGAACAGTTAAGGATATTATCATTCACACTATATTAAGTGCTGATTTAGTGACTATAAGAAAGATTTGAACCCTGTTGTTAGATTCTTAAAGTAAGACATGGTTTTAGGAAGAAAATGGCAGGTAAGTAAGGTGATGGAAAGAAATAGTTCTTTTTATTCAATACATTATATAATTTTGAGAACCTTCTTGTTCTAGAGCAGGACGACATCAAAATTTTATCTGCTCTAAATGTTTCTCTTTCACACTATCTCATAGAAGAGAAAGCAGTGATGGAATGGACTGTCATCATTGATTATCTTTTACTTTTTAATAATTTCTAATTGTACATTTAAATGTGATTGTCAAGCTCCAAATAAACAAACTTGAATAAAATAGAGCTGTGCTTTAATGAACTTAATTTCTTCCTTTCATCTTCTCATACTTCCTCCCACATCATCTCATTGTCATTAATGAGTATGTCAACTATGCACTGTGTAAAGCTACTGGGAATAGAGCATATATGAGTGACCTCCTGCCTTATGGTATCTTAGGATACCATAGGATCTGCTTAGGATGTGTTTTTTTTGCCATTCTATGCTTAGCCAATTGCCATATATCCTTTTGATCTTAACTTAAACATAATTTCCTATGAGAAGTTTAGGATAATGTTTGGAATACATTAGTCACTCAATTTTTGTAAACTGTCATCAGGGGGTGTTGGATCTAAAGGGGGAGGCAGACAAATAAACTAGTACTTAGAAATATGGTGTGATCAGTTTTGTACTTGAAGCATTTTGAGTGCACAGAAGAGGAAACAACTTTGTACTAGAGTAGAAATGAGTCCAGTTCTTCTTGTCTTTGTGTGTGTGTGTGTGTGTGTGTGTGTGTGTGTGTGTGTGTGTGTGTGTGTTACTGGGGTTCCTGGAAACCCTTCTACCTCCGGGCTACACTCCCAGACCTATTTTTTGTACTTTTTTATTTGGAAACAGGGTCTCTTAAGCCAGCGCGGCTGGCTTTGAACCTGTGCAATCCTCCTGTCTCCACCTCCCAAGTGCGGGGATTACAAATCTTCTTGTCTTTTTTAGAACTAGTATGTTAACATATATTTTAAGTTCATTCATTTATTTAAAACCATTGAATATTTATGTCAGGCAAGTTCATAATAAAACTTTTCAAAAGAAAAGCCACATTTTGGATCATGTAGTCTTTTCAGAGTTTTTTTTTCTTTTTTTCTTTTTCTTTTTCTTTTCTTTTTTTTTTTTTTTTTACAGTAGAGGGGATGGAACCCAGGGGTATTGTACCTTCGAGCTACACCGCCAGCCCTAATTTTTTTAGTCTTTCTTTTATTTTTTGAAACAGGATCTCACTAAGTTGTGAAGCGTCTTGCTAAGTAGCTGAGGCTGTCTGTGAACTGTGATCCTCCAGTCTCAGCCTCCCAAAGGCTGGGAATGTAAGTGTGCACCATCTCACCCAGCTTGTTCAGTTTTGTTAAGTCTCTGGTCTCCAAGATATTTTATAGATGGGCATTTGGGAGATAGGTGAGAGAGGAAACTGTAAGCCTTTTTTCTGGTGATATATATATATATGTATATATGAATGTTATATATATATATATTATATATATGATATACATAACATTTTTTGTGGTACTGGGGATTGAACCCAGGTCAGTCTACCTCTGAGCTACACCACCAGCCCTATTTTTTACTCTATATTTTGAAATGGGGTCTCACTATGTTGTGGTGAGCCTCACTAAGTAGCTGACGCTGGCTGCAAACCTACGATCCTTTCTCAGTGTCCCATGTAGTGGGACTACAATCTTGGCCACCACACCCAGCTGATATAAGTAATTCATACATATAATTTTATTGGTGCATTGTAACCATACCACATAGGGAGATTCAAACTGTTGCAATTATAAATGCACACATTGATGTGTTACCTCTATGAGATTGGTAGTGATATCTTCATATATGAATATGAACATTATTTGATCTCTTTTTCTCTCTCCCCTCTACTTTTCTCTGGTCCCTTTTTACTATCTACTGGTCTTTCCCCTCTCTTTTCTGTTCTTCCCTATTTTTTCCCTATCTTCCACATACGAGAAACATATGGCCCTTGACTTTCTGAAACTGTCTATTTTCACTTCACATAATATTCTTTAGTTCCATCCATTTTTCTACAAATGACTTAATTTTGTTCTTCATGGATGAGTAAAGCTCCGTTGTATACATGTAGCACATTTTCTTTACCCATTCATCTATTATTGAACATTTATTTCTGTAATTTGGCAATTATGAATTGTGCTGCTATAAACATAGACATGTAAATATGGCTATAATACTCTTAATTATTTTGGAAGGATACCAAGGAGTAGTGTAGCTGGGTCATATGGTAGTTTTTTGAGGAACACCATTCTGATCTCCACAGTGGTTGTACAAATTTACAGTCCCACCGATAGTGTATAAGAGTTCCTATTCCTCCCCTTTGTCAGCATTTATTATTGTTTATATTCTTTATGACTGCCATTATAACTAATTTGCATTTCACTGATTGCTAATAATGTTGAATCTTTTTTCATATATTTGTTGGGCATTTGTATATTTTCTTTTGAGGAGTGTCTATTCAGCTCAACTGCCCATTTATTCAATAAGTTATATGTCATTTTGAATTTTTAGGTTCTTGAAGCCAACTCTTTATAATTTCTCATTGTCACTTATCCCAGTAATAATAGCATGTTTATTTTATATATACAGTATTATTCTCCTTTATCTTTGTGGGATATGTTCCAAGATCTACCTTGGATGCCTGAAACCATGGATAGTACCAAACCCAGTATATACTATGTTCTTCCCTATACATACGTCCCTATGATAACATTTAATTTATATATTAGGCATAGTAATAGATTAATAAAAATCTCATTATAAAACAGAAGACTTTCTCTATAATATAAAAAGGGGTTACTTGAACATAAGCACTTTGAGACCATGATAGTGGATTTGATGACTGAGATGTCTACTAAGTGACTAATGGATGGGTAGCTTATACAGAGTAGATACTCTGGGCAAAGGAATTGGGATCAGTTCAGTCTATCTCTTTTGTCTCTGGTTGCATGTCTTTCTCAGCCATCCTGCTAAAGTTGTATAAAATGTTTTTGGATAACTTATACTTCATATCCCTAATTGGCTTTCCCTTTTCCATCAGTGTCTACTCTTTTGCCTGCCTCCTGGTCTTACATCATTATGACTATTACTATTTTTCTATTTTTACTACTTTTATAAGTATTATTAATAGAATGAAGTAAATTTAGCATAATTCATAGGTGCCAAAATATTATTATACTCACAAAAGCATAATTGTGATGAAAGGCCTTTGATTAAGTTACTTTATTCAAGTAATTCATTTACATTTTTTTCTGTCAAAATGCTTTATGAATAGGATGTGGAGTTACTTGATATTCAGAAACTGTTACATTTGCATAATTTTTTAGTAGGCTTTCTATTTTTTTTTTTTTTGAGGTACTGGAGGTGGAAACCAGGGGCATTCTACCTCCAAGCTCCCCCACTCCAGTCCTATCTTTTAGTCTTTTTTTTTTTTTTTTTTTTTTTGAGCAGGGTCTCACTGAGTTGCGAAGGGCCTTGCTAAATAGCTGAGGCTATCTGCGAACTGCGATCCTCCTGTCTCTGCCTCCTGAATGCTGGGATTACAAGCGTGCACCACCATACCTGGCCCAGTAGGCTTTCTAAAAGAAAGGACTTAACCTGTAGATACAGTAGATTAGTTTAGACTAGCTGAACCAAGTTGTGTGTTCTCTCTGTGTTCAATTGACAGTGTGAAACTATGGTTATTGTATTGAGTCCTGATAAGTGATAAGAAAATAATGTTATTATCTTCTAGTGGTAGTAACAGAATATTATGCTGGGCATGGTGTCACATACTTCTAATCCCAGTAGAATGGTAGTAACAGAATATTTTGCTGGGCATGGTGTCACATACTTCTAATCCCAGTAGAAGGCTGAGACAGGATTCAGGATCGCAGGTTCATGGCCAGCCTCAGCTACTTAGTGAGGCCCTCCACAACTTAGTAAGTCCCTGTTTCAAAATAAAGGATAACAGTAGGGCTGGTGGTGTAGCTCAGAGGTAAAATGCACCTGGGTTCATTCCCCAGTACTGGAAAAAAAAAAAAAAAGAAACATAATATTATTCTTTAAAACTGTGGTTTAGCCAGGTGTGGTGGCATAAGCTTGCAATCCCCGCGCTTGGGAGGTGGAGACAGGAGGATCGCGCAGGTTTGAAGCCAGCCACTTAAGAGACCCTGTTTCCAAATAAAAAGTATAAAATAGGTCTGGGGGTGTAGCCTGAAGGTAAAAAGGTTTCCAGGAACCCCAGTACCACCAAAACAAAACAAAACAACAAAAAAATCTGTGGTGTTTTAGCCAGGCATGGTGGCACATGCTTATTATTCCAGTACTTGGGAGGTTGAGAGAGAAGGATCACAGGTTTGAAGCTTTGCCAGTTAAGCCCTCAGCAACTTAGTGAGACCCTGTTTCAAAATAAAGTATAGGGCTGTGGATGTAGCATAGTACCGCACGCGCGTGCATGCGCACGCGTACACACACACACACACACACACACACACACACACATATTGAGTGATTAGTACTTTTACTCTTGATAATTTTTGTTATTGTTAACAAAACAAAAACAAAACTGGGCATCCTGTAAAATAGGAAGCCCCAAGCTAATCATATACAACTTATGCCTTCAGAGTCATTATTCTGTACGTTCTTATATAGTTGTTATGATTAAATGGCCATGTGTTAAGGACATTAGCCTTGCTTAGTAAGTGCTTCTTTTTTTCTCTAACTGAAATAAGAGTCTGAGCCTAAGAATTTTTATAATATTTGTAAATGTTATTTCCTCTAGAAACTTTGTTGGGTTAAGTGTAAATAACGAGGTGCCAGTTCTCTAGTATCTAGAGAACTGATAACAAAAGGGAGAACGCAGTGTTTTTTTAAACTTTGAATTCAACTAGTAATTACATTTAAATTAAGATACAAACTTAGTTTTAGCTTGGCAATTTTGAGAAGTGAGTTTTCTGGATATGCTTTTATAGAAATGTTACTGTGTTGTTGTTGTTGTTGTTGTTATAGAAGCAATACCTTCTCTTTAATATGGCAGAGGAGACTACTTTTTTTTCTCTTTGTTTTTAATTACTGTGTAACTTTTTTTTTTTTTTTGGTGGTACTGGGGTTCCTGGAAACCCTTCTACCTCCTGGGCTACGCTCCCAGACACCTATTTTTTACATTTTTATTTGGAAACAGGGTCTCTTAAGCCAGCAAGACTGGCTTGTAACCTGCGTGATCCTCCTGTCTCCGCCTCCCAAGCACGGGGATTACAAGCATGTGCCACCACGCCTGGCTACTGTGTAACTTTGAAAAATATAATTCAGATTTCCTGGATATTTTATTTTTTCTGGTACTGGGTATGGAATCCCAGGTATATTCTACCTCTGAGCCACATCCCTATCCCTATTTTATTCTTTTATTTTGGAACACCATCTCACTAAGCTGCTGAGGGTCTCACTAAGTAGCTGAGGCTGACTGTGAACCTACGATCCTTCTGTTTCACCTTCAAGTACTGGGATTACAAGCATATGCCACCACCATCCCCATACTTATTATCATTTCAAGATCTTTTGTCTTTTTACCTCTGAAATGTGGGAAAATTGTACATTTATACTTTAAGTCCCCAACCACCCTTGTGGACTTTTGTTATTGGCAGTGTTTCTTAACTCCCTGTTATAAAATATGAGGAACTTAGGCATTTCTCTTTAATTTTATCCTTTCCTCCTTTTGCTCCCTGTTGTAGTCAGGTTATGATTCTTACTTTGTTTTTATCCTTCTTGGTTTTTATAGTGATTCTGTTTTTACATAAAGTGATGAAATAGACAAATGCCAAAAATTGAAACCTCCAAATTAGTATTCATGCATTTTATAAATATTGGTCCTTTAATATTGGAATAGCACAGGATCCTAAACTGAGCTTGGGCCTCTCTTCTGTTTTCGTAGTTTCCTAAAATGATCTCAGGTAGTGTTTGGTTTTTGAATTCCACCTACTTTATATGCTGACTCCCAGTTTATCTTTCCAGCCTAACCTTTCTACTTCAGCCTCACATTTGCATATTCAGCTGCCTCTTTGATACCTCTATTCAGATGTTCAGTTGGCATCTCAAAGTGAACATGTCCAGTAGGAAACATGTCCATACGGCAACTTCGTTTTCTGTTGAGCAGGGCAAAAGTTTTTTAGTTTATACTTTGTATTTGTCTCTGATCTCTCTGGCTGTATATTCAAAGCATATAAATACTTGAAAGAATTTGACACTATTCACCATGTTTCTTTCCTGGCTTATAGCAGCAGCTTTCTAATTTGCAGTCTGTTCTCAGCCAGTAGCCAGTGAACCTGTGTAAGTTTTATCCTTTCATTTCTTGATATTCTTTTAACAGTAGCTTTCCATCTCATTCAGAGTAAGTCAAGATTCTCTGTTCTGCCAGCTACCTATGATAGTCAACCCAGTTATCTTCCTGTTCTCTTTCTCACCATTCTTGTTCTACTTGCCAGAGTAGTCTCCTTGCTCTTATTTAAACATACTATAGCTCCTGCTTCAGTGTCTTTGTGCTTGTTGATTCCCCTTCAGCCTGGATGTTTGTGTAGCTCACTGCTTCATGCTCACATGAACACTATTGAGAAATCTTCCAGTGAAGGCAAAGGATCATAGGAATGTAGCTTGAAAGTGTAAGTCAGAAAGGGGAACAAACTATGTCAGCAAACTATGGCATATAATCTAGAAATTATTTTTTACATTTTAAAAGGTTGTAAAGGAGGAAAGGGAGATAGTGGGACAAAAGACAGAAGAATATGTGAAGGAGATGAACTGAGAAAGGGCTTAGTTATAGTAAGAGAAATTTGAGCATCTGGACAAATTTTTACTATAAGAGAAAAGACTTTTATTATAATTGTTAGAAGAGATGAACTTGAAAACATACATTGAAGCTTTAGTCACCAGGAAGGATGGTAACAGAAGAAATTAACATGGGAGCTGTAATATTGCTATATTCAGAGCATTTTGTGCATATTATTTTTTATGGTTTGTAATGGTGCAGTGGGCTCTTTTCCTCTATCCAAGTAGAATTTTCTGAATAGGGAAATTAAAACTAATAGGCAGCTTAGGTGTAGCAATTTTTTTTTTTTTATTACAAAGTCAGTAGGAAATAGAAAAGAAAGAGAAGGAAAGCAGTGTGCCTGGTAGGCCTGCTGGAGAGACTGAAAGTGAACTCGGTTTCCCCTCAGACCTGGGCCCTTAAGTAAAGTTTTCCCATTGGTGTGTTCCTATCAGCATCCCCAGGACAGCAGGGCTGGCAGCTCACTTTAAGGCAGGTGGTATTATCTTGTTGCTGGTTGGTGTACTTGTTAAGTGTAAGTATATCTTTTTCTACCTCTGCTATATTAGTTGCCCATTAATTGGTGGTGCTTTGAAGTAACATATTGAGTTTAAATCCTGCATATCAAGGCCAGGTCATAGAGAAAAATAGGGAAACAGATTATAGCTCGCATCTTATATATCAAGGCTTGTTCATGGAGGAGAATTGGGAAACAGAGGCCCTAATCACAGCCAATGCAGTGGCATGTAATCTCTCAGAGAAGAGCACAGGCTCTTGCTATCTCTATAGCTTTTAAGATGTGCCAGGCATCTGGTTGTGGTGGCATACACTTGTAATCCCCTGAGGCTGGAGGATCACAGGTTCTCAGTCAGCCTCAGCTACTTAGTGAGTCCTTCCACAACTTAGTTAAGCCCTATTTCAAAATAAAGAATAAAATAAAGGGCTGAGCCCGGCGTGGTGGCACACGCTTGTAATCCCCGCGCTTGGGAGGCGGAGACAGGAGGGTCACGCAGGTTCGAAGCCAGCCGCGCGTGCTGGCTTAGGAGACCCTGTTTCCAAATAAAAATGTAAAAATAGGTCTAGGAGTGTAGCCCGGAGGTAGAAGGGCTTTCAGAAACCCCAGTACCACCATAAATAAATAAATAAATAAATAAATAAATAAATAAATAAATGGCTGAAGGTTTAGCGCAGAGGTAGAATGCCCCTGGGGTTCATCCTCAGTATCAGAGATTATAAAAAAAGTAAAAATAAATGTGCCAGGCAGAGCTTCTTATGCTCTTAGATGCTTTTGAGTGTGTGTATGTGTATTGAAGCTTTCAATATATATATACACACACATATATGTATATATGTATATATGCACACATATATGTGTATATATATAAATATTTAAGACTAAAAACTCTTAATTGCCTCTACGTTCTTACTATGGCTTAATTTCAGGGCCAAGATAAAAGGGGGGTGGAATTTTGAAGTGTAGCAAGCAAAACTGTTATTTCTCCCTTTTTCCCCCCTCTTTCTTGCCACCTGCCTGATTGCTTGTGTATCACTTAAGCTCTGACCTCCTTTTATACTTTTAGTGGAAACCAATACTAGGGCAGTTTTTCAATACCAGCACATTATTGACCTTTTTTTTTTTTTTAAGGATTCTATACAGGCAGTCAAAACCCAACTACTTAAAAGATCAGACATGTAGTAAAAATGAGTGAAACAGTAAAAGTACAGATACAAATGTGGTATGAAAGGTTGGTATGAGCTAGAGAATCCTAGCCCCTTGAAAAGTGGATGGCTCTGCTCAGCTTTCATTAGTTGTTGCTAGATTGTCCATAGTTTCAAGAAAAGCCCTAAGTCCATGTTGTTATGAATAGTATTTTATTTTTAAATACCGTGTTTTCTTTCAACTCTCCCCCTTCTCTGTGGTGCAAGAGATTGGAGCCAGGCCCTTGCACATGCTAATCAAGTCCTCCACCACAGTGCTGCTTTATCAACCCTATACCCCCTTGTCTTTTCCCCCAAACGACCCAAGTCAGAGCCAGTTGTCTGACATTTTGTGAGTCAGTGTGAGTTCCTTACATATATGGCTTCACCACTGTTTTATAAAGCTTTTGAGATGTCTATTGCCAAAATTTGCTCATAATTGTCAAGCCAGATCATGGTTTTAAAAATCATTTGAGAAATATCTATATAACATTCATTGGCTGACAAACATTTTATTGGACATATATCCATTAGGAATGCATCATGTCTTTAAAAATTGAATATGATCTGGGCGTGGTGGTGTACACTTGTAATCCCAGCTTTTGGAAGGATGAGACCAGAGGATCGTGGTTTGTGGACAGCCTCAGCTACTTAGTGAGGCCCTTTGCAACTTAGTGAGACCCTGTTTAAAAATAAAGAATAAAAAACAGGGCAGGAGCTGTAGCTCGGAGGTGAAATGCCCCTGAGCTCCATTCCCAGACCTGCAAAAAAAAAAAAAAAAAAAAAAAAAAGAATGGAATATGTTCACAACACTTCTCTCTTCATTCTGAGACTTCACTATACTATATTATTTGTAATTTTTTTTAAAGAATGGGGGATTGAACCTAGGTGCATTCTACTTTTGAGCTGCACCACAAATCCTTTTTATTTTTTAATTTTTTTTTTAAATTTTAAAACGGTGTCTAGCTAATTTGCCAAGGAGCTCAGTAGGTTGCTGCTGAGTCTGTGATCCTTCTGTCACAGCGTCCCAAGTACTGGGGTTACAGGTGTGTGCCACTACACCTGGCTTATTATTTGTGTTTTGTCAGTTTGACAAAAATAATGCAAATTCATTTGTTCTTTAATTAATAGTGTTATATAAAAATACCCAATCCAAATACACTACTATTGGGGAGAAATGTTATAGGAGAGTCCCCTTCACTACTGGAGAATCAAAATAAAACCTTGTCCTAACTGTACTTCTTGTATCCTGAGTCACAAAGATACAGTAAGTGATCATACATACATAGGCTGACCAGACTTTAAGAGGACAAAAAAGTCAGAAAAATTTGGCTCATGTGCAAAAGAAAAAGGAAGAGAAGAAAAAAGGGAGGGAGGGAAGGAGGGAGGAAGGGAGAGGGAAGGAAGGAAGGAAACCCATAGAGAAGAATTCAGAAGAAACTTAAAATCAAAAAGTGCAGTGAACATTCTCCTTCAGGAAAAGCAATCAAGTGAGTAGTTGAGACATATTCTGAGGACAGGGAGAAGCTCCTTTTAACATGTAGGCATATTCATAAATGAAGCTAAACAGGAAAAAAAGTGTAATAGCAAGTTTAGGGGACATCAGAAAAAAGTTTTTCTTTAAAATGTGCTACTTAGACATATAATTTTAACCTGAAACGTTATAACAAGTGTAACCAGACTATGCTTCCATATACCTTTTTTTATAAATAGTTTCTGAGGCACATATTATCTATGGTTTCTTTCATGCTATGACAGCAGAACTAACAAGTTGCAGTAGAGATATTGTGGCCTGCAAAATCTAAAGTTAGTATCTGTTTACTATCTTTCCCTTTTCAAAACAGTTTGCTGCCCCTTGTGTTATACAGATGTTCTACATTTGTCTCCATTTAATAAAAAAAATTCAATACAAATATTACCTATTCAGTTTGTATATTATGGGCATCATTGAAATGTAGGTTAAATGACAGGTTAAAAAGTATTTATATCAGCTGCATATGCTTAAAATTAATATTAAAACCTGATCTTAATAATCACTAAAACATGAAAGACAAAAAAATAATTCACATATTCTTAATAATTCACAATTTTTCCCCACTGAGATATAAAAATAGGATAGAACCATGCTGAAATAGACCTAGTAGGCTTTTATGAAAAAAATACTTATTCATAAATATGAATGGGCAACTAAGAACCAGCAGACTCTTGAGGGAAAACAACAGCCCAAAGAGAAAGAGTCAAGACAAAGGAACCAAAAATGACTTCAGAGGAAACAGGATTTCCTGGAGAAGAGCATTGAGCAACAACCACATGAAATCTAACTATATGCTTAGATTCAAAAGAATCCTGCAAACATGAAACAAGAGTAGGCATACGTGTAATCAGGGAATAAGAAAGTGTCCATTTTTTTAAAAGTTAAAAAAAATGTCCATGGATAGGTTGAGGAATAAAATGTGCTAAAGTTGATGATCTGGGAAATAAAGTTGATAAAATACTTTAGGATTTTCTATACAAACATACAAATGGGATTGGGAAAAATCAAGTTGAAGTCAATTACAGTTGATTCACTGAAGTCCAACATATGCCTAATAAAAATTTCAATAGGAAAGAAGAGAAAATAGAAAAGAAGAAATAATTAACAAAAAACAGAATAAACTTCTGTCAATTGGAGAAACATGAGTCGTTAGACTATAAAGAACTCTGAGAGTCAACAAGATTAATCTTTGTGATTTCATAACTAAATCCATGCCCATTCCAAATGCTACAGCGGAAGAATACTAAATAAATGCACCAAAGTAGATGGAAGAGTAATAAGTCATTGAATTTTTTTTGTTTAACATAGCAGGTTAGATATTATCATTTGCTTTTTATGAATGATTTCTCAAAGTGCTGGAGAATAGCAATGCATTACCAGAGTTATATAATATTTTGGTGTTCAAGGTTGATAATAGTTCTGTAGTTCAAAATATATAAGTTAAATGGTGGAAGTAGACTTTCATCCTATGCACTTTCTCCTTAGCAGTCTGGAATTCTCTGAGCTGCTACAGTTATTTGCTCAAATGTCTACTTTAGCTGTAGTGACTTATTTCCACTTATATCTCTTTATTGAACTGGATTTATTTGGGAGACATTCAGCAAAAATGTATTAAGTGATACTGTATTAATAATACAAAAATATATTAAATGATAGTTTTTTACTAAGTTCTTGGTAATGTGTTTTAATTTGTATCTTCTGTTAATGTTTTCTGTATATAACATCTTACAGGAACTGAAAGAGGATCGGTTTATGAAAAAACAAGGAAAGAGCTAGAATATGAGGGAAAAACATTGACAGTGACCTTTTATTTTTAATTTACTATTTGAACCCCAAATGAAATTAAATATGCTCATATTACCAGACATGCAAATGTCTTATCAACCAAAAAGTTGGAGCAGGAAAAAAGCAACCCTGTTGAGGTGAATTACATATGCCTGAGGAGTTCTGAAATCCATCTTTTGGCATCCATTCCCCTGGTAATCCAGTTGTCCTAAGGCTTTAAGTACCCTAAATGTACCAAATCCCCAATATTATTAATTTTAATTTTAATTTTTTTTGCAGTACTGGGGATGAAACCCAGGGGCATTCTCCCTTTAAGCTACACCCCCAGCCCTATTTTTATTCTTTATTTTGAAACAGGGTCTCACTGAGTTACAAAGGGCCTAAGTAGCTGAGGCCTGTCCAAGAATCGTGATCTTCCTGTCTCCGCCACCCAAATGCTGTGATTTACAAGCGTGCACCACCACACCCTGCTAAATTCCTAATTTTTATATCCAGCTTTGACCTCTTTTCTGAGCCCTAACCTCTTGCATCCAACTGCCTTCTCAGTACATTTACCTACTCAGGAGATAGACATCTCAAACTTACTCTATCTTCTGCCCTGTCCCATCAAAGAACTAAAAACTTACTTTTCCATCAGTTTTCCCCCATTTCATTTGATGGCTATCAATATGTCTAATAATTCAAATAAGAAAATCATGATCATTATCATTCCTTTTTCTTTCATACTTTATCATCAGTCCTTTATAAAAATCTTTACTTTCAAAATATATGGAGAATTCTAATTTTCAGTATCCTTATGGTACTTCATCCTTTTATTATATTCTAATGGATTGCTGCAGTAACCTTTTAACTGAACTTCCAATTTCTACCCTTTTCCCACTACAGTTATTGTCAACACAGAGAGAAACATTAGAAATTTAAGTCAGAATATGGTATTCCTTTAGGTCCCTGCAGTGACTTCTTGTAAAGGTACAGTGGCCTGTAGGGCAGAAATAATCTACTTCTACTTTGTTTTCTTAGCTTTGTGATCATAACTTATGCTCTTCTTACTCAAGTTGTTTCAGCTACATTGCTCTTTTGCTGTTCCTCAAACTTACAAGTTATATTCCTGCCATAGGATCTTTGTACTGACAGTTCCCTCTGATTTGAAAACACTTCCCTCAGATATCCACATGGCTAATTTCCTCCCTCATGACCTTCCTGTCTGTCTGTCTGTCTGTCTGTCTGTCTGTCTGTCTGTCTGTCTATCTATCTATCTATCTATCTATTTTTTTGCGGGTTTGGGGATGGAACCCAGGGGCATTTGACCTCCGAGCTACAGCCTCTGTCCTATTTTTTATTCTTTATTTTGAAACAGGGTCTCACTAAGTTGCAGAGGGCCTCACTAAGTAGCTGAGGCTGGCCGCGAACTGTAATCCTCCTGTCTTCGCCTCCCGAATGCTGGGATTACAAGTGTGCGCCACCACGCCTGGCTGTGACCATCCTATTTAAAAGTATAATCCATTACCCCTTGGTTCACCTTAGCCTGCTTTATTTTTTTCCCATAGCACTTAACTACATTCATGCATTCATTTGTCCATTTATTTATTTATTGGTGATATTGGGAATTGAACTCAGGGCCTCACACATCCCAGGCAAGCTCTCTACCACTGAGCTACACCCTTGGCCTTTTTTAATTTTATTTTTGAGACAGTCTTACTAAATTTCTCAGGCTGGTCTTGAATTTATGATACTTCTGTCTCAGCCTCCAGAGTAGCTAGGATTATAGGCATGCACCACAGCACCCAAATGTACTTCTGCTTTCTAATGTACTATGTAATTTATTAATTTATTATATTGTATCTCCCTTCTAGAATATAAACTCCATAAGAGTAGCACTTGTGTTTTGTTTGTTGGCTTTGCTTATTGATGTATTCAAAGGGCTTAATATAATATCTAGGAATGAATGAATTCTTAAAATGAAATGGATGATATGATAAAATTGGCAAGTCTTTTTGTGTGTGGTATGGGGAATTAAATTCAGGGGTGCTCTACCTCTGAGCTACACCCCAGGCCTATTTTTTTTTAATTTTTATTTTGAAATAGGGTCCTTCAAAGTTGCTGAGGGCCTTATGTTGCTGATACTGGCTGTTAACCTTTGATCCTGTCTCAGCCTCTCAACTACTGGGATTATAGCTACCATGCCTGGCTAACATGTTTTGAAGTAGAAGCTTCCTGTGGAAGTTTTATTTTGTTTTAAATATTGCAAATTTCTAGAATGTAATATCTGTCAGTATTCAAATACTAATTTCATTGTACATACTATAGGCATGAATAATTTTTGTGTCATCTGCTACTTTTTATTCTCTTTTTATTTGCTCATCTTGATAACTGAGTTGGCAGTATTGGTTCACTATAACAAAAATTGTTAAATATTTACCTGGAACTAATACTGAATAAATCAGTAAGACACATATACTATCCTTGTAGAGAATTACTTCATTAAAACAAATATTTAGAATGTATTCTAATGCATGCAGTAAGGAAAGCTTTTTAAGGTTTTGAAATTGAAAGTCAGGGTAGCATATTGAGCTAATCATTTTATTGGTTATATCAAAAAAACCCAATGTCAGCCCTACAGGTCCAAGTAATGTTTCCACCTACGTTTATATTTCAGTGCAGCTTTTTGTATTTCTAGAAATGAGAAAATGTTTTTGAAACTACAAGAAAAGACAAAGTGTACTAATTAGTTTAATTGGCTTGGGTTTTGTTAGCTGTTTTAAGGAAGAATTATTAAACAAGTTATTGGAGATATCTGAATACTTATGGTTATTATGGATATGCAAGGTTGGGATTTTGTTATTTAGAAAGCCGAAAAGAAAAATACTTGTGAAGAAATTTCTAAGATTTTTCAAAATAGGTATAAGAGGAATACATATTTGTGGTAAAATTTAAGAATAAAGAAACACAAAATTGCTGGTTGTGGTGGTGCACGCTTCTAATCCTCACGCTTGGGAGGCGGAGAAAGGAGGATCACGCAGGTTTGAAGCCAGCCGTGCTGGCGTAAGAGACCCTGTTTCCAAAAATAAAATAGGTCTGGAAATATAGCCTGAAGGTAAAAGGTCTTCCAGGAACCCCAGTACCACCACCACCAAAAAGAAAAAAAAAAAAAAAAAAAAAAAAGAAAGAAAGAAAGAAAGAAAGAAAGAAACACAAAAAGAGCCGAGCGTGGTGCCTCACTTTTGTAATCCCAGCATTTGGGAGGCTGAGACAGGAAGATCTCGGTTCTTGGACAGCCTCAGCTACTACTAAGTGAGGCCCTTTGCAACTCAGTGAGACCCTGATTCAAAATAAAGAATAACAGTAGGGTTGGGCATGTAGCTTGGAGGTAGAATGCCCCTGGGTTCCATCCCCAGTACCGCAAAAAAAAAAAAAAAAAAAAAAAAAAAAGACAAAGAGTACTTTATATATAACACCATGTCATATGCTTCTTCCACTTAATCTATTATAGTTTTTTGTTTTTGGTGATACTGTGGGTGGAACCCAGTGGCTTTCTACCTCCGGGCTAAACTCCCAGACTTATTTTATATTTTATTTGGAAACTGAGTCTCACTAAGTTGCTGAGAGCCTCACTAAGTAGCTGAGGCTGGCTTTGAACCTGTGCTATCCTCCTGTCTCAGCCTCCCAAGTGCGGGGACTACAAGCATGTGCCACCACACCCGGCTGCTTTATTTTTTTTAAAAAATAGTTTGGCATATATACATCTACTTATTTTATTTATTAATTTTTTTTTTGGTGGTACTGGGGTTCTTGGAAACCCTTCTACCTTTGGGCTACTCCCAGACCTATTTTTATATTATTTTTATTTAGAAACAGGGTCTTTTAAGCCAGCAAGGCTGACTTTGAACCTGCGCGATCCTCCTGTCTCGGCTTCCAAAGCGTGGGGATTACAAGTGTGTGCCACCACTCCTGACTTACTTCATTTTTTAATATTGTTGCATGATGTTGCACTTTATATCTATAATATAGTATAAAGAAGTTCTTAATGATTGACATTAAGATTGTTTCTACTTTTTTCTCATCATATATATTATTTTGTTAGGTGTATTTGTATATCTTTGTGCATTAGATTTTCTGTAGGAAAATTTCTAGCATTGAAATTGTTGGTTGAACATAAATATTTTAAATTGTCGTCCGTAAAAATTGCCCTGATTTATTTTCTTATCACAAAAGTGTATAAGACTATCTCTGATGTTGAATTTTAGCATACTACTTAGTTTTCACCAATAAATAATGAAAAACTAATTTTATTTCATTAAATAAGTAGATTAGATTAAAAGAGGTGTGTGTGTGTGTGTGTGTGTGTGTGTGTGTGTGTGTGTGTGTGTGGCACTGTGGTTCCTGGAATCCCTTCTATCTCTGGGCTACACTCCCAGACTTATTTTATATTTTTATTTGGAAACAAGGTCTCTTAAGCCAGCACGGCTGGCTTCGAACCTGCGCGATCCTCCTGTCTCCGCCTCCCAAGTGCGGGGATTAAAAGTGTGTGCCACCATGCCAGGCTAGATTAAAAGATTTTAAATATCTTTTTAAATTATGGACAATCTCATTGGTACTTGTTCTGAAGTGTTCCTCTTCACTTGGAATATGTTTTCCCCCTTCATTTTTTTTCAGAATCATCACCACCCTTTAAGTTTTTATCAAAATCTCTTTTTGTTATTGTTGGATTTCCCAATAGTCTCAACCTAAAATGATTATCTCCTATCTCATATTGTTTATTTTTCAATCATTGCAATTTTATCCCAGTCCTAATCCATATTATTTTCTTTTTCTAGGATTTTCAGACTCATAGGATGGCTAAATATTAATGGAAAGAAGATCATAAACCTATCTTCTTCCATTATGGAGGCAGGTTTAGCAGATGGAGAACCTGACCGAACTTCGGTGAGTAATTAAAATAGAGCATGATAAGTTATTGTCATCTGCAGCTGTAAAGCATTTCATGTATGCCATAATTTTATTCTTAAAATGTATTTCACATAAACTTTTAAAACAACTCTTCTGAAGCCGGGCGTAGTGGCTCATGCTTGTAATCCCAGCATTTGGGAGGCTGAGACTGGAGGATCCTGGTTTGTGGACAGCCTCAGCTACTTAGCGAGGCCCTCTGCAACTCAGTGAGACCCAGTTTCAAAATAAAGAATAAAAATAGGGTAGAGGGTATAGCCTGGAGGTCGAATGCCCCTGGGTTCCATCCCCAGACCCGCAAAAAAACAAAAAACAAAAAACTCTTCTGTTGTTATGAAATCTTATTGTAGTACAGCCCAGCCACTTCTTTGATACTTCTCTTTTACCTCCTTCTAGTCTCCTTACCTGCCCAGCAGCTTAGTGTTAGGCACTGATATAATAGCTTGTATTTGTTTTCCCCCAAACCCTCATTGTCTTTAGTGAAATCAAGAAAGCGTTAACAGCTGAGAAAATTAAATGCTTCCAAATCTTAAGTCATGTGCAACTATAAGCAGAGTTAATGAAACAACTATGAATTAAGATCAATTGCTGTATATATTCTTTCTGTAAAAATATGAAAGTTTAATAAAATTGCTGCCCTGTGATCATGATTGAATTATATTTTGAAATTAAATAAGTAGGGATAGTAGATGAAGGATACATTACTCAATAGAATTTTAAAAATTCAGCTCTAGAATAGATAAAATGATAATTTTTATACTTTATTGGTTAATGTATTATACATCATAATGAGATTCAAAGTGACACAAACATAAATCACTTGGTATGTTTTTCATTGTACAAAAATGTTTACTTCCATAATAATTTGTTTTCAGTTATATTGTTGCATTTTGAATGATTACATTAAACATTGATGTGTAGACTATTAGGAATGTCCCTATACCTAAAGTTAGGGTTCCCCTCAGTAAAATGTAGTTAGCTGGTAACTTTATCATTTGTTTGGTGATAGATTCTTTGACAAATTTATGTTGTTGGAATCAGGTGGAGCTTAACTTTCTGTCTTTCATTTTGCCCTGGAGATGAGAGACATTATTATACTGAGGTGCTTAAAATTTTAATTTAGTGGATGTCCTTTGTTCTGGCTCCAGTGTAGGGACAATCTAATGATTAAACAGCAAAGTGCAGCTTTGTTGACTTTTATTAACTTGGCCTCAACCTTTTTTGAAATTTCCGATTCAGACTTGTGTTTCTTAAATGAATCACAACAATAACAAGTTAAGCCTTAAGGTGATCATTTGTTACTAAAGAATAAAATGGGCATGGAAATAACTTGGCTTTTGAAGCTTATTGTCATAGTGACTATGAATAGAAAACTGATGGTAGATTATTTTAACTGAAATTTCAGAACACTGCTAATAAATATGTTAGTTATAGAGTTTGGGTTTAAAGTGTATTCAGAGGTAGACACCTGCTAAGCATGTGTGATATACTACATTTGATTCCTTTCACTGAAAAGTTAGTATTAATTAAAAGTTGGTATCTTCTAAGTATATACTTATTAAACTGCCTTCATAGTAGCCATTAAAGATAGATATTTGTTTACTCTCACTTTCAGAGATAGAAAAATAGGCTAGGAGGGTGGTAATTTTCTTCTCACACCTTAGGCAGTGGTACTGAGGCCCATCTGTCACTGAATACTACTAATATATAAAAAATATGTCCCATCTTTCTGAATAAAATCACTTAAATTTTATTGTAACCTTTTAAAGTAGATATCTAAGTACATGTTATATTCTATACCGGAATCCCTGGACTATATTAATGAAATTCTAGTGATTTTTAAATTCTATATTCTGTTAATATTGAGAAGTTAGAGCAAAGTTATTTAGAAAGTAGAACAGTTTACTTACTGCTCATTTTCTTCTGTGAAATATTATAGTTCATTTGAGATAGAATAATACCAATGATTTCAGTATAAACCACAGAAATATTCTGTATCTGAAACTTTGTTGAGGTTCACTTTTACATTAACTGTTTTAAAAATATCACCTTTGAACTGAATGGCCTAATCTAGTTACTGTTTAGATCTGGGAGAGGTGAGTAAGAACATGAGCCTTTTAGGACATTTAACTACATGTTAAATCTGTAACTAACAATATAAACACTTATAGACATCTATTAAATAAAAGCTTCCTTTTCTTTTGCTAATATAACTATTACTATTAAGTCTTCTCTCTAAAAAAAGATAAATAATTAGAGAGACCTTTGAAGAATGGGTGGTCTGTCTATATCATAGTGGTTGGAAAAGCCTTCTTAAGAGACCATAAACTTGGGATAGCACAGGTAAGTAGGAATCATATGATTGAAAATGAACAAGTAGAGCAATTTAGGGTGAAAGAAGAGTAGGAGAGCTAGGCTAAATGGGGAATTGATTGTTCAAAGTTTATTTAGTAAAGTATGAGTTGAAAAATTAAGGTAGGTTGGAGAGCGGTATTTATGGGAATAATGGTTGATTATGTTAGATAAGATTAAATTTATGGCATGCTTTGAATGCCAGTCCAGGGATTTTGAAGCAGATTATGTAGGGTCTCACTAAGTAGCTGAGGCTGGTTTTGAACCTGTGTGGTCCTCCTGTCTCAGCCTCCCAAACGCAGGGATTACAAGGGTGCGCCACCACACCTGGCTCTCCTCCATCTCTCTTAAATTTTCCTTTTCAATTTATTGAAGTAACAAGGTAGCTCTGTAGTTTCCCACAATATGGGTTTTTCCCTCCATGGTTATTATTTAATGTCTTCCTCAATCCCTTATATTTATTGCTGATTAGAATTGGTTGTTAGAAGTTTGCTTGGATTCAGGTTCAAATTTTTTTTGACAAGAAATATTTTGGTGTGTGGTGCCGGAGATTGAACCCAAGGGGCATTCTACCCTTGAGCTACATCCCCAGCCTTATTTTATTTTTTATTT
Organism: Muscardinus avellanarius; assembly: GCF_963383645.1. Lineage (NCBI taxonomy): Eukaryota > Metazoa > Chordata > Mammalia > Rodentia > Gliridae > Muscardinus > Muscardinus avellanarius. The sequence continues at coordinate 45,071,469 of NC_137797.1, forward strand.
GGAAACAGAATTTTGTTAAGTTGCTGAGGCTGATTTTTATTTTTTATATTTTTATTTGGAAACAGGGTCTCTTAAGCCAGAGAGGCTGGCTTCGAACCTGCACAATTCTCCTGTCTCCGCCTCCCAAGAGCAGGGATTACAAGCATGTGCCACCTCGCCTGGCGCGCTGAGGCTGATTTTGAACCTGCAGTCCTCCTGGCTCAGCCTCTCCAGTACTGGGATTACAGTTGTGTGCCACCATGCCTGAACAAGAATATTTTTTAGATGATATTATTAAGATATTACTATCGGAGGCACATAATGTGGATTGTCTTCTGATAATAGCAGCAACTGATTGTCCTTGTCTAACTGTTTGCAAATTCAGTAGGGGTATAAATTAATAATCCCAACTGGTTTAAGAAAATGAGAACTTGAGAGAATTACTACTTTTTAAGCAAGCAAACCAACCAGTTTATATTTTGTTGAGTTTTTTTCATTTTATTTTCATAATAATACCATGATATTTGATATTATTTGCTTTTTAAAATTCTCTTTAAATGTAGCCGGGCGTGGTCGCGCATGCTTGTAATCCTTGTGCTTGGGAGGCTGAAACAGGAGAATCACACAGGTTCGAAGCCAGCCTCAGCTCTTAAGGCTTTCAGCAACTTAGTGAGACCCTATTTCCAAATAAAATATAAAATAGGTCTGGGAGTATAGCCTGGAGGTAGAAAGCCCCTGGGTTCTACCCCCAGTATCACCAAAAAATAAAACTCTTTAAATGTAAAATCCAGTTTTCTAGAAACTGCGTGAAGTATAATGTTAGCATTGTTTTGGTGGCGGTTAGAATGTGTGTTTGTGGATTCTTGTTTTTCATATTTTCTTTTTTTTCTAAGGGGCATCTTTAAAAAAAAAAAAAAAAAAAAAACAACCCAAACTTGATTTAGACCAGTTTTAGATTTACAGAAAAATTATAAAGATAGTAGAATTACCATTTGCCCACTTTCTCTTATTATCATCTTATATTATTATGATACATTTAATATAATTAATGAATCATGATACATTATTATTAACTGAAGATTCTACTTGATTCAGATTTTCTTAGTTTTACCTAATTTTTTTTTTCTGTTCCAGGATGCCAAATTTTATTTAGTTGTCATGTCTCCTTACTAAATCTTGGCTGTAACAGTTGTCAAACTTGTTTTTTAGTAACCTTAGTAGTTTTTGTCTTGTTTTCTTGAGGTGCTGGGGATTGAACCTGCCTCAAATTTACTACTTGTCTCCAGAGAAGAGATGCTTCTCTTGGTTAGAGGCACCATTTAAAAAATAACTTATGAGCTGGGTGTGGTGGCAAACCCCTATAATCCCAGTATTGGGAAGCTGAGACAAAAACAAAAAATCATAAGATAAAGACTATACTCAGAAACTTAGGTACTTGGTAAGTTAGTACCTCACAAAAGTTTTCTACTACTAAACTACACCCCCCAGTCTAACCTTGACAGTTTTGAGGGGTACTGGTCAAGTATTTTTCACTGAAATTTGTTTCATGTTTTTCTCATTAAGCCAGGCTTAGGGATTTTATGGAGGAAGATTATAGAAGTAAAATACCATTTTCATTACAAATCAAGAGTATCTTCTATCAGTAGACTTGATCACTTTTGCTGTTGATCTTGATCACCTGGCTGAAGTAATGGATTTATCACTTAAATGTTTTAATACAGAGAATATAAATAAGTATTATATACATGAACAACAGCTTTTTGAAGTCCGATAATTTCTAAGAGTATAAGAGGATCTGAGACTCAGAAGTTCAAGAATTGCTCATCTAAACCTTAAGCAACTTAAAATGCTTTTAGAAGGAATAATTGATGCGAGAAGGAGTACCCAGCATTTAAGGGGTGGAGGATAGAAGGATGAAGTGACAGGGCCTTAAGGATTGAGAGGTAGTTGACCAAGATAAATTTTGGCTACTTCATATTTGTACCATGCATAAAGATGAACTTTATAAGAAGTGTCTTGTTTTTGTTTTTAATTTTGACTCTTGTTGTGTGTGGGGGGGTACCTAGAAGCATTTTACCTTTGAGCTACAACCCCAGCCCAATTTTATTTCTTATTTGGAAACAGGGTCTCACAAGGTTTATGAGAATCTTACTACTTGCTGAGGCTGTCTATGAACCTGCGATCCTTCTGTCTCATCCTTCCAAGTACTAGGATTACAGGTGTGTGCCACCAGGTTCAGGTTAATTTTGACATTTAACAAATATCTTTTGAATGCGTACTTATTTTTATTAATTGTAATACTTTTATCTTATTAATACAATCTGCAAACAATAGTCTTGTTATTTTTTTGTCATCCAGTCCTTTTGCAGCTATAGTTTTATGTCTGTATATTTGGAGGTGACAGGTGGAGAGTCTTTATAGTATTTTATCTGTTTCTAGCAATTTATCGATTTTTGTACAGGTTTCTAGAATTATTTAAAATTTTAATGTGTGTGTGTGTGTGTGTGTGTGTGTGTGTGTTATGTTAGTTACTGGGGATGGAACCCAGTGACATTTTACCTCTGATCTACACCCCCAACCCTATTTTATTTCTTTTGATTTTGAAACAAGTTCTCACTAAGTTGCTGAAACATAAGCTGCTGAGGCTTTCTTCAAACCAGTGATTGTCCTATCTCAGCCTCCCAAGCACTGGAATTAAATGTGTGTGCCACCTTACCTAGCTTACTATTATTGTTGTGTTGTTGTTGTTATTATTATTATTAGTAGTAGTATTGGGAATTGAAACCAGGTCTACCTCTGAGCCCCAGTCCTTTTATTTATTTTTACTTTTTTTTTTTTTTTTTTTTGCAGTACTGGGGATGGAACCCAGGAGCATTCTACCTCTGAGCTTATTTTATTATTTTTTGGTGGTACTGGGGTTCCTGGAAGCCCTTTTACCTCCGGGCTACACTCCCAGACCTATTTTAACATTTTTATTTGGAAACAGGGTCTCTTAAGCCAGCGCGTGCGGCTGGCTTCGAACCTGCGCGATCCTCCTGTCTCTGCCTCCCAAGCGCGGGGATTACAAGCGTGTGCCACCACGCCTGGCTATTCTTTATTTTGAAACAGGGTCTCACTGAGTTGCAGAGGCTTCACTGAGTAGCTGAGGCTGTCTGTGAACCCATATCCTCCTGTCTCAGCCTCCCAAAAGCTGGGATTACCTGCGTGCCCCAACCTGCCTGTCTTATTTCTTGCTTTGAAACAGGGTCTTACTAGGTTGCTGAGAGTATCACTAAGTTGTTGAGATTAGTCTTGAACCTGTAATGCTCCTAGCTCAGCCTCCCGAGTACTGGGATTATAGGCGTGCACCACCATGCCTGGCTTTTTATCATTCTTTTAAATCCATCATATCTTCCTCTCAGGTTTTCTGTTGTGTGAACATAATACCTTTTTCTCTCACATTACTTAACTTCTTTATTTTTTGTCTTTCCTTTCCTGAGAGCCTCTTAGTGAATTTAAGCCATCTCCTCTCTCATTTTTGGATCGTATTATTTTTGCTTTTCAAATCTCTTATACTTTATTTCACTAAATATTTGTGCCCAATATTGCCAGTAACTTTCTTTAATTGCTTGCTTCATGAAAATTTTATTATATCCTGCTGTAGCTTATTTATTTATTTATTTATTTATTTATTTATTTATTTATTTATGGTACTGGGGATTGAACTCAGGGGCAGTCTACCTCTGAGATACACCCCTAACCTTATTTTTTGTTGTTGTTTAAAAAGGATCTCACTAAGTTGCAGAAGGTCTCACAAGGTTGCTGAGGCTGGCTGTGAACCTTCGATCCTCCTGTCTCAGCCTCCCAAGTACTGGGATTATAAGCACGCACCACCATTCCTGGCTAGGCGTAGCTTTTTAATATATCTATTATTAAGTTTTGATGAGTTTGATTTGCTAATTTTCTCTCTTATTGAGATTCATTTTGTCTTTCACAGAACCTGGACTCCTTAGGATATTGTTTTTGTCAGCTTCAGGTTCTTGGAAATAAGTCTCTTGGGAAAATTAACTGTGCTGTCTGATCCTTTTAGAAAGCAAGAGTGAGGGACTAGTTTTTGACCATTTTGGTCAAGCTAGAAAATACATTTCTTAGGGCTAAGAATCTCTTCTAATAAAACCACAACTTGACCATTCTTTATATCCCCCTTCTATTCACATATTATGTTTCTTAGAAAACTTTACTGTGTTACTGCTCTGAGCACAGTTCTTTTCTGTAAGTTTCCTTCTTCCTCCTTCATTGTAATTGCTTAGCTCATTTGGAGAAAAGGGCATTGAAGGATAGTGATCAGTCTTTTTTGCCTAACTTTTTTTTTAAAAAATGTATAAATTGCAGCTGGACATATGCATAGTTTAAAAACTTTTTAGAACTGCATTTAATGCCTCTGCTTGGCATTAAATCATGTTCTGTGAGAGATCTTCTTGTTCCATATTTTCTCTAAACTTAGTACATGTCAGTCACGTATTATGTATCTCCCAGTTTGTAGCCTGTCATTTCGCTTTATGTGTTTGCTTTTAAGCAGAACTTAATTCTAACAAAATTAAATCTTATCAATAATTTTATTCATGAAAAAATTGTGTTTTGCTGTGGTAAGCCCAGGTGGGCATTGACCTGTCTAGGACAGTATTATATGGAGAAAAGAGTAAAAAAAGGTAGCTGTCTCCCACCACTCCTTCTGGCTCCCACTCCCTGGCCCATCCTCATCTATGACACTCCATTCTTCCTGCCATAAAGTTGATGCTTGCCCTTCATCTTTTGGAATGACATCATCTCACTAGTAATTTAGTTCCTACTTGCAAAAGCAATTCCTTTTTTTCTTTTTTTTACTGGCTTTGTTTTCTGTTTATAGAATGGTTAAAAAGTGGATCAGAGATTCAAAAGAACTACAGTATTGTTCAGTATTTTATTCATATTAGCCCATTTAGTTCTAAGTTTTCAATTTTGAAAACATAATATTTCAATATCATTTCTTTTTTAATTTGAGGTACTGGGGATTGCACCCAGGGGCATTCTACCTCTGAGCCATACCTCCAACTCTATGGTATTTATTTTGAAACAAGGTCTCACTACATTGTGGAGGGCCTCACTAAATAGCTACTGTTGGCTGTGAACCCATTATCCTCTTGTTTTAGCCTCCCAAATGCTAGGATTACCACACCCAGCTCAAATATTATTTCAAAGTTACTATAAGTGGCATATTTGTTTTTCAGTTTAAGTAGTTATAGGTATTCCACATCTGAAATGATGGACAAATGGGTTAAAATCTTTGCCACAGGTATCATGTTTGGAGTTTAAAAATCACAAGTAGAACTTTTAAGGAACTACCCAAGAAAGTAGATTGTGCCAATTATTCAGTATAGACAATAAAATTAGTTAATCTGAGAACAGAGAATATTATTTCTTTTTCTTTTCTTTCTTTTTTTTTTGTGACTGAGGTGGAACCCAGGGGCTTTTCTACTTTCGGGCTATACTCCCAGACTTATTTTATACTTTATTTGGAAACAGGGTAAGATTATTTATTTTTCTAAACTAGGCTTTGGGGGTGAGAACTGGCTTTAATAAAGACTTACTATTTCAGTATCTATAAATAATGCAGTTACTGAGTTTTGAATATATGAGTTAAAGATTTTTCATATCATCACTTGCTATTTTTTCCAAGTTCTAAGGCACACAGAAGCTTTTTGTAAGCAGGATATAAATAAAGCTATGACACCCACAGTTCCACATTTAACTCATAATTAAGATGGTGTACGTTGATCTTAAAATAAAATTTTTATTAATAAAATGAGAGACCCATAAAAGTTCAGAGAGGAATGTGAAGAATTGGAATTTTTAACATGTCAGAGATGATTAAGGATTCAATTTGATTAGAAGATAAACAAAATCTCCACTTGTCTATCTAGTCATAGTAGGACAAGGAAGAAATTTTTATTCAGACATCAACTTAATAGATTTTCATCCACTTATAACTGCCTCGGTAGTTGTCTTAAGTTTAAATGGTCAAAAAGCAGTAATGGAACATCAGAGAATGAATTTACATGGGGAGGTGCACGCGTAAGTGCTGTATACATATGCATGTAAAATTTAATTTTGGTCAACCTTTATTTTTAGTTCATTATTGGGCATCAAACCCAGGACCTTACACATGCTGGGCAAATGCTCTACAAATAAGGCACATTCTATCCCCCTCGTCTTTTTTCCTTTTTAATTTTAATTTTTGAAGGCAGGATCTCACTAAATTGCCTAGGCTGCCTTCCAGTTGGTGATCCTTCTGCCTCAGCCTTCCAAGTAGCTGGGATTATAAACATGGATCACCTGTGCCTGGCTCCATTATTTTGAGTTCAGCAAACTTGTACATTCTATGCTTATAGGAACTTGCTAGGTTTACACCTGCCCTGTGATCAAAGGTATTTTAGTTCTCACAAGCAATACTGTGTGCTGTGTTAGGAGGGTTTATAGAAAACAAAGTAGCAGAAACAAATAACTAAGATTCATTAAACTTCTACCATGTGCCAGGAACTATTCTAAATGCTTTGCAGATAACACTCAACTTAACCTTCATAACACCCTCTAAGAGAAAATTATAACTTTTATTTATTTAATAAATAGGGACACAGATAAGTTTCTCAGTCACACAACTTTAGTAAGTAGCAGAGCTGGTGTATACTTTGACTCCAGGGATAAGCTTTTATCATTTTACTGTAGTGCAACTCACTTAGGTTAGAATTGGATTTTGCAAGGCCTGAAAACTGTTTTTACGGTTTCAGTTTTTTTATTTTAAGGTAGTATCAAATTTTTTGAGTATCTTTTAGCCAGAACTAACCTGTTCAAACCTGTGGTTTAGAAAAATCATCTTGATAGAAGTGTGGAACATTAGTGTTGTTTGGTATGTTTTATAAAACCCCATGGCTATATCCCTGTTCAGTTGAATTAGAATCTCAGAATGGTATGTAGACATCAGTACCTTAAGTCTCCTGTTTGATTTCAGTGTGTAACTGAGGTTGGTATAGAAAGAAAAGTGCTTAGCTCCGGGAACAAGTTACCATGTTGTTTAATCTAGGTAAGGAACAGTTAAAACTTCTAAGGTAGCAGAAGAGAAAATATGTGAAAGAATTAGAGATATAACTCAACAGGACCTGAAGATTCAACGTGTGGTTTTAGGGAGATAGATATAAGGAAAATTGGTTTACAGAGTACTTTTACACATATTAAACATGTTGGATCTTAAAAATCATGTTAGGAAGGTGGTATCTTCATTTTATGGATAGACTAAGGTTAAAGGAATTTTGTAGCTTTTCCAGAGTACTACAATAAGTAAACAGAAAATTGAGTCGAGGCTAGAACTCCAGTCTTTGCATATTAAATAGCTTTTTGTTTCTCTGAGATTTAGGGCATTACTATATATAATAACTCATGATGTGTGAAATAACATCCATAAATTGATGACCATATCTGATGCATAACCAGAGTCAGTTATGTTGGAGGTGAGGAGACGAGATGCTGATGCCAGGAGAGTTTTCTTAGAGGAAGCAAAGCTTGACCGGCGTGTTGAACTGGGTCTTTTCTTGCCCAGTGAAGATGAGAATGGCACTGTCGGCAGAGGGTGCAGTGAGGGTGAATATAAGTTGTGCAGTATCATGGTATATTTAGAGGAGTGAAAGTAAAATAATGTATACTTTGTCACATCTGTGAAGTGCAGGATTGATGAGTATGTGAAGGAGCGCATGACATGGTGAGATTAGCAAAATTATGGAGAGCCTTGAAAGCAAGGCTCAGTGTTTTTATTTGTAGTGTCAAGTTGTTGAAGTGGATTTTCAAGACTTTAGATTAATCACAATACACATTTTAGAAACATCTCCATGTATCAGTATGGAAGTTAATTTGCTGCGTGTATTAATCAGATAATAACACAAAGGGTGGGCATTTAGAAAAAATAATAAAGATGAGAGGCTTGAAGTATATAGAATCTTTAGGACCTTATCCAAGATTTATTATCTTAGGGATAGAGGAGTTTATATGCGGGGATAAGGGTGAAGAAGTTTAGTAACTTTCAGGTTTCTGTATTTTGCAGATTAGATGGCAGGTACCAATTATTAAGGGTAAAACATAGAAACCAAAACAGGTCAAGGGGGAAAAGAGGAATTTAGTTTGAGATAACTGTATCCAAGTGGAAATGTACAATTTCTGTTGCAATTATTGAACTTCCCCATTGTAGTGTGAAAACAGACATAGTTTATATGTAAATAAATAGTCATAGCTGTGTTTCATTAAAATTATATTTGCACTTAGTGGGATCCTATTTCAAAATAAAAAAATAAATAAAACAGGTCTGGGGATGTAGCTCATAGGTAGATGACTCTGAGTTCATTCCCTTCCACACACACAAACTATATTTGCAGAAACATCTAGCCAACCTATGGGACATAGATCTTCTGCTTTGGGCAAGCTTGCATGGTTGCTGATAGTGTTGAGGAAATCTTTGGAAAATATTCTGCCACATTGCTATTAAAATTTATTAGTTCCCCCTAATTGTTTTAGGAGCCATTCATGAACATTCCTAGATCCATTGATTCTTAAGAGGATACACGCTGTTGATGATCTACTTAGTGGCTGGAATTCTGAAAAATTAGAACTTTCCCATAACAAATATTTTCTATAATAACCTTTGAAAAGCAAGTCCTATAGAAAAGGGAGCATAAATTTCTAATTCTTCTTACTAACTTTCAGAGTTAGTAACTCTCAGAAATAGTAAGTTATTCTCAGAGTTAGTAAAACTTGGTTCACTAGCATTCTTCAAAAGTGAGTGATGAGCTGGGCATAGTGGCACATGCTTGTAATCCCAGCATTTGGGAGGCTGAGACAGGAGGATCCTGGTTCACAGACAGCCTCAGCTACTTAGTGAGGCCCTCCGTAACTTAGTGAGACCCTGTTTCAAAATCTAGAATAAAAAATAGGGCTGAGGGTATAGCTTAGCGGCAGATTCCCCTGGGTTTCATCCCCAGTACCGCAAAAAAAAAAAAAAAAAAAAATGAGGGATGATTTTTGAGTTACTAAACGGCTCTTAGATTTTTAACATACCCAATTTGATTGAGTCAACTGCATGGCCTAAAGTTTTGAGGGTGGTATTATATTATCTTTGTCTAGCAGAAGCTAATTAAGATTGGCTCCTGAGTCTTTTTGACAAGATCTTAGTCATGTTTGACAACTTCTCCCTTCTCTGATAAAATAGTATAGTCAAATTAATTTATGCATTTTCTGTTCTAAACTGGTAACCAGCCATTTCTGTAGGAGCCTAGGTTTCTTTCAGTCAGAAATGGAGAAATGGCTTTTAGAAGACACAGTCAAGGTTGTAAGGTTGTTTATTGATACTAGGTTGGTCATTGTTTTTAGGCCTTCAGAGTAGATAAGCTAGGAGATACATGTATGTGTGTGTGTGTGTGTATATATATAGAAATACATTAAGAGTTTTTTTTAATTTCCATTAAAATTTAGGATTATATTATTTTTAGTAAATTCAGTTTTCTATATGTACCTCTTATTCTTACTTTGGAAATTAAGGTTGTAAGATTGCTTATTGGTACTAGCTTGGTCATTGTTTTTAGTCTCATTACATGAATGCCATTAGTTACATTTGAAAATCATATTTATTAATTTTGAGTTTCTCTTATGTGTGAAGGCTTTGATGAAGGAGATTGGCTTAAGCCCTAGTCAGAGACTAACAGAAGAAATACAATTCATGCTCCAAAAATTGTTGGTCAGCCTCTAACAGTGCTATTTCATAAAGGACAGAACTTGTGTGTGTGTGTGTGTGTGTGTGTGTGTGTGTGTGTGTGTGTGTGTGTGTGTGGTGGGGGTAGTAGGAGTTTGGGGAAGATTGAACCTAAAAGGATGGTGGATGGGTGTGGTGGCAAATGCTTGTAATTCCAGTACTTGGGAAGCTGAGACAAAAGGATCACATAGGTTTGGAGCTAGCCTCAGCTACTTAGGCTCTCAGCAATTTAGTGAGATCCTGTTTCCAAATAAAATATAAAATAGGTCTGGGAGTATAGCCCAGAGGTAGAAGGCCCCTGGGTTCCATCCTTAGTAACACACACACACATACACACACACACACACACACACACACACACACACACACAAATAAATACATAAATAAATACATAAGCGAATGAATGGTGGAGCTGGATGTGGTGGCACATGCCTATAATCCCAGTACTTGGTAGGCTGAGACAGGAGGATTGTAGGTTCAAGGACAGTCTCAGAAACTCAGACTTTTGGTATTCTCGCATGCATACATAATATCAATGGAAGTTATTTCTTCATTGATTCTCTCCCTCTCCCATTTCCCAGGACCTCTGCCTTGGCTCCATTGGAGTTTCTCCTTAATTATCTAAAATCTCTTTGGTATCATTACTCCCTAGTTTCTGCATGTGAGAAAATATATGACCCTTCACTTTTTGTGACTGGCTAATCTCACTTAGCACAATGTTCTCCAGGTCCATCCATTTTCCTGCAAATGACATAATTTTCACGAGGCATCAGGATTATAATTTATTTTTACTCATACATTTATTCATTTAACATTTGTTAAGTGTCTATAATGTGCCAGATTTTGCTCTGGTTTTAAGGGATACAGCAATGAACTAAATAGACAAAATTCCCATTCCAGTGGAACTAAATTTGAGTGGAGAAAGACAAAAATACATAAATATGTACTGTGTTATATGATTATTACTATGATGAAAAATAAATCAAGGTAGAAAGGATAGAAAGTAGCAGAATAAGGAATGGGTGCTGTTTCTGGGAATACCATGAAAGTCTTCTGGTGAGATAGCTTGAGTAGAGCCCTAAGGGACCATTTTCTAAGCAGAGATAAGAACCATGTATAGAGCTCTGATGTTTACTGGGGAGACTGTGGTGGTTAGGCTTGAAGTGTTACGGGCTAGGGAATAGGTTAGTCAAAAGTCTTTCTACTTCCTCAAGCAGGAAGGTGGAGGTGCAGGGTCATATTGCTAAGAATTCATAGAGCTTTGTGGATTCTTTCATACAGTCCTGCCAGCCAATATAAGGGTGTGGTGACAACACAGATGGAATATCTGGTTTTTGTTGTATTGTTGTTGTTTGTTTGTTTGGTGCCTGGAGGGGGAGGTCAGGAAAACCCTTAAAAAGAATGTGCTGTTTAATGGCCAGCATCAGAGCCTGTCCTGAGGTAAGTTCACCCCTGCGGCCTCCAAGGCTGGGACCAAAGCCAGCTTAGGGGTTAGACTGGTGCAGGGGGCCAGCAAGACCAGAACTGGGGCCTCCCATGAGGCACGGCCACTGCTTGAGCCAGCGAGGTCTGGATCAGTCCACTGAGTAGCCAGGCCACTACTGGGACCATCAAGAGTGGGATCGGTACTTGCAACGCAGCATGCACAGAGAAATATCGCAGAAAATATAAATCAGACGCTTCTCTTAATCAGCAATAACTAGGAGGAAAAGGGCAACAGGAAGAGGTTGAGCTATAGAAAGGGTCCTATAGTGAAGCAACTAATGTGACCAATCAGAGGGTATGTAATACTGGAGGATGGAGCCTCTTTAAAACGCAGGAGGTAAATAAACAAATAAAATCAAACAAAATACTCAAAGTAAATCACCAAAGAAGCGTGGGATGGAGGGAGGGGGAGGGAATGGGATGGGGGCTGGAGGAGGGCTAATTGGATGATGTGTGCTTGTATATCCTCTCAAGTCTTGTACTCCAATGTGATTGATATATGACTACAATGCACCAATTTAAAATATAAATTAATAAAAAAAAAGAATGTGCTGTTTAAGATAATGAGTTCTTCAGGAGGATAGTTGGGAAGGCTTTGAGAGGCTGTAGCTCAGTAGAGGTTAAAGTGGGAAATTAATTTGGGTAGTAAGTGGTAGATTGAACAGTTTAAAAAAAATCAAGAGAGCCATGTAGGGAGAGCATGTTGAATAGGAAAGAAAGAGATTCTAGGATGCAGCCTTGGAGAAGCACTGTGAAGGGGGCATTAGGTAAAGGGAGTCCAGCAGTGGGGGAAATAGAGAGAAAATAACTTGAAAACAAAGAAAGGGCAGAATTTTGAGGAAAGTGATCGCCAGTTTTGAACAGAATGATCAATTAGATTGAGCTGGGGGAAGGTAAGGTTTTGCTATGCCTGAATTGTCCGGTAGGGTAGCCACTTGCCTTGAATGACTAAATAAAATGAATGAAAATTGAGTTTCTTAATATCACTAGTCACATTTTAAGAATTTGTTAGATGTAGCTAGTAGCTAGATGGCTAGTAGCTGACATGTTGCAGATATGAAATATTTTCATAATTGTAGAAAGTTGTATTTGACAACACTGTACTAGACCATTATAATATTGGGGAAAAGTTAAATAATAATTGATTTTGTGTACTTGTAATAACAATAGAGAAAATAGTATAGGTAATGAGTATTCATTGACAACCCTTTGTCAGTATTCATTGACAAAACACTCACATGAGGAAATCAGAGTTGGGAAAGATAACTTTAACTTGAACTTGGGTAGCAGAGATGGCTATTCAAATTGAGCCTTTAAGATCAGGGAACTTTCAGACCTTTGAGCAGATAAGCAAATGGCAAATAGAGAGTAAACTATAGATCATTCTCCACAATTAGTTTTACCAAACTGAGTTAAGTAGAGTTTTAATTAAGTAGAGTTGCAAGGATGTCTCATAGGAAATCAGAATATTTTTATGGTTGAATAATTGGACCAAATTATAGAATATTGTAATTATCAGGGTATGGACTCATTTTTTAAAGAACAAGGTGTTAAATGATTTTGAGTAGAGGAACAACATGGTCAAAGCGATTATTTAGGAAATGAAGTTAGGTTAGTAAATTAGTCATTCCCTCTGGATCCTTCCTTTGAGTTCATGCTTTATAAATATCTATAAAGTACAGTTAAATTATTAAGCCTTACAATAACTTCAGAAAATTATAAGGTTTAGTAATTAATGTATGTATTCACAGAGGACAAAAATTAATTCCACAGAAGTAACTTGCTAATCATGGGTTAGTTTGAAGAATGAGTAATATTGAGTAGACTGGAAATAACTTTAATGTCAAGTAAATTATAATACATAACTGTCTTCAAAATATGGTGATGGTCTTAGCAGTAGGAACCATGTCTATCTTTTGTTTTTTAAATTCCTAACATAGTAAAAGAGAGGACTGTATGTGAGATAGACAATGTAGACGTAAAAACATTATTAGAATTTAATGACTTGATCAGGTGTTGGGGTAAATAGTCTTGGAGGACTCACGGTGTAGGTCCTAGTGATTGAAAGAAAGCAAATCAGTATGGGAGCTGATTTCTGAGAGAAAGCTAATGTATGCTGGTTTTTTTTTTTTAACCTAAAGATGCTTTCTTAAGACAGCCTTAAAACTCTTCCTTAACAACTTTAGAACTGGAAGTTAATTTGCGATAATGTAAAAATAATATGGATAGAAATATTTTGAACATATGCTAGGTATGAAGATGAACTTGGGAGTTATCTGAATAAAGGTAATAAATGAACCTTGACTGTGAGTGGAATCCATAGAAGAGAAGCAGGGAAGGGAAGAACAACAAGTAGAGACTGAGGAGTGGTTATGGCCATTCTCTAACTGAACAAAAGGACAAAGGAGGCAGGAAAGTGGAAGGGAGGCCAGAGCAGTAGAGTACTGTAGAAACCAAAGAGGAGAGGGCTTGCATGGTGAAAGGGCAGATAGAATACAGTAATACAGAGAGGATGAAAACCCTCTGAGAACATTCCAGGGGGCGTCACAGACTTGACAGATTGTAATTTCCTGAAGCTTCAGGTGTTTTGTTTGGTTTCGTTTTTTAATTATGGGTTCAGTTTTCAGTGTAAAAGTACTATTGCATCCTCTCTTCCCTGTTTTTAAATGCTACCTCTTAAAAGATTATTTCACCACTTAATTTATTTGATACACTGGGTGCTCTCTAGATTCAGATTCAAATATATGAGTTAAATCACTCCTGAGAAAATTTGTTTTCTTTTTAGATCTTGCCATATTCAGAAGTTGCTGAAGTTCAAGAGACAGTGAGTAATTTATGATGCTGTGTTTAAAATGTTAACATTTTTGTATTTTTCAGGATTTCAATTGGAAGTGGATATTTTCCACTGTACTAATCATAGATGATTATGTCATGCCAAGAAATAGCAAGTGTAAATAGAAGACATTAGTTTTTAAAAGTATATTTTTAATTTGCCTAAAATGTAAATAGATTTACTATTTTATGACTATAAAAATAATTACTAGCATATCATATTTAAATAACACAAAAAGATATAATAAATCCTATATAATAAATCCCATATCCTTAATATAACCATTGTTAATATTTTGGTGGCATCTTTGAGTTTATTTGTATGTGTATGTTACATATGGGATTTTATAAAAGTGGGACTATATTATACAAACTTCTTTATAGCCTACTTCTTAAATCTAATATATAATGGGTATTTTTTGGGGAAAAATCTTTTAATATCTACATATTATTTCATTGTGTGGATCTATTATTACTTATATAATGCTACTTAAAATAGATCACTATTTTAATTACTGTAAATAGTGTTGTGATCAATATCCATAGACATATCTTTTTGAACATTTTGGATGATTATTTTAGTGATCCTAGAAGTAGAACTGCTTGATCAAAAGTGTGGATTAGGTTATTTTTAGATAGCTGCCTAGCAGACCAAATCCTATTCTCTGTCCAACAGTGATAAGCTCTAGTTCCCAGAAAAATATCCCTTTAAAATCTCTCCTGTAAAGCTCAGGGATAAAATGTGCCACATGAGTGTTTTGGAGACGAATACAGGAATATGAAAAATTCAAGCTAAGTATAGAGTGATGATTTCTGTTCTAAGAACAAGCAGATCTCAGCTGTATTATATATTCTTCACTGAAGTTTCTTATTCTAAGAGACAAAGATAACACTAAAGAGAGAACCCTTGTATAATCCTTCTGAATTATGGTTTCTGGGAGCCAGCTGTGGCAGGATTGCTTCTGAGAGCAGCTCTGATCAACTTTACTGGGGGAAGAGATGCCACCAGTTACTTCCATGCTTGATAAACTCCTGTATTTAAGCTCATCAAATGACTTAAGTCAAGGCAAGATGTATACTAACAGGAGAGCACTATGCTAAAGGAAATGGAATAAAAGCTATAGATCTCATGGGATTATTTCTGTGGTGTAGGATGACCCCTGTCTTGGTTTGACTGAGACTAAGATGTTTCCCAGGATGAAGACCATGATATGAACTTCTGTCTCTTTCTTTATAGTTCTTAAATATTAGATGTTTATGTAAATAATAGATAAGGTAGCAAATATTAAGCCATACAATAAAATAAGATTTTTTGTATAATGTTCTTTTTAAGTAGTTTGTAAGTCAATCAACAAAGATTTTAATTATAGTACATTTGTAGTATATTAACTAATAAATAAAAGTTTCAGCTATGTTACTATTTTCAGTACATATTTTCTGCCAAACAGAAGATCTATTTTATAACAAAGAAATTATTGAGATGACAGTGATCATTATCTGTGAAATAATGGCAAGCCTGATTAAGTTCCTCAAAAAGACCTATCTTAATGGTCTTTTTATGAACAAATAGAGAAGTTTCTGGGTGTTCTTGAAATGCTAGTAGAAATTTGGCACTTTAGCAAAATCCAAAGAGAGTGCCTAGCTCTTTATTTTTTCAAATATTTACATGATACTTTATTCATATGTTATACAGTAGACTTAGGGCCTTAGAGCAGTAAAAATAAGAAGCTAGCTTAGGCTTTACTTATCAACGTGGTCATCAGTCTCAATAGCTGGTTGTACAGATTAAATGAAAGAACATGTATAGAACACTTAATGAAATGGTCAATCTTAGTTACTAGCATGTCAAAGGCAGGGGGTAGTAGTGTGTGGCTTAGCTATGTGCAGAAGACTTTAGCCATGTAAGTTACTTGGAAAAAATGATGTTTGATTTTCACTTACTTACATCTGGTTTCTCATTAGAGTCACTTACAAATGACTCTGGAAAATGATATCACTTGTATTCAGTGTGATATCTTTGTATCCATACTTTTTTTTTTCAGGTCAAGTTTTGATGTCCATTATAATATGTTTTTCTGGTGCCTGTTAGCATTTTTCGGTCTCTGGTGATTAAGGGATTCAGCTTTTATAACCTAACTCTTACACATAACTGTTTAATTACAAAAGTTATGCTTTTGAAAATAAAATATAAATGTTCTAGAGTTACAGAATATGTGTTCAGTGGCTTAATAATCTCTCTGATTCATATGGCCCAACATCCTTGAAAATAAACTTTAATAACAATTGACTGAAAACATTTTATATTAAAATGAACACATTTGGTAATGGAATACAAAATTCACATAGGCTATATGAGAGTGAAAATTCAAATGCATTTTCTAGGTCTGGGAGACTAATTTTTGGCAAACCCTTCTGAGTAACTTTTTGTTCCATAAGACTATATATTTTTAAGTTTAAGAAAATTGGAAAAGCATTGCTGGAACAATAGGTATTTTTGAACATGGAACGGATAATCATTTGCCAGGATGTTGTCTCACACATAATTAAATTTTTTTTTTTTACCAGTCTGAGCTTTTTCTTCACATCCACTGCCTACTTCACATTCCACTTTGATGTGAAATAGACATTTCAAACATAGCCCATCCCACACTAACCTCTCTATGGTTCTTCTCATAACCTAATGGTGTCACTGTCTTTTCTGCTGAGATAATGGCGTTTCCATCCTCCCAGGCCCTCAGTTCACAACACTTGACATCATCTTGATTCCTCATTTCCTCATACCTCACACATGCTCTTTTTAGAAATCCTGTGGCTCTATGTTCCAGATATATTCAGGAAACTTGACTATATCTCATCACCTTCACTGCTACTGCCTTGTCCTAAGTCTCCTTCATCTCTCCCCTAGTTTATTGTAATAACCTTCTAACTGATCTTCTCCTTGTTTCTCTAGTCTTAACATAGCAGTGAGAATAATGCTGTTTCTTCATTTTATCTAGTCAGCTCTGTAGTGGAGCATACTTAGGCAGTACTAGGGAATGCAACTCAGGAGCAGTCTACCTCCAAGTTACACCTCCAGCCCTATTTTTTATTTTTTATTTTGAAATAGGGTCTCACTGAGTTGCAAAGGGCCTCAGTAAATAGCTGAGGCTGGCTGTGAACCACGGTCCTCCTGTCTCACCCTCCCAAGTGCTAGGATTACAAGCATGCACCACTATGCCTGGCTCATCAGTCTAAAATTTTAATTCTCTTTCTGTAATTTGTGTGTGTGTGTGTGTGTGTGTGTGTGTGTGTGTGTGGTACTGGGGTTTGAAACCAGAGGCATTCTACCTCTGAGCTATATCCCCAGCCCTCCCCCCATCCCCAGTACTGGGGATGGAACCCAGGGGTATTTTACCTCGGAACTATCCCAGCCCTATTTTTTATTCTTTATTTTGAAACAAGTTCTCACTAGGTCACAGAGAGCCTCACTATAAGTAGCTGAGGCTGTCTTGCAGACCTGTGGTTCTTCTGTCCCAGTCTCCCAGGTACTGGGATTATTGTGTGCCGTCATGCCCAGCTTATTGTAATGTTTTATTTGCTCCTATTTTGTTGATTTTTCCCCTTAGTTTTTATATTATGTAATATACCATGAATTTTTACTTACTATGTTCTTGTTCATCTTCCAGAGTATAAGTACCACAAGGACAGTATTTTTTGTCTGTTTACTGCCTAAAATGATATGTATACATGATAGTTACTTGGTAGATATTTGTTGGATAGGTATGTGGTTGGAATAGACAGTGTTTATGTTGATCATCCTTCAGTGCCCAATCTGAAAAAAAAAATAGGATTCAGTAGAACCAGATGTATATGACACAAGCATACTTGAAAATACAGTGTGGAGAGTAACTATAATTGAAGGTGTTTTTGTTGTTGTTGTTTTTGTTTTTTTGTGGTACTGGGGATGGAACTCAGGGGCTTTCTACCTCCAGGCTACACTCCCACACCTATTTTATATTTTATTTGGAAACAGGGTCTCTTAAGACAGCTGAGGCTGGCTTCGAACCTGCGCGATCCTCCTGTCTCAGCCTCCCAAGTGTGGTGATTACAAGCTTGCGCCACCATGCCTGGCTTAATTGGAGGTGTTTGAAACAAATATTCAGAAGTTTCTGTATTATGCTAGGGGATATTTTCTGGGAGCAGTCAGGCAAGGAATACAGAAGTTGACATATACATATACATACATAAATTGTTTTCAAACAAAATTTGAAAGTGTAAAAGAGCTTTACAACAGAAATGAGCTTTTAATCTTTTATTCCAAGTAGAAGATCATCTCTAAAACCTTAAAACATAACTTTGTAAGATTAAATATTCCCCATTTTTTGTGTATGTATGTACGTATGTATATACAAAAATAATTTATTGACACATCTGTATATCTGTATATATATACACAGGTGTGTGTGAGAGAGAGAAAGAGGGAGGGAAGGAGGAAGGGAAAGAGAGAGAGGGAGAGGGAGGGGGGAGGGAGGGAGGGAGGGAGGGAGAGAGGGGGGGGTGGAATTAGAGCTACTGCTTTTTTTCTTTACTGGTAAACCCAAGGAAACCAGCAGTTGTTAATGTCAATACAGAAAGATTTTAATAGAAGATCTATTTAAGTTTGCTCAGTTGTTTGTTAGCTTCCTCATTTCTTTGAGTTTTCCAGTGTTACTTATTGGCACATAATAAATGATTCCAAAATTAAGTGATATAAACAACAAACACTTATTGTCTTAAATTCTATGGGTCATGAATCCAACAGCAGCCTAGCTAACATGTCTCTGACTCAAAGTGTGTCCTGTGGCTGCAGGGAAGGAGATACAACTGCAATCCCTACTGAAAGCTTGCTTAGGTGGATGGAGGTTGGAGGCAGGAGATTATTTTCTAAGTTCATTTAATGATGTTGGCAGACCTGTTTCTTTGCTTAGTAATCCTCTCTACAAGATTGCCTTGTGAGAGCACAAACAAGATAGGTGTCATAGACATTTTACAGTCTAATTGTAGAAAAGAGATCTCCTATCCCATCTTTTCTGTCAATACTCTGGCATTATGAATGATTCAGTACATCCTCAAAAAGAGAAGATAATACACCAGGAAAGGGGAATCGCTTGGGAGCACAAAATGTAACCTTGCTAGTTGTGATAGCATGGCCATCAGTAATAAGGAACTAATTATTTAGTTCCTTGTCAATAATACTTTCTTGTTTCAGTTCATCTATAAAAAGAAAATAAAATCAATAAATCCAGGGCACACATATGTAATTCCAGTACTTGGAAGTCTGAGATCGGAGGAGTTGAGGCCAACATAGCAACTTGACAAAGTCCTCAGCAACTTAGTGAGACCCTGTTTGAAAATCAAAAATAGGGTTGGGGGTATAGCTCAGAGGCAGGTAGATACCTCTGGATTCAATCCCTAGTACCACTAAAAAAATTAAAAATAATAGAAGAATGAACTTAACTGCAGGAAAATAAAGAGAACATTTGTACCTTTAAGATTTTAGAACCCAATTTCAAGCATTTTGTGATAGTTGTCACATTAGGGAAGTAATAAGATTTTCTCCAAGGTAGTGACAGAATCCCAAAGCAAACAGCTGCTTCCTTGTTTTTGCCCAGCCCGTTAAGTTTCCCTCACTCTAGGACCAAGAAACAGGGTAATTAGTGGGAAGTTTTTGTTTCTGTTGTGACTTTAGTTTCTGAAGTGAACAAGAGCTGAAAACTGTTCTACCAAGAAAACCAAAACACTTGTCCACAGGCAGCATTTAGAGCAATGTATATTAAATCCCTTATTGTACACAAGGTCAGCAGTAATTTTCCTCTTAATTGTAGTTGACTGGAAGTTCATTCAAGAATTGTCTTTTGACTTTCTAAAGGACCAGATAATATGCTAGTTTTTTAGTGGATATTAAGAAAATTTTATCTGACTTAATAAAATTTATCTTTCTAATAAATGTCTCTCTTTGGATTATTTTTGCCATTTTATAAAAAATTGTTCTACTTTTTATATCTTTGTAGAAGTTCTTTTCATAATGTTTGGCATATAAAAAGTATTCAGTAAATGTTTATTTTCTTTTTTGTAGAAGAAAGACTAGATCACTGTAGTATGTACTTTCATGGCATGCAAAAACTAATATTTAATAGTGCATGAGTGTTACATATTTTTAAACTATCTTAAATTTAAGGAATTAACTTTTGACTCTCCCTTACATTTCTAAGTATTTTTTGCCACCCCTAATCCATATCTTGAATTATAACTGAAAGTAACTTTTGACTTAAGTAATTTCCAGAATGAAAAACTTGGATGATTCCATTTTTTTTTTTATCCTACCTTCATTTAAAAAAAAATTTGTTTGGTAGTGGCTAAGCCAAGTTTTTTTCTGGTATAGAAAAGAAAATTTCTTATAAGTTATGATTACTAGGATTGATGAGCATGTGCTTTCTACTTATAAACTAATGCTATTTTCCTTGTCCTTTCGTTTCACTGCTGCTTCCATCCTGATGCATTTTGCTTCTTCCTGGTTTGGACTATATTTGTTTGCTGCTCAATTACTCTGCATTAAAAGCTTCTTGGTGATAGCAAAGATATCCATGGGCCATCAAGTAAGTAGCTAAAGTTTGAATGTCATCTTTGGGAACATGATAATACTTTGATGTTTACTTATAAAAGGCAAATGATATTTCCGTTCTGAGTTATTAAATCTTTTATTTTTTTCTAGGCATTGAAATGCAAAGTAAAAAATAGAAATGGTCAGTTAGTGTTCTGGGCCCATTTGTTCTCAATGTTCTGAGCTTGATAGATGGTTGTATAATTCATAATTTGAGATGTCTTCATACTCTTCCTTTCTACAATTATCATGAGGCATAAAACATACTTTAAGGCTAGAGATGATACAAGAAATGTATTGCATGAGAAACACTTTTATTTTGTTAAGAATTTTATATACTAGATAATTTGACTATGATTTTTTTATACTTAGAGAATTTTATAAGTGAAACATGCTTCACCTTAGAGATTTAGAAAGAAATATGCTTTAAAATTATATCCAGTTCACCTCCACAAGTTTTACTGAAATTTTTGAGGGATTGGAGAAAAACTATTAACTTTTGGATATGACAATGAATAACGTCTTTCTCTAGGGATTTTTATAGTCTAACTGGAGAATGATAATTTTGTGTTAATTGTAGAATTAATGAGGTATAAAGAACATTATAGATCAACTAATAAGACATTACTTTTACCTAAAGCTAAGAGCTTAAATATCCAAGAAACTAGTTAAGCATAATCAAAGCTACTTAAGGGTCTGAGGCAGGAGAATCCCAAGTTCTAGGCCAGTCTAGGAAACTTAGCAAGAACCTATCTCAAAAATCAGAAATAAAAAAGGCTGGTGATATAGCTCAGTCTACCAGAACACACACACACACACACACACACACACACACACACACACACACACACACACACACACACACACCTGTCTCTGTCTGTCTGATTCTTTCTTTCTCTCTCCAAGAAGCTAAAACTAGTGACTACTCACTGAATCTTTTGTCTACTGTTATTAAAAAATCAGAATGAAACTATTCTGATTTTTAGTGAATTCAAGTATACATAAATTTTATTGCATCACTAACTAAAACATTTTAATTTTATTGAAGAGCAATGTAGGAAATTATACTGATTTGGGAAGACTTAGTCTTTCAGTAGTTATATACTTATTGCAGGTCATTTCACTGCTTGCTCACTTTCTCATTTCTTCAAGGAAGAGACTGCTCAGGATAATGGCAAAGACTTATAGCTGTAAATTTTTTTGGTCTCCGTCAGTTTCTCTATGTTCTTAATACTGGTTAGTGTACATAAATTTTTTTTCTAAAATGAGATGATTTAAAGTTATATATTAAAATTATTTTTAAATTGCAGTAATACACACTATTTAAAATATTTATTATTGCAACCAACATTGTTAGGATAGAAATTTTTTTTTTTTTTTTGGTGGTACTGGGGTTCCTGGAAGCCCTTCTACCTCCGGGCTACACTCCCAGACCTACTTTTACATTTTTATTTGGAAACAGGGTCTCCTAAGCCAACGCGCGGCTGGCTTCGAACCTGCATGATCCTCCTGTCTCTGCCTCCCAAGCGCGGGGATTACAAGCGTGCACCACCACGCCCGGCGTTAGGATAGAAATTTTAAAAGTAAAAGAGAGCATAAACCTCAAAGATATTGTTAAATTTTATATGTAGACTATCTATGACTTAAAAAATTACTTTCATTTTATTTTAGCTCCTAATTATATTAAGGGCAAATACCTAAACTTGAAGCTTAAAAAAATCTTCAGATTTTCATGTTGATGAATTGAAATTAGAAGGTAAAAAATATTAGTTATAGATTCATATTTTCCTTAGAAGGCAGTAGCTATTAGTGCTATTATTCCAGTACAGTTTTTACTAAAAATGAGTAATGTGAGTGGCAAGTTATTACTTCACTTCCTCTTCTACTCTTAAGTAGAACCAGCAGAGGGCACTGTAATGTTGTCTTTAGTAGGAGAGTTGCACTGTCAGAAACTGCACTGGATTCCTGCAGTGACTCATTTGCCAAATATTTATTCAGTCGTTTAGCAAGAATTTATCAGTTTTGTGCCAATGGATACAGACAAAAAGAGTCACAGCCTTTTTTAGACTTCTATTCAAATAGTCCCTTATTGTACAAATAACATGGGATGCTGGTTATTTTTTGTGTCAAGCAGAGCCTCTTTTCTGTTAATGTTTGTGAATGGAGAAAGGTCCATCATTCTATTTTCTTATAAAGAGGTGTACTCAGCTAGGAAGAAAATGGGTCATAGGAGGAACTTTAGACGAAGGAGAAACTATAGATGAGTAAGGTGAGGAAAATTCCCTAATGTACATGATGTGCATTCACAAATGTATCAAAGTCAATCACTAAGCCAAACACGAGGAGGGAAGTGGGAGGGAATGGTGTAGAAGTTGTAGAAGGGCTAAATGAATGATGTGTTCATGTAAGCCTCCACCATCTGGTACCCCATTTAGATACATGGCTACAATGCACCAATAAAAAAAATTTTTTTTTAATTACAAAAAATAAAGAGGTGTACTCTGTACATTGCTATTTTTGCATACTCTCTTAATTTAGGGTTATTTAACCTCATTTAAGTATGGATTAGAAAGGAGTAAATAAAAATTAATTTGCACTTCAACTGTTTCCATTTTTTATTCAAGATGTAGATTCATACTATATCTTACTGATAGAATACTAAAGCATATTTAATTTCACTAGTGTTTTTTAATGTAGTTTGAATTACCCTTAAACATACTGACATAAAATATATGTGTCATATATAAATGGTAAATCGTAACCAAACAGTGCACATGTATTAAAACTACAACTCAGCCTGACACCTGAGTCTTAAGAGTACCTTACGTCAGCCTTGTGTGGTCACCTACACTTGAATTCCAGTAGTTAGAAAGCTGGGATGGAATATCACTGATCCAAGACCTGTCTTAGCAACTTATCAAGACCCTATTTCAAAATAAAAATTAGACTTCCGGGAAGATGGCAACCAAGTAAAGCAGTATTTATGAGTTCTGCTAACACTTGGTCTCTTTTGCCACAAAATCAGTGCTTTTCATAGCTAGAAAACACTATCAGCAGAGAAATAAAAAAAAGTAAACACAAGGGACAGAGAAAAAGAAGACTAGAAGAACAACCAGAGACCAGAAAAGAAACCAGCCTGCATTGCGAAGCCACACCGGCACCATCATGCCTCACATCATCAGGCTCTAGAGAGGAAAGGTAAACAAGGAGCTGAAGTGACCAGCTGTGGATCATTCAGGTGTAATTCAGTTCTTTCAGCGCAAAGAACGTCTAAAATTCCCACTGGCCAAGCTCATCACGCCTTCCAGGGACTCAGAAAGGAAATCAAAACCGGAAAAGAAATACACCAGCCTCACAGTCGAGGCCGTGGCAGCGGTGCAACATTGCCAGCAGCAGCGGTGAGTTCACCATGCCCGCAACAGCTCCAGATCAGCACACACAATAACTGTAAGTGAAATTGCGGCCCCTACAGGAGAAATCCCAGCACTGCACACCGAAGGACTTGCGCAGCTTTGATAATCTCCCTGGGTCTGAGATTTTGCAGTCCAACCCAGTGAAGGAGTAGTGGTGGCAAATATACCACACCTTAGTCGCAGCTCCCCGTGGGAAAACACCCAGCTTGGTACCCCCATGGTCTTGTGCAGCCTCAATTAACTCCCTGGGTCTGAGTCTTTACAATACAACCCAGTAAAGGAGTAGTGGCGGCTGAGATTACCACAAACTCGAGATCCAGAGCACCCTAAGTGAAGTCGTGGTAATCCGGAGAAAAACCCAGAGAAGGCACAAACTTCTGAAATCATGGGAAAGAGGAACAAAAATAGAGCAATGAACGCCCATAACTCCATAATATCAGAACCTGATAACACAGAAATTCAGAGATCTCCAGAAGATCAAATCAGGAATATAACTGTAGAAATAATACAGGACTTTTGAAAAGAATTTAGAGAGTCTAAAAGAAATAAAGGATGCAATCATTGAAGTAAAGGCATCAATTCAAACTATAAACGATCAATTAGATTACATGGAGAATAGAATCTCGCTCCTAGAAGATGAGCAATCCAAAAACGAATGCGCAATTTCTAACTTAGGAAAAAAAAAATCAGACAGCAGGAATCTGACATTGAAGAAATATGGGCCCATTTTAAGAGAGCTAACCTAAGAATAATTGGAATCGAGGAAGGAAAAGAAGGTGAAACCAAAGGGATCAATAATCTCATCAAAGATATAGTGGCAGAGAATTTTCCAAACATAGAGCAAGAGGTCGATAAACTGGTACAGGAAACTTATAGAACTCCCTTTAGACAGGATCAGAGAAAAGGTTCTCCATGCCACATAATTGTCAAAATGAGCAATGTAGAAGCCAAGCAGAGAATCTGAAAGGCAACAAAAACAAAAGGCCAAGTGACATTCAGAGGCAAACGAATTAGAATCACTCCAGACTTCCAAAACCGTCATGAAAGCCAGAAGGGCTTGGAGTAACATACTCCAAACTCTGAAAGAAAACAACTTCCAGCCAAAAATGCCCTACCCAGCACAACTATCTATCAAATTAGATGGGAAATAAGAAGCTTCCATGACAAACAGAAATTGAGGGAATTTATGTCTTCAAAACCAGCACTAGAGAAAATACTCAAAGAGATTAACTACAAAGAATAAATAGGTAATACACGCCAGAACCAGAGAAACAAGATTTTCCATCCAGTAGACAACTAAGCAAAGTAGAATAAACAGTATTTCAAAGAGAAAAAATCTTAACATGTTAGGAATTAAAAGTTATCTCTCAGTAATCACACAGATTGTAAATGGCCCCACTTCCTCAATAAAAAGACATAAAGTGGCAAAATGGATTAAAAACCAGAATCCATCGTCTGCTGCTTACAAGAAACACACTTTACAAGTAAAGATAGTAACAAACTCAAGGTAAAGGGCTGGAGCAAGGTAATTCATGTTAAGTAGCCATCCTAACAAATGTGAAGTAGTATTTCACTATAGTTTTTATTTGTATTTTCTTAATGATTAGTTATATTATGATAATGATGAGTGATATTCATGTGTTTATTGGTCATATAAGAATCTTTGGCAATTCATTATCTATTTTAGTCTTTTACCTATTTCTAAATTGTATTATTTGCTTTCATTGTTGCAAATTTTTTGGATTTCTATTTGGAATATTAATATACCTTCAGATGTAGCATTTGGAAAAATTTTATCCCATTCTGTCAGTAACTTTTAATTCTGTTTACATTGTCTTTGGATGTACAATATATTTTTCTATTTTTTTATGAAGTTTGTTTATTCTTTTGTTTCCTGTGCCTTTGGAATCATATCCAAGAAATCACTGCCAATTTAAATAAATAATTAAAATTAATAGGGCTGGACTTCGGGAAGATGGCGACTGAGAAAAGCGGGGCTTAAGAGCCCCGCTAACAACAAATCTCCATTACCACAAAATCAGCGCCTTTCATAGCCAGAAAACACCATCACCAGTGAAACAAAAAATCACCAGGTTCCAGAGAGAAAGCGGACTGAGAACAGAGCCACAGAGGAGATACACTGGCCTCACGCCCGAGGACATGGCAGACGCGGCAGCAGCGCCATTCTGCAGGCGGCACCGGCGAATTCACGGGACGGCTACAGCAAGCCGAGGTGAGCCGCTGCGGAACAGCCAGGCGGGATTTCTTCGCGCAGAGAGCATCTAAAGCTCCCAGTGGCCGAGCTCAGCACACGCTTCAGGGATTCAGAGTGGAAATCAAAACCAAGAAGAAAAACACCAGCCCCACAGCCGAGGGCGTAAGAGCGGCACCATATTGCCACCGGCGGCAGCAGCACCGAATTCAGCGAGGCCAGTACAGCTACATCTGCGTACTCAAGAACAGTGAGTCAAATTGCGGGCCACAGAGGAGAAATCCCAGTACTGTACTCCCTGGGTCTTGACCCAGTGGGGGAGGGGCGGTGGCAGAGATATCACACCATAGGAGAATGTGCAACCTGGCACCCCCCACAGTCTAAAGCAGCCTCTATCGACTCTCTGGGTTGGAGACTCTGTGATAAAACCCAGTAAAGGAGTAGTGGAGTCTGAGATACTACTGACTCGAGATCCAGAACACCTTAAGTGAAGTCATAGTGACCCAAGGGAAGAACCCAGAGAAGGCACAAACATCCGAAATCATGGGAAAGAGGAATAATACTGGAGCAATTAATGCCCACAACCCCACAACATCAGAACCCGATAAAACAGAAAATTAGAGATTTCTAGAAGATCAAATCAGGAAAATAACTGCAGAAATAATAGAGGTGCTTCGAAAAGAACTCAGAGAGAGCCAAAAAGAGATAAAGGATGCAATTAATGAAGTAAAGGCCTCAATTCAAAGCACAAGCAACTGATTAGACCACATGGAGAACAGAATTTCGCTCTTAGAAGATGAGCAATTCAAAAATGAATGCATAGTTTCTAATCTAGAAAAAAATATCCGACAGCAGGAATCTGATATTGAAGAAATATGGGCCCATTTTAAGAGAGCTAACCTAAGAATAATTGGAATAGAGGAGGGAAAAGAAAGTGAAACCAAAGGGATCAACAATCTCTTCAAGGAAGTAATAGCAGAAAATTTTCCAGACATAGAGCAAGAGGTTGATACACAGGTACAGGAAACTTATAGAACTCCCTTTAGACAGGATCGGAGAAGAGGATCCCCATGCCACATAATTGTCAAAATGATCAATGTGGAAGCCAAGCAGAGAATCTTAAAGGCAACAAAAACAAAGGGCCAGTGACATTCAGAGGCAAACCAATTAGAATCACTCCAGACTTCCCAAACCAAGTTATGAGAGCCAGAAGGGCTTGGAGTAACATATTCCAAACTCTGAAAGAAAACAACTTCCAGCCAAAAATTTCCTACCCAGCAAAACTTTCTATCACATTAGATGGAGAAATAAGAAGCTTCCATGACAAACAGAAACTGAAGGAATTTATGTCTTCAAAACCAGCACTAGAGAAAATACTCAAAGAGATTAACTACAAAGAAGAAATAGGTAACACACTCCAGAACTAGAGAAACAAGATTTTCCATCCAACAGACAACTAAGATTGGTTATCTGTGGAGATTCATTATTTATGTTAGTCTTTTACCTATCTCTAAAGGGTATTGTTTGCCTTTATTGTTGTTAATTTTTAGGATTTCTAGTTGGAATATTAATATACCTTCAGATATAGCATTTGGAAATATTTTATCCCATTCTATTAGTAACTGTTAACTCTGTTTACATTGTCTTTGGATATACAATATTTTTTTTATTTTTTAGGGAGCTTGTATATTCTTCTGTTGCCTGTGCCATTGAAATCATAACCAAGAAATCACTGCCAATTTCAATGTTGTGAGGTTTAATGACCCAGATTTTCTCCTAAAAGTTTATAGTCTTAAGATTTATATTTAGGTCTATTATCTATTTTGAGTTAATATTTGTATATGGGATTAGGTAACGGTCCAATTTTATTCTTTTCCATGTAATTATTATTTTTTAACAATATTTAGTTAAAAGATTAATATTTCCACCACCAAATGTTCGTGGAAACCTTGTCAAAAATAACTTGACAATATAGGGAAAAATTTAGCTCGAGGCTTTTATTTAACTCCAATGGTTTATATATCTGCCTTTAGAATAGTACTACACTGTTTCAATTATTGTAGCTTTATATGGTTTGAAATCAGAAAATATATATCTTCTAGCTTTGTTCTTTTTCAAGATCGTTTTGGGTACCTAGAGTCCATATTCCATATTAGGATAGATTTTTTTCTGAAAAATAAATATATAAATATATGATAGTTTCACCTAAAAAATAGAAAAAAAAATTCTCTGGTAAGAAAGAAAGTAAAAAGAAATATTGAAATGTTATCTTTAAGTCATCAAAAGCTTGGTATCAGACAAATGAAACTGTTATGTGAGATTATCATTTTTAATTTTAGATAAATTGCCATAATACTAGATGTCAACTACTAAGCCAAGCATGGGAGGGAGGGATAGGGAGAGAATGGGGTGGGGATTGGGTGGGGGCTGACTGGGAAAAGTGTGCATGTATGTCTACAAAAGTATGTATCCTACTATGATGTATGAATACAGTGCACCAATTAAAAAAAAAATTAATAGGGCTGGAGGTACAGCTCAAAGGTAGAATGCCCCTAGGTTTAATCCCCAGTACCACACAAAAAGCAAAACAACAAAAGTACTTCACACCTTTCTACCTGCTTTTCCTTTTTTCCATCCCAGTCCCTTCCCCCAGTGATGATAACTAGGTTGCAATTTTCATCATTTTCTGATTTTTTAAAAGAGAGTTTTAAAATTACATATGTATAAATTATCCTAGTTTTTAATTTTATAAGGGTAATATCATACTATATGTAATCTTTTATGGACTTGTTTTTTTAGTTGATGTTTTATTTAAAAGTTTCAGCTATGTTGCTCAATAAAAATAGATCTTTCTTTTTAGTGCTATATGCTATTCTATCAAATGCATGTGCCACAGTTTAGTAATCTATTGTATTATCAGCTGGTGAATATTTAAGTTGTTTTGGTGTTTGCTATTATGAACAGTGTTACTAGGAACATTCTTACTTTTATCTCTTAGTAAACATGTGTAAGAATTTTTTTAGTTATAAATCTAAAAGTGGAATCGTTAAACCTGGAGGGTATGCTACACTTCAGTTTTTATACAAGATAGCTCTATACTGTTTTCCAAAGTGCTTATATCAACTTATACTCCACCAACAGTAGTTAAGAGAGTTTAATGATTTCCCCCTCATTAATATTTGATAATATCAAAGTACTTAATTTTTTTGTGGTACTGGGGATGGAACCCAGGAGCATTCTACCTCTGAGCGACACCCCCAGCCCTAATTTTTTATTCTTTATTTTTGAAACAGGTTCTCACTGAGTTGTAAAGGGCCTCACTAAGTAGCTGAGGCTATTCACGAACTTCAATCCTCCCATCTCTGCCTCCCGAATGCTGGGGTTACGAGCGTGCTCCACCACGCCCGGCAGACTAGTTAATTTTTGTCAGTTTTACTGAGTATAAAATACTTATTTTGTTGTGATATTGACTTGTATTTCCCTAATTATTAA
The DNA here is from genome assembly GCF_963383645.1 of Muscardinus avellanarius. NCBI lineage: Eukaryota > Metazoa > Chordata > Mammalia > Rodentia > Gliridae > Muscardinus > Muscardinus avellanarius. The sequence continues at coordinate 45,101,306 of NC_137797.1, forward strand.
GGAGAAAGAACATCTTTTCATGTACTTATTGACCATTCATATTTCTTTTTCTGTGAGATACTATCTGCATCTTTCCCCCATTTTTCTATTATGCTGTTGTTTTTTTCCTAAGTGATTTACAAGACTTATTTTTAAAAATTTTTGATGGTACTGGGGGTGGAACCCAGGCGCTTTTCTACCTCTGGGCTATACTCCCAGGCCAATTTTTTATACTTCATTTCAAAACAGGGTTTCACTAAGTTGCTGAGAGCCTCACTAAGTAGCTGAGGCTGACTTCAAACCTGTGGATCCTCCTGTCTCAGCCCCTCAAGTGTGGGGATTACAGGTGTGCACCACTATGCCTGGCTTAAGACTTACTTCTTAAGAACATTCTGGATACTAACTTTTGTTAATTATATGTATTGCAAACATACTTTCCTGTTTTGTGCCTTTTCACTTTGATTATGAAATTACTTGATTAAATGAATTTATAGTTTAATATAGATTTAATTCTTTGTTTCTTTAGCACTTTGTTATGTCTTTTTAGAGGACTCATTTCCTATCTTAGTTTTCTCTTATATTCTAAAAGTTTTAAGTTTTGCTTTTTTTTTTTTGGTGGTGGTACTGGGGGTGGAACCCAGAGGCTTTCTACCTCCGGGCTATTCTCCCAGACCTATTTTCTATTTTATTTGGAAACAGGGTCTCACTAAGTTGCTGAGAGCCTCACTCAGTAGCTGAGGCTGGCTTCAAACCTGTGCGATCCTCCTGTCTCAGCCTCCCAAGCACGGCTTGCTTTTTGTATTTATTTCTTTAATTTTCATAGAAGTCTTTTTTGTGTGTGATCTGAGGTACAGATAACTAGTTGCTCTATATTGTTAATTAAGTAGTCTTTCTTTTCTCTACCTCTGTTGCATAGGCAAGCTACACAAATATATGGTTGTTTCTGAGAGCTCTCTGACATGTTCTTTAGGTCAATTTGTTTTTCTCTGCATCAGTACCATGAATTTTTAATATCAATAATTTTCTTTATGGCAGCCAGAGAAATTGCCGTATACTTTAAGATAATGAAGTTTCATAGAAATGTAAAACTTAGTTGATTCTATCAGTAATATTTTATTGCCAGGAAATAATAACTTTACTATGCTAGGAAGGATACTAAGCATATGGGAATATAAGGCAGACAAAATGCCTTGCTTTCTTGGAATTTAAGGACAAGTAGAGGAAAGCAGATAATTATATAATTTCAGATAGTGATACAAGCTACAGTGAAAATCATAGGATAAGATGATAGAGTATAGCTGTGGTGTAATGGATAGTATCTGTACAAAAAACTGACTAATAGTTGTATATTAAAATTAAGAACTTATTTATTTAAAAGCACCATGAAGAAACCAAAGGATTATCTGAGGAGATGACCCTTGAGCACAGTCAGCAAATGAGAGGAACTAAGAAAGTAAAACGTGGAGTAGGAGTACTCCAGATAGATGAAAAAGAGATATAAAGGCCCTAAAATTGGCAAGATGGCATTTTTGAGGACTACATAAAGGCCATTAGGACAGGAGGCAAGTGAGTGAGGGAGAGTGGTGGAGAATGAGGTTGGAAAGATAAAAAGGTGTCAGACCCTGTTGATGCCTCAGGCCATGCATTTTATTTTATAATCGTAAGCCATTACTTAGGCCCTTTGCAACTCAGTGAGACCCTGTTATGTAATTAATTAATTTACATACAGGTTAAAAAAGATTCCTAGGGTTTTTCTTAGCTAATGAAACTCTTGACCATGCAAGGAGCAGGGTGGTAAATTGATAGCAATCTGCTTACTCTGGGCAGTAGAAAGGTAATGGTGGCTTGAATCAGAGTAGTAGTTGTGTAAATGGTGAGAAGTGTAGGATTCCAGATAAATTTTGAAGATAGAGTCTAGATTTCACAGGTAATTGAATGTGAAGTGTGAGAAAAGAAAGTGTGAAGAAAAATGAAAGAACACTTCTAAGGTTTTTGGCCTGAGAAAAACGGGGAGAGAAGAATATTGATGCCACTAGCTGAGGTGGAGGCTGATTTGGAATATATAAGCAGAGTCAAGAATGATACTCTAGCCGGGTGTGGTGGCACATGCTTGTAATCCCCACGCTTGGGAGGCAGAAACAGGAGGATCGTGCTGGTTTGGAGCCAGCCTTGCTGGCTTAAGAGACCCTGTTTCCAAATAAAAAGTATAAAATAGGTCTGGGAGTGTAGCCTGGTGGTAGAAGGGCTTCCAGGAACCCCAGTACCACCAAAAAAAAAAAAAAAGAATGATACTCTAGATAAATTTGAGGTATCTGTTAAATAACAAAGATAATTATAAGGCAACTGGGACATAATATAGCTGGAAGTATAAGTTTAGTAGTCGTCAGTCTATCAGGCTGTTTTATTGACTTGGGGGTAAAATAATTTTTTAATATTTGGTTGAAAAGTGAAAGTGCTTTTTATCTTTTAAAACAAAGAGCTAAATATAATTTTAAAAACTTTAACATAATGGAAAACATGTTAAGTAATTTGATTTAAAAGGTAGTGGCAAAAATGTAAATGGGAAGTTCTGGTGAAATTGAAAAATTAAACCATAATGAAGACCAAACCACTTTTTTTGATGCTGCTGTTGTTATTATGGGGCTGCGGATTAAACTCAGGGGCTCTTTGCCACTGAGATATACTCCTATACCTTTTAAATTTTTTATTTTGAGACATGGTCATGCTAAATTGCCCAGGCTTGACTCCAACTTCATATTCTTCTGCTTCAGCTTCTGGGTAGCTGGGCGTGTAGGCGTGCACTGCCATACCCTCAGTCCCAATTACTCTTTCTTCAGATGAAACCAAAGTTTCTAATAGAAATGTAAAGTGAAAGAATGTGGACATGATAGGGCACTGTGGACTTAGGATTTGTTGTTACGGTTTGGAAGATGATGTTATGGTTTGGGAAACTGTCCCTGGAGACCCCTGTTAGGGTCCCGCACACAAATTCCCTCAAACCACAAAAAGATAAAAAAAAAAAAAGCATGGGTTCTTGTCCTGAGCTAAGGATAAATATGCAATAGCCCGGACTCTTGTTGAAGATTTAAAGAAGTTTATTAAAAAGATAGAAATACAGAAGATAGTTATAGCCTCATGTTACCCAGGGGTAACATGAGGGGGTGGTTCGAACAAATTCACCAAAATACAAAGCACGGAACAGACTTTTTATACATGACACCCTCCATCTTGTTCACGTAATTCTGGCATAGTAAAGGTCCCTGTAAAGCTCCTCCCTTACTTTCCTCACCAAGGTGTCTTTCACAAAGGTCAATCCCCTCTTCCCATCCTAGCTAGATTATCTAATTATTATATCGATCTGTCTTTAGAAAAATAAAAGTCCTAGCTCCCCTCTCCTATGGACTTGATAATTACTTTTAGCTAAGTCAATCTACATTTCAATAGCTGTTTGCTTCCTGACCGAAACCACGACTAAGTCTTTCACAGATTTTTCCCCACCCAATATTAATAATATATTAATAATCAGAGCTTTCTAAAATCTTCCCAGGCCATTCCCAATACTGGTATACTGTTCCTTCATTGAATGGTTTTTTTTTTCCATCTTTTTTTTCTTTTTCATTTTTTTTATTGCTCCTCTGTATTGGTAGCTTGGCCAAATAGGTGAAAAACAGCCTGGAGCACTATTTAAATTGATTTTGGGAGCAGCAAGCTTTTAAAAGACTTTAGAACCAAATGGTTCCACCTGGCTCTGAGTCTTCTCTTATTTACTGACAGCTTAGCCTTAGGCAAGGCAACCTCAAGCTTCCCCATCTTTAAAATAGGACTGAGACCTGCTTTCCTTGAAAATTAGAAATTAAAATAAAAATTCTAGTGAATGTAAAATATTTTATATTGCTAATAATTTATATTTTTCTGGTTACTATTGAGACTGGGAGTATCTTTTCTATGTTTTTTGACCATTATTCTTCTGCTAAAAGACTTAATTTTGCCACTGTTCTAATGGCTAATAGAGTTAAGAGCACAGAGAGAGGTACACAGTAAACCTCAAAGTGTCATTCATTGCTGGTTGGACATGTATTTTTGTTTTTATAATTTGTGTAATTTATATATTTGACTCATGCATACCTGTCAATTCCTTTTGGATTAATAGTAAACCAAATTAAAAACAAAACAATCATGAAAATTCATTAAAGTATTGAGTTGGTAGTATGTATGGGGAGAAATGGGTAGCATGGTGGGATCTGGAGGGAAACACACCAAGTGCTGTGTGCATGCATGTTTATATCACTTTGAACCTCACTATGATGTATACTATAATGCACCAATAAAAGTGTAAGGAAAAGCCGGGCGTGGTGGCACACACTTGTAATCCCAGCATTCGGGAGGCTGAAACGGGAGGATCGCGGTTCATGGACAGCCTCAGCTACTTAGTGAGGCTCTTTGCAACTTAGTGAGACCCTGTTTCAATATAAAGAATAAAAAATAGGTCAAGGGGTGTAGCTCGGAGGTCAAATGCCCCTGGGTTCTATCCCCAAACCTGCAAAAAAAAAAAAAAAAAAAAAGAAAGAAAGAAAAAGAAAAGTGTAAGGAAAAAGTGTGGAATTGGTAAAATGAATATAACCACTTAAGACCATTTCAGCCATAATCGTATTTCATGTTATTATGTCAAATACATGTATGACTTTAGTGCTAATTATTTTTCTTTTCTTTTCTTGAGCTGTTGTAGCAAACAGTGACGAATCTCAACTTCTGACACCAGGAAAGATGAGTCAGCGCCAAGGGAAAGAAGCTTATCCAACGCCAACCAAGGATATGCATCAGCCATCTCTTAGTCCAGCAAGTCCTCATAACCAGGGTAAGAAATTATGGTTTGGGGTTTTTTGTTTGCTTGTTTGAGGGACAAGGGAGAATGACATTTTAGGTCTATCATGATTTTTTTCTTTTAAACTATTTGGTTTTGTAGGGGATATTTTGTTTCATTTTTAATATAGTTTTATTGGTGCATTGTAGTCTCATATCCTATGTAGTTCAGAGTGATAGTGCACAATAGTTGGTGAGCTTCTCTTCGGCTTCGTATGTGCATAACACCAATGGAATTGTTTCCTTCATTAATTCTCCTTTTCCACCACCCTCTCCTAGATCACCTCTCTTGCTCCACTGAGGTTTCTTCTTCATTATATCTAAAATTCTTCTTTGTCCCATTTACTCTTTAAGTTCCACATATGAGAGAAAACATATGGCCTTTTACTTTCTGTAACTGGATAATTTCACTTAACATAATGTTCTTCATTGGACCATAAGGTCCATCTATTTTCCCGCAAATAACATAATTTTGTTCTTTCTTATTGCTGAGTAGACTTTCACTTTGTGTATATCTTATAATTTTGTAATCCAGTCATCTGTTGTTGGACACCTAGGTTGTTTTCATAATTTGGTTTTTGTGAATTGTGCTGTTATAAACATGGATAAGCATGTATCACTATAATAGTCTGGTTTCATTTTCTTTGGAAAGATTAGCCTGGAGTGGTATAGCTGGATTGTATGGTGGTTCCATTTCCAATTTTCTGAGGAATCTCCACACTGTTTTCCATAGCAGCTATATTAATTTGCTATCCTACCAACACTGTAGAAAAGTTCTATTTCTCCACATCCCCACCAGCATGTTGCTTGTATTCTTGATGATTGCTATTCTTTTGGGGGTTAGGTTGAATCTCAGTATAACTTTGATTTGCATCTCCCTGATTACTTATGATGTTGAACATTTTTTCATGTATTTGCATTCTTCTTTTGTGAATTGTGTATACTCTAGATATTAGTCCTCTATCATAGTAGTAGCTGGCAAAGATCTCCCATTCTTTAGTCTCTCTTTTTAGACTATTAATGGTTTCCTTTGCTGCACAGAAACTTATTTAATTTAATGCCATTCCATTTATTATTATTCTTATTGTAATTTCTTGAGCTTTGGGGATCTTAATTGAAGAAGTTGTTTCTGTTGTTGTTGTTTTTAACCAATATTTTATGCTGGAGTGTTGATCAGATGCCCTTCTCTGACAATTTAAAAGTCTCTGGTCCAAAATGTGTACATTATCTTTTTATAGTTCTTTTTTTTTTTTTTTTTGGTGGTACTGGGGTTCCTGGAAGCCCTTCTACCTCCGGGCTACACTCCCAGACCTATTTTTACATTTTTATTTGGAAACAGGGTCTCCTAAGCCAGCGCACGCGGCTGGCTTCGAACCTGCGCGATCCTCCTGTCTCTGCCTCCCAAGCGCGGGGATTACAAGCGTGCGCCACCACACCTGGCCTTATTTTATATTTTTGAAACAGGGTCTCTTACGCCAGCGCGGCTGTCTTCAAACCTGCGCGATCCTCCTGTTTCCAGGAAGGAGGATCCTTCCTGTTTCCTCCAAAGCGCAGGGATTACAAGCGTGCGTCACCACGCCCGGCTTTATAGTTCTTTAATGTCCCTTATACTTTGTAACATACTATGTTATTTATTCCTTTCCTTCCTCCCTCTCCTCTCCTCTCCTCTCCTTTCCTTTCCTTTCCCTCCCTGCCTCCCTCCCCCTTTCTTTCTTTCTTTCTTTCTTTCTTTCTTTCTTTCTTTCTTTCTTTCTTTCTTTCTCTTTTTGGAACTGGGAATTGAACCCAGGGGCATTCTACCTCCAAACAATACCTTTAGCCCCATTTTTTATTCATTATTTTGAAATAGGGTCTCACTAGGTTGAGGAGGGCCTCACTAAGTAGCTAAGGCTGGCCCCAAACCTGCCATCCTCTTGTCTCAGCCTCCTAAGTACTGGGATTACAAGCATGAGCTACCATGCCCAATTCTATTCCAATCTTCTGATTTACCAATTTTTCCCATTTTTGCTCATAAAATTATTAAAGATCCCAAAGAACTTCTGTTTATGTGGGTTGTAGCTGTTAATATTTACTGTTATAAATTAAAACTAAGAAATCTGAAATGTTAATTCATTTAAAATAACAAAACCATTACATGTTAATACGAATAACATTTTGTTCCTGTTACCAACACACATTATTTCTTTGCATTTGGAACATTCAAAATCCTTTTTACTATTTTGAGGTCTATAATTGTTACAACCATAGTGAACCTACTGCACTATAAGACATTAACATTCCTCCTGTTTAGTTGCACCCCTGTAATCATAATATCTTCATCATATCTCAGTCCCTTTCTGGCTACAGGTAACCACTATTTTACACTCTATACTTCCATGAGATCAATTTTGAGATAATTTTTTAGCTTCCATAATAAATGAGACATATGGTGTTTGTCTTTCTCTGCCTGACTTATTTCACTTAGCATAATGTCCTTTAGTTCCATTCTTGTTGCTGCAGATGACAATATTTCAATCTTTTTAGGGCAGAATAATATTCTATTGTGTTTCCATACAGCATATTTTCTTTATCTGTTTATCCATTCATAGACACATATGTTGATTCCATATCTTGGTTATTATATGAATAGTGCCAAGTAAACATGAGAACAGAAATATTGCTTCACACCCCAATTTTCTTTTTTTTGGATATATCCCAATATGAAATTACTCAATCATGAATAACATCCCCTTACTGTTTCATAATTTTTACAGATCTTTTTAATTTTAGGCTTAATAAAAGATACCTGTATTGCAACCAAATAGTTGTGATATGATGATTTGATTGAAGTATATAAGTAAAATCTGACCTCACAATATATATATATATATATATACATATATATATACACACACACACACATATATATACATATATATTTACATATACATATATATTTACATATAATTATAGATACTCTTCTTTGATAGTATACCAAAACTTGACTCGTAATAACTTCTTAAATGTTGATTGCAATATGGAACCTGAACTGAAACTATATCAATACATTTCTCATATTCAAAATCCATTGGTCTGTGTGGAACTTTGAATGGTTCTTAACACATAGAAGTTTTGTATCATGTTCTTTAGAAAATATCTGTTCAGTGAATTACACAGATCTTCCAAATATTAACACACTTAAAAATATATTCCAAGGAAGTACATTCTGTCACACAGAATATTAAAACATTGTGTATGGAGTTCAAGATTAATTTTTTTCCTGCTTCAAGGATATTTGTAAATGAGAGATATCCTTTTACTGTGAATGCATAAGTACAAAAAATTCAGTGACCCTCCTACACACACACACACACACACACACACACACACACACACACACCATTTTGGTGTCTGTGTCTTGATTTGGGCTAAGATGCCAGCAGTTTTACCCAACATTGTTTTTGTACTATCAGTTAAAATGTCAATACAATTGAGACAGGGACAAAAGGGCAGATTAAGTCTCAGGACTTAATAACTTACCTGCAAAAATCCTTCCATACCTGCACCCAACCCCAACATATGGGATATAATCCCCCCTCCTATTCTTAAATCAGCCACTGAAACCAATTACAAGATGTCACAAAGAATCTTCCCAAAGGAAGAAATTTCTAAAACAAAACAAAAGAAAAAACTGTATTCGTGACCAGTGGAAAAATACCAAATCCTACTGTGCCTTGGATATTTGATAAAGGGCTAGCCCCTTTTGTTCAGGGCAAGCCTGAATTTCCTCTCAATCAGGTTATTCTCTTTTCCCTCCAGGTGAAGCCTCCCCCCCACTCCATCCTCTCATTCAACTTAAAGCCCTGTCTCATACTCTTTAGCCCAATTTCATTTCTATTGTCACTGTGTCCGAAGTTTCAACCATCTAATCACCATGAAAAAGTATCACAAAACTAGTTTTGACCCTCCCATGAGTTTATGGATCACACTGTCTAGCTCATAGTTGATCAGTTTTGTGCAGTTCATTCTGCTGCTTAGCTAAAGTTTATTTAATCAAAAGTTTTAGCCAGGCATGGTGGCACACACTTGTAATCCCAGCATTTGGGAGGCTGAGACCAGAGGATCGCACTTCATGGACAGCCTCAGCTACTTGATGAGGCCCTCTGCAACTTAGTGAGACTGTTTCAAAATAAAGAATAAAAAAATAGGGCAAGGGGTATAGCTCAGAGGTCCAATGTTCCTGGGTTCCATTCCCAGACCCACACACAAAAAAAAGTTTTGAACTCTCCTGTGGTAAGTCTGATAGTAACAGTATAAAAACTCCAGATTTTTTATCTGAGAGCCTGAATTTGGCATTTTAAAGTTAATATGTGCTGTAGGCCCTCCTCATCTGAATGTTCACTTCTGCCTTTTCACTTTCTGTTATCAAATGTGGTTCAAATTTATTAACTGGGAAATTTCCATTAGAAATAAACAACCTATACATTTAAGTTGAACTCCATTCTGAGTAGTGTGGATGAACTCTGGTGCAATGAAGGAGAATCATCCCTTTGCCCAGCATGTCCATGCTGAATACAATACCCATTACAGGAGGATTAATGTCTTGTTAGTTGTCTGTGTGTGTGTGTGTGTGTGTGTGTGTGTGTGTGTGTGTGTGTGAGAGAGAGAGAGAGAGAGAGAGAGAGAGAGAGAGAGAGAGAGAGAGGGAGGATGTGAGCAAGCGTGCAGATGCATGTATACAAGCATATTCACATAACTCATGGCAGTATATTTATTGTTATAATTGTTCTATTTCATAACTAGTTATTGTTAACCACTCACTGTGCCTAATTTATATAACTTATTTATAAATGAAATAAGGTATGTATATGCAGCAAAAACATGGCATATGCACATGTACGTGTGTGTGGTTCAGTACTATTTGTAGTTTCAAGCATCCACTGGGGTTCTTAGAATGTATTCCCTATGGATAGGGAAAAATAGAAACAGTTCACAGAAGAAGATATGCAAATGACAAATGAGCATATAAAAAATGTTTTTGGACCAGGCGTGGTGGTGCATACTTGTAATTCCCACGCTTGGGAGGCGGAGACAGGAGGATCGAGCAGGTTCGAAGCCCACCGTGCTGACTTAAGAGACCTTGTTTCCAAAAATAAAAAAATAGGTCTGGGAGTGTAGCCGGAGGAAGAAGGGCTTCCAGGAACCCCAGTACCACCACCACCAAAAAAAATGTTTTTGTATTATATTTGAGTTTTAAGAGTTCTTAAGTATATTTTATTATATATTTTGATAGCTATATATTTTGTAACTTCTCTGTCTTTACATGCCTTTTCCTGGACTTAATGATTTCTTTCACAGAGCAAATTAATTAATTTATTTATTTATTTATTTATTTTGCAGTACTGGGGATGAAACTCAGGGGCATTCTACCTCTGAGCTATACCCCCAGCCCTATTTTTTTTTTTTTTTTTGGTGGTACTGGGGGTGGGGGTGGAACCCAGAGGCTTTCTACCTCCGGGCTATACTCCCAGGCCCATTTATATTTTATTTTGGAAACAGGGTCTCACTAAGTTGCTGAGAGCCTCACTAAGTAGCTGAGGCTGGCTTTGAACCTGTGCGATCCTCCTGTCTCAGCCTCCCAAGCGCGGGGATTACAAGCATGTGCCACCACACCCGGCTTCTATTTTTTATTCTTTATTTTGAAACAAGGTCTTTATTTTGGTCTGAAATAAAATGGGATTTGTTTTATACTGATCTGTTTGAGCCTAGTATACTTCAATTGTTTATTAAGAAAGAAATATGTAGATTTACTAGACTTGTTTTCTTCCTTTTCTCTACTTTCAAATAAAGTGAGTGTCAAAGGAGCCTAGAGAATAAATTCTTTCTTTATTTTGAAAACAGAGTTTTAAAGGAACGTACTAAGTAACCGATGCCCAATTTATGATTCTTTCCTACTATTCAGGGATCCTCATTAAATCTTTGTCTTCCCTAAAGTTACAAAGAATGGTTTCTGTGATTTCTTCTAGAAATCTTATAGTTTCAAGACTGATTTATCTAATTTTATTCTTGCTATCATTATTCTAGGTTAGATCTTTATCCTTCTATGCCCACATTACTCAGTACCACAGCCTCTTAACTACTATTAGAATCTTTCCCCACAATATATCAGGTTCATATGTCAGCAAAACAACCAAACAAAAATTTACTTGGGAGGCTGAAACAGGAGGATCACCAGCCTCAGCAACTTAGTGAGATGCTCAGCAACCTAGTGAGACTTTGTTTCAAAACAAAAAATAAAAAGGGCTGGAGGTGTAGCTCAGCAATAAAATGCCCCTGGGTTCAATCCCTAATAACACACACACACACACACACACACAAACACTTTTCCAGGGTGCATCCAATATACAACATTTGGATGCTAGCTATTGAGAGCAAATTACAGCTTCCATAACCTGGTATTCAAGGCTCTTAGTATGTCTACTTTTACTGTATTCTTCCAGTTTTATCTTGAATGTCTCCTCAGGAACCCAGTGAAATGGCTTTCTTCACTGTTCTGTGGCCAGACTATGCTTTTATTTATTCTGCTCTTCCACTGTGGAATGTCTTTATCCCTTCCAGATACATCTCATTCCTGAAGATATTATTTAAATCTCTTTTTCTTTAAGACTTTGGTTATCTTGGTTTTCAAAATTTCCGTATCATCGTTTTTGGGATTTTATAATGTGCTGCCTTATATGATTATTATAGTTGATATATGTGGTCTCCCCAACAAGCAGGTTTGCAAAGGGAGTTAAGTACCTGAAATTATATGCTTAGTACGTGAATAATTATTTACTATTATTAAAAAATTTTATCCATTCTGTATTTTATTGTTTTTGCACTGTCTCCATCATGAGTGTTGACTCATACCAACTTAATGTTAGGTTATCATTACTTATAAACATTCTTAAGTTTTTTGCAATACAATTTCCTCCCATGGCTTTAGGATTTTTGTTTGTTTTAAGAGCTGGGGAGACTGACACTCCTTACTAAAACCTACATATATTCAGATAATGATTTGTTATATGTTCAGATTATAGTGATAAACAGATAATTCAAAAATTGTGTATTTTTCAGATTTTTCTTATTCAAAAGCTAAATATCAGTTTACTTTATAATAGTTTAAGTATCATTATTGTCTGAAATAAAATGGGATTTGTTTTATGCTGATCTGTTTGAGCCTAGTATACTTCAATTGTTTATTAAGAAAGAAATATGTAGATTTATTAGACTTGTTTTCTTCCTTTTCTCTACTTTTAAATAAAGTGAATGTCAAAGGAGCCTAGAGAATAAATTATAGCTCATCTCATTAGTAGGTACTCTGTTCCCTCTGGATAGTGCTTGAGATTGTTACTAAGCTTAATAATATAACTTTTAGCTAACCTATTCTTGGTTGTAAAGACTATTTTGTATGCTTTTATTCTTAAGAAACTTTCAGGTTTAGTGTATTGTAAGAGAATATGATCTTGCTTTGCTAAAAAATAAGTCTGTTTCAAACTAATTTTAAAATGTATAAAATATCAAAACTTTTAGAACACGTTTTCCATAAAAATTGATTTAGACTATGATAGTATTTTTTTCTCTTATCCCTTGGTAAATTCTCTTAATCCTGCAAAATCCCTTCCTTTTGAAAGGTATATATTCACAACTAATAGAAAACTTCAAAGTAGGGAGAGATTTTCTTTGAAATAACATTTCTTGTGTGAAGATCAGATTCCCCAGGGTGACAGTGTTAGTCTTTGCTGGTATGATCTCAGTTGACTAACACAGAGTACCTTCATTTAAGTGGTTCACAGATAAAAGGAGAGACCTAGAAGTCACTTTCTTCCATGAATCGAAGCAATTCTTCCTTTCTTGGTAAGGTATTTCTAGACCAACTCTGATCATGTACAGGACCATCTACACATAATATCTGTTCTTAAATACATTTATTATATTTCATAAAATTGCTTTGCTTGAAAGAGGATTTACAATTTTTTTTACCCACACTAACTTTAACCCCTCTCCCCAAATGCTGTGCTTTTGGTTTGCAGCCATATATTATTTTTGTTAGAAATATGGTAAATTAGAGGTTAGGATGATTTTCTTCTAAACTTATAAGTCCCTAAAGCATTCAATTTCTGAAATTATTTTTTGAGACCTGTTTGTTTTCTGTTTTGAAATTCCTAGTGTTTGAGTAGTTGCATTATATAACTATTAACTTACATATATTAAGTAGTGAAAGTCTGTAATATTTGGCAAATTATTAAAGTAAGAATAAATGTAAAAAATCTATCTTATAAAATGTTACTGTATGTGTTTGACCGTTTCTGCATTTCTACTGAGTAAACTAAAAAAAAATTTGAATGCATTTTTGGAAAGCAAGAATGAATAATCTGGCTTTGTTTTAAGCATCATTACAAAGATGAGGGGAGTCTGTCTTATTCTTGGCAGGTCTTAGTGATTGCTTCTTTAACAGAGTGGAAAGATGAACATTCAGAACACTGCAGGTTATTTTTTCCTGAAAATTACATTTCTAATTCATTTTAAACTTAGATAATGTGAAAGCAGCATCAAACATTACCTGTTCTAGTTACTTTATCCTCCTCTGTTTTGAAAGTCTGAGAAATTGAGATTTCCTTAACCAGAGTAGTAAATAGCTGGTTGCTACTGTTTCCTTTTCTTATAGAGGCAGGCTTTCTGTATTTTTAAATAAATGTATAACAATATCAATATCATGTAATTTACCAAGTAATTATTTGCATAATTTCTGGAAGAAAAGTTTCATGGAAAATTTTTAGTTTTCATTTCCTTTGGTGCTTATAACTTTGAACATAATATAAATTTTAGATTGAAACAGTGAAATTTTAGCAAATCCATCTATTTCCAGGTGAAGGAAGAATGCTCATGACAGATGGACAAATATTTCCTGGGGAAGATAGGAATTTCCTCTGGCTTCCTCTGTCAAGCTGGCTTTTATTAAGCCTGCTTGGTACATAATTATGCACTGGAAAACAAGAAGAAAATAAGGATGATATTCTCAGCCCCGCCTTTATGAATTCAGTTTAAAATCAGGAAGTTTATGGGAAAGAAGTAGTGGAACAATGTAAGGAAACATGAACCTATATAAATAAATCTTCAGTTCCAGTAAATGGCAAAGTAGGTATTCAGAGAATGTCCTAGGAAGAACATCAAAGTGCTGGATGAAATGTTTTAAGTTTTTTTTATTTTTTAAGCATAGTTGAATTGTGTATAAAATAAAAAGAATTAGTAAAAAGAACAGAAGTATCAAAAAAAAAAGTGGTAGTCCAGAGATGGTAAACTCTGGAGCCAGTCTTTTTCCTGACTGGCATCTGCCAATTCCCGAAGGTATAAAATGTGAGTTTTAACAAGAGAAAGAAATAAAAGACTGTGACCTATTCATGATAGAAATACGGGTTGGACATCTTTGGTCATGAAATTAGAAGTCCTCGAGTACAACATTCTTAGTTAATTAACTAGAAAACTTGCTACAGAGAAAGGTTATGAAGTACTTGCCAGTCTTCTTCTTGATTCTAGATAGAATAGGGGGAGGGGAAATCTTCATTGAGAAATCTTAAACACAAGCATATATTTATGTATGCTTAGTGCCAGAATTCATACCATGACTGTGACAAAACCCCCAGTTTAGTTTAAAATGATCTTGTGTTTAGTATACATACATACTTGGAAGAATTGAAACATATCATCCTTAGAGGAGAGCATTTTAAACACAGGTTTTTTTTTTTTTTTAAGAATTACAAGTAGCTCATAATTAAAATCAATTAGAACAAGAAAATACCATCTTTGCCTATTGGAATGACTAAAATTCAGAACATTGACAACTCCAAATTAGTAGCACCACCAAGAAATCCACATATACTGCTTACTATCCAGGTTTGTAGTCTGTACCAACAGTAACAATTACAAAATGTAGTTTGGTGAATGAGAGGCATTATTAGAAGGGTTTTGCTGAGAACCTTTCAGAATTGATGAACAACAACCTCTAGTTAAGGATGCCCCACAATTTCCAAGCAGGAAATTTAAAAATAATAATAGTCTTCATGCTTATATTTGACAGCAAAAAACTTAAGAATAATAACTCTCAAGCAGACAGAAGGAAATAATAAGAGAATAAGTTAAATAGATCATAGACACAGTTGAGAATAATCAGGAAAGACAACACTGGTTGTTAAATAAAGGTAATAAAATTATCAAACTTTTGGCAAGATTAAGGAGAAAAATAGAAATATACATTAGAATGAAAAGGGGACACAACTAAAAATACAAGAGATGTTTTAAAAGATAATATTCTGCACTAAAGCAGCATGTGGTGGGGGAAAGCTGCTCAGGTCATGGCAGCCAGGAAGCAGAGAGGAAGGAGGTAGGGACAGGTATAGTCCTCAAGGCCACACCCCCAGTGGCCTGCCTCCTCCAGCCACCTCTGAACCTTGCTGCATTGGCTCCCCCTGGGACCCAGCAGGGTCACTGGCAGACTGAGGAATTGTGGTAGAGAGGAGCTGGAGCTGGTCACAAGGCCATTCAGGGTCTCAGTTGGTTCCGATGTCTGTGGAACTGTTAGCAGAGGTGTCAGTGAGCATGGCTCCTACCAGGTGGGTTGTCGGGAAGACAGAACTGCCTTTAGACCATGGCAGAGTGCTGAAGCAGTCATGTCAAGGCTGGTGCCATCTTTTTTAATCCCCTGCATTTGAGATGCACTTTGCCAAAAAATGTCTGATGCTGCATCTGGAAAGAAAAAGAGAAAGAAGAGGAAAAGTAAACACCATACCCACGACTGAGATTTTAGCCTTGACCTGTTTATAATCTGAAGCATATGTCTTTTAGACTGATTAACTTTTCTACAAGACTAGACCACTTTTGAATATCACATTGCTGTGTGAATCTTTTGAGAAAAGCTATTACTAACTATACAATTCTGCAATAGTATCTTGATTGTTACATTCACGGGTACCATTAATTTAGTACATTTGCAGTTAACATGGATTTTTGTGAACAGTGTTAGAAACCAGAGCACCTCATTTTAATATTTACCTTATGGGAATACAGTCTCTTGAATTTCATTCAGTTTTCAGTGAACAGGTTCTCACACATGTTGAAAGTTAAGAGCAGAAAGTAGGGACTACTAGTATATCCATAGCTTTCTTTTTCATGCTTCACACAGTTCCTGTGTTCCTAACACATAGTAAGTGCTCATTGAATTTTCTTTTTACTCTGTCTGTATATTTGAAATTATGAAGAACTTTTCATCCAGAGAAAAGTACTGTTTTAACCTTTATACCTAGCCTGAACTGATTTTAAGCCATTCTTTTTGTTTTGCTTGTATGTGCTTTCATTTTATTTTTCAGTACTGGGGATGGAACCCAGGGGCATTCTATCTCCGAGCTACATCCCTAGCCCTAATTTTTATTCTTCATTTTGAAACAGGGTCTCACTGAGTTGCAGAGGGCCTCACTAAGTAGCTTAGGCTGTCCTCGAACCGCAATCCTCTTTTCTCAGCCTCCCAAATGCTGGGTCACAAGCATGTGCTACCACGCCCAGCTGCATGTGCTTTTATGTTGAGAATATATTTAGTGCTGATAATGGAGAATTACAGAGAAATTTTTTGGGGAAGTGTAGGATAGTAAAATTTTCTTGTATAATTTTCAAGCCATAGTTTTATCAATGAGTTTTTTTGTTTTTTGTTTTGGTGGTACTGGGGATGGAACCCTTCTACCTCTGGGCTACACTCCCAGACCTATTTTATATTTTATTTGTAAACAGGGTCTCTTAAGCCAGTGTGGCTGGCTTTGAATCTGCACGATCCTCCTGTCTCCACCTCCCAAGTGCAGAGATTATAAGTGTGCGCCACTACGCCCAGCTTGTTGATGTTTTACTATAGCTAAAAAATAATTTGCTTTAATAGAAGATGGAAATTGAAAGAGAGCATATTGGTGCTTTAAGGATTATAAACTTCTTAAAGCCTACATTTATCATCTTGCGATTTAAGATAATGTATACACACTCCTGTCATATTTTGTCCTAATTTAATCTAATGAATTTCTTGTGAGTATACATATGGTATACTTCATAGAATTTAAAAGGGGTTTCCACCTCCCAAATTTGATTACTTAAGAGATCAGCTACTAGTTTCTTGAAAAACAGAGTGGTCTGGAATTTGTCCAGACAGCCTGTTTAAGTTCTAAAATTGTAGTAAGAAGCTTATTACAGTCCTAATTTTGACTGTATGGAAAGAGAAATTTAATGCTGGGCATTTTCTCTTGGTCTTTAATAGATTCTGTGGAATTTTTTTTACGGTGATCTTTTATGGTATTTCCCTCTACTTGTATGTCTACCATTTTAATATGGAAAGAACTATAAGACCAGATATAATATATGTAGTGGGTCTAGTCAGTGACACAGAAGAAATAAGATTTTAATAATTTTTAAATAGAAAATTTCAAAAGAAAAATTTTAACATTAGTGTTTTTTAATCTTAACCATTATTACCAGTAAGAAATATATTTTATACCATATCTAAAACTTAAGTAAAAATTGAAGCCAGGTGTGGTGGTACACACTTGTAATCCCAGCATTTGGGAGGCTGAGACCTGAGGATCATGGTTTGAGGACAGCCTCAGCTGCTTAGTGAGGCTCTTTGCAACTCAATGAGACCCTGCTTCAAAATAAAGAATAAAAAAATAGGGCTAGGGGTGCAGCTCGGAGGTAGAATGCCAGTGGGTTACATCCCCAGTAACACACACACACACACACACACACACACACACACACACACACACAGTAAAAATTGAAACCTGCAGTGTCTAAAAGTTTCTCCTTTTTTTTTTTTGCCCTAATATAATTGATGGTTTGGCTGCATTACAAATTCTAAGTTAGAAGCCATTTACTTTCAAACTTTGAAAGCACTGTGTATATTTTTAGACTGCTTCCAGTATATTTATGCTTCCAGTATATTGTTGATATCAATAGCCCATCTAATGATTCAGAGGAATTTAGTGCTATGAATTATATGCAAATGGATTATTTGATACTTGTAGGATTAGTTCTCAGCTTTTATTCTAGTTTGTGATTTGTCTTTCTGGATCCATAAGACCATGTCTACTTCTTTATTTCAGGTATTTAGTATGAAATGTTATTGCCCTCTACTGGGTAAATGTTTTGGGGATATATATCCATACTTGTTTATGGTTTTTAGTGTGTGTGTGTGTGTGTGTGTGTGTGTGTGTGTGTGTGTGTGAGAGAGAGAGAGAGAGAGAGAGAGAGAGAGAGAGAGAGAGAGAGAGAGGGAGGGAGGGAGGGAGGGAGGGAGATAGATAGATAGATAGATAGATAGATAGATAGATAGATAGATATGGATGGAACCCAGGGCTATTCTACCTCTGAGTTAAACTCTAGCCCTGTTTTAAAATTTTGAAACAGTATCTCCTTAAGTTACCCCTGGAACCTGTAGTTCTTCTGTCTCAGCCTTCCAAGTACTGGGATTACAGGCATGCACCACCATGTCAGGTTCTTGTTATATTCTAAAAAAGAAAACAAAAAACATCTAGCCAAGGCATGGTGGCACATGCCTGTGATCCCAGTACTTGGGAGGCTGACATAGGAGGATCACAGGTTCCAAGTCAGCCTCAGCAACTTAGTGAGACCCTGTTTCCAGATAAAAAGTTAAAAGGGTTAGGGATGTAGCTGGAAGGTAGGATGTCCTAGTGTTCAATCCCCAGAAACCCCACACACTCATACATACACATGAGGGGGGGAAAAAATACTCCATTCCTGTGTGGTTACTTGAGTATTAGGAGGGAACACATTAATTTATATCTTCATTTTGCCACTTTAATCTGGAACTTTTCTAAACTTTATATACATATTATTTAATTTGATCCTCCTTGTATTTTTTATACAAGGAAACAGCAGCCCAGGGAAATTAAGTAAATTGCTCTAGTTCATCCAGCTAGGATAAAACTGAGAATGGCACCCAGTTTAATTTCAAATTCACTTAACTATGATAGGATAATGCTATTTTTTCATGATGTTATGATCTTACTGCCTTGAAAGGCAAGTACCATTGAATGAATTAATTATAATGATTTCTTTATTGTCTACCATTAATGGCAATTTACATTTTGTGACATGAAAAAACAAGAACAAAAACTGCCAAGTGTGATAGTACATACCTGTAATCTCAGTACTTGGAAGGCTGAGATAGATCACAGGTTCGAAGGCAGCCTCAGAAATTTAGTAAGGCTCTCAGCAACTTAGTGAGACTCTGTTTCTAACTATCAAATAAAATAGGTCTGGGGGTCTAGCTCAGAGGTAGAATCGCCTGGATTAAATCCCCAATACCATATAAAAATAAAAATAAAAAAGAACAAAAATTCCTCAAATCATAAACCCACTAGAGTTCTTTATATTAACTATAAACATATTTTCCTACTGAGTTTGGAATTCCTTTGCCACCCCCCAAATGTCATTGTACAGGAAATTGATGATTTTTTAAAAATTAATTACTCTTTGTAGTAAAGAGAAACAGTCTTAGATTCATGGGATATTGTGTATGCATGGTAGAGAACCAGCCCTGAAATATATGCATAGTAGGGAAGGACATTGAAATCTTATAAAGTCCCTATAAAAATAAACCACTAAGTAATGTGTAACTGAATTTGTTGTTGAGTGGGTGGATTTCCAGGTTGAAGGTAAAAATTGTGATCAGGTAGGTAAATCTAATATATTTTAATAGACCAATTAACCAGAGCTTCTTAATTTGGATTTAGGGTAGGGTAAGGTAAATAAATGGATTTTAAAAAAATTAAAAAAGGATTCTTTGGAATTTTAAAAATTAGAAATAAAGAGATGACATAGTGGATAATGGTGGGAATAGAAAAATATCCATTAGATTTCATGATGGTGGAGGAGGGCCATACTAGGCACTTAGTTTTAACCACAGTAAAGAAAGGTATTTCCATTTATTACTATGATAATAACATTGCCCTTTTTTATAGAAGAGTTTAAGTGAAAAAGCTTATCGGTAGATTATATATTTTTAAAAGCTTAAAGAACTGTAGTAAGTCATATCTGTTTCCAGAGAGCATGTATTGGAGCATACAGCATTATTATGGTGTCATTTTAATCTTCTGTGTTGATTGGTTTGCATTAATACTGTCTTAATGACTCATATATATTAGCCAGAGGTTAAGCTTACATGTTTATTCTCTGCTTTTGCTTTTGGAATCCACCAAAATTGTACTTGAAAGAATATCTTTCCTTATGAATTCTTAATCATGGCTGAGGCGAGCAGCAGGTTAGATATAAATCTAGAAGCTTCAGGAAAGATAAAAAGTGTTATAGTGATATCCATTTCTGAAGTAAGCAAACGCTGGAAAGAAAAGAGTCGGAAGAGGAGGGAAGTGTGGCCGGATACTACAAAAACATAATAGATGTGATAAAAGGCTTGCCTTTTTGAGAAAAGAAGCCGGCTTTATTACTTCACCCTGAATTGCTAAGTATTGATCTTGCTTTGTTTTCTAAAGCAGCAGTCCAGCGCAGGATGTCATTTATTTGGTAAAAAGGTAGAATGTTAGTCGAATAACCTTTTTTTTTAATCAGTTCATTTTTTAAAAAATCAGCAGCGTGACTTAATGCCTTTCCTTTCAGTCTCCTCTGTTTATTGCTGATTTGACAGTCTCTAGTCCTCCTTTGCTGTTAAATGTGTGTGTCCTTTGTTTGTGCTGGTGGGTTTTGCTACTTTTGGATGTGAGAGAAAAGCCTGTCTTTGCCATATTGGTCTAATTAGCCTTCTGGATGAGCATATACATTAAATAGACCTTTTAAGCCATGAAAGAAGAGAGCTCACAACAACGTAGATTTTCTTCATGTACTGGGGTTTCGCCTGTTTTATTTCCTCCACGAATTGATGGCCGAAAGCTTGTCCGGAATGCTTCATTTGGAGGATACAATGAACTTTCTCCTTCATTGCCAGGTTTGTTTGTTTAATCTTACATTCTTGTCTCAATTTCTTGCAGACTTTTTATTAAAATAAAGCAAGCATTTGAACATCTTAAAATTGTTTTATTTAGACAAAATAATTCCATAGTAAGAGCTTAGGTTTCAATAACTACTTCTATATGGCTTGGCTTTTCCATATTTTCTCTTATAGTCTCTTCAGCTGAAACTTGAGAATGAATGATTCAGGAAAGTAGACGTCTTGAGTGTTCATAGCATACATTTTTGCTTTACTTATAGAAGTAAATGTGACCCTTTGATAAAATTAAAGCCTTTTTGAATTTGTGGTAAATGGAAAAATTAATAAACAAATTTCCCTGAGGTTTTAGCAAATGAAACCTGTATATTTAACATTGATATCTGAACATTTTCTGCACAATATAAACTATAATGATAAGGTTTAATCTTGCTACTGTTACCTTAATCTATTATTTCAAGCCCTGAACTAAAGTGAAGCTTTTTACCTAGCCATAATTTTTAAAATACCTTGCTTTTTTCTTGTTAGATATATTTGTGACTAATTTTTGCTAAGAAAAATTCTATGCTATTTTTAGAGTAATACTTATTAAATTAAATCAGGCATTCAACAGCTATTATTTAGCCATTAAATAATTAGTCAATGAGATATAGACATAAATTGGCCTTTTATTTGAAAAAGATTTCTTGTAGCAAATATTTAGACATGCCTTAAATGTAGATTATCTTTTATGTATTTTTTTCAGGTCTTTAAACCTTCTGCATAATTTTGTCTATTCTTCTAAGATTATATTTTTTAATAAAATATTATTTAGTATTCACAGCAATTTCGTATTCACAACAATATTGACTGAAACTACTGCCACCTTTAACCTTTTATATATTTTTTCTGATGCTTATGTTTTGTTGAATTTGAATTAAATTTTCTTTTATATTTATCTTTATTCTTGGCTTTTTATGAATATTTATGCACATAGGTGATATAGACTTTTTTGAGGTAGTAAAACATCTTATACAGTGTGTTCACCCAGGTAGTTAAATTATTATAAATTCACTGATTTTCTTTTCTTTTCCAACAATAGAGACCGTCCTGAATTGTGCTTACATAGCGTAATCTTTAAGCAGCATTCATAATCTGTGTTGAATCTCCTTATCATTGAATAGTTACTATCATGCTTCTTTTTAATGTTCTCAAATAATGTAAATTCAGAAGTGGCTTTGAAAATAGAATGTTCTGAAATTTTTTAGTCTTTTTAAATACTGTTGTTTTTTTTTTTTACAATTATACTTAGTTCATTTCTGTATTTATCTGTCTCCTTGATTGAATTTTTAAGCCAGTAAGCTTGTTAGCACTGGCACTATGCTGACCTTCATTCTACAGATCTGCTTAGTATTAAAGAATAGTCATGTGACCTTGATAAACAATAGAAAACTTTTTAGGAGTTTGATGTTTTTTTAATTATGTAATTGAAGTTAAAATTGGTAAACAAATCTGGTTAACAAATATACTTAAGATAATTTTGATAGGTTTGTTTTAATAGAATAATAAGTAATTTTCTAGTTCTTAAAATAGAGAAAACCATATTCATGGGAATGATTGCATATTCTCAGCAATACAACTAGCTATGATAAATAAGCTCTTTAAAACATGTACTTAGTAAGTTGTACAGTATAATCAGATACTTCAAAGAAATAATTTTTTGTTACATACCTAAAAGTAAAAAAAAAAAACTACATATAATTTGTTTTTTCTTTCTTTCTTTTTCTTCTTTCTTTCTTTTTTGTGGTACTAGGAATAGAAACCAGGGGCTTTCCACCTCTGGAATGCACTCCCAAACCTATTTTATATTTTATTTGGAAACAGGGTCTCACTGAGTTTCTGAGGCTGGCTTCGAACCTTCGTGATCCTCCTGTCTCAGCCTCCCAAGTGCGGGGATTACAAGCGTGCGCCACCGTGCCTGGTTTACATATAATTTCTTCTAAGATATTTCATGTTGCACTGAAAAGAATACTTTAGATGCATTTGCTTATTTCTGACAGCATTAGAGGAGAAGGTGTTCCTACATTACTGCTAGAGATAAGTTGGTCTTAATATGTTGAGTACAGCTCTGTTTGCATATTAGTTTTGCTTAGGAAATCAGTTTTCCTCTCTCTCTCCCTCCCTCCCTCCCTCCCTCCCTCCCTCCCTCCCTCTCTCTCTCTCTCTCTCTCTCATTTTTACCTCAAGAAATGTATTCCCTTTATAGTGAACTATAAAATACAGAAGGCATTCCTGCCCGTGTACTTAAAATGACACCATGATGCAACATGTTTTATGTTTTGTGTGTTGTATTTCTGATTATCTGTCTCTTCTCTCAGTCTCAGATATTACTTCTAGATATGATCTTTGTTTCAGTCTCTAGAATTGTATCTATGAATTGGATTTAGAAAAACCTTAAGCAAAGACATCAACTATGAACAACTTATTAGCTTTAGTTCATAAGTTTCTTTATATTTTGACTACTTAAACTTTTCTGTACAATTTTTTGGTTCTTAGCTGTGTTCAGTATAGCTAACAGTACTGTAGCAATTTTGCATTTGTTTTGTAGATACCTATTAAATCTTCATTTGTAGATATCTATATATAAAATCTTCATTTAACAAACTAAAGCAACATAAAATTTGTTTATTATATACAAATATTAATCAACCAGGTATATTACTAAGGTATACAAAAGATTACATAATCTTTTATCAATGATGATAGTATTTGTAATCTGTTACTAAATTAGAAGGGCAAAATGTTGGTTTATTCAGGAATAATATTCCATTGCATTAGCAAGAGAAAGTAAACCCTATGCATCAGTATTTTTTTCTTTCTAGAAAACCTTGCCAGGTGTGGTGGCACTCACTTGTAATCCCAGTATTTGGAAGGCTGAGACAGGAGGATTGCAGGTTCAAGGCCAGCCTCAGCTACTTAATGAGGCCCTGTGAAAGTGAGACCCTGTTTCAAAATAAAAATAAAAAATAGGGCTGGGGGTGTAGCTCAGAGGTAGAATGTCCTTAGGTTCTATCCCCAATACTTGGGGGGGGGGGAGAGAAAATTCTAACTTCTTCAGACTTTCATGCATTTTGCTCTAGGAGGGAAATTACTTGTCCAAGGTTATACAGCTAAGGAATGGCGATGCCAGTGTTTATTTAAGCTTTGGTATTCTGACTCTATATTTTAGCTTTAACTATCCCACTGCCTTTATTATAAACATTTATGTATTATAATTTTTGTTTCAATATCTGGGTTCTCTCTGGACAGTAGCTTTTTTGAAGAAGAGAATGATAGATAACATCTAGTGCAATGCATGATGGGTATACTGTAAATATATATACTTGTAAGAGAGAAATTTAGAATTTTCTTAGTTGACTGAGAGTTTCCATCTGAATAGATAAATATTAATCATTCTAAATATCTGAGTATAGATTCTATAACCACAAAAATATAATTGTCATCCTGAATGTGTATCACAGAGTAGGAGTGGAACGAGATTTCCTGGTTTCAAATCCTGGCTTAGTTACTTGTTTGGTCAGTATTTAGCTTCAATAAAATACTACAAAGATATTGTTACTTCTTCATAGAAGTTAAACAAAAGTTTAAATATTTTGGAGAAGCCTGTTGAGAAAGTAGGAAATAACATGTATCTTTTCTGGAGAAAGATTTTTTTAATTGGGAATTGAACTCATGGGCATTGTACCTCCGAGCTATACCCCAGCCCTATTTTTTAGTTCTTTTATTTTTGAAATGGTCACACCGAGTTGCAATGGGCCTTGCTAAATAGTTGAGGCTGAGTGTGAACCCTGATTCTCTGATCTCAGCCTCCAGAATGCAAAAGATATTTTTATACTAAGCCTCAAATTGTTCCTCCAAATAATTTTTCAAGAGTACTCATCAGTACAGTTAAAAATAGCTATGTCTATTAGAAAATATAGCATGAATGAGAAGCAACTGAAACAACAGAAAAAGGCCTATGAAGCTTTTTAAATATTAGAATTATCAGACATTCTAATTTTTATAACTCTGTGAACTGTTCAGAAAAGAATGAAGACAAGCTTTCAAAATGAGAATGTGAAAATAGAAAATTATTTTTAAAGCCTACAAACCTGAAAAATAATAAGACTGAAATTTTAGAAATGGAATAAAAGACAGATGATCAATTTTTATTTTTGTTCCACTGGGGATTGAACCCAGGAGCATTCTATCTCTGAGCTACATCCCCAGTCCTCTTTATTTTTTGTTTCGAAAGAGGGTCTTGCTAGGTTGCTAAGAGTTTCACAGCTATACAGAGGCTGTCCTTGAATCCTCCTGTCTCAGCCTCCCAAGTACTGGGATTACAGTCATGTAACACACTGCACCTGGCAAAAAAATTCTTTAAATTATTGAAATAATTAGTGAAGAGAAAGGTATGACCAAAGAAATTATTCAGGATGCAAGAGAGAAAAAAAATAGAGAAGAAAAGGCGAGACAGAGGATAAGAAGAAAAGATTTGTCAAATAGTTTTCCAGGCCGGGCGTGGTGGCGCACGCTTGTAATCCCCGCGCTTGGGAGGCAGAGACAGGAGGATCAGCAGGTTCGAAGCCAGCCGCACGCGCTGGCTTATGAGACCCTGTTTCCAAATAAAAATGTAAAAATAGGTCTGGGAGTGTAGCCTGGAGGTAGAAGAGCTTCCAGGAACCCCAGTACCACCAAAAAATAAAAAATAAAAAATAGTTTTCCAGAGTGATTTATGCTACTAAAAGCAAATTTGGTGAAAGTCATACTACTTAAAAGGAGTAATTCTAAAGTAAACACTGAATTGGAAAGTGAATAAAAAACCTGAGAAGTATTTTGACAGATCCCCTTTGGTTTCTTTTTTTTTTTTTTCTTTTTTCTTTTTTCTTTTTCCTTTTTTTTTTTTTTTTTTTTGGTGGTACTGGGGTTCCTGGAAACCCTTCTACCTCCAGGCTACGCTCCCAGACCTTTTTTTTTTTTTTTAAATTTGGAAACAGGGTCTCTTAAGCCAGTGCGGCTGGCTTTGAACCTGCACGATCCTCCTGTCTCCACCTCCCAAGCGCAGGGATTACAAGCATGCGCCACCACGCCCTGCACCCTTTGGTTTCTAATAAACATATTTTTATGACTGAATTCTTTAGAGAAAGATCATATTGCATTTTTTTTAGGAAACCAGCTTTATGCTAATGAAAGAATCCCTAGTATGACATATTTTGCTTTGCTTCTTGGAATTTTATGTGGAATCTTAATGTACAATATAGCCATATTTTTATCCTAGTACTTTCAGACGTTCTTATATGTTCTTTGCATTTTATGCTGATGATCTACCTTTTTTAGAAAGAAAAATTTTTAGTTTTAACTCAAGGCATTTGACCAGGCTTGTGTATTTCAGAAATCATTTTGCTTTACCCATGTATAATTTTAAATAACTTAGAAGTAATCAGGACCAGCTTATAAAACAATTATATGATTTTCCGGATTTGAGGTATAGAGACTTTTAAAATGGAATTCATGGCTGGGCGTGGTGGCACACACTTGTAATCCCAGCATGTGGGAGGCTGAGACCAGAGGATCACAGTTCGCCAACAGCCTCAGCTACTTAGTGAGGCCCTCCACAACTTAGTGAGAACCTGTCTCAAAATAAAGAATTTTAAAAAATAGAGCAGGGAGTGTAGCTTGGAGGTTGAATGCCCCTGGGTTCCATCCGCAGACCCTCAGAAAATAAATAAGTAAATAAGTAAATAAATAAAATAAAATGGAATTCATGTATTACGTTTGACTGGTAAAATACAATCTAGGTTTATCAGTATCCTTTTCCAACATTTGAAACATTCTGTAAGACATATTTGCATATTTAGGTATATGCATGCCCATGTTTATAGTAGCACAATTCATAGTAGTCAAATTATGGAACCAGCCTTGGTGTCTGTCAACAGATCAATGGATAAAGAAACTGTGGTATATGTATACAGTGGAGTTCTATTCAGTCATAAAGAACGAAATTATGTCATTTGCAGATAATGGGTGGAAATGGAGAGCATCATGCCAAGTGAGATCAGCCAGACTCATAAAATCAAGTATGAATATAATGCACCAATAAAAAATTAAAAAAAAAGAACTGCAAGTTTTTTCTCTTATGTGGAAGCTAGAGAGAAAAAAGGAAAACAAAGGGACTTTGTGAAAATAAGAGACCAGTAGAGTAATGGGAGGGGTTTGGGGGGAAGGATGAGGGGAAGGAAAGTGGAGGTATGTATGGTGAGAGAAACAGACTAAATGAAGATATGTGTTTAACTGAATGTATCTGCACGAATCTCACTATGATGTACAATTAAAAGGCACCAATAAGATATTAATAAAGCTATGCAAATAATGAGTAAAAATAAGTCTACTCTGACTTATAACTTCATTTTTAATTACTCTTATTTTTTTAATGTGTGAAGATAGACACAGTGAATTAGGTATTTTTCTTAATATAATAAATGCATCTAGATTCAGCTAAACTAAAAAATACTGCAGAAATTGAAGTATAGTTCTGTCAGAATAAGACTTTTCTCATTTACAATATATATTTAAAGAAAACCTTTATCTTATACATATATTTAGATCCTTGAAGCAGCATATGTTAATTATTAATATTAGAGGATTTCTTATTCCTATGCTTAATGTTTTGAATATTTTTAAGTTTTTAATTGACTTATATAACTTATTACGTTATACTGAAGTTTCAGATTTCTGTAATTTTCATTTAAAATTCAGTGTTGCATTTATGAAAGATTTTTCCCCTAAAATTGAAATTGAATGATCCTTCTATCCAAAGCAGAAAAGAAAATCTTTTTTATATTAAAGAAATAATTCAGTAAAATATCTGAATTAAAATAGATTTGGCTAGGCATGGTGGCACACGCTTGTACCAGGATTACAAGCATATGCCACCACGCCTGGGTTATATGTGTGTTTTTAAATTATGTTTTTTCTGACTCAGAACAAATAAATATGGCCTAACGATCATATTACCTATCCTCAAAAACAAAGAACCTCATTAAAATGTATAGTGTTCTTTTATACCTGCCACACAAATTTAAGTTAGTATTTCTCTAATAGAACCCTTACAATAATAATTTATTGATTATGTATAGATTTTTTATATAGAACTATATTAATATATTATATAAGGCAGGATATATGATTGTTCAATGATCATGTTTATTTTGGGTTCATCTTTTTACAGTTAGCTTAGCAATAAACGATAATAAGAGTCAACATTAATTGCATATTATGTGCAAAGGAGTATGCTAATTGTTTTATATGAAACCTCATGTATTTCTCACAATAAGCACATTATTAGATGTTTCTTCTTTTGAGATGGGATCTCACTAGTTTAGCTAGGCTGCTCTCCAGCTTCTGCACTCCAGTGTTACTCCAGACTTCCTAAGAGCTGGTACTGTAAGCACATGCTGCTTATCCAGCCTAGACCTTGTTTCTTAAAGGTTATTTATTTTCCTCAGTCTTCTTAATCATCTATTCTGGAATATTTTTCCCATTTTGACAAGAGATAGGAAAAGCACCTTGGGTTGGTTCTGTCAGGATTTTTTGTTAGAAACAAATGCACTAGAATAAAAATTCTATAAGGACTGATTTCATACAAAGTGAAAGGAAAGAGCAATTTAGTTTCATGTTGGTGGATCTGGGGGAAAATCTCATTTCCTCTCTAAAACTTCAGTTAATTTTAAATAAGAATTGTGCTAGAGATGATCCCTTAGCAGTCTTTAAAAATAACTTAAAACTCTGTAGTTTAGGGTTTTTGCACTGATATATATCAAATGTGTATTTGAAGTTGAATGATTTATGGGTATAATTGCTTTTTAAAATTAATAACTATATGTGTTTAAAAGTAATCATACTAAGATATTGGCATCTTTTTCCAAAGGTTTTGAAAGAGGGAAGGAAGATAGTTCTCAAAATAAAGATGAATCTGCACTTTCTATGTCAAAGAGCAAGGTAAGCATATTGTTGTCGCTAAATATATGATTATGACTTTTTTAATATTTAGGATGAGGGAACTGAAGCTGAAATCTGTCAAGTTATTATGGGATTTTTCATGTTGGTAAACTAAAGCCATGTAGTATTTATGAAAACTGTAAAGTTATATTGGGTCTGATTTAAGTGCTGTTGGTTACTTGAAAATATAGCTCATTGGTAACCAATGTGTTTTCCAGAATAATATTGTTTCTGGTATGTGTACTATAACAATATTTCTCAGAATAGATTGTGAGGATTCCACTCAGATATTCTCAGGCTTTATATCTTGAAAAAAAAAAAAAAACTTCACAAGTGTTTTAAGTTTGGTTACATAACAAAATACCTAAATTTTTACCAGTTAAAGACCAAAGAACTTTGCAACAGTGACATTGTCATATAATATGACATAATTTTCTAAGTCAGTTTTTCTTTAACTATGATAACTTACACATAGTCTTAGATCTGTTGAGAAATTTTAAGAGTACATATTTAAATTTGAGAAACACCATAATAATGCAGTGATTTCCCTATGGGTTTATAGTTCATTGAATTTTCTAAAGTTTGTCAAGGGACTTGACTTTTGACTGTTCTTTCTGATCAGGTTTAGGAGCAACAGCTTTTATGTTTGTAGAATCAAATTTTAGTGACTTAAAACATATTTCTTAAGCCAGTGAATTCTCTGTAGTTTTCTCCAGTAGGCTTAGTTTATATTACACTATATTTTATTGATCGTTTCTGCGTATGCTTTTGTACACATAACTTTTCATACTTAACTTTTTAAGTATTCACATAAAGCTCTGTCATGTGTAAAGTATTTGGGATAGATGATTAATAATACAGTGAATTTATGAAACATACATGGGAAATGTGATTATGAGGGGGTTCCTACCCATCACTAGGTTTCTGGCTGAGACTCCTATGATAAAAGACAGATCAACAAGAGAAAAACTGCGAATTTATTTAATACAAGTTCTTTGAGAAAGAAGACCCAAAGAAAAGGGAAATCTGTATTAGCTTTGTTTTGGTTTGATCAAGAGTAGATAGTCATGCAGAAGTATGATTGGTCATAGGAGGTTAAGATGTAGTAACAGTAAGTGGGGAAACTCAGCAAGGCCTGTTTGTGGATTCTTCTTGGTTTCCTGTCTTAGAATCCTTTCATCTGATTATATGGACAGCATCTGCTTCAGGGGAATGCTAGAGAATTCCTTTGTGGCCTGCTTCAGGAGCAAAAGACAAGAGGTGGTCAGAGAGAGACCTTCCTGCTTCTGAAGTTTTCTGTTTCCTTCATCTTAAACAGTATGGCAGATGTTATCATTTAGGATAGTGTGTTTTGAGCCCGCTCAGTCATTTTACATTACTTGCCACATCTAGAAATACATTTTATAGTATTTTTTTAAAAATGTACTCTCAATAGCCGGGCGTGGTGGCACACGCTTGTAATCCCCGCGCTTGGGAGGCAGAGACAGGAGGATCGTGCTGGTTCAGAGCCAGCCACGCTGGCTTAAGAGACCCTGTTTCCACATAAAAAAGTTAAAAAATAGGTCTGGGAGTGTAGCCCGTGGGAGTGTATCCCGGAGGTAAAAGGGCTTCCAGGAACCCCAGTACCACCAAAAAATAAATAAATAAATAAAATGTACTCTCAAACGACTAATACTTGAAGTGGTGAATATACAGTGTAATGATATTCCTGTTCAAAAGCCTAAACACTTAAATGCAAAGACCTACATACCACAGCCACCTATTTTCCACTGTTAATGTAGCCTTTGGGGGTGGGGTTAAGGGTAGGGCCTGAAAAGAAAATTTGCATACCTAAATGAAAGCAGTATACACTAATTAAAAACAAACAAACATATGCTTTAAAACTATGCTTTGTAAAAAAGAGCACCTTGTCATATGTGGATCTTTAAATTTAATTAAGTTAAGTAAATTAGCAATTCAATTCCTTAGTTATATAGCCATATCTCAGATGTTCAGTAACCACATACAGCTAGTGACTACCATGTTAAACAGTTCAGATAAAAAAACTTCTATCATTTAGGAAGTTTTACTGGATAGTGCTGTTTTGATGTCAAAAAAGTAAGTTTGAATCTTGTCCCTAGTTTATTATGACTTCTAAGAGATGATTACAATGATATTAATAGCTACTTTTTTGTTGAGAGTTCACTGTGGTGCCCTTTAACTCATAACAGTACTAGATGACAGGTATTATTGGCCCCATTTTGTAAGTGAATAAACTGAAGCTCAAAGAAATTAAGTAGCTCTTTGAGGGTCAAAGTAAGTGGTAAAACTAGAATTCAGAGAGGCTTCGATTTTCTTATCTGTACAAAACAGATAAGATCTACTTTCCAGATTGTGATGTGGAAAGTCCCTGACAAAGTACATAGTTAGCAATAAGTATTTAAGAATTCATTCTCTTAATTCTGAATAAGAATTATAGTGAATAAGATTCTCAGCATGATAACTATTTGTGTAAGTAAAATTATGTGCATGCTGTTATTTTTCAAGAGCTGAAACTTACTGATTCTCTTATATTTAATCTTGTTTATTCTGTTAAGAGACCATAGTCTCTGGTTTGTTCCTAAGTATTTTAACCTCTACTTCATTTTGTTGTTTTTTCATAACAATTGTCAAATGTATACAGTTTATCATTGAACCTTGTTCTCATGGAATTCTGAAGACTTTTATTTTTAAGTAACTTTAGGGAACAAAATTTTGCTATTTCTCTCATGATATACATAAATAAGACCATCAAACAATTGTAACATTTTTATGAAGATGATGCCAAAAGTATCAAAACTGTCATTTTGGTCATAGGATTTGGGCTTCAGTGTTATTTCTTAAAATGCATAATCAGACCAATAAAAACACAAAAGAATATACCCTCCTCACCTCAAAATATTTTTAAAATAAAGGCAATTCCTTTTTTCTAATGCAACTCCTAGGCATTTTCATCATTTAAATGAGTAAATTGAAAAAGTCAGTTAATCACATTTTCCCAAACAAATTAGCATTTTAGTGAATTTTTAATTGTCTACCTTGATGAAAGGAATGGCTGGCATAAATAATGTGTTTAGCAAGATAAAAGGAGTACTATTACAAGGATAAGCGTTTTCTGAGCCTAGATCTCTTAACTGGATTCTCTAGCCATCTTTATACTTGCAGTAGGCTTGCTAAGTCATCTATTCTCTTGGTTTAAAAAATATATTTGCCTTGCATTAAAACCTTTCCAAACCGAAATATCCTTGCAATCACAGTAACTTATCATTGTTGCTGCTCTTTATATATGTAGTTATTTATTTATTTATTTATTTATTTATTTATTTATTTATTTATTTATTTATTTATTTGGTGGTACTGGGGTTCCTGGAAGCCCTTCTACCTCTGGGCTACACTCCCAGACCTATTTTTACATTTTTTTTTAAAAATTTGGAAACAGGGTCTCCTAAGCCAGCACTCGCGGCTGGCTTCGAACCTGCACGATCCTCCTGTCTCTGCTTCCCAAGCACGGGGATTACAAGCGTGCGCCACCACGCCCAGCTATGTAGCATTTTATAATTTCCAAAGGATATTACAATAATTTTCATACATTAATGCTCTATTTATTGAAAGGTCAGATATTTGACAGCATCATCAATATATAAAATATATTCATAAACTTGAAATAAAACAAATACCAAGTACTACTTAAAAACTTTATGCATAGTGGGGCGTGGTGGCACACTCTTGTAATCCCCGCGCTTGGGAGGCAGAGACAGAAACTTTATGCATGCTATTTCATTTAACCCTTAAAGCAACCCTATTAGTATTAGTAGCATTTGTATCACTTTATAATTTAGGAAACACATTGAAGAGATTAGATAACTTCTTAAAGTTATCTAGCCTATAAGGAGTAACAGCTAAAGGGGAAAAAGAAAAAGAGAGAAATAAAACATGTTTACATGCTCCAAGGTCATTTACTAAAGAGGCAAGATTATACATTAAACCTGTGGTCATCATTAAAATAGTGATAAGTAGCCGGGCGTGGTGGCACACGCTTGTAATCCCCGCGCTTGGGAGGCAGAGACAGGAGGATCGCGCAGCTTCCAAGCCAGCCGCGATGGCTTAAGAGACCCTGTTTCCAAAAATAAAAATGTATAAAATAGGTCTGGGAGTGTAGCCCGGAGGTAGAGGGCTTCCAGGAACCCCAGTACCACCAAAATCATCATCATCATCATCATCATCATCAGTAAAGTTTATGATGGAAGAGAAACTTAGTTTAGTAAAATATTGATAGCAAAAGTATTTTATGGATTTTGGTTTATTAAAGGTGTGTTGATTTGGAAAACTGAGGAGTCATAAATAGATTAGTAAAATAGAATAAATAGAATTTGGTCACTTGTTCATTGTTTTGTCAAAACTAGATTGTAAAATATAACAGAGATTCCTGTAGCTATGTGTACTCTGATTTGCCAAGCTCAAATAACACTGTTCTAGCCCATCTATTCCTACTACAGTGGAATCTTGTAGTAATAAAAAGCCAAATCTTGTCATTTGTAGTTGTTGGGAAAACATTTTCTCTTGTTCATACAGATAAAACTTACACTTGAGTCTGCTTGAGATACTGTATGAATAGTTCTTTTTAAAAAGATAAGAAATCACCTGGCATGGTGGAACATGCCTGTAATCCCAGTACTTGGGAGGCTGAAACAGGAAGATTGCAAAGCCAGTCTCAGCAATTTAGCAAGGCTTTCAGCAAAAGTAAAATAGGGCTAGGGGTGAGTCTCTGAGGTACAAAGTCCTGGGTTCAATTCTCCAGTAACAAAAAAACAACCAACCAAACAAACAAAAAGTGAGAAATCAGTAAAGTGCATTTACTATGAGCATGAGTCTGGGAATTATGACCAGAGTGCAAATTCCTGTTCATCTGCTTGATTGCTGTATGATGAAGCATATTGCTATATGAAGAAGATGCTTAATTTGCTGTTCTTAATTTCCTCATTATTAATAGAATTGTTTTGAGTAGCAAATGAGTTAATACATAGAAAATATTTAACAGATTACTTGGTAAATAGTGAACAACACTTAACTTTCATTAACTTTTAAATTAATACTGTTGAGGGCACGAAACATAATCTAAATGTACACCATTTTCAGTATGTTCCACTTATAAATAAAATATGCAAAAAAATAAAAAATAAAGTAATACTCAGTATTCTACATTTAATAATAACTGAGAAGTACATTACATATGATTTTTCTATTAAACTATGGGAAATAGAATTTTATGATAATTTTTTTGTGTGTGTGTGTGGTACTGGGGGTGGAACCCAGAGGCTTTCTACGTCCGGGCTATACGCCCAGGCCTTTTTTATATTTTATTTGGAAACAGGGTCTCACTAAATTGCTGAGAGCCTCACTAAGTAACTGAGGCTGGCTTCGAACCTGTGCGATCCTCCTGTCTCAGCCTCCCAAGCACAGGGATTACAAGCGTGAGCCACCACGCCTGGCGTTTATGATCATTTTAAGCCATCATATTCCTCTGACAGAAGCTATACCATCTTTGGGCTCTTAGAGCCAAGAGAAGACAGACTTGTTTAGGTGGAGGAATCTTGTGAAAATTGCTTTTGTACCACAGTATATGCCTTCATCATCAGGGAGATAAGCAATACGATGTCTCAAACCCATTTCATAAATCAGTAGCTTTAACAAAAGTTTAACCAAATTGGTCCCCTGTTTCTACATGAGAATTCTTTGCAGGTTCCTTCTAGTGCAGTCAATTAATCCTACCATCACCATAATCTATATAGAGGCATTTTTAGCAGAAATTAGAGAAAGACTTCAGAAACTAGTTTTAAACAACCCTTTAGGAAAAATAGGCTAGTAGATCCAATAATATATTCAATATATGGTGACTAAGTGAGGTTCATCCCTGAAATGCAAGGTTGGTTTTAACATTTGAAAATCAACATGTCACTAAGATTAATAAAATAAAGCATTTGAGAAAATGCAAAATAAATTTATGATAACTATTTCAGTAAAAAACATATTAAGCAACTCTAATTTGTACATGTTTAAACTCCAATATTCTGAGGCTCTTCTTCCTACCTATCTAGCGCACCTAAATTGTTATTAATGTCTTAAGTTTGCTTCCAGACTTTCAATTTATATTTTAAATTTTAATTTTTTATTTTATTACTACCCATTTTATTTTTGTTTTGTTAATCAGATATTTGAGTTCTTTCTTTTCTTCAAGGTATCATTGATGTGCAAACATGGTGTCTGCCTTAAAATTGAGTGAAAGAGTTTATATCCAATGGCTTATTATACTTAATATAGTTATTGATAGTATATAAATCTGGTTATTCAAATTTGAAAACCACCATTTGAATCAAGTTCCTTATAATTTCTTGGCACTCAGAGTATTGTTAAGAACTTTAGGTACCTCTCTTTTGTCTAACAGCAGGCAAAAATAATTTGTAGGACAGTGAATTGAAAAAAATATGTTTAATTTTGTTGTTCCAAGATTATAGAAACAGCTTTTTGGGGGAGCAGTGCTAAGGATTGGACCAAGCGGCATTCTACCTCCAAGCTACACATCCAGCCTTATTTTATTTATCTGGAAGCAAGGTCTCTAAGTTGCTAAGAGCCTTGCTAAATTGCTGAGGCTGGCTTTGAAACAGCAATCCTCCTGTCTCGGGCTCCCAAGTGCTAGGATTACAGATGTGTGACACCATGACACATGACAGCTTTACAATGCTCTTCTATTCTGGTGAAAGATTGTAGCTACAGAGAGACCTGGGAGCTGGGCATGGTGGCACACGCTTATAATCCCAGCATTCCGGAAGCTGAGACCCGGAGGATCGCAGTTCGCGGACAGCCTCAACTACGTAATGAGGCCCTCTGCAACTCAGTGAGACCCTGTTTCAAAATAAAGAATAAAAATAGGGCAGGGGGTATAGCTCGGAGGTAGAATGCCCCTGGGTTCCATCCCCAGACCCGCAAAAGAGAGAGACAGACAGACAGACAGACAGACAGACAGACACACACACAGACACACAGACACACAGACACACAGACACAGACACAGACACAGACACAGACACAGACACAGACCTGGGATCTGATCACTGCTGTTTTAATGATAGTGAGTTTGGAAAATCAGCTTCCCTGAGTCTCTACCTCCTGTCCTCATTTTTTAAGGTTCTTATGAAGATTAAACAAAAAATGTAAAAATAAATTGAAAATTTGGAAGCAAATTTAAGATGTTAATAATAATTTAGGTGCATTGGATGTGGGTGTAAAGTAGATCCTAGGAATATTGGTGTTTAAACACTGTACAAATTAGAGTAGTTTAATATTAGTTTGTGAAAATGGTATCTCTTCCTTTTGGAGCATAAAGTATGTGCAGTAACTAGACAAAATATGTATGGAGTTTTTTTTAGAATATTTCAACTCTTAAAAAATACCAGTGGTTTGACTACTTTTGTCCTAGGAATATCTGTATGGTCTTAGAAATGCTCTGAAAAATAGACTGTAAAAACTTAGAAATGATCTTATTTAGCTTGACATTGCATATTAACTTTTAATTAGTTTTACTTCTGAGTATTTGTGGTTTTAACATGGGTCCATTTTTAAACACAAGTCCTGTATAGGGAAAAATCTATATTTGAAAACATACAGTTAACTTTAGTCATAGCAGTAAAAAGTAACTTGAACATCAAAATTTACATGACATGAATATTAAGTGAAGGTTTTCTGTTCATTTCTATGTGTTTCCAGTCGGAATCTAAGCTTTATAATGGCTCGGAAAAGGACAGTTCAACTTCAAGCAAGCTTACAAAAAAAGAATCTCTTAAGGTTAGTTTTCATAGTTATTTCTAAAGAATAACTTGGGATTTGCATTTGCCTTTGAGAGTAGGCTAATAAATATGTGTGTGTGTGTGTGTGTGTGTGTTCCTAAAGGAAGATTAAAAATACCCAGCATGACAGATGAACAGGCACATATAATATGAAAAGGCCCCCTGATAAGACTCCATGACTGTCCTAGAGCAGACTGCTTCAGGCTTCAACTGGCCATACCAGGTGCTAAGGACTTGGCACCTTTTCACAGTTGGGAAGAGCCAAGTGGACACATCACTGTTGTAGAACACCTATACATTTCTGGCACCCATTGAAATTACATAATACAATGCTGGGTCATGAGCTGAATTTGACCCATGGTAGATAGTTTTCATTTGATCTGTATAATATTTTAAAAATTTAGCTGGGCGTGGTGGCACACACCTGTAATCCCAACATCTGGGAGGCTGAGACAGGAGGATTGCAGTTTGCCACCAGCCTCAGCTACTTAGTGGGGCCCTTTGCAACTCAGTGAGACCCTGTTTCAAAATAAAGAATAAAAAATTGGGATGGGGTGTAGCTCAGAGGTAAAATGCCCCTGATTCAATCCCTAGTATTGAAAATAATATTTTAGTCAATTAAAAATCCAGATTTCTAGTTTATTAAGAAATATGCAATGGAAAGCTTGCTTTCTGGAATGGCCATTGAACCCGGAGCTTAAGAAACACATACTTTCAACTGGCTCTGGTCCCATCTAGTCTGTTTTGCTCATTTGTGTCCTATTCCTGGTCCTATATGCATTTGCAACCTCATATTAAATCTGTTAACTTAGATATGCCTATTTCAAAAGACCAAAAGTCTAAAGTTTTTAGGTATAGGTGTGGTGGGTGGTGGTACCGGTGATGAAACCCAGGGACATTCTACCTCCGAGCTACCCCCTCAGCCTTATTTTTATTCTTTTATTTTTAAGCAGGGTCTCACTGAGTTGCAAAGGGCCTTACTAAGTAGCTGAGGCTGTCGGTGAACTGTGATCCTCCGGTCTCAGCCTCCCGAATACTAGGATTACAAGTGTGAGCCACCATGCCCATCTAGTATAGAATTATTAAAATTTGACTATGTATATATAGTCTCTTTCTATTAAATGCAAATTTTCTGGTAGATTTTAAAAATACCATAGTCACTAATAGGTTGTCATTACACTTTCCTCATCCAAATAACAACAAAGCAATAATAAGACTCTTAGTCCACTGTTCATTTTCTGTATTATCTCAGAAGTAACTTACTTATGAAGGTTAAAGAAACCACTTTGAGCCAGGTGTGGTGGCGCACGCTTGTAATCCCTGTGCTTGGGAGGCGGAGCCAGGAGGATCGCGCTGGTTCAAGCCAGCCTCACTGGCTTAAGAGACCCTGTTTCCAAATAAAAATATAAAATGGGTCTAGGAGTGTAGCCCGGAGGTAGAAGGGTTTCCAGGAACCCCAGTACCACCACACACACACACACACACACACACACACACACACACACACACACACGCACGCACATTTTGACCTTATGAATTCATCCAATCATGGTTTAACACTTTTCATTTTAGTATTAGAGCAAGACTTCTATTCACAACAATTGCAGCATTGTTTGTAAGCAAAAACTATTAACAAAGTAGATTTCTTTTTTTTTTTTTTTTTTTTTGGTGGTGGTGGTAGCCTTTCTATCTCCAGGCTACACGCCCAGACCTATTTTTACATTTTTATTTGGAAACAGGGTCTCCTAAGCCAGCGCCCGCGGCTGGCTTAGAACCTGCGCGATGCTCCTGTCTCTGCCTCCCAAGCACGGGGATTACAAGCGTGCGCCACCACGCCCGGCGACAAAGTAGATTTCTATCATAGCCAGCCAGCCTCTGTTTGAATCCTGATTCCACAATTTTCTAACTCTGTTCCTCTACCTCAGTTTTATCTGTAAATAATAAAGTTTATAATAGTTCTTTTTGAAAAGATTATTATGATGATTAAATGAAGTAATTGTGATACTGGCAAAGTCTTTAAAACAGAATGCTGTTGGTGTTTGCTTTCTCTACTCATATTAGGAATATTGTGGAACAGTTAAAAGAATAAGGTAGATGAGGAAACACTACAAAAAGTATTGAACAGGAAAACTTTTTTAATTGTTAAAAAAGAAAACTACAAACACTACATATTCTTTGCAGATTACATACATAGAAAAAGTCTGAAATGATAGTGTTTCTAAGGTTAACCATGGACAGTCCTGGGTATTAGAATAAAATAGGATGGAATAAAGGTCAATTTTAGCTTCATGTTCTATGAAATTTTTGCTGTGAGATTATATCTATGTACTATTACGTAATTTAAAAGAAAATTCTTAAGCCGCGCATGGTGGCGCACGCTTGTAATCCCCGCACTTGGGAGGCTGAGACAGGAGGATCGCGCAAGTTTGAAGCCAGCCTCAGCTACTTAGGTGAGGCTCTCAGCAACTTAGTGAGACCCTGTTTCCAAATAAAATGTAAAATAGGTCTGGGAGTATAGCCCAGAAGTAGCAAGCCTCTGGGTTCCACCCCAGTACCACCAAAAAAAATGGACTAGTAATAAAAAAAACACTAGTCTTAGACAACCTAAATTGTCTAAAAATTTCTCCCAGATATAAAACTGCCAAGTGATTTTTTAATTATAAGATTCAAGAATTCTAAAGAGGTTTAAAATTTTATCCTCTATATTCTGTGGTCCTTAAATTTTGAAAAAATGCTTCTTTTGAGTTTTTTTTTAACTTTTCTATTTGTATAAAACAGGTGCAAAAGAAAAACTACCGAGAAGAAAAGAAAAGAGCCACTAAGGAGTTGCTCAGTACAATCACAGATCCTTCTGTTATTGTTATGGCTGACTGGTTGAAGGTCAGTGTGTCTGAATCTTGAGCTCTGATTGCTGGGTGTTTACCTGAATGGGAAAGCCCAGAGTGTACCTAAAGCCCACAAGACTGCTAGTGTGATTGTTGTTCACTGCCATGGAAACTATTAATTGTACTCCAGAGGTTCTATGCTCCGATCTTAATAAGGAGAACTTTACTCTCTTAACAATAGGATTGAATATGTATTGCAGTTTTTTTTTTAAAAAGGCTTTGATTTGTTTGATATTATGTTGCCTAATACATGGTAAAGATGTTTTGCTTACTTAACTAAAATTATCATTTAGTATTATTGTAGACTTGGGATATACATTATTAAGAAAAATAGGTAAAGTTAATATGAAAGTTAGCTTTTAAGAAGCATTAATCATCTGACACATCTGCTATTTTCTTGCTCTCTTCTTTTGGCCTCTGGTTATTTTTATTCTTTGCTTTTATCTCAGTTACTCTGTCCTCTTACTCATTTTTCTCTGAGTAATAGATGGTAGGAATCTTTCGAACTAATCCTGTTTTTTTGTTTTTTGTTTTTTTTTTGTTGTTGTTGTTTTTGGTGGTACTGGGGATGGAACCCTTCTACCTCCAGGCTATTTTACCAGACCTATTTTATATTTTATTTGGAAACAGGGTCTCTTAAGCCAGTGCAGCTGGCTTCGAACCAGCGCGACCCTCCTGTCTCCGTCTCCCAAGCGCAGGGATTACAAGCGTGCGCCACTGCCTGGCTAAACTAATCCTGTTTTTAAGAGCGAACTTGTAAGACGGGGTGTAGCTCAGTGATAGAGTGCTTATTTGAGATCCTAGATTCAATCCCTAATACCAAAGGGGGGGGGATAAAGAAGAGTAAACTCCTAAGACTGACTCCCAGAAAATTTTCATACTTACATTCACCTAAGATTCGCCACTTCCTGAAGGTTTTCAAAACACTTTGCTCAAGAGTTGGTAAGACTTCAGTAACCCTTATGAGATATGTGTAGACGTTCTCTCATTAAAATCACTATCTAATGATAGTTGCCCTGAAAACTCAAGTACTACTGGTATTGTTGTTAATCTTATGCTTAAAATACTTTCTGACTTATTTGGCCCTACTTAAAATGTATTAGCTCCACATCTCACTTGTTTATCACAGTCACATGTACCTTGTATGAATCTCCTACACATACTCTGTTTGACTTTGAAACTTTACCTTCATTCTGATCATTTGTCCTCCATGTTCTATGATCACATCTCCAACAGCCAGAATGTTATCTCAGGGTGGTCTTTTCCTTTTGTTGCTCTTGTCTCACAATTTTTTACATATATACCTATTTTTCCTTAAATGTTTTCTCTTTTTTTTCCATGCCTACCTCCAAACTTTTCCTTTCTAAATATTTCTTGTTTAGAATTACTATGACCTGTCTGTTGTGGGGATTAAGGAGCCCTGTATTTATTTCATAATTCATGTTGTTGCCCTGAGCAAATAGATGTTTTATAATAAATAAAAATGAGGAAAATTCCTATTTTAATCTAAATATTTTATTAGCATCCTTTTCAGTATTGTGAATTCAGGAAGTTGCCAAGAAGCAATTTTAATAGAAATAGAAAGTGACAAAGTAAAAAGCCTGGCATGGTTGGTGCACACTTGTAATCCCAGTACTTGGGAGGTTGAAACAGGATGATCATAAATTTGCAGCCAGCCTCAGCTCCTTAGCAACTTAGTAAGACCCTGTTTCAAAACAAAGAATAAAAAATAGGGCTGGGAGTATATCTCAGAGGTAGGATGCCCCTGGTTCAATCCTTAGTACTGCAAGAAAAAAAAAGCGATAAAATAATTACAGACTTAATAATATAGCATTAGACCCCAGAATGAGAACATTTTACAAGAAAATTTGTGTAACCTGTGTTTCAGATTTTCCTCCAATAAATGGATATGGCATGCTTTATGTACCTATTAAGAACAAACTGTTTTAGTAATGGTACTTTTAGTGACTAGGGGAGGTTCTTTCTTCTTCCTACCATCACTAAATATTTAAGGAATGCCTGATACATGCCAGCAGTGTTTTTAGCACTGTTGACAAAGCAGCAAGGGGGAACATTTAGAAAAGGCAAAATAATCGTTTATTCACACAAATAAAACTACAGCTATAATATATGCTACCTAAAATAGGATCTCAAGACTAGAGAAATATATTTTAATGGCCTCTGACCTGGGAAACTGTCCCACTTAGTGCACTATTTTGAAACAGCTGGCCTTGTCTCCTACTCAAATTTAAGTTTTTCCTGGGTGTGGTGGCACACATTTGTCATTCCCAGCTACTCAGAGGCTAAGATTGGAGGATCTTGAATCCAAAACAAGTCTTGGCAACTTATCAAGACTTTGTCCCAAAAATTTTTAAAGGGATGGGTGTGGAGTATCTCAGTGCCAGATCTTACCTAGCATGTGTGAGGGGCTGGGTTTACTCTCTAGTAGCCATTCCTCCAACACTCAAATTAAGTTCCTTAGAAGCAGGAGTCATATCATTTTCACATCTATTTGCAGTGCTAGCCATGTGGTAGGTTTTAAAATATATATCTAAGTTTTATATGTTAAGGAACTCTACAACATCCCATTTACCATTAACCAGTTTGTATCTTATAGGCCAGAAAGAGAAAAAAAAAACAGACATATATTTTTATATAAACTTATCTTTCTATAGATTCGTGGTACTCTAAAGAGCTGGACCAAGTTGTGGTGTGTGTTGAAACCTGGGGTGCTGCTTATCTATAAAACCCAAAAAAATGGTCAATGGGTTGGAACAGTCCTTTTGAATGCCTGCGAAATCATCGAGCGTCCATCAAAAAAGGATGGCTTTTGTTTCAAACTTTTTCATCCTTTGGAGCAGTCTATTTGGGCAGTGAAGGTATGTAAGCACTTGTTAGATAAAAAGTAAAGATGTCAGTCTATGAGTAGAACTAAGTTATAAATCAAATGGTTGCTCTCTCTACCTACAATGAAATATGCACCAAAAGGTGCATATTTACCTTTCAGATCTAACTTAAGCAATTTTTCTAGAAAAATGTCCTGAATTTATGTTGCATCTTATTTTCTTATCCTTGGGATTTTCAGTTTATACTGATTTTCAATTTGTAGTCACTAACTTTTTTTAAAATATTTTATTTAACTGTGTTTTTTCTCTTCATCAGAATAACAATTTTTTTTTTTCCTGGTACTGGGGATGGAACCCAAGGGCATTCTAGCTCTGAGCTAGAATGCCTATTTAAAAATAGCTAGCCCTATTTTTATTCTTTTTTCTGAAGCAGGGTCTCACTGAGTTGCAAAGGGCCTCACTAAGTAGCTGAGGCTGACCCTCCTGTCTCAGCCTACCAAATGCTGGGATTATGAGCGTGCACTGCCACACCCAGCCAGAATGGTAAGAACTCTTAAGAGAGAAACTTAGCATTTATATTTTTTTGTGGCCTTTTCTATTGTTGGTGTGAATGTCTAATGGGAATTCAAGAGGCAGAAGCAATTCTACTTATTTTTAAGAGAGGCAGCTTTAAGGATGGGGCTCTAACATTTTTATAATGAAAAAAGCTTTGCTGTAGTCTCTTGGCGGCTATAAAAGCAGACGTAAGCAGGAAAATAGAAATGCCTTATGTGATTAATGAGATTCTATAAACAGCAGACATGCAATATAATATACTCAGTAAGTCAGTGAGTATATTAACTTTTGCTAGGTGATATTTAGTTTTTAGGAAGAATAGTTTACCCTTGAAAGGGCTAGCAAAATTTACCCTTTAGAACTCCTCCTTTAAGAAAAACCACCTGAGATTAGAGCTAACTCAAAGTAATTTCAGCTTTTTTGTTTGGTTTTGGTGGTGTTGCTTAATTAGGCAATATCCATATACCTAAGAAAAGACTTGGACTCTTAATTTCAGTAGTAGTCACTGCAGGAATAAATTTAGGATTACAGAATTTGTTCTGTTCTGGGATTAGGAACCTCTCACAGAAGAAAGAATGTAACTCATAGAACCTGTGATATTTTGT
Organism: Muscardinus avellanarius; assembly: GCF_963383645.1. Taxonomy (NCBI): domain Eukaryota; kingdom Metazoa; phylum Chordata; class Mammalia; order Rodentia; family Gliridae; genus Muscardinus; species Muscardinus avellanarius. The sequence goes on from NC_137797.1 coordinate 45,144,917, forward strand.
ACAGAATCTGTTATTTAGTCCTCATATGTATAAAGGGGATAGTTTTCTCTCATTGTAGAGAGATACCTTTTGAACACTAAAGACATTGCCTAAGTAATTTTTCTTTTTATTATTTTTTATTTTTTTATTTTTATTTTTTTTGCGGGTCTGGGGATGGAACCCAGAGGCATTTGACCTCTGAGCTACACCCCCTGCCCAATTTTTTTTATTATTTATTTTGAAACAGGGTCTCACTAAGTTGCGGAGGGCCTCACTAAGTAGCTGAGGCTGTCCGCGAACCACGATCCTTTGGTCTCAGCCTCCCAAATGCTGGGATTACAAGCGTGCGCCACCATGCCCAGCCTAAGTAATTTTTCTAGCACAAAGCCAAGATTAAAACCCAGGAGATCTAACTCTAGATTCTACTATAGACTACTTCTAGGAAATTATAACATTGTTTGAAAATGCCAAGGATATTATAGTATTTGTTAAAGCCATTTTTATTATTTTCCTATTTTTTTCATTTGAAATCTTCATCTTTACTTCTTAATGTTTATGCTTTTTGGAATCCATTTTCTTCTTAATCTGATAACCTTAATTAACCATTTCAAAACTACTTTTTAAATTATGCTTAGATATCAAAATTATAATGTAAATTTAATTCTTAGTTTTCTTTTCCCATAAGAACTATCTTTGCTTAAGTTTAGCCGCAGTAATACCAACAAGTTGTTGATGTTGTAACACCAAGAAACAACACAATTTCTTTTTCTTTTATACTTCTGGAAATATGAAATTAATTTTTATAGTGAATCTTTAAAAACGAGCATATCACTAATTGTGTAATAGAGATTTTTTTTTTCCCTAGACTGGGTCAAAATTCAGTTCTCCTTTTCTAGTGAATTATATTTCTAGCTGTTTTCTTTCAACTTCTAGAAATATAGTATTTGTTATCTAGTAGTATGTGTGGGATGGGAATTCTGTATAAAATTGGGTTTAAAGCCAGGTGTGGTGACGCACACTTGTAATCCCAGCGCTTGGGAGGCTGAGACAGGAGGATTGCACGTTTCGAAGCCAGCCTCAGCTACTTAGTGAGGCTCTCAGCAACTTAATGAGACCCTGTTTCCAAATAAAATATAAAATAGGTCTGGGAGTATAGCCCAGAGGTAGAAAGCCTCTGGGTTCCACCTCAGTACCACACACACACACACACACACAAAAAAAAAAAAAGGATTTAATGTGGTAAATTTTAGGTTATCTTCAATATATTAGAAATATATAAAGATTATATTTAAGTGATGGCAACTGCCATTTTTTAAAATTTTCTGTTAAGAAGGTATATTTATTGGAGAAGAAAATTTCCTTAATACTTAATATTTGTATTCTCCAGAAGGATGAAATCAAAGCTTATTATTGTTTTTATATTATAATCTGAGCCCACATTCGATTAATAATATAGAATTAATATCTCCTAATACTTACTGTACACAATTTATTTTGTTATTAAGGGTCCAAAAGGTGAAGCAGTTGGGTCCATAACTCAGCCCTTACCTAGCAGTTATTTGATCATCCGAGCTACTTCAGAGTCAGATGGTAAATATAGTTTTTAATGGATTAGATTTTGGTTCTCATTTTTAAGGGTTTATTTTATGTACCATTTTGTATTGTCTTTAGAAGTTACCTGTTTTTACTAAGACACTTACAGAAGAAACATTGTAATCATAAGTTTTTAGAATACTAAATATGTTACTCTGGTAAGCAGAGAAATCTAATCAGAAGGCAGCATCATATAATTGCTGTGTTAGCTTCTCTGAGTTTTTTTTATCTTCCACTGGCACATCACCACATTTTGACTTAGTGTTCTTTGTGGTAATTATCATTTTAGAGATACATTTAATCTATATTTATAGTTCATCAAATATTAACATGTAAATATTAATATGTATGAGGCACATATATACTTTCTGGTTATATTTTACATAATAAGACATTAAAGTACAAACACTTTTATTCCACACTAAATAACATCATAATTAATTCATAAAGAAAATATGGGGAGAGTAGAACTTATTTACATGAAATTGAGAAGGTACTTTAAAACCTTGATAATTGATAGTGGATCTCTATTTTCATGTTATATAGTTTATAATAGCTTGTTGTAGTGATTCTTATGGCTCTCCAAAGTTGACTTTTACCAAAAGATAAATTTTTAAATTAAAGTATACAGTTGTATTTTTATATGAAAATGTTTGACATGGCTTATATTTCCATCCAATCTTGAAACAAATATGAATTTTAAGAGCACTTAAACATATATTAACAGTTCTCTGCTAGTGTAGTTCTAGTATAAAAAATAAATCTATTAGTAACTTTCTTAACAAGTGTGGCAGTTAATGGAAGCATTGCATATATATAAGAAGAATAGATGCTAAGTCAGGAAATAGCTTATCATCTATATTTTAGATAGTATATTCATAGTAGAAATATAATCCCTTCAGTATACTTTATACCTTACTGGGTACCTTCAAACTATGCTGTATGTTATTGTTCTAAGGTTTGAAAAATAAAGTTCATTTATTTGATTAGGTAAGCTTGCTATTGCATGCTGTATACTTTTCATTTATCAGTGGTTTCTAGATACTTGATATATAGAAAGCCTTTGTAAAACGAAGATTGCATTAAGAAATCCTAGCAAGATTTTATGTTCAAATTAACTTTTCCAGTGTGTGTTTCTCAAAGAAATTATAGCATGTTTATATATTATAGTGCTAAATTAAGGTAGATGTTAAGTTTCATACTTTCTTTTATTATACTGCTTATAAAATCTGTGTTCTTCTAGGAAGGTGCTGGATGGATGCCTTGGAGTTGGCTTTGAAATGCTCTAGTCTTCTTAAACGTACAATGATCAGAGAAGGGAAAGAGCATGACCTGAGCATTTCATCCGATAGCACACATGTGACTTTGTATGGCCTGTTACGTGCTAACAATCTCCATAGTGGTGACAACTTCCCGTAAGTAGATGCTAATTTGGTGATGAGTTCAGAAGCCATGTTGTTCACTGTGTTAGTTGACAGTCCTCATAGTTTGGTAATGTATATAGGATTAAAGTCTTCTTATTGCTAGGCTAGCTGGTACATGCCTATAATCCCAGTGACTCAGGAGGCTGAGGCAAGAGAATAGCAAGTTTGAGGCCAACCTGGGCAACTTACTAAGGCCCTGTCTCAAAATGAAAAATTAAGGCCGGGCGTGGTGGCGCATGCTTGTAATCCCCGTGCTTGGGAGGTGGAGACAGGAGGATCACGCAGGTTCGAAGCCAGCCGTGTAGGCTGGCTTAGGAGACCCTGTTGCCAAATAAAAATATAAAATAGGTCTGGGAGTGTAGCCCGGAGATAGAAGGGTTTCCAGGAACCCCAGTACCATCAAAAAAAAAAAAAAAAAAGAAAGAAAGAAAAAAGAAAAATTAAAAAGGACCCAGAATGTATCTCAATAGTAAAGCACCCCTGGGTTCAATCTCCAGTACCACCAAAACAACAAAAAAAAAAATTGCCTGTCTTCATGCATGTGACTTGATGCCTTTAAAATTTATCTGCTATGATCAGGTATAGAATTTGTTCTCCTTATTTCAGACAATATGAAATCACTCTATCTCTCCCAATTACAATTATGCTGACCATCCAACTTGGTTTTTTGCTTGATACTTTTTCCATTAAGGATGATTTCTTCTCCTCCTTCCTCTTCTATCACAATCCAATATATTTCTCAAAGACCAGTTTCAAACATCAATTACATCATGGCCGGGCATGGTGGCGCACACTTGTAATCCCCGCGCTTGGGAGGCAGAGACAGGAGGATCACAGGTTCAAAGCCAGCCGCGCTGGTTTAAGAGACCCTGTTTCAAAAATATAAAAAATAGGTCTGGGAGTGTAGCCCGGAGGTAGAATGGCTTCCAGGAACCCCAATACCACCAAAAAAAAAAAAAAAATTACATCATATGTGAAGGTTTTTCTGCCTCTTAATAATGAGACATCCTGTGCCTTTTTATTGCTTTCATGTAGCACTTTTTTTTTTTTTTGTATCTGCACTGGATTTACCATGCATGATATTTTTGGAATTGTCTTATACTGTTTGACGATTTAAGCTGGAACTGTATCCAGTTTGTGGTTTTATCCCATTCATTGTAGTTAATTCTAAGGTATTTCTTCTCCAAGGTCACTGGGCAGCATTGCACAGACTTTGTTCAGGTGCTGGTCTCTCTGTTGCTTTGTAGGAAAACCACTAGATTTCTCTTTTCCCTCCCTACCTCTCACTCCTGATCTGCAGTTGCTTATTCCTATGGGCATTAAGGTTCCTTTCTCAAGGTTAAGACTGATAACTTTCTTCTCCATGTAACCTGAGGTGAACCTTTAAAAATGTTCAGTCCTTTTGCTCAACTCTTTTTAAAACAACATTGAAACTTCCATGGCATAACCCTTTACATCCTTTCTTTGCAGATCTACAATCTGAGATTGTCTTAATCCTAAATTCCAAGAGCCTGAATGAAATAGGACAGGAGTTGGGGTGAGGCCACTGATATAGGAATGGGCATTTGTTGGAATGTCTTGTCAAAATTCCCTCCACCCCTTTGTGTGTATTATTTACCCCCTAGTTGCTTTAAGTGAGAATAAGGTGAAAACAGCAGAATTTATCCATTTTATGTTATAGGCATATTTTCTTAACCTGAAATTTCCATTTCCAAGTCTCCCTAAAATGTTTTACTCGTGGTTAATCCTATCAGACAAGCATTAAGTAGAAATGAATACAGTTACTTACCTTTTCCATTTTTTCATCTTATTCCTAGACTTTGAGTAACTTCTGAGATCTTTACAGGTAGAAAATCATAGTTCATCTGAGTTCACTTTAGAACCTGATAATCTTGATATTGTGTGTGTGTGTGTGTGTGTGTGTGTGTGTGTGTGTGTATTTTATATATGTATATATGTGTATGTGTATGTAGGTATATGTTTAAGCCCAGAAGTGAGTGACTTTCTTCAAGTGATAATATTTACAAACCTAGAAGAAAGATCTAGTAAGGGGTAATCTGAATTTTTGCTTTTGGAAAATTTTTAGCCTAGAGAGTAGGGAGAAAAAGAGCTCAAAGCACCATCTTTTGACATCTCTTCAGATTTGTTTTGTTTTGTTTCCTCTGTGGTACTGTGTATTGAACCCTGATGCATTCTATCTTTTAGGTACACCTCCAGCCCTATTTTATTTTTTATTTTGAAACAGAATATTGCTAAGTAGTGGAGTGTCTCACTAAGTTCCTGAGACTGGCTTTGAACCTGAGATTCTCCTGTCTCAGCCTTCCAAATGCTGGGATTACAAGTGTGTGCCATCATGCTCCCAGGTTTCTGTTTCTGTTTAACTTATTTGAGCCTCTATTTACTAATCTATAAAATAGAAATAGTATTACCTGTCTCAAAGGATTTGAACACTAAATGAGCTGAACTATATAAAACACTTAGAAAAGTGCTCAGCACATGATAAATCCACAGTAAATGTTATGTTATTCCAATTTATAAGTTATTCTTTTATTCTTCCTCCTAATAATTCCCTTAAGGTTAAATGATAGTGAAATTGAACGACAGCATTTTAAGGACCAAGATATGTATTCTGATAAATCTGACAAAGAAAATGATCAAGAGCATGATGAGTCAGACAATGAGGTGATGGGGAAGAGTGAAGAAAGCGACACAGACACATCAGAACGGCAAGACGACTCCTATATTGAACCCGAGCCTGTTGAGCCTTTAAAGGAGACCACCTACAGTGAACAGAGTCATGAGGAACTGGGAGAGGTAAAAGGCTATTTTCAGATTCTGGTTTTCTAAAATTTTAGAAATTTCCAAATGATCCGGGCGTGGTGGCGCACGCTTGTAATCCCTGCGCTTGGGAGGCAGAGACAGAAGGATCGCGCAGGTTTGAAGCCAGCCACGCTGAAGCCAGCCACGCGCGCTGGCTTAGGAGACCCTGTTTCCAAATAAAAATGTAAAAATAGGTCTGGGAGTGTAGCCCGGAGGTAGAAGGGCTTCCAGGAACCCCAGTACCACCAGAAAAAAAAAAAAAAAAGAAATTTCCAAATGAAATTGTAGATATTATTTGCCTAGTATATTGTTTATTTTCCTAAAAGAGGATTATTTATATGGTACTTTATCTTAAAAGGTCCATACATATAAAATATATCAGAATTTATAAGCAACTAAGCATATATACAGTCTATTAAATTCAGAGTTAATATTTTCTTCAGATTTGCTTTTGAAGTAGGACACTGTCTGATGTCATTGCCAGGTGCAAGTAAATTGCAAGGAAGTACGAATTTATAATGTTTAAAAAGTAAATATAGTATAAAACCATAGGACACAAATCTTTTGTATCTATTGCTCACTTTGATTCTCTTGTAGCTCCTTTTTTATTGAAGTTTTATAGCTATAGACTTTATTACTTAAAGGGCTGTTTCCACATTTTAAGATTGCTTGAAATAATTCTAAACAATTCATATGTTCAACATTAGCTGTCTTATTTTTATAGCTATACGTCTTGAAGTAAACTTAGTGTTGTATGTTTTGTTAATTGCTAAAGGCAGGTGAGGCTTCTCAAACAGAAACTGTGTCTGAAGAAAACAAAAGTCTTATATGGACACTGCTGAAACAAGTCCGTCCTGGCATGGATCTGTCCAGGGTGGTTCTGCCTACATTTATTTTGGAACCCCGTTCTTTCCTGGATAAACTTTCAGATTACTACTATCACGCAGATTTCTTGTCTGAGTAAGTATACTCTTATTTCTTAAAATAAAAGATACTTTATAATTTCAGGGATTTTCACAGGTGCTGCTTTTAGTGATTATTATTTAGTGATTATTATCCATAGTCAGGCTTTCATAAATGAGATGCCATTCTCTCCTCTGCACTTTTGTAGTGACATAAATAAAAGTGTATTTAGCTGGGTGTTGTGGCACATGCTTGTAATCCCAGCATTTGGGAGACTGAGACAGGAGGGTCGTGGTTTGAGGACAGCCTCAGCTACTACTTAGTGAGGTCCTTTGCAACTCAGTGAGACCCTGTTTCAAAATAAAGAATCAAAAATGGAACTGAGGGTATAGCTCAGAAGTAGAATGCCCCTGTGTTCTGTCCCCAGTACAAAAGGGGGGGGAGGTGTATTTAATACATTCTGTAATGTTTCCATTTATGAAATTGATTTGAGAGATTGCAAACTTGAAGAAGACAGGAATTCTAGCCCTTATAGGCCCACACTGCTACTATAGACTTCTTAAACTGTTCACTAACTTGACACAGGAAAAGGCAATTGGCATTTTTCTCCCCTATTTAAACCCTCATTCAGGACCTATCCTGGGGCTTGTGCTTTTGTTTGTACTTCTCTCTCTGCACGACCTGTGTGTAACTTACCACAACCAGAATGACCTGCCAGTTGCTGGCTTTCAGTGTAAATCCCTTCTCTGCTTTTCTTCTAAAGCTGTCAGCTAATCCTGATTGTAATTCTGAAGAAGGCAGACATAGGGAGGTGGGATGGGAGGGTGTCTTTTCTGTCCCAAGTGTTTTTTGTTGTTGTTGTTGGTTTTTGGGGGGTTTTTTTGAGAACCAGTAAACTTTACAAAGAACAGCAGCTCTGTGCCCACTTGGCCCGCATATCATCTGATTTCCCCATTCCAACAGCAGAGGTGTTTTCTATGATACTAAGTGCTGTGTTTTCTGTGATACTAAGTCCTGACCCTGTGACTTGATTTTTAGAATATGCATCAGTGTCTCTTTTCAGTTCCTGTTTATTAATTACATTGGTAAACACTGAAAAAAAGTTGAAATCTGAGTCAAAAGATAATTGATAAGCTATGGAAAAATTTTGCAGATTATGTTGTAGACAACATGTTAACTCCCTAAATAAATGGAGCTCTTATAAATTTAATGAAAATGCTCAAAAATGTATAGAAAAAGAAAAGGAAGAAATGATTACCAATTACATAAGTGAAGAAATATAAACAACCCTTAAATATATAAAGCCTCATTCAAAGTAAGAAAAATGTAGAATCAAACTGCAGCAAGATAGTATTGTTCATTCATCACATTGACAAAAAATCCAAAACCTTTTGTACACAAATCTGCTATCTTCTATAGTTCTTTATTTTATTTGTCTAAAAATTCATTTCTGTAGGAGAATACTACAGGTTTCTATGAGTCATACCAAGATCTCCTTGAGAGACATCCATTTTCACAAATAGAAAGGTTGCCTTTTTCTAGCAACAAATACTGTTACCAAGGCTCTTTGAGGCAAGTAGACTCTCATGAGTCCCATGAGTGATACAAACTAGGATAGTACCTTTAAATAAAGTCTGACAGTATTTTCTAAAGTTATTGGTGCCATTCATCCTTTGATCAAATAATCCTGCTTCTATGAATAACTCCTGTAGATACAATCCCAATATACCAAATTACATCACAAGATTGTTGTAGCAGGGTTTTTAATAGTAAAAATTAGCTATAGCGCAAGTGTCCAGATATAGTTGACTGGTTAAAAAATGTGTGGTACAAGTTGGGTGTGGTGGTTCACAGTTGTAATCCCAGTACTTGGGAGGCTGAGACAGGAGGATTGCAGGTTTGCTGCCAGCCTCAACTACTTAGTGAGGCCCTCTACAACTTAGTGAGACCCTCTTTCAAAATAAAGAATAAAAAAATACAGCTGGGAGTATAGGTTGGAGGTAGACTGTCCTGGGTTCAATCTCTAGTGCTACCAAAAAAAAGTGTCATGCATATACAAATGTAAGGAAAAGCTCTAAATTGACATAAAAGGACCTCCTGCAAAAACAGAAACAAACACACACACACACAAAAAAAAACAGAGTACAGATAAAGAGTGTGTAGTTTGCTACTTTTTTGTGGGGGGAGGGGGTACTGGGAATTGAACCAATTCTATCTCTGAGCTACATCCCCAGCCTTATTTATTTTATTTTTTTAATTTATTTTGAAACAGGGTTTCACTAACTTGCTGAGGCTCACTGCAAACCTGCTATACTCCTATGTCAGCCTCCCAAGTACAGGGATTACAAACATTTACTATTACACCCAGCTGCTATTTTTTTTTTTTTTTTTAGAAAAACAGAACTATTTAAAAGAAAACTTAACCTTAAAAAATTTAACTATAGGAGATAAATAGAAACAGTTTAGAGAGATAGAGCAATATAGTATACTATTGCATCTTGTTTTGACTTTTGAACTATGTATATACAAAATTTAAGATAAAATTGTACAGTAGGAGATTTTAAACCTAGTAGAAAGCAGTCAGGTGTGACTCAAGAAAAGTACATCCTTTCAATTTGACAAAGTGTTAGTATGTCCAAGCCTAGTCCCTGTCATCTCACCCTTTATCTTCAAAAGTTACACTGAACTGCCATACACGCTTGTGAAATACAAATTCCTTTTTATAAATAAGAAGGGCATAAGTAGTTATAAACAAAAAAAAAAACAGACTACTTATCAATAGAATTCATTTCTAACATTCACAATCAATGTTTTTTGGAACATTGCAACAGTGGCCAAATGTTGTGGCACCTGCAGATTTTTTCTACACAATGAAAAACACGCTTTTGATTATCTATTATACTGGTAGTTTGTTCACTCTGGTGAAATCAGTCAGGAGCACATAAGTGGAGGTAGGTCAAAGGATAAAAGTTGGTAAAACCATTATGATCAATTAAAATTATTTTTACTTTTCTTTCATACTTGTAATTTGAAACTTGTAAGTTTTTTTTTTTGTTTTTTTTTTGGTGGTACTGGGGTTCCTGGAAGCCCTTCTATCTCTGGGCTACACTCCCAGACCTATTTTCTTTTTGGAAACAGGGTCTCTTAAGCCAGCGCGGCTAGCTTCGAACCTGCGCGATCCTCCTGTCTCCACCTCCCAAGCGCAGGGATTACAAGATGCGCCACTACACCTGGCCGAAACTTGTAAGTTTTGTAGTAGAGACTGCAAACCCATACAATACTATGATCAGGAGGTAAATGGGAGAAGCTAACATCAGCTTGCTGTCCTCCCTCCATGTGCTACAGCACTGATCAGTTATCATGGATCTGTAACATCATGTACTGAGAGTGGCGTCAGGCACGTACACATTGGCCCTTCATTGGCATGTGGGGCCAAAGACCAGATGAATTGTTGATAGTGGGCTTTTTAAAAAATTTTTATTTGTGCATTGAAGTCATACATCTTAATGAGGTACAAGATGTTGGAGGCATACATGCATACATCTCCCAATTAGTCCTTACCCAATTCCCATACCCTTCCCTCCCCTGCCCTCCTCATGTTTGACTTAGTGATTGACTTTGATGTGTGTGAATTTAGAGAATTTCCCCTCTCCCATCCCCTCAGTTAGGTCACCTTATTTGTTCATCTTTAGTATCTTGACCTTGTGGGCTCAACATTGCTTATAGGTATTATGTAGTACATGAATTTTGAAATTAGTTTTTTGTTTTTATATTTAGTCACAATTTCTCACAGAACCCCTTGCTACATTTCAGATTCTGAGAACTCCATTTGAGAAAACTTGGGTTTGTACTGGTTCCAAAAATTATTTCAGCAAAGACCTGGGTGATGCATCAAGTAGAAAAAAATGAGGATTAAAGATATCAGATTAAAATTGGAAATTGAGCCGGGTGTGGTGGCGCACACTGTAATCCCCACGCTTGAGAGGCAGAGACAGGAGGATCGAGCAGGTTTGAAGACAGCCTTGCTGGCTTAAGAGACCGTGTTTCCAAATAAAATATAAAATAGGTCCGGGAGTGTAACCCAGAGTAGGAGGGTTCCATCCCCAGTACCACCAAAAAAATAAAATAAAATAAAATTGGAAATTGATTTACATGGTTGTTTTGCTATCTGTTTTAAATATTTTATTTTCCAATTATATCTCAAACCTAGTTATTAGTTGAAAAATATGAGGGAGAATTTGTGACATATCCTATAAAATTTTTATGTTCATCATTTTGCTTTTTAGGGCTGCTCTTGAAGAAAATCCTTATTTCCGTTTAAAGAAAGTAGTCAAATGGTATTTGTCAGGATTCTATAAAAAGCCAAAGGTAATATTGATAGTTTATTTAACTTTTTATGAATTCTTTATTTTTGTGTGATCTTTAGAATATTCATTGTTATTAGCAAAATCACAAAATACTTGATTTATTTTGGTTAAAGTTATTTCCAGCCAGGTGTGGTGGCGCACACTTGTAATCCCCGTGCTTGGGAGGCAGAGACAGGAGGATCGTGCAGGTTCAAAGCCAACCGTGCTGGTTTAAGAGACCCTGTTTCCACATAAAGAAGTATAAAATAGGTCTGGGAGTGTAGCCTGTGGGAGTGTAGCCCGGAGGTAGAAGAGCTTCCAGGAACCCCAGTACCACCAAAAAAAAAAAAAAAAAAAGTTATTTCCATTTTATATCATGAAAATTTTATTTACTGTGAAATTTTATAAGCATGATCAGTTCAACCTGTTTGACTTGTTTAAACTATTTTGAATATTCTGTATTTGCAGTTTGAAACTTCTGTTTGTTTCTTTTACTAGGGACTGAAGAAACCTTATAATCCTATACTTGGTGAGACTTTCCGTTGTTTATGGATTCATCCCAGAACAAACAGCAAAACTTTTTATATTGCTGAACAGGTATTAGAAGTGAATGTTATAAAACCAAACTTATCTAGAAGTCATTGGGATATTGTTGTAGTTAACTTAGTAAACTCAATCATAGTTGTTTAACCTTTCTTATTAGTGAATATTTGGTAAGCATTTAAACTTTAGTACTATATACTATGGAATACCATACTTCTAAGCATTACTCTTACAAGATCACAGAATTCTTTGGCCAAATATAAGTCTTTATTTTTTCCTACACTACCTCCCCACTCTTTTTATGTACTTATTTTTGGCCAAATTCATATTTCCAAAATGCCTTTTTGATCATGTTCAGAATTCTTCAATGGTTCTCTAAGTCCAAAGTCAGATTTATACCACATTTGTTTGGCATTCAAGTTCCTCCAGTTTAAAAAAAAATTTATTTTTCTTCAAATTAAATGCCTTTCTAGATAGGCAGACCTATACACTCATAACTAGGCAACTTGATCTTAGACTTTTATGCCTCATTATTTTTACATTTAATTCTCTCACCCAACATTTCTTCTCATCTCTTCATTTAAAAAAAGGAAGAAAAGGCCGGGCGTGGTGGCGCACGCTTGTAATCCCCACGCTTGGGAGGCGGAGACAGGAGGATCGCGCAGGTTCGAAGCCAGCTGTGCTGGCGTAAGAGACCCTGTTTCAAAAATATAAAATAGGTCTGGGAGTGTAGCCCGGAGGAAGAAGGGCTTCCAGGAACCCCAGTACCACCAAAAATAAAAAAAAAGGAAGAAAGAAAACTCTGACCTGCCCAGTTTTCACTATATAATAACTGTAGCTCCCCGTGACTTTATCCCTTACTCAAATGTCTGTATTATTTTTTGTATGATTATCCATTAAGCTATTATTTTAACACTTGTATTGTTTACTTTATTAAAGAATTTTTCTCTAGTTGTTAAGAAAGGAAATAATTAAATCTGTATACACTCCCCTCCTTAATGACACCTCTTTTTATTGTACATATATAGTAGGCAGTATGAAAATATTTCTTAGGGGTTTTTTTGAGAGTTTTGTTTATTTCCTGGTACTGGGGATATAACTCAGAGCTTGCTTGCTTATTTATTTAATCATTCATTCATTCATTCAATTTGAGATGAGGTCTCACTGTGTTGTCTGCACTGGTCTCTAACTCCAGGACTAAAAGGTTCCTTTTACCTCAGCTTTCAAGTAGCCCAGACTATAGGTACACATCACCAAGCCCATCTTAATTTTTTAACTTTCATTCATTTAAACTTGTGTACATATGTTTTCATGATTCTCTCATTTCCACTGACTGCATAAACATGAGGAATGTGATGTTCTCTCAGTAACAGTGGCTCCTTATTATAATAATTTTCACTGTTGAATATAAGGAGGGTGAGAAGACCCTGTGTCCTTTGAAAGCCTCCCTCCACCTGAGAGATTTAGGAATATGCCCCTTAAGTTGAAAACACTTATCTGTATTCATTTTTAAATTTTAATGATTTTATCACCTTGCATTTTAATTCATTAAAATTTTTTCCAAAAAATTGAGAAGTTGAATTTTAGCTTTGCCTCATTTTAAAAAAACATAAGGTAAGAACTAAACTGAAAACATAAATTATTAGAATAACATTTGTCAAAGCATCTGTTTCCTGCAACCAATTTAATAATCCATATAAATAACGAAGAATATCAATTATCCACTGTTGTGTAACAGATTGATGCCAAAATTGAATGAATTGAGACAAAATTTATTCTATAATGAGGTTCTGGAGCCTGGGAGTTGTGTGGCTCAGTGGTTCTAGATCAGTCTTTCATGCACCTGCAGTCACAGGTCAGCTAGTTATGCCTTCACCCACAAGCTCAACTGAGCTGAAAGATTCACTTTTCCAAGCTCCTCCCATAGCTGTGGCCAGTATTGGGGGAGGAAGGAGAAAGAGACTTGAAAGCTTGCCAAAGCAAAAGCTGTATTATAACCTAATGTTAGAAATGGTACACTATCATTTCCACACAAACCATCTTTGGTTCAGTGTAAGAGGGTCCTGCCTCATATTGTGAATACTAGAAAATGGATTTTCTTGGGATGCAGAAAACTAGCTGTTATAACTATCAATATTTAACTTTTTAATTAACAAATATTTCTTTGCATTATAAGACTTGAATTTTTATAATAGCAAAATATTATGTTTATTTTTGTTATATTGTATTTTTTTTTTCCTATGTTCAATAGGTGTCCCATCATCCACCAATATCTGCCTTTTATGTTAGTAATCGAAAAGATGGATTTTGCCTTAGTGGTAGTATCCTGGCTAAGTCCAAGTTTTATGGTGAGTTTCCCCCATTCCTATCCTGTACCTTTTTCAGAGAGGAAGTATTTTCTGGAGTTTTTGTTTTATGATTTTTTTTTACAAATCAAATAAATGTTATTAACTTGTTTTCAGCAAGGAATTTATATGCCACTTTAAATGCCTTTACTTAGATAATTACATTTTTGCCCATTCTTAATTAGAGGCATGGCTCATTTCATATAATTATTTATCACATGTGTATAAATTCGTCACAAATATCACTTATGAAAAGACATAATAATTGCCCACTGTAGTTCTCTAAGAGGGGAGAGTGTGTAGGATGTATAGGGATATACACAAGCTGTGTGCATGTATGTTTTTAACACTTTGGAACTCACTGTGATTTATAATTGCAATGCACTAATAAAATAATTTTTTGCATGCTTGTAATCCCAGCATTCGGGAGCCTGAGACCTGGAGGATGGCGGTGCACAGACAGCCTCAGCTACCTAGTGAGGCCCTCTGCAACTCAGTGAGACTCGGTTTCAAAATAAAGAATAAAAAATAGGGCAGGGGATGTAGTTTGGAGGTTGAATGCCCCTGGGTTCCATCCCCAGACCCTCAAAAAAAAAAAAAAAAAAAAAAAAAGCTCAATCTAAGCCAGGTGGTTCGAGGACAGCCTCAGCTACTTAGGCCCTTTGCAACTTAGTGAGACCCTGTTTCAAAATAAAGAATCAAAAATAAAGCCGAGCGTAGTGGCGGACACTTGTAATCCCAGCATTTGGGAGGTTGAAACTGGAGGATTGTGATTGCGGTTCACAGACAGCCTCAGCTACTTAGTGAGGCCCTCTGCAACTCAGTGAGACCCAGTTTCAAAATAAAGAATTAAAAAATAGGGCAGGGGATGTAGCTTGGAGGTTGAATGCCCCTGGGTTCCATCCCAGACCCGCAAAAAAAAAAAAAAAAAAAAGAATCAAAAATAGGGATGGGGGTGTAGCTCAGAGATAGAATGCCCCTAGATTCCATTCGCAGTACCACTCACACACAATAAAAGCTCAGTCTAGATTAAAAGCATCATAAAAAAATATATAGTCAACTTCATACTCTCTTTGTGTGTGTGTGGTACTGAGGGTAGAACCCAGGGGTTTTTCTACCTCCAGGTTATACTCCCAGATCTATTTTTTTTTTTTTTTTTCAGGCTTTACTTGGAAACAGGGCCTCACTAAATTGCTGAGAGCCTAAGTAGCTGAGGCTGGCTTCGAACCTCTGCAATCCTCTTGTCTCAGCCTCCCAAGCACTGGGATTACAAGTGTGCACCACCACACCCGGCAACTTCATACTCTGAAAGTGAAAACTGAGCAGTTTCAACCTAAAATCAGAAATAAGACAAATATGTTTACTCTCATTACTTTTATAAAAAATTATATTAGAGGTCCTAGCCAAAGCAATAGTCAAGTTAATGAAAAGGCAGGAAAAGAAGTTAAACCACTTACAATAATCTGATCTACATAGAAAAACTTAAAGAATATACAAAAAGGCTAATAGCACAAATAATTAAATTTAGTATGGTCTCAGAATACACAATCAAAACAAAATTCAGTTGTATTCCTAGTTGTATTCATTTCTATATACTAGAAATGAATCCTGCAGAATGAAATTTAAAGAACAAAAACAATTCCAATTAGGAAAATATTTTAAGAATTAAGTACATACAAATAAATTTAATGAAAGATATCTTAAGATTTGCCCATTGAAATTTACAAAATATTGCCGAAGACAATTAAGGGAAACTTAACTGAAAAGATATACTGTCAGTATATTAAAATATTTAATGTTAAGGTGATGCATTTATCACCAAATCTATAGTTACCAAAGTAACTATAGTTACCAAAAATAACTATAGATTTAGCACCTACAGATCAAAATCCTAACAGGAGTTTTTGAAGAAACTGACAAGCTCGTTCCAGAATTGCACCAAATAAGCCGCCAAAATAATTTTAGCAGAAAAAGATAGGTCTCTCCCTGCCTTATTTTAATATAAAACAATAATTAATACAGTGTGGTGATGATATATAGATATATCAACCTGCATACATTTATCATCAAATAAAAACTGACACAGAGAAATGATCCAAAGTTAAACATATGCTTAGCATAAACTTAGAAATTCTAGTTTTACATACTTACCCATGAAAAATGAAAATACACATCTACACAAAGACTTATACATACATTTTCACAGATTTCTACATAAATGTTCACAGCATTATTCTCAGTAGTCCAACACTGAACATAACCTAAGTAACCATTAACTAGTATAGAAATACCACAACTCGATTATACTTACTAGCAATAATACCATAGCATAAGTGAAATAGGTCATTGTATGTAAATTATACATCAGTAAAGTTGAGGATGCATGGAGAAAAGCTAGAAGCAATTACTGTGAGATTTTATCATCCATTGCATTTTGGTGGTGGGGTGTGTGTGTGTATGAATGTACGTGTGCTACTGGGGATTGAACTTAGACATTCTACCTCCAAGATAGATTCTCCAGCTCTATTTTTTATTTGGAAACAGGGTCTCACTAAGTTGTAGAGAGATGGTGGCAAGCCTGTGATCCTCCTGTCTCAGCCTCCCAAGTACTGGGATGTACAAGCATGCACTACCATGCATGGCTTATTCATATTTTCTTATTTTAAATTGACTGTAGGATTATAATGTTATAACTTTGTAAAGCTTGAAACAACTAATTTATGTGACTTACAAAAATGTTTTTATTCAAAAAAGACAAATTGAGCTCTACAGTTAACTCTTTTGTTGGATATTACACGTTTGGGATTTTTCCATATGACCGTCTTAAAACAACAAATGCACAAATATACCTTTTGAAAGTACTCATAAAAATGAGAATATAAATCAAATAATGTTTTGGGTATAAAGTAATGAATATATATTTGTACACATTGAGAATGAGATTTTTAAGATATTTCACTGCAGGTATCTGGTAGATATTCAAAATATATTTGTTTTATTTAAAGTAGTTGAAATTAGTTGTGTAAAATTTTATAAACAATTCTTGTTTCAGGAAACTCTTTGTCTGCAATATTAGAGGGAGAAGCACGTTTAACATTTTTGAATAGAGGTGAAGATTATGTAATGACGATGCCATATGCTCATTGTAAAGGTAAAATCTTTTTCCTACTTAAATATTTCTTAAGCCTTCATTGTAAGTAAATGTATGTGATTATAATTTGTTAAACTTTAAGATTGAAGAAATCAGACCTATTTTGTTGAAAGCATTTTTAGTTCACAGGTACTTAATATTATTATTATCTGCTGAAGACTTTTGCAGTAAATTACTCTACACATAATGTACTTTTTGTGGCATATTCTAGTTGGAAGGGGCCTATTTATAATAATGGGATTATTTTGTACTACTTCCTTATGGGAAGGTTTTGAAATTTTATGAAATTGCCCATTATTTTAGAATCCTTAAAAGTGATTTTATGTGATCTTCCTGCACCACCACCCATTTTAAAATTTTGACTTGATCATTTTCTTTTTTTTTTTTTTTTTTTTTTTTTTTTTTGTGGGTCTGGGGGTGGAGCCCAGGAGCATTCAATCTCCGAGCTACACCCCTTGCCCTATTTTTTATTTTATTTTATTTTATTATTTTGAAACCAGGTCTCACTGAGTTGCAGAGGGCCTCACTAAGTAGCCGAGGCTGTCCGCAAACCGCAATCACAATCCTCCGGTCTCAGCCTCTCGAATGCTGGGATTACAAGCATATGCCACCACACTCGGCTGACTTGATCATTATCACTGTACCAAGTCCTTTTAAATTTTTTTCTCACCCCATTTGGCAGTTTCTTAAAAGTTAATATATAATCCCCTCCCATTATTTAGACTACAGATAAGGGTACTAAGTAATAACTGTCATTTACAGCAGGTTAAGCATCAAACTAACTATTCTGTCTACTGTGTATTTATAAGCTCATTTATTTTAATAGCCTTAAAGAATAGAAATATTACTATACCTGTGTCATAAATAAGGAAACTGAGAGGTTTAAGTGCCTGTGATCACATAGTTAAGACATGGCAAAGTCAAGATCTGCACCCAGGCTGTCTGTGTCTGCAGTCTGAGCTTTTACTCCTTTGCATTAGCTCACACACTTGGCTTGGTCATTATCTGTGTCCTTCTTTCCAACACATTTCTTCATAGTTACTATTTTGTAAATTATCCTCTATCTTAGAAACCAACTCATAAAAACATAAATTCTTTAAGTGACCTCATTTCACAGGTGAAAAACCTGGAAGGGTTAAGAATCTTATCCAAGGTCAGCCAAGCTATCAGAAGTAGCCAACCTGTGGCCAGCCTATATAATTCTTAGAACTTCCTGAATAATTCTTTTTTTTTTTTTTTTGTGGGCCTGGGGATGGAACCCAGGGGCATTCGACCACCAAGCTACACCCCCAGCCCTATCTGTTATTCTTTATTTTGAAACAGAGTCTCACTAAATTGCAGAGGGCCTCACTAAGTAGCTGAGGCTGTCCGTGAACCACGGTCCTCCGGTCTCAGCCTCCCAAATGCTGGGATTACAAGCGTGCACTTTAAAGTATATGTATAAAGGTATGTAAAGGTATGTATAATTCTTTTTTGTTGTTTTTTTGTTTTTGTTTTTGTTTTTTTGTGGTACTGGGGTTTCTGGAAGGCCTTCTACCTCTGGGCTACACTCCCAGACCTATTTTTACATTTTTATTTGGAAACAGGGTCTCCTAAGCCAGTGTGCACGGCTGGCTTTGAACCTGCGCAATCTTCCTGTCTCTGCCTCCCAAGCACGGGGATTACAAGCATGCGCCACCACGCCTGGCCTCTGTATAATTCTTAAAATAGGCATGATGTAAAATTTCTGTAATTGTGAATTGATAAGAATTAATTTTTATGTTTTCTATCATTTGTTCCATCTAGATACCCATGCCATATCCAACTAGAAATAGGGAAAAAGAATTTTAATAGCAGTGTTTTTACTGTGCAGAAATAAAAAGATTGTAATGAGTATAGGAGATAACCTTATTTAATTAGGCATAAGAAGCCTTATTTTGTTAGCATGGAAAGACATCTTAATAAGTCATGACATTATTTATATATTGCTGATTCGTTGCCATTCGCCATTCAAGTAACAGCCAACAGACCTATAACACATACCTGAATGAAGCTTTTAACACATGATTTCTTTGTAAGGTACCTCATAGCTTTTTTGTACTTAGGAACAGTAGGTAGCATGTCAACACTACACTTGGGTTCATTTTAAACAGCAAAATCATAAACAAAAATGCACAAAAATGTGAAACATGTGGCGCTAAATATCCTACAGAAAGCATTTTTTTATAGCATGTGAACTGGAACAAGGACAGTGTTGCCTCGTTTTTCTTCAGCTGGGAATTTGCACATCTGGTAACTCAAATTTTTTGCCACTCTGTGCATCTCCATAAATGACCACAAAAGCACTTGCGAGCATTGATTTGGAGGATGACCAATTTATTTTAGAGAGTAGGCAAAGTTACAGGTATGGGATCTGCACATAATGTGGATAAGCTTTTATTTATATCCTGTACCACAAATGTTATGACTATATCATAAATTTTTGAGTAAGAAAGACGATCTTTGAATTACAAATTTCTCCTAGAAAGAATTTAGATGACAAAGTGCTGGTTATTATAGGCTAGTGTCTTTCTTCTGCGCTCTCTCTCTTTCTTCACCCTTTTGTCATTTTTTTTCTTTAGGAATTCTTTATGGTACAATGACCCTGGAGCTTGGTGGAACAGTCAATATCACATGTCAGAAGACTGGATACAGTGCAATACTTGAATTTAAATTAAAGGTTAGTAGAGGGTGATAGGCAATATCACCTAATTAAAGTGGAGCTAGGCTATGAATACTGAACAGAAAGCACAGTCTAGTTCCAAATTAAGGACTAAATATAAGAACATAATTCATGGCAGGTCCTAAAAAAAGCATATTTGAGAGATAAGGGCAAAGCTAGGTGAATATCTTGGGATAGCCTGAGACAATAAGCAACCTTGGAAAATCCAAATTAACACAAAGACATAAAATTTTGTCTTTAATTAATAAAACTGTATTATATAGATGTCTTACATGAAGTATTTGGATATAAATTTATCTGTAAATTAAAGCATTACTTTATAAAATACCAGAGGGAGCCAGGCGTGGTGGCACACGCTTGTAATCCCAGCATTTGAGAGGCTGGGACTGGAGGAGCATGGTTCATGGACAGCCTCAGCTACTTAGTGAGGCCCTCTGCAACTCAGTGAGACCCAGTTTAAAAAATAAAGAATAAAAAATAGGGCTCACTAAGTTGCTGAGGTCAAATGCCCCTGGGTTTCATCCCCAAACCCGCAAAAATAAATAAATAAATAAATAAAGTACCAGAGGGCATTTATTAACTTGCATTCAAGCTGTGTACTCTAGGACAGAGTTGTATTGGTTAATATTTCGGCATAACAGATTAAACTCACAGCCTAAAAAAAAAAAAAAAAAAAACATATTCTGAACCTCATTGTGTCTATGGGTCAAATTTTTGGACATAGCATATTGGAGATGGCTTGTCTCTATTACATAACTGAGGCTACTGGAAAACTTGCAGAATATGGTAGATTCAATAGTTGGGAGCTAAAATCATAAGATATATCACTTATGTGTCTTGTGCCTGGGCTGGGATGGCTGAAGGACTAGATTGTTAATCTGAGTATCCCTCTTATGGCCTTTCCACATATCCTGGTAGTTTTAAGGTAATCAGTCTTCTTATTTGGCAGTGTAGGGTACAGATATTCCAGTGAGCAACTACATTTGCTTTCCCTGACCTGGCCTCAGAAACCAAATTATATCTCTTACACTATCTTCTGTTAAAGAGTTATATAGTCCACCCAAATTCAGGAGAAAGAGATATATTGGCCCTATTTTTCAATAGGTTGGCAAGGTCTCATTAAGGAAGAGCATGTGCGCCCAGGAGGTGAAGGGTGGTAGATATTGTTAAGGCCATCTCTGGAAAATTCTGCTTGCCTCAAGTAAAAGGGAAATTTGAGCCTTTTTACATAGTCGTGGGACAGTACATTATGTTCAGATAAAATATTTCTATGAACTATAATGATATTTATTGCTAAATTACTCCCTTTGTAGTGTCCACCTGATCCACAACTCTAATAAAAAAGATTTCTTAATTATTTACTGCTATGCCATTTGATTTTTTGCTTATATAGTGATTACTGATGTTCAAAAATCATGACAAAAAGATTTTAAGTAATTTATTAACATCTTTAAGTATTGGAGCATCAAGATTTTGTCTCTAAGGAGAGAGACAGTGAAGCAACATAGTGACCCAATGTGTATTCTTTCTGATTTTATTTTTTGGAGGAATTTTTTGGTTGTTTTTTTGTTGTTATGTTTTGGGTTCTTTTTTTTTTTTTTTTTTTTTTGATACTGGGACTTGAACCCCCCCCCCCTCCACCAGAGGCATTGGGCCTCTGAACTATACCCCCAGCCCTTTTTTATTTTTTATTTTGAAACTGGGTTTCACTGAGTTGCTGAGGGCCTCACTAGTTGCAGAGGCTGGCCTTCAACTCTTGATCCTCTAGTCTTAGCTTTAGAGTACTGGGATTACAGGCTTGTGCCACCACACCCAACTGTTTTGTTATGTATTTTACTCTGTTTTGTTGAAGGTAGAAAAGGTAGAATGCTATTTGTTTTATTAGTTGGAGAGTTAGGAGAGAATAGGACCCTGGAGAGGTCAGCATGAATCAATTAGATCACTGCAACCTTTTTTTTTTTTTTTGGTGGTACTGGGGGTGGAACCCAGAGGCTTTCTACCTCTGGGCTATACTCCCAGACCTTTTTTTATATTTTATTTGGAAACAGGGTCTCACTAAGTTGCTGAAAACCTCACTAAGTAGCTGAGGCTGGCTTCGAACCCATGCGATCCTCCTGTCTCAGCCTCCCAAGTGCAGGGATTACAAGCGTGCACCACCACGCCCGGGTAACCTTTCTTGATGTATTTGGATTTCACACAGTCTGCTTTTGCCAATATTTTTCACAACAACAATTCAAATATGGTTTTGTTAAAAAACTTAAAACTTCTAGCCAGATGTGGTGGCACACGCTTGTAATCCCAGCGCTTGGGAGGCTGAGACAGGAGAATTGCACAGGTTCATTCAAAGCCAGCCTTAGCTACTTAGTGAGGCTCTCAGCAACTTAATGAGACCCTGTTTCAAAATTAAGTATAAAATAGGTTTGGGAGTATATAGCTGGGATGTAGAAAAGCCCCTGGGTTCCACCCCTAGTACCACCAAAACAAAAAACTTCTAACTTCAAATTTGGGTCAGGATTTCATTTTGTGCCTTCAAGAGTATTGTAACTATGTAATTACTTTTTATATATACTGTATATAAATATAAATTAAAAATAAAATGTTCAACATTTTGTCTTTTTAAAGCCATTTTTAGGGAGTAGTGATTCTGTTAATCAAATATCAGGGAAACTTAAACTGGGAAAAGAAGTCCTAGCTACTTTGGAAGGCCATTGGGTAAGTATTTATATATTAGTTTTACAAAAAGATTTTTATTCCATGAGAAAAAAATGGCACAATCATTTTATAATCAAAAGCTTATTCCATTTTTAAAGCATCACTATTAAACCTAAGCTTCAGCTTAAAAGCAGATGTTTTATTATTGCTTTGTTATACATAATATTTAGTTTTATGTAATATTTGATCTTTCCAAAACTTTCAAGTCAGTAGAAATACCTAACAATTGTGTCACTTGTTATACATTGCATATTAAGAATGTAACTCATTAACTCATCTAATATTTAATATAACTGCCTGATGGAGTTATATAGATACCCATTTTAGTATTATTTGTTATCATTCCCATTTTATGGAGGAGGAAATTAAGGCACAAAACATTTTAAAATTTGCTTAAAGTGGTGGAGTGAGAATTCCAGAGAACACTGACTAAAGGGCTATGCTTCTGCCTGAAACAGTTTATGCCTCTCTCCTGAAGAAAAAGAGGCATAGTTTAAGTTCGTTATATTTCTTTTAGAGGAACATGGAGAAAATACAGTTGTATGAGAGCAACAACTGTGATGTATTTCTCTGCCAACATAGATTAATATTTGTGTGATTTTGTGAAGAGAAGCTTAGATGAATAAAAAGGATTGTGGCACTGTTTAGGCTCTATCACTGAAAGTACAATATATGCTGTTTTCTGCATAATAATAAAAAATGATGAAAAACTAGACTTAGCAACTCATCAAGTAGCCACATTTGCTCTGAAAAAAATTAATGGACATCAATCTAAATGTCATTTGGAAAAAAGATAAAGCACTTTTTTAAATATACTTTTGTTGCTGTAAAGCAGTCTTTTTTAAAAAATAAACTCATAAGATTGTGTTCACATTTTTAATGCTAAGAATGGTGAGTCTGGATAGGTTGGCAGCTCTCATTGTAGCTACAGCAAATATCCTCTTCTTTGACAGTATGGAGATGGTAGTTGAGGCTCTGCATGTCATGTTTAAGACTTGCTTATTAAGTAAAAAAATTTAAATCTTGTGAATTTTCTGTATATTCACCCAGATTTTTTTTTATACAGTACTGGAGATTGAACCCAGAGACAGTCTACCTCTGAGTTCCACCCCCAGCCCTTTTTTTTATTCATTATTTTAAAACAGGGTCTCAGTAAATTGCAGAGGGCCTCACTAAGTAGCAGAGGCTGGCTTCGAACCACAATCATCCTGTCTCAGTTTCCCCAGTACTGGGATCATAAGTGTGTGTTACCATACCTGGCTCACCCAGATTTTTTTTTTTTTTTCAGTACCAGTGATGGAACCCAGGGGCATTCTGCCTCCGAGCTACACCCTCAGCCCTATTTTTTTATTCTTTATTTGAAACAGGGTCTCACTTAGTTGCAAAGGTCCTCACTAAGTAGCTGATGCTGTCCACAAACCACGATCATCCTATCTCAGCCTCCCAAATGCTGGGATTGTAAGCACAGGTCACCACTCCTGGCTCACCCAGAATTTTTTAAACCGACTAGTATTTCATATTTGATCTTAATGTTTTTATCAAAATTAAAAATTGGAGACTTTGGAAAGTACTAGTTACATATGTTTATAAAATATGTTTATAATTCAGTAACAGGAAGAAAGTGTTACTATAGTATTTTGTTAGTCAGCTTTCCACTAATGTGAGAAAATGCCTAAGAAAAACAGTGTAAAAGAAGGAAAGAATGTTTGGGTTCACAGTTTCACAGTCACTTGGCTGTGTGCGTTCTGGGACTGTGGTAATACCAAACATTACAGCAGAGGGTAGGGCATAGCAAAGCTGCCAGAAGCAGAGGGAGAAGGAAGAAGGTACTGGAGACTAAATAATACACCCTTTAAAGGCACACCCCGCAGGAGCCTGTGTCCTGCAGCCAGGCCCCCACTCCTTAAGGCTCCACTACTTCCCAGTAGTGCCACCAGCTGAAACCAAGCCTTCCACACAGACACCTTTGGAAGACATTCCAGAGCCAAACCGAAACACCTACCATGCTAGACAAACTCCTTCAAAATAAAAATAAGTCTTTACATGAATGTTTATTTTTAAATACAGGATAGTGAAGTCTTTATTAATGACAAAAAGACTGATAATTCAGAGGTTTTCTGGAATCCAACACCTGACATTAAGCAGTGGAGGTTAATAAGGCACACAGTAAAATTTGAAGAACAGGATGATTATGAGTCAGAAAAGTAAGTATACCTTTTTATTTTTAAGCTAACTTCATGAAGATCTCAAAGCATTCTTTAAAATCTCCTAGTGGTGTGTTTGCGATTTTCTTTGTTGCCATATTTTAATTCAGCAAGATAGTTTATCATTTGTGGAATATGACAGCATTGTTTTGGTGTGTGTAAATTTCAAATAAATGCAGTACAGATTATCATGTTTCTCTGCAGCTCAGTGCTAGAACTTATTTCCTTTCCTTATTTGTTCTACTGCCTTAAATTTTTTTGTTTGCATAAAATTATAGAACCAATTAGTGATTCTTATTGTCTACCTGATGGCTGTATTCTAACCCAGTTTAGGTTAGAAATCAGAATTTTTGGTAAAATAGCAGCGATTTTACATTTCCTGGCAGAGAAAATAGCACAGATTCTACTTTTGTTTCATTCTCTAAAATATAAGAATAAGACCACTGGGTGTGCTGCTTTCCAGAGAACTTACATTAATTAGGCAGTAATTAATTTCATTGTTTCTGTTTTTAAAAAAATACTTTAGAGAAAACATGACTTCACTTTCTGTGACTGATCAGTCTCATGTAACTAGTGTTTTCCAGGCCCATTCACTCATTATTTCTACTTTTTTTTTTTTGTACAGGGAGTTGAACCCAAGGCATTCTACCTCCAAGTTATAGTCTCAACCCAATTTTATATCTTATTTGGAAATAGGGTCTTACTAAGTTACTGAGGTTATCACTAAGTTAACAAGGCTTGCTTCAAGACTGACCCTGAGGATCATGGTTCACGGCCAGCCTCAGTTACTTAATGAGAGTCCCTTTGCAACTCAGTGAGACCCTGTTTCAAAATAAAGAATAAAAAATAGGGCTGGAAGTGTAGCTTGGAGGTAGAATGCCTTTGGATTCCATACCCAGTAACACGCACGCACACACACACACACACACACACACACACACACACACAAAATCTTCCTGCTTCAACTTCCCAAGTACTAAGAATTTGTGTGCACCACAATACCTGGGTCATTATTACTATGTTTTTCTTTTTCTTTTTTTTTTTTTTTTTTGTGGTACTGGGGCTCCTGGAAGCCCTTCTACCTCTGGGCTACACTCCCAGATCTATTTTTTACATTTTTGAAGCAGGGTCTCTTAAGCCAGCACGGCTGGCTTCAAACCTGCGCGATCCTCCTGTCTCCACCTCCCAAGCGCGGGATTACAAGCGTGAGCCACCACGCCCAGTGTATAATTCAGCATATTTTAAAAATAAACAAGAGCTGAGAAATGGCAGATATAGGATTTAGCCCAAGTACCAGTGATTCCATAGCCTTTGTTCTCTCAGTTTCAATATGTTGCCTTCTCCTGTGGGTGGGATATAAATGTTATACTTTCTTTAACTGATGAAAAAACTTAATACAGAAAAGTATTTTTCTTAAAGTCTTGTTAAATTGATGGTTTTCAGTGTTGGCAATTCATTAAAATAATCTTGGAAGTGTTAAAAAATGTTGATACTCGGGCCCACTCCTAGAGTATCAAATATATATATATTTGGGTGTGGTATGGGGATGGAACCCAGGGGCATTCTAACTCTGAGCTACACCCCCAGCCATATTTTTTATTCTTTATTTGTAAGACATAGTCTCACTAAGTTGCAGAGGGCCTCACTAAATAGCTGAGGCTGGAGGTGAACCCAAGATCCTCCTTTCTCAGCCTCCCAAGTACTGGGATTACAAGCATGCGCTGCCATGCCTGGCTTAGAGATTCTAATTCTAAAAGTTTTCTTTTTGGTAATTTATGTATCCAAGATTGAGAAGCACTGAATTATACTAGTGAATCTTTATGAGGCCAGTGAATCTTAAACAGTATGTGTAAGAGTCATCTGGGGAGCTTGTTAAAAACGTAGATTCTTTTGAGCTCTACCTTTACTTCTTCGTCTTCAGTCAATAACATTTACTACCACGGGTTAGAATTTACCATGTAATAAATTTTTCCTGCCTCCCCCAAGAATAATTACTCTTCACTCATAAGCAGGTGTCTCCCTATTCAAGGCACTAGGTTCTTATACTTCACTCATTCCTAAGCATTTGAGCATAAGCTTTATGAAAGCCAGAAATCTCATAAGCATGATTTTCTTTCAACAGATTCAAACCTGTTCTGTATAGATTTGGTTTTCTCTTGCTTTTTCTTTTTTAATACTATTGTTGCACCTGTATCAGACTGTGGCAGCGAGTAACTCGAGCCATAAATGCCAAAGACCAAACAGAAGCTACTCAAGAAAAATATGTTTTGGAAGAAGCTCAAAGACAAGCTGCCAGGGATCGGAAAACAAAAAGTGAGGAGTGGGCCTGCAAGTTATTTGAACTTGACTCTCTTACAGGGGAATGGCATTACAAGTTTGCAGAGTAAGTAAAGAATTTATTTCAAGTAATAAATTAGCATAGTTTGTTGCCTTCATTTCTTGGAATTTTTTTTGTCAGACACTATATATTTTAGTGTGAGATTTTAAACTTAATGTTCCACTTATACACTCAACTCTATGGCAGTTGTTAGCCTGTTATATAAGCTAAGAGCCAGGTGTAGTGGCACACGCTTGTAATTTCAGCATTTGGGAGGCTGAGACAAGAGGATCTTGGTTCACAGACAGCCTTGGCTTCTTAATGAGGCCCTCTGCAACTCAGTGAGACTCTGTTTCAAAATAAAGAATAAAAAATAGGACTGGGAGTATAACTCAGAGGTAGAATGCCCCAGGGTTCCATCTCCAGTACCACAAAAAATAAATAAAATAAGGATCAGAAGATTAGATATGGGCAAATCTTAATTAGAACTATGTTTATAGCTGGACATAGTGGTACATTCCTGTAATCCCAGAACTTGGGAGGCTGAAGTAGGAGAATCACAGGTTCACAACCAGCCTCAGCAACTTAGCAAGACTCTTAGCAACCTAGTGAGACCCTATTTCAAAATTTAAAATAAAATAGAGATACAGGTGTAGCCCAGAGGTAGAAAGCCCCTGGGTTCAATCTTAAGTGCCCCCCCAAAACTGTTTATAGTTATTACTGAAAATAAATCATAGGATAGAAACAATTCTTAAGTTTTTTGGTCACTAAATATTGCTTTGTTTTTGTATTTGGTTATTTATTTATTTATTTATTTATTTATTTATTTATTTATTTAGTACCCGACCTTGGGACCCACTTAATGACATGATACAATTTGAAAAAGATGGTGTTATCCAGACCAAAGTGAAACATCGCACTCCAATGGTATGTAACAAAAAGTAACTAGATCTAGTAGGCATATATACTTGTTAAATCTTTATTTATGATAATCAACATTTAAAATTTGATATAAGCATAATAGCAGAATAGGCAGCTCCACGTTTTTGTCACTCCCCTCAAAAAAACATAAAAAAACAAGCAAAAACTATAAGAACAAAATTTACCAGAACTCTGGAGGTTTGCAGCAACCAAAGGAGTGTTGTATCAAGAAAAGGGTGACATCGGAGCAATAGGAAGTCATTCTAGCTTTGTGCTTTCCCTTGCCCCATCCCTCCCTGGTATAGCAGCAGACTTGCAAGATCCCTGCATCCCAGGGGAGTCCCTGGCTTAGAGGGAGCAGTGCAGACCTCACACAAAAATTTTGTGTATCTATCTTAAGACTCGTAGGGTATGTACTACTTAAGGGACCTATGTGGGGCACTCAACTCCACTAATATCAATAAACAGAAACTATACAAAGGAAACAAATTCTAGAACTGAAAAATATAGTAACAAATGAAATACTCACTGGAGAAATTCAACAGCATATTTGAGTAGGCACAAGACAATCAGCAAACTTAGAGATGAAAACCATTGAAATTATCAAATCTGCGAGACAGAAAACTAATGAATAAAAGTGAACAGAGTCTAAGGGCTCTGTGGAGCACCATCTGGTGGTCATTATATGCATTATGGGAATCTACAAAGAGAAGAGAGACATGAGTGAAGAATATTTGAGGAAAGAAGGCTCCAGAATTCCCAAATTTTATGAAAGATGTGACTATTAATTCAAAAAGTACAATGGTCTCTAAGTAGGATAAACTCAGAGACCCACACCAGGACTAAATGTCAGGGGCCAAAGAGAGAACCTTGAAAACAGAAAGAGAGAAGCGACTTTTCATATACAATTATTAACAGATTACATGATCTTATGTATAAAAAATGACATTGTGAAGAAAGTAAAGAAGCAGCCTACAGAATGCGAGAAAATAGTTGCTAGTAGTAGTGAGTACCTATTTAGTAAAAGAGGTTGGGTGGATAGGGGTCAGACGTGAAAGAATTATTCATGTGTACTTTACTTTTTAATGTTTGTACCGAGTTGCTTTCTATTAAAAGATCCTGTTTTCTCTTTTAAGATCATTTAATTTATGTGTAACACATTTGTTAAATTTTCATTAGATGTTTCTTTTTCTTTGTTTTTTAATATCATGCCCATGAACAGTTGTATAGCAGTGGTCTTTAATTACAAATTATAGTACAAACTCACATAATAGCATATTTTTTTCAGGTTAGTGTCCCAAAAATGAAACATAAGCCAACCAGGCAACAGAAGAAAGTAGCAAAGGGCTATTCCTCTCCAGAGCCTGATATCCAGGATTCATCTGGAAGTGAAGGTAAAAATTCATCTGCAGCCAGGCATGGTGTCATATGTCTTGTAATCCTAGTCTTTGGGAGGCTGAGACAGGAGAATTATAGGATAGAGGCCAGCCTTGGCAACTTAATGAGACCCTGTTTTGATATAAAAATTAAATAGGTTTAGGGTAGCTTGGAGGTAGAATGCCTCTAGGTTAAAACCTCAATACTACAAAATATATTTTGCAGACTATTCACTACAAGAGGCTTAATTTTTTTTAAAAAGGTACTACCGTGCATATTTGATATATGAAAATGGTTTATCAGATTAACTCAAGATCATGCAAGGGTGTTAGAGGCAGGGATAGGGTATAAAAGCCATTCTAGATCATAAATAAATTACAAGCACAGGCCACAAGATAAAAGAAATGAAAATGAAAAGAAATGATAAAAGAAATTAAAATAAACATGCAAATAAAAATCACACTGTAACTGCAGCTCCTGGGCCCTGTTAGCCTCTAAAAAATCATTGATGCTTCTGTAGCTTGAATGAGAAGCCTTTTTTCTTTTTAAAGTTTGAACTCCATTCCATACTTCAGAAAAGTTTCTCTTAAACCAAATCAGTGGTGTCTGGATGTCACAGACAAAAATATAACTATATAAAACTTATGGGCCGTGTCTTAAACCATATCCCTACTATGGTCCCCTTAAAAGAAAACTTATGGACTACTAGATTAACCAATGTGACATTCTTGTGCAAGTCAGACAGTGAAAACTGTCTTAAACTACATTGAGGTATGATTAAGAAAGGTTAAGGTAATATCTTCGACATTCTGAGAAAGTTAAAAAAAAAACTTTAAGCCATAATCACTAACAATTTTACAGAGTTGGAGAGCCTATTTTTACTAACCGATATTTCTAGAAGCAAATAATAAGAACCAGGAAATTAAATGCTTAAATGATAGTTTAAAGGAACACAGTTCATTTTAAATAAAGAGAAACTTTTGAAGAACCCTAATGAATGACTTGCTTAAAGCATTGTAGACTTGAGACATGGGATAGGGGCAACAAACTTACTGGAGTAGTAGAGGAATACAATGAAAAGGTTTATAAGCAGGAGCCATATGTTACCAGTGTTCTAAAAAGGAATATGAATTATAGTGTTTTCACATTTACAAGAAAATAAAGTGTGAATCAGACAGGTTAATCTACTCTGACTCGTATGCCCCATACGGAGGGTTGTGTGGAGGGCATCTGTTTGTATATTAAGTGTACAAATAGGTTTTGGCTTCTTAATTGGCCCTCTTTAGCCACACCACTATATTACCTATAAAGTATCTCATGGTGTTTGAGCAGCATGTGCCAAGATATATGTTAAACCCACTTTATACACTTCACAACATGTGAAGTTTAGTTATTACTATCCCTATGTTAAAAATGAGAAAGCTGAGACTTAGAAGTTAAGTATAAGCTGAACAAAAACAGAAAAGAAGAAATAGATATGAGAGGGCATTTGAAAAAAAAACAGCTTGCTTGGCAGAAATGTGCAGAAGAGGTATCAAAACTGACTAAGGAGGTTTGAAGTTTGGGTAACTAGGGCAATGAAGATAACATTAACAATGAATAAAAATTTTAAAAGGAGCTCAAAAAACTGACCTTTTCTTGTCTAAGCAAATGGGCAGGGGACACAAGAGAGTAATACCTTCTCACAATTAATGCATATTTTAATTAATTACTTTTGCCTAATTAGTTAAAACTGATTTCATCCAACAATTACCTAATTTATGGTTACTTTAGATAGGTTGGTAGTGAGATGATAAGTTTGAGACTTTAAAAATGCAGAATTATGTTTTATTATGCTAACATATGGGCCACAAAAGCTAATGCCTCGGGAAATTTTTATTTTACCAGAATCATAATTTTAACTATACATTGTGTTTATGCTTACTTTTTTTCTATAACTGTCTTTTAGCTCAATCTGTAAAACCAAGTACACGAAGAAAGAAAGGGATAGAACTGGGAGACATTCAGAGTTCCATCGAATCTATAAAACAAACACAGGAAGAAATTAAAAGGTAATAAACTTACAGTGACTAATCACTAAAGTTCTGAAGAATAAAGAACCCTGTTATGTAGGAAATCATAGCAAACTTTATATTTTTATAACTTTGCTAAACTAAAATAGTTCATGCTTGGCTTCTATATGACCTGATGTCTGAAACTTATGAAATTCTTCTAGCACTAAAATACTGGGTGAGAGAGGGAAGTGATTTTTTTTCTCTGTGATGGTAGAATTTGAATAACTTTTTTTCTATACTGCTGAAGCATGCTAAGAATGTAACCCATTTAGGTGTGTGAAAGTGAGGTTGTTTCTGAGAAAATTAGCAAAAGCTTTCTGCTGCACTCCCTTTGTGCATGGCTAGTATCTAATTAGAATGCAGCAGTCATTAAAACATAGAAATACTCCATAGCAGTGGGTAAATTAATCACTGCCCTGAAACTTCCAGTGTTCATTTTATGGTTCCAGACCCCCTTCCCTACACCCTACCCTGTTATTCAACAACTGAAGGTTATAGCACAGATATTCCTTGGAGAATAAGGGTCTTGATTCTATTCTTCATGGTTAACATGAGTTCAGACTGGTTGCCTCTCATCTATATGTTTTGTCAATTTATTGGTGTATTGTAATCATATATGATAATGAAGTACAGAATGGTAGAGGCACACATGTACACATCACACTTTTAGCCCTTCCCCAATTCCCACCCCATTCCCTCCCCCCTCCCTCCTTGTGTTCAGCCTAGTGACTAACTATGGAAATGTTTACAATATAGAAAGGAGGCAAAACAAGTAAGACGATTAACTATGAATATAATTAAGCTAGAAAATGTCAAAACTTTATTTTAAGGGCTGATAATACTCAAAGATACATAAGATATGCTCCCTGATATAAAGGAGCTCATAGTCCAATCACTCAGCCTTCCTTGGAGAGTTCATTAGTCCTTCAGCTCAACTTATAAAACTCCTCATACATAATCCTTTTGAGCACTTAACTACCCTATGGAGTTGTTATTGTATCTCTCTGCCAGATTGGACTATGAGACAGGAGAATCACAGGTTTGCAACCAGCCTCAGCTACTTAGTGAGACCCTGTTTCAAAATAAAGAATTAAAAATAGGGCTGAGGATATAGCTTGGAGGTAGAATGCCCCTGGGTTCAATCCCCACTACTGCAAAAAACAAACAAACAAACAAAAAACACACTGTTGTAAGTAATATGTTTGATACAATGCAGAATTTAGATTTAGACAGAGCCTAATAAAGGTTTCACATAGCATGATCAGGTTCTCATTTGGGTAGTAATTAATTGAACTAGTTACTTTAGGTCATCAAATTGTGAGTTTTGTGCTAACATTTCTAAAAAAGTCATAATATTTACTGTCGTTTATTTTTGTAGAAATATTATGGCTCTTCGAAATCATTTAGTTTCAAGCACGCCGGCAACGGATTATTTTCTGCAACAAAAGGACTACTTCATCATTTTCCTCCTGATTTTGCTTCAAGTCATAATAAACTTAATGTTTAAGTAGAAGTTCTCTACAATTGAATCAATGAACTAGAAAAATCAGATTTGGCCTGGGACCAATATTCAAGTTGGTTTGGTCTTTATTAAACCATCACAATATTTCTAAAACAAAAAAATCAGAAGATAAATGTAGAGATGTCTACTTTTCATCTTTTATTCCTAACCTGAAATAAGAACTATCCCATTTGGTTATTAATGTGAGCTGTGTTAAGTGCCAGGACATTTCTAGCTTTTGTGAGAATGTGTCTACATGTGAGTATACTAAGTCCACATGTGCACACATTTTGTCTCTCATGTATTCTTACCTGACAGTAGTTTTTGTGTTGTGTGATATGTTAACATTGTTCATAACAAAAATGCTATCAATCTTATAAATGTATATATAGTATACTATTTTCTTCACAAAATAGGCACAAAATTTTACCAGGGAATTACAGACTGGGGAATGATGGAATTATAGACTAAATAATCCAATAGACCAGACTGTTAAAATTATTTCCAACGTACCCAGCTCAATTGTCTTCTTAGAAACAGCAAGAAAAAGTATGAATAGTCAAAATTAATATACTGAAAAAAGATAGGCCACAATTTTTTAAAGTTTACACAAGATTTTTAACCCCTAGAATTTAATATTTATAGATGTAAGTATATATACTTATGTGTATATCAATACAAAAAAATTGAATATAGCTGCTGTATCTATTATGATATCACCTTAAGCACTTGCTTAAAAATGTGATCAAAATTGATTGCTGTCCTTTCATTTTTAAGTCAGCTGGCCCAAAACATAGGCCAAATTCTAGAGATGCTTATAGGGCATATGAAATGCTGATAATTCATGCTTTTAGATCATGAAAAACATTTTAGCTTTCATTTAGACCCTACTGTGTTCAATGAATAAGTAGAATAGAAAAAAATCTATAACCAATATTTTACTTCAAAAGCCAAAAAGAGAAAGGCAATAAGAAAAGATGCTGTGTGGTGGCCTTGACTTTATTTTTCTTATTTTTTATTTTTTTGGCGGCTCTGGGGATGGAACCCAGGGGCATTTGACCTCCGAGCTACACCCCCTGCCCTATTTATTTTTATTTTTTATTTTGAAACAGGGTCTCACTAAGTTGCAGAAGGCCTCACTAAATAGCTGAGGCAGTCCGCAAACTGCAATCCTCCTGTCTCCGCCTCCCAAATGCTGGCATTACAAGCGTGCACCACCACGCACGGCTGTGTGATGGCCTTTAATGTCTCCATTGAAATTGGTGTCCTTAAAATGTGCAATAAGTTGAGCATCGTAAGAGTGTCACGTTCTGAAGCTGAATTCCTTATAAGCCCCTACTCTGTTCCTGGCAAAGCCACAGTTCTTTAAGATTCCTTTTGTTCAGGCTCATGAAAGTTTTTTCCTAAGTTTTCTGTTTTGTTTTGCACATTTCTTCAGTCAATATTTTGGCTTTGTGATTTTACATAAATATTTATAGTCCTCAAAAACAGTTTTTGAAAAGGTAGTTAAATTTAGGAACATGCTTCCCAAAATATATCTTAGAATCTTGAAAGTACAGATTTTGAAGTGATTATTAAAATGAAAATAAAGATCAGACAGAATAATTACTCTGGCTACATCTGCCTTTGACTAAGAAGAGACTGAGAGACACTAGCAAAATTACAATCAACTTGTTATGCTTATTATGCCATAATAAATATAAAATCAAAGGATGATTGTTAAATTATGAAAATGGAAAATGATAAAACCTGCTTTTTTTCTAAGCAATATATCTTAAGTATCCTTAGTTTTCTGTGAAGAGCCATTTCCCATTTAGTGTTGGCGAACAGTCTGTATTCCACATGTATACATGAAAATATTTTTTAAATTGATAACAACATTAAAAAGATGTACCTGTAGCCAGTATTTTCATGACTATATCAGAATGGGTGTTTTTTGGGTTATATTTCGTATTTTTCAATATATTTTTTGTATTCACATCCCATTTTCAATATTACGCTCAACTGCCTGTTCATTGACATGTAACATTTTGTAAATATTGTACAATTTGATCTTTTATGGTTTAAATTAGTATTTATTTATATTACATATATTTAATTTGGGTGATCACAAAAGTAATTTCATCATTAAGCCCTGAAAACTTAAAATTTTTGTTGGTGACCTGCCATAGGGTTTTACTCTTATCCACTTGAATATTATTTTCATTTGGTCTAAATAGTGTTTTATTTGTATGGATATCTTCTATGACTGGAAAGGTAATTATTTTTTTATTTTTTATTTTCTCCTTAGGGCAGATATTATGGGTTCTTATCCAAGAATCAAAAACTAAAGAGCAGGGTTATTCTTGACTGTTTCTTATATACTGAAAGCATTTATATAATCTAACAGGCTGTTACACTTTTAGTTGTATGAGTTCCTTTCTATGGACTGAACACAAAACTCAGGAATTGGTGGCTTAATTTTAGATCAGTTTTTATGCTAGGCCTAGTATGTGAGTCCTTTAAAACATATAATTAACTCTGTATTTGTATTTAGCCACAATATTGTTAATTGACTTTGAATGTTTTTACTTGAGATTAATCTTCCTTCACACATGGATTCATAATGTGATTTACAGTTCCCAATTGACAGCCTCATAATGATTTTAAGTATATATATGATCTTCTGACTGGTTTTTGAGGATATATGATCTTATGACCAGTTTTTGTCATTTATCAAAAATTTTATTTTCTCACATGAATATTTAGATGAGTAATAATTATTGACATGTGCATTTTTGTTTTAGCTGTTAAATGTACTATGTATCCACCATGGAGTGAGATTTTGCTGGCTAGGAAAAGATAAAAGAAGGGGCATGTGAAATGTTAAGTAAGTTACAGCAATAGCTATTTTACTTGTATTTCATATCAGCACTTTTTTTTGGTATCAGTTACAAAAATACAGTGTAATGACTGTCACAGCTTAGTTAACAGTTGCATTCCACTGAAAAGTTGGCCTTGTAAAATACAACCCTCATGTAATATTCATGCTTTTGTGCCTTTAAGAAAATATTTTTTGTCATTTTTGTGTTACAAAACTATATGTTTCAAAGTGTTTATAGGCTTACTTGTCACTTTCTGTGTCACTTTATTTCCTTTTATAGCTAAGTATATTTAAACAGTAATGCTGTACTTTTATAAAGGTTTGTCTGTTTACCTATTTCAAATATATTCTTACTCTCAGACATTAAAGTAGACTGTCAGATTATTCTGAGCATTGTAAACAGTGCCTTTTTGATGGAATTCATACTGTTTTGGGTGTCAACTTGTGCCATATACACATAATTTTGTGGAAGGCAGTTTTAACTTTTTGAAGAATATCTTCATCAAAATTTAAGAAAACAAATGTATAAAATTCCATTTTTCCAATGTTTAGTATTTCTAGCGTGCAATGAGTCGTTTTTTATTTGACATATAGTGATGATGGCATTATGGATTAGCCATACATGATATTGCAGATTATTTCGAATCATGTTATATATACATAAATATTAGAATTTATATCAAATTTTCCAATTTGAATCAGTGGTGGAAAGCCCACAGAAATCAGTGAGTTTACATTTCAACTTATTTGACTAAGTATAAGGATTCTTTAAAATGTATAACCTGCCACTATTATGGAATTTGGGTTCATTTTGTTCTACCAGCTGTCTGAGTTTAATTTTTGTTACTCTAAACATAATATTTTTGTTACAGTTTTTAATTGAAGATGGACTGTTAAAATTGTTAAGGACCAGTGTCTTACTGATGTAATTAACATATTTAAAAGAGCCACAAGAAGCCCGTGACAAAATGAATGTGAACATACTTTCTAAAATATTTAGAGAAACTTCTTCCTGCATTTATCATGTAAAATTATTTCAGTATTACAATATTGCGACTTTTCACTTTAAAATGCCATGAAACATTTGAACTGATGAGCCACAAAACTTCAGTTGAAAGTGTTTTCACTTTTTAGCATGCTAAATATACATCTAAGTTCAGATATCTTGTTTAATGGCCATTTATAAATTCAGGCACTATCACTGGTCAGTTTTGTATGATAGAATAAAAGTATGTTACCTACAGTGCAAGTATAGCACACTGTCAGATTCTTTTCCTTAAGGTGCATAGTAAATGTACAGATAGTCATAGGCTACTGTTTTGTAACATATTACATTTCTAATCTATTATTCCTAACCTGTTATAAATGTTTGCAGAGAGAATTGAATTTTTCTAATGACCTGTAAAATTATGCTAACTTCTCAAGTAGGCATTCTAAATAAAATTTTTAAAAAGAACAAACTGATTATATGGCTTTTAATATAAAAGAGTGACTAATTTGGTTTTTCCTTTTTTTATGGGACTAGTTGCAAAGGATGGGAGGGCTTACAAGGAATTTAACAAAATCCTTTATATGCTTTACTCAGTACTGTATATTTATTCTTGAATCCTCCTAACAGCAGTAAGTGGAAGTTAGCCAGATTTTATACATGAAGAATATTTTATACATGAAGAATACTTAACTTTCAAGGAAGTTAAATGATTCCCAGAACTACTCAGTGAGTGGTATCACACTCTAACTATGTGAGTAAAAACACAAGGTTGAGTCCGAGTCTACACAGTACACTTAAATAGATCTTTTTACTGGGGGTGGAACCCAGAGGCTTTCTACCTCCAGTCTATACTCCCAGACCTATTTTATATTTTTATTTGGAAACAGGGTCTCACTTAGTTGCTGAGAGCCTCACTAAGTAGCTGAGGCTGGCTTCGAACCTGTGTGATCCTCCTGTCTCAGCCTCCCAAGCGCAGGGATTACAAGCGCGGGCCACCATGCCCGGCTCTTAAATAGATCTCTGATTGTAATACTTACACTTGAAATAGTCCTGTTTGAATATATATTAATATAACCAGAAAATACTATTTAAACAATCATTTTGGTCTACACCTGTATTAACACCACTCTTCCTTCAAATCACCTATTTGTCCATACTAAGTCAATATCAGTTGAGTTCCAAGAAGTCATTCCACTTTGGCTTTTCTCTACTTTCCCCCCACTCTCCTTTTCCATTCTTGCCCTCCCCTCGGGATCCAGTTGCTGCTTTTGCCATTGTTTCTATTAACTGAGGGGTAAGAAGAGGAAGGCTTACAGCCGCCCCCCACCCCCGTCCTGAACATTGGAACAAAGAGGTAGAACAGCCGCTCCAATATTATTTCCCTGCTGATATTGACGTGTTCAGATTCTAGTAATAATGTGTGTTGTTAATTGGTTTTTTTTTTTTTGTTGTTGTTGTTTTTTTGAGGGTCTAGGGATGGAACCCAGGGGCATTTGACCTCCAAGCTACACCCCCTGCCCCTATTTTTTATTCTTTATTTTGAAACCAGGTCTCACTGAGTTGGAAAGGGCCTAAGTAGCTGAGGCTGTCCGCGAACCGTGATCCTCCGGTCTCAGCCTCCCAAATGCTGGGATTACAAGTGTGCGCCATCACGCCTGGCCTGGGTTTCTGTCTTATAAAATTCCTTGTGGAATTCTTGGGCCAGGTGAGTGGTGATCTGCCACAGTAACTTCGTGAACATCTGACTTTAGAGTACTCTGCTAGGAACTATGCAGAGTGCTTGGTGAACATTCTCCACCTCCTCAAAACCTTTTAGTTTTTTCTTATTTTGTGTTTTTGTTTTTTGTGGGGTTTTTTGCTGCGATGCTGGGGATGGAACCCAGGGCATTCTACCTTCGAGCTACACCCCCAGCCCTATTTTTTATTCTTTATTTTGAAACAAGCTCTCACTGAGTTGCAAAGGGCCTCACTAAGGAGCTGAGGCTGTCCCCGAACCACTAATTCTCCTGTCTCAGCCTCCCAAGTGAAGGGATTACAAGTGTGCGCCACCACGCCCAGGGTCACTAGCTGAATATCACAGATGATCAAACCTTGGCCCAATCCCAAGTCCATACTCTCGAGTTTCTGTGTGTTTTAACGGTATTGTGTGCCCTTTCTGTTATCATTTCTGCCAAAGTTAAAACGCTTCAGCCGCAGTAGCTGGGGTTTCCCAGTGATGCCGGATCTTAGGAATGTAGCAACCCCCCTGGGAAGGCAGAAACCTAAAATTCATGGCTAAGGTCAGTCTCTCCCCATCTATCCTGCTTCCCGAAGCAGCTGTCGTGATGGATGGAAAGCAATGAATGCAGAGTGTGGGCAGGAGACTTGCCCTGGCTACTGAAGGGTAGGAGGGAGCCACGCGGTCCCACCGCTTTGCCCCTGCTCCTCCCCGCGGCCCCTCCTCCACCCTGTTCAATTTGGAAGAAAGGTTCCGGAGAGGAAAGGTCACACGCGCAGCTGAAGCCACTACAGGGGAATTAATTCACCCGCGGAGGGGCGCAGGGTTTCCACTCCAGGGCAGCAGGTAGCGAGTGGCCTCTTTTCTGCCTTCTCTGGCCATTGGCCCGTTAGATCCAACCACCGGCGCTGCAGTGTTCTTTGAGCCAAACAAGCTAAAGGGCAGCCAGCTCACCAACCCAAGAAGCCCAGCAGCCGCGGCTTCCGGTGTTGGCTCCTGGCTTCCGGTTTCTCCCCACCATTTCCGTTTCCGGAGAACCCGGAGCCCTGTGAGTCCGTGCAAATATTCGTTCCGCCGGTTTAGGGAAGCGGCTCAGATAACAAGTCCTATGGCTGCCGCGGGTTCTGTGAAGGCGGCGTCGCAGGTCGCTGAGGCGCTGGAAGCCATCGTGAGCCAGTGCGTGGGGCCCGAGGGGCGGCAAGTTTTGTGCACGAAGCCCACCGGCGAGGTGCTGCTCAGCCGGGACGGAGGCCGCCTCCTGGAGGCGCTGCACTTAGACCACCCCATAGCCAGGTACGCGGCCCACACCGCCCCAAAGCCAGACTTCCAGGCAGCCTCCCTGGAGATGCTGCCCCGCAGGAGACTACGAACCTGCAAAGGTGACCCCCAGCGAGACCACCGTGCTCGAGGTTCGAGTGCTGCCCAAGGGAACACTCCTGGACCTCGAGTCTTCACCCCCAAGAACTCTTCCCACCCCTCTCGACCCTAGATTCTTGGAATTGAACAAAGCAACTTGTAAAATGAATAAAACTAAGGATGTATATCCGAAGGGACAGTATTCTTACTTTATAGAAGTGCAAACAGTTTTAGCTTGATTCCAGTGTAGGAAGCCAGCCTTCTGAAAATCTGAGTTTCTTTTTTCTTTTCTTTGTACAGGATCATAGTGGCATGTGTTTCCAGTCATCTCAAAAAAACAGGAGATGGTGCTAAAACCTTTATTATCTTTTTGTGCCATTTGCTCAGAGGACTTCATGCAATCACAGAGAAAGAAAAGGATTTTTTGGTTTCTGAAAATATTCAAACCCATGAAAGGCATTGGAAAAATTGTTGTCAGTGGAAATATATTTCCCAAGCTCTGCTAACGTTCCAGACACAAACATTAGACAGTTTTATAGACCAGTACTTAAGTAAACACTTTTTGTCCATCTTTTCTTCTTCTGCTAAAGAAAGAACATTGTGTAGGAGCTCTTTAGAATTGTTGCTAGAAGCATACTTTTGTGGAAGAGTGGGAAAAAATAATCAAAAATTTATTTCACAGTTGACATGTGACTACTTTTTCAAGTGCATGACTTATAAAAGTGAGACTGAAGTATTTGAATTAGTAAATGACTGTTTTATAGAGTTGAATGTTGGGGTCACTGGCCTTCCTGTTTCAGATTCTAGGATCATAGATGGGCTTGTGCTTCACAGAGATTTTTCTGTTTACTGCCCAGCAGATGGTGACATAAGAATGGTGGTAGTAACAGAAATCATTCAGCCTCTTTTTTCAACTTCTGGATCAGAGTTTGTTCTAAATTCAGAAACACAATTTCAGACATCTCAGCTTTGGATTATGGAAAGGACAAAAGCAATAATGAAACATTTGCTTAGTCAGAATGTAAAATTGCTCCTATCTAGTGTGAAGCAACCAGATTTAGTTATTTATTATGCAAGACTGAGTGGCATCTCACTGGTCGAATGTTTATCATCAGAAGAAATTTTTCTTATCCAAAGGATCATTGGTCTTTCGCCATTTTTACTACCACAGTCCTCTTCACAATGTGAGCTTTCTAACACTTCTTTGGTGAAATTTTGTAAACCTTTTATCCTTAGATCCAAAAGGTATGTTCATCTTGGCTTGATCAGCACATGTCCATTTATACCTCACTGTATAGTTCTTTGTGGACCAGTGCAAGGTCTTATTGAACAACATAAAAGTGCTTTACATGGAGCATTTAAGATGCTTCAGCAGTTATTTAAAGACCTTGATCTAAACTATGTCATACAGGCCAATGACCAAAATGATACATCAATTCCTTTAAGTGATACAAATAGAGAAAGTAATCAGTTACCTGAAATTAGCAATCATTCAGTAAAAATGCTGTATCAGGACACAGTTGTAAAGAACAAAGATGAATTGGAAGAAACAACAACATATCTAAAAGTATACTCAGATCTGGTAATTTCAGATGTAGAAGGAGAAACATATATTCCATGTTCAACACCAAAACTGACACCAACAGATACACTACAAACAGAGGAAAAACGGAGGTGTCTTTCTCCAGAAAATTACAGTATAACTGGTGACTGTGAACTTTTAATTAAGAGTAATTCCACAACAGAAAACACAAGAATAGAAATTTCTAATGAAAATTTGCAAGTCACAAGGATGGATGAAAAGGGGAACAAGTTACCAACAGGACATAAGTCACTGGAGATGTGTACTTCCCAGACTTACTATTCCTCATCTATGCCAGCAGGTTGTGTTTTGCCCGTGGGTGGTCATTTTGAGATCCTGTTACATTACTATCTTCTCAATTATGCCAAAAAATGCCAGCAATCACAAGAAGTCATGGTTAGTATGTTAATAGCTAATGCACTTTTAAGCATTCCCAAAATTCTTTATAAGACTAAGAAAGTAAATTCTGGCTTTCCACAAATATATTTGAGAGCTCTCAGTGCACTGCAAGCCAATCAACCCATAGTAAGCAGTCAGGCAGGTTTGGAATCAGTAACTGGTAAGTACCAGTTACTAACTTC
Source organism: Muscardinus avellanarius (assembly GCF_963383645.1). NCBI lineage: Eukaryota > Metazoa > Chordata > Mammalia > Rodentia > Gliridae > Muscardinus > Muscardinus avellanarius. The sequence continues at coordinate 45,186,898 of NC_137797.1, forward strand.
AGTTCTTCAGTGTTTGACAAAAATATTAACCATTGATTTGGTAGTCAGTATTAAGAGACAGCCTCAGAAAAGTTTTGATGAAGATTCAGAGGATGAAGTTTAACATTGAAAGTTTTTTACTAACTAAACTTTTAATCCAACTCAAGCTATAAAGCATGCATGTAACTACTGATTTTCAGTTCAATCCCATCTACTTGGCAAAACGACATAACTTTAAGTCTTCAGAATTACACTAAGGAAAACAGCATAACTTAGAAAGTCTACTATCACCACCAGACCATTGGATGCAAATATTAGACAAGGGAGCAAAACTAAAGAAAGCCAAGTTCTAGCTAAATGTTTATTTCTCCTTTCTGTCTCAGGTCTGTGTTAGTTTATGTGTTTAAGGGAGATATTTCTTTATAGCACTCTTGCTTTTCTGAATCTTTTCACACTTCACTCACTTCTATATTTAGTTTGTAGAATCATTTAATTTTGGATGGGGTTTTCAGATGCTGGGGTGTGTGTGTGTCTGTGTGTGTGTGTCTGTGTGTGTGTCTGTGTGTGTGCGCGCGCGCACGCGCGTGCCTGTGCATGTTCTGGGGACTGAACCCAAAGGCATTCAACCTCTGAGCTACATCCCCAGCCCTCTTATTTGTTTGTTTGTTTGTTTGTTTGTTTTAAAACAAGGTCTCACTATGACCTGAGGCTTTCTCAAATCTGTAACCTTCCTCTGCTCAGCCTCCCAAGTACTGAGATTACAGGCATGTGGTACCATTCCCCCCAAATGCCATCTTATTTTAATTGTATATAAATAAGATATTTGCTTCATTAAAATAGTTTCCCTCAGAATTTATAAAGCAGTAAGTAAAATTCTCATTTTTTATTTTAAAAAGCATATAAACTAAATTAGTTTTTGTTTCATGTACCATTTGGTTTATTTTTATTTGGAGAAACAGTCTTTATCACTCATGTACTATTAAATGTATGTTTTCAGAAATAGTGTTGTATATTGTGTATTCATTTTTATGTCTATAATAAAAAATACCAGAAGAAATAGGAAGTTCATACTTTTGTTTTTTCTTCTGGGTCCTAAGAGCTTGTAAAGGTATTTCATATACTTGTTGGGTTTTTTTGTATTTGGTGCATAGCTATAGTTTAATAGTAACAAATAATTTGGTAATTATTTATAACATGAATGAACAAATGTGTATTTTATTTTAAAAGTTTATAAATAGTAGGGCATGCTAGCACATACCTGTAATCCCAGTACTTGGGAGGCTGCATCAGGAAGATAGAAGGTTCAAGACCAGCTTCATCAATTTAATGAGGCCCCCTGCAATTTAGTAAGACCCTGTTTCAAAATAAAATAGGGCTGCTGGGCGTGGTGGCAGAGGCTTGTAATCCCAGTGCTTGGGAGGCTGAGACAGGAGCATTGCACAGGTTTGAAGACAGCCTCAGCTACTTAGGCTATCAGCAACTTAGTGACCCTGTTTTCAAATAAAGTATGAAATAGGTTTGGGAGTATAGCCTGGAGGTAGAAAAGCCCCTGGGTTCCACCCCCAATACCACAAAAAATAAAATAAAATAGGGCTGAGGATTTAGCTTAGAGGTAGAACACTCCTGGGTTCAATCCCCAGTACTACATACACCAAAAAAACCCCAATGAACAGTATTTTGCATCTAGCCATGGATTAGGATAGGGCCCTTTATGAGTTTTGTGTGACACATTAAATAGTTCTTAATTTATTTCAAGAGTTGATAAATTCTTGTGAAATAAGTGTTATGTTTAATCCATTTTCCTAAAAGCATATTTCCAGTCTGTTTATTCAGAGTCTTACCAAGTGCCTTCTATGTGCCTGATCCTATGCTCGATGCTGGGTATACAGTGCCCTTGTGTGCTTTCCCTCAGAGGTTAATGGATAGATGTGTGACACTGAGTGGGTCAGGATTGAATTTAGGGAAAATGTTGAAAATTTTTAGAATTAAGTAAGTGATAACTGATGATGTATTTTTAAAAACTACAGCATCCTATTATGCAATTTCATGAACTTTTATATGTAGGCCTATTTTTAAAGGTTTATAATTTTAGGAGAGAATAGCCCATTAATTGGATTTATAGATGAATGAGCCTGTTTTAAAATTACTGTAAAATTTTTTCCATTCATAATTTTTAATTGCCCATCAGGTCATTTTGCTTTATTTTGTTCTGCCCAACCCCATGGTACCAAGGATTGAATCCAGGGACATTCTGCCTCTGAATTACATCCCCAGCCCTACTTTATTTTTTATTTGTAAACAGAGTCTCACTAAGTTGCAGAGGGCCTTGCTAAGTCTCTGAGGCCATCCTTGAACCTGCAATCCTCCTGTCTCAACTTTGCAAATATGAGGATTGCAGGTGTGTACCACCATAGCCAGCTTATTTTGTTGTAATTTTTAATACTCTTCAGTAATTGAAGGCATTCACAGCCTTTCTAGACATGCCCATTGCTTTATATAATGGTAGGTATATAATATGTAGAAATTTTAGTAGTTCAGGAGCCCCTCTGTAAGCTGTGACTATTCTTTGCATGATTAGCACCTAGTCTAATATTTTGCACACAACAGCTATCCAAAAAAATATCTGTTAAGGACCAAGTTGAATGAATTAGCCATTTGGTCTTCATAGGTGAGGTTAAAATCATTTCTGTAAACTTTATTGGTAATGGATCTTTTAGGATAAAGAGTAGAATATGTTGGTCAGATCTAAACAAAGTAATTTTTTTCATTTATTTATTTATTTATTTATTCAGTGGTACTAGGGAGTAGAACTTACGGTAAAAGGCTTTCTACCTCCAGGCTATACTCCCAGACCTATTTTATATTTTATTTGGAAACAGGGTCTCACTAAGTTGTTGAGAGCCTCACTAAGTAGCTGAGACTGCCTTTGAACCTGTGCGATCCTCCTGTCTCAGCCTCCCAAGTGCAGGGATTACAAGCATGCGCCACCACACCTGGCTGTTTTTTCTTTTAATTAATTTAAAAAACCCTCAGTAATGGTGATAAAGCTATCATAAGTTATCCTCATTTACAGAATAACACCAGGAAATTTACATCCTTGGTTTAGAGAATACTTTGAAAAAATATTTAAGTACACTAAGTGTATACGCTCTACCACAAGCATTTGCGGTGACCTACAATAAGAACAGATACAATTACGGTAAAGTCTGAATAAAAATTAAAGAATCAGGTCTAACATGTGAAGACAATTTAAAAATGATCATTTTTCTGTTTTATACTGCTATATAATGACTAAACTCCAGATTTAGTTGATTTGAATAATATTACCTCTCATTGTTCTAAAGGTTGACTAAGCTTAATGGACAACTTTAACTGTATGCTCTTGGCTGAGGAGTCACAAAGATCACCTGAGGCTCAGGAGGGGAACACAGGCCTCCCCATTCAATGAGAAGAGTGTCAGTGTCACATTATAAGAAGAGCATGTGGGATGGGATATGTAGAGACAGCTATCTTTGGAATATACAATCTGCTATACCATGAGAGAGAGAAAAAAGAAAAGAAAAATATGCATTAACTTCTCAGTTGTGGTTTTTTTGTTTTCTGAAGTTACATGTCTACCACACACACATTTTCTCCAATAACCTTTATGAACCTTATTTTTTCTTTTTAAGCCACTTTTTTCATCACAACAGTAGTTAAGAAATAATTGGACTTGAACATTCTTGAACTGTTTCAGCCAGAACTATTTAATCATGTTATACAAGAAATGTCATAGTGACCATGTTTCAAACTAAAAGGGAAGGGAGGGAGGAATGCAGTTTGAGCCTGAACTTTTATCAGAACTTGCTCATCTCCTCCCCCGTAGAAATGTGACAACATATACCATGTATAGTTAGTTATATATGCAAACCATACATAGAATTATTCATTACAACTTTGTAATAATAGCAAAAGATTTGTAACAACCTAAACTCCAGATAGATGCACAAAACTAAAAAGGGTAAGTGGGGAAGTGATGTATGTTCAGTGGCTTAGAAAAAAATGTGATTGCCCTGCACTTCCACTCCGTCTGCGAATGGGAGCATGGACTTATGTGCAGTGCAGCTTTGACCGCAGTCAAGCATGAAACCAGGAGGAAGGCACAGAAACAAGGTGGAAGGAGCTTGATTTCTACGTGACCATGTGAAGTCATGTCACCACCTAGAACACAACACCTCAAGATCAAGACTGTTGCTTGAGATGAGACCTCTACGTCATTAGTGTCTTTGTATTAGAGACTATTGAAGAAGTTCTATCTTTACCCCAACTCAGCAAAATCTCTTCTGTGGCCACATCACTAATGTTCTTTAAACTCTTGCTTTAAAAATTTATAAATAAAACCTTAAAATGGTAAAATAATGAATCCTGTTCACCATATTTACTTTTATTTTTGACACTTTTATTTTTCCAAAAGTTTTTATTTTAAGAAGAGACATGTTTTCCCTTAAGTTATCTTCTCTCCTGTTCGGCATTTCAAAACTATTATTTCAGACTTCAGTGAATGTTTTCTATACAGATGTTTCTTGTATTAATGAGAAAGGGGTGTGTGTGAATGGTGCTGTTTTTCCCTTGTAAATTGCCAGTGGGTGGGAAGAAGAGAACCATAGGGAGTGGAATGTGAGGCAGATTGAGAGTTTAGCAGGACCAGGAGATTTGTTAAAAGAGTGACTACTGCAATGGAAGCACTTTGGGTTTGCAGGACTCTTGGGAAAGTTACTGAGCTCTCTACTATGTAGGATAAGAACTTGAACTATTCTTACTTAAATACTAAATATGTCAACTACTACATACAGTCACCAAGATAATAGTTCATGCTTAGTATATATATATAAATGAAAAAATAGATAAAAGAATGAAATAAGTACCATAATACTAGATATAATACCAACTTAGATAAGTCCCAGATGGCTTTCCAGACCACGCAGAACAAATGGGGCACAGCTGTATGACTCTTCCCAGTTGACAGACATAATGTAGGATTTACCTGTATTGAACTTTCATTTGCAATTACTGACTCTCAGCTTCTATCTCCACCTCTTTCACAACTACAAATAGAGGAGCTATCCAAAAACTGATTTGCCACTTGCTTGTGAGGTATTCAATTTGCTTTATTTGACCTTTTTTTTCCCCCCAAAAAAAGCAGGGAAATCCACCTTGAGCTCTGAAGGCAACCCCACCAGACTATTGTCTTGAGTCTTTGCCTGGGACCAGTGTGTATCATGCTTCCTGATACAAAAATTCAGGATGGAGTGTCCAAAAGGAAGTAACGTCCAAAAGGCAGGTGGGGCTGGATAATGGATACTGGTTTTTAAAGTTTTTTTCTTGGTGATTTTCAGGCTCTCCTAACTGGAGATACAGGTCGATACTCAGATGTTCTGTTTTGCCTGATTTGTAAGTCCATTTCCCCCTCCTACAGAAACCCTAGTTTTTGGATAACTCAAAATCTTAAGGTGAGGGCCTGAGGGCCTATGATGAGATTTTCCAGTATGCCTGGCCAACCTGTAACAAGATTTCTCGAGAAAGGTAGAAGTCTACATGCCTGTTGTGTTACCACAGTAGAGACAAGTTGGGTTAGGGGACTGTGTGAAAATAAAAGAATTTTAGTTTGACACCAATTTATAGTGTCATGTTTGACAGGCAGTTTCTCAAATTCAGTTATTCAAATCTCATATCTTTTTAACTAGTCCTGTGTAGGATCAAAGTGTACAGATAGAATTCTTGGCAATATCTTAGAGAAAGGACCCCTACAGGGGTTGCTTTGTCCATTGCCCTTGGCTAATTTGCATATGTGTAGAAATTGAAATGAACTTGTGAAAGGCTGGTAGCAAAGCAAATGATCTCTAGCCTTAGAAATACAAATGAATTTTGTCCAATGAAGGTGCATCAGTCTCCACTCTATAAGAGTTTCACATCTATCAGCAAAATCAATTCAGTTCTCCAGTACACATGTTTGTCCTTTGGATTCTGTCTTGAACCAGTACTTCATACTGGTTTCCTCATTACATAACAAGTACAATAAGACCTTTAGCATATGTTCGTTTTATATTACATAACATTGTGTGGGGGGTCAGTTGTTTGTTTCTAGTACTGAGGATTAAACCCAAGGCTATCCTACCTCCCAGGTACACTTTGAGCCTGGTTTTTTTGTTTGTTTGTTTGTTTGTTTGTTTGTTTTTTAAAGCAGGGACTTACTGAGGCTGGCCTCGAACCTGCTATCCTCTTGTCTCAAGCCTCCCATTTACTGGGATTATAGACTTGCACCACCATGCCCTGCTAATTTTACATTTTAATGACTCTTTTGCATCCTGATTCTCCAGCATCTTAATCCATCCCCAAAAGAGGGGTGGCATCAAGTGAGGAGAGAACACCGAGTTTCTGACTGTCCAAAAGAGATTGAGTTGACAGAGCCACTTGAAAGGGCAAGATAATGTTTACCCTCATTCCTGAACACAGAGTTTCTAGATGTGAGTTTATTTCAGTACAGAGTTATCAAAACATATGTTTGCACAGCCAAACTTGAGGACTGCTGTGGTTCTTTTTTTTTATTATTATTATTCTACATTTTTAACTAGCTCACTTATATAACGAAAAATAGGGACAACAGATGTTATGCTGGTCTTAGGGAAACCGGATGAAAAATTAAACACCATTGGATTTCTCTTCTACCTCCATCTCTTCGCTGGTGCTTCTTCCTCCCCGCTCCCCACCTCTCTCCTTCCCTCTCTCTGTGCTCATCTCAAGCACTTACATCTTCAGCTGCTCACATGTCAACTTCATTCTCTGGGCTGGCTTCTCTGCAGGTTGTGAGCGCTGTTAGCATCTGAGCCTCTCTTCACTCACATCCTGCGGTGGGGGCTAAGGGCACCATTAGCATAAGCCATTTTCAAAAATACCGGCCAGAGAAGAAGAGTTCTAACTTGGGAAGGAGGGTGGAATTTTTTTTTTTTTTTTTTTTTAATAGGGCCTTAGCAGGCAGGGTCAGCTGAAGTTCAGCTAGTTTCAAGAATATTTGTTCTCAGACAAGGGAATTATGCTTACCAATTTGTTTGGACAATCTAGATTTTCAAGGGAGTGAGAGGGATCGTGATCGTGAGGGGTGAGAAGGCCACGGGCAAGCGGAGTGAGGAGGAGAGCTGACCAGACGAGGGCAGGGAGGTCCACAGCGGAAAAGTCTCCGTTGTTCAGTGTCTCCTACACCTTATAGCACGACAGAGACCCTTTCTTCCCAAGTTCAGTTGGCCAGATGCTGGGTAGGGAAGGGTCCTTGGTCTGACTTGAAATGTCTTATCCCTGGACCACACACGGTGGTTAAGCAGGCAGGGTCAAGAAAGAAGAGAAGGGTCCTACCCCAGACTCTTAGACCAGCACCGGGAAGGAACCGCCCTCGGGAGGAGCCCGGAGACTCAGGTGACTCCAGGTGAGGCTGCTTAGGGGCAGGCGGGCTGTGCAGAAAACCTCCAGCCTAAGAAGTTAAGGGGAAATCCTGCGGAAGGGACAGCCCCTTCTGGAAGACGCCCCTGCACCGACTGCTAGAAGGCTGGTCACAGCCCTGCCGCCCAGACTTCTTCCTTCAGAACTTTCGATATGATCACAGTTGTCGCTCGGTGCACCAGAGAAGATTAAAACTGTGACTTCCTCCCAGTATTGGGTTGGCAGTGCTTGGGGGCCGCTTCGTTTTTTCTTTTTTTTTTTTTCCTCTCTCAAATTTCCAGAGCCCATTATCTTCTTCCCTAAATTGAATGAATGAATGAATGAATACATTTATATAAAAATAATATGCCCAGCTGGGCGTGGTGGCGCACGCTTGTAATCCCTGCGCTTGGGAGGCGGAGACAGGAGGATCGCGCAGGTTCGAAGCCAGCCGCGCTGGCTTAAGAGACCCTGTTTCAAAAATATAAAATAGGTCTGGGAGTGTAGCCCGGAGGTAGAAGGGCTTCCAGGAACCCCAGTACCATAAATAATAATAATAATAATAATAATAATAATAATAAATATTCCCATGAACATAGTAATTACTTTTAAAAAATTAAGATTTAAGCAGGGAGTGGTGATGCACGCCTGAGTAATCTCATTACTTGGAAGGCTGAGACAGGAGTATCACAGGTTCGCAGCCAGCCTCATTTGCTTAGTGAGGCCCTCTGCAACTTATTGAGACCGTTTCAAAATAAAGAATAAAAAGTAGGGCTGGGGATGTATCTCAGAGGTAGAATACCCCTGGGTTCAACCCCCAGTGCCACAAAAAAAAATTATAATTTGAAAGAAAAAAATGTCTGTTCTCATCAATTATAGTGATTATAATCATGGACTTTATAATCAAAATCCTCAGAATTTGAATCTTGGGTTCCCACTTGCTTTGTGGCCTTGGGCAAATATACTTAACTTCAGTGAGCCCCATTTTTTCATTAAGGAAATGGATTCCATGAACTTCAACCTTTAGAGCAAGTGGATATAAGAAAATATCATTGTAAGCCGGGCGTGGTGGCGCACGCTTGTAATCCCCGTGCTTGGGAGGCTGAGACAGGAGGATCGCGCAAGTTCGAAGCCAACCTCAGCTACTTAGTGAGGCTCTCAGCAACTTAGTGAGACCCTGTTTCCAAATAAAATATGAAAAAAGGTCTGGGAGTATAGCCCAGAGGTAGAAAGCCTCTGGGTTCCATCCCCTTGTACCACCAAAAAAAAAGAAGAAGAAAAAAGAAAAAAAAGAAAGAAAATATCATTGTATCTGGCATATATTAATTAAGTTACAGGGTTTTTGTTGTTGTGATGAAAATAACAGTGATAATTATGAAGGTAACGAATAAAGCCATATTAAAAACACATAAAATATGTTTCACACTTCTTTCCCCATTCCTATTCTTAAAATGGAATCTTGGGTTCAGAAGGGAATTCAGATGACCTCAGCTTGTGGTTAAGCCCTCACTTCCCTAGAGGTCTCACCCTCTCAGGTCTGGAAATTGGAACTCAGAAGAAAAGGTTAAGTGAAGCCAGGAACCCAGGAGCCCTTGTTTCAGAGTTGGGCCCAGGTGCTTTTTGGCTTTTCGTGAGTGCACAGGTGTCCCCGATGTAGCTGCACACATGGCTGTGTGCAGGTGCCGCTGTGTGTGCCTGGATCTGTGTGTGTTCTTGGGATACAAAGATTAAATGGGACACAACATTGAGAAATTACCAACACTGACCCTGATTAGTATGGATGCCGGCAAATTAGCAGTGTAGAAGAGGGCAATGAAATTGGCTTAGTCATAAAAAAAAAGTAATACTAATTACAGTCATTTACATGAACTCCTCCCCGATTACGCTCAGTAACCATGCAGCACAGTCATAATCATGTGTATTGTTAAATATATGTTCAGTTAACTTTCATGTGAGTTGTCTTGAGTGGAATGATCTACTCTGCTCTACTTAGACACTGCACTCAGGTTTTAACATGTGGTGTGTGCAGCATGGATGCCTATTCACAGACTTGTTGCTTAAAGTCCCTGCTACTTCAGGGGCTGTCAGAAGGGGCCTGATTCCCCAGAATTTCAGAACTACCCACCAGGTTGCATTAACAGTTTCAGGAAACAGCCTTGTTAATGATATCCCAGTGGAGGGAGAGGCAGTTCTTTTCTACCCACAGAGGTTCTTTAGAGAGTCCAGGGAGTTCACTTTCCATGGATGAAGGGTAAGGAAAAATGAAAAAGGAGACAAAAAGAAAACAGGAGGTAGGGAGGAGAGAGAGAAGGAGTAACAAAAGATAGAGAAAGAACAAGGAAGAGGGGTCAGGAGAACAGAAGAAAGAACTGAGCACATGAGTGTCTCTGCTGGTCCCGTGGCCAGTGTTTACCTGGCTCAGGGTTGTAGAGACAGAAAAGAAACATGGAGACACATTCATGTCCTCTTTTTATTATGATAAAGTTTCCAAATCCTTAATGGATTGTCGTGGAGATGAAAATTTACCAGGCATTCACCACATGCCTGGAACCAGGCAGTGCTTTTGCATTTATTGACCCATATAATGCTCAAAATGACCCTAACTTGCAGATAATATCATTGTATGGAAAAGAAAACGAAGGCAAGTAAATCTGCCCAAACTCACCCAGGTATTAAACAAGGTTCAAACACTGAAGTCTGCCTCCAGCTCCTGTGTCCTCAACCCCAATGAACCACCAACAAAGACAGTTATGTTGTAAATAAGGTACAGATTTAGAAACATTCTTGTTTTTATTATAATCTGTTTCAAATTAATTTAATATGGAATTTAGTCAATATTCCCAGAATAAGTGGTTTTTATTTCATTCAACCTCAGCCAGGTGTGGTGGCACATACTTGTAATTCCAACATTTGGGAGGCCCTAACAGGAGGATCGGGTTCAAGGACAGCCTCAGCTACTTAGTGAGGCCTCTTGCAACTCAGAGAGACCCTGTTTCAAAATAAAGAATAAAAAATAGGGCTGGGGAGCCGGGCGTGGTGGCGCACATTTGTAATCCCAGCATTCAGGAGGCTGAGAACTGAGGATCACGGTTCTCGGACAGCCTCAGCTACTTAGTGAGGCCCTCTGCAACTGAGTGAGACCCTGTTTCAAAATAAAGGAAAAAAAAATAGGGCAGGCGGTGTAGCTTGGAGGTCGAATGCCCTGGGTTCCATCCCCTGTACTGCAACACACACACACACACACACACACACACACACACACCCCTCAACCTCTTGTCAGTTTGGCAAGAAAAGCAGTTGCATAATCCCAGTAGTTCATTACAGAGAGAGACAAAGAGATGCTTGGAGGCTGCGTTGTGCTGGTCATGCGGGGAACAGGCTGTCTCCTGAACTCCACCTCTGTGAATCCCACTTGCCGCAGTGAGAATGAAGCCTGTCACGATTAAGATTGAGACCTTGAAGGGACTGAAATTCAGCCCCTCCCGTGACTCCAATTTCCCCTGCAGAAATTCTTGCAAAATCTGTCTGCTTTCTGTTCTGTTAATAAATAATGAGAGTTTTTAAAAGAAATCATTCGGTTTCATCCTTGGAGATTAATTTGATAATTAATTTAGGTAAGTGCTTATGAAATATAAAGTAATTGGTACAACCTAAGGATTTATGCGCCAGTGTTCTCATCCAGCCTGTAGGACAGAAATTCTCCACAGCCTCTTATTCTACAAAATCCCACAAAATGGATCCCTCCTCCCAACTGAAGTGTGTCCTCTTCTTTTATATCCTTCCCTCATTATTTTTCTTTAACTATTAAAGTGTGTTCCTTATGATGCAGTTTCTTGTTTTGTGTTAAGAATCAGAGTTATTGTGCAGAGAAAGACAGAATGAGAATCCCAGACTTAAGGGAGAACTACTGACTTTTTAACCTGGGAACAGGAGTCAAACCTAGCGGTGTTTTAAGAAAATCAATCTGGTGTCACTGTGGAGGATGGACTGCAGTGGGTATTAACAGGCACCTAAGAGACTAGTTGCAAGGTTACTGCAAAGAATTTATGCAATAGATGGGGAGTCTGAGCGGTAATGTCAGCGAGGAACGGAAAGAAGGTGTTGGACAAAATATGACTCAAAGATTGGCTGGAATTGAGTTATTTAACAAGGAAGAAGGCAGGGAGAGGAATCACTGGTAGAGACCGAACAGAAAAATATGTAATTTCAGTTATCTAGTTTTTGAATCTTCCTTCTTGCCCTGTAAATGTCAGAGTTCTTCAGACTTCCTCCTCTTCCCTCCTTCCCTCTCTTTACCCCTCTCTTTTTCTCTCTTCTCATTGTGGTAAATGTTTCCTGGGTGACATGTTTCAAATTTATGACTCTCTGACTTCTCAGCGGATGTTTTCCAGGTCTGCTGTCTCTCACCCAGACGTCTGGCAAGCCGCAGACCCATCTCTTCATCTCCCTATTTGGCGTTCCTAGGAAGATCCATAGACTCCTCAGCTCAGAGTTTAGTCGAGGTTTGATTCTGCACTACTTTTAAGCTAATGAGTTAGATTATTACTGTTTTATGTCTGTGGGCAGAAGACACAAGATTCCTAGGTCTGTTTCTAAGCAACCTGGTTTATTATATAAAATCTCAACCCCTGGACAGAGAATGAGCGTGAGGGTTACTGTGCTGAGCTGCATGTCACCTTGTTGGCTGCTAGGCTTCCTTAGATGTTCCCTTGCTCTTTAACCCCTCCTGAAGCCAACCTGATCAAAGAGCAGGGAGTTCCATACAAAGAGCCAGGTTGATCTATGAAACAATGCTCGGCATCATTAACCAGCAGGGGAGTGCACATTAACACCACAGTGTGATGACACCACACACGTATTAGAATGGCTATTATCAAAAAGACAAGAGTTTAATATTGGCAATGATGTGGAGACACAGGAGGCTTCCTCATTGTTGATGGGAATGTGAGTACAGCCATTACAGAAAATAATATGGACATTCCTCAGAAATAAAAAGAAAACTATCAAATAATCCATCATTCTCACTTCTGGATATTTATCCAAATGAAACAAATTCAGTATGTGGGAGAGACACCTCTACTGCCAAGTTTATTATATCAGTATTTACAATATTAGATATGAAATTAAACTAAGTGTCCATTAGTGGATGAATGGATGAAGAACATGTGATGTATATACACACATGTATATCAAATCCCATGAATGGGATGAACATGGGATGAAATCAAATCTCATGAATGAACTTGAAGGACATAATGTGCAGTAAAATAAACCAGGTACAGAAAGACAAATACCACATGAGTTCAATCATTTGGGGACTCTAAAAAAGTTGATCTCATAGAAGTTGAGAGTAGAATAGTAGTTACCAGGGGCAGAAGTGGGTTTGTTTTTTGAGAAAGAGGAATGTTTGGAGGTAGGTGTCAGTCAAAGCATACAAAATTGCAGTTAGAGCTGGGTGTGTTGGTGTGTGTCTGCAATCCCCATACTTTGGGAGGCCAAGGCACAAGGATAACAGGTATGAGGCCGGCATCAGTGACTTAGCAAGACTCCCAGCAACCTAGTGAGACACCCCAGTCCTTTTAATTTTTACTTTATTTTATAAAAAAATAAGCAACCTGATTTATTATATAAAATCTCAACTCCTGGACAAAGAATGAATGTGAGAATGAATACAATGGAATACTTTCCATTCGTTTTCATTAACAACATCTTTTTTATTATTTTATGTTGTTATTATTATAATAATTATTATTATTTTTTGGTGGTACTGGGGATGGAAACCAGTGGTCTTCTACCTCGGGCTACACTCCCAGACCTATTTTATATTTTACTTGGAAACAGGGTCTCTTAAGCCAGTTGAGGCTGGCTTTGAACCTGCACGATCCTCCTGTCTCAGCCTCCCAAGCGCGGGGATTAAAAGTGTGCGCCACCACACCTGGCTTTATTATTTTATTTTATTTTATAAAAAATAAAAGGGACTGGGAATATAGCTTGGAGGTAGAGTGTCCCTGGTTTCAATCCCCAGTACTAAAAAAAAAAATCAGCGAATAAGAGCAAGAGATAAATCTATTATAAAACATAGTGATTACACTTAAGGACATTTGAATTCTTGCAAATTGTTAAGATAATGAAGTGTTCTTAGCACAAAAATGACAAGTGTGAGGTAATGCAGATGTTAGCTGGCTAGATTTAGCCATCTCCACAGTGTGTACATGTATGTGTATATACGTCAAAACATCATGTTCTATATGGCATACATAACTGCAATTTCCCTGTCAACTTAAAAAAATTTTTAAAAGAACAAAGGAAATCTTTTCAGAATGGAGGACAGTTCTGTGGTCAAGTGTGTAGCAGCCTTCCCTAAGAGCAATCTTTGATCATGGTGAAGGTTGGGCTGATGTCCTGATTACTTGTTTTAGGGGACAGGTCTTCTGCAGTTGTTTAATATGTTTCTCTCATCTTTCAAAATTATTGAAATATAATATATACTTACAAGTGTATATATCATAATTCCACAATTCAATGAATAACAAAAACAATGTATTTGTGTAGCCCACTTCTGGGTCAAGAAACAGATGACATTCATACTAAGAAATCCCTACCACGCCCTCCGTTGCTGGCTCCCCCGTCGCTCTGCAGGGGCTGGTCCACCGACTTTAACATTAACTAGTTCTTTTGGGTTTTGTACTATAGAGAGAGGGACTCATACACTGTGCATGGCTGAGTCTGGCTCCTTTGATCTGTGAGATTCATGCATAGTGTCGTGGACAATCGTGGGCTGTTCACTTACATCACTTTGCAACGATTAAATAAACTGTAGTGTTTTTATACAATGGAATGCTTTCCATTCATTTTCATTAACAACATCTTCTACTGAAAGCCTCAAGAGTCAGCTGTTGGGAGTTAAGTTCAATGACGCAATGAATCACGTTATTCTCAAATCTTTTGTTTGTTTTTGTGGTACTGGAGGTTGAACCTAGGGGTATTCTACCTCCGAGTGACATCGTGGACCCTACTTTATTCTGAAACAGTATCTGGCTAAGTTGCTGGGGGTCTCACTAACTTGCCAAGGCTGGCGTCAAACCTGTCATCCTCCTAACTCAGCCTCCCAAGTACTGGGATTACAGGCATGTGACACTACAAAGCCAATGTAAAACTAGCTGAAGCTCTTTCGACTTTCCTCTCTGGTATGATGGTTGGTAACTCTCCAGATAGTGGCTACTCAGATCTAGGAGTGAGGAAGAAAAGAGTGTGGGGACAGACTGCCAATAAACATGTCACATGAACAAGAAATATCTGTTTTTTTTTTTTTTTTTTTTTTTGTTTTTTTGGTGGTACTGGGGTTCCTGGAAGCCCTTCTACCTCCGAGCTACACTCCCAGACCTATTTTTACATTTTTATTTGGAAACAGGGTCTCCTAAGCCAGCGCGCGCGGCTGGCTTCGAACCTGCGCGATCCTCCTGTCTCTGCCTCCCAAGCGCGGGGATTACAAGCGTGCACCACTACACCCGGCAATATCTGTATTTTTTAAACCTCTTCTAAGCAGAGACCAGTTTGGTACCTGGATAAATGAGCTGGGAATTCAGAGCAGAAACCTAAGCTGGACATCGAACACTTGACATCATTCAGCATCTAGTGGCATCCGAACCATGGAGTTGGCTTGGAACTCCTAGGAAGCAAGCATCGCTCGAGAGGAGAATGGGGACTGAGCCCGGGGGAAGTGGAGCTTAGAAGGATGAGGATGAGGATCACACACTTGATTTGATTTCTCTCATTCTGGTTCCTGGCTTACTAAACAAGCGCCTGATTATTATTTGACTTCCCAGATAGGAACACCCATAAAGAAAAGATTAGTCATATGGTTCTGGAATATTCTAGCTCTTGGGACAGTTCTTATTGTGAATAAGTTGGTCACACTCAAAAGCTTGGTTTGAGACAGCCCCTGAGGCAACCATTCCCAGTGTGCTGACAAATGTGATGCTGAAGCGGGCAGAGAAGCCAGGCGGAGAAGAAGCCAGGTGGAGAAGCCAGGCGGAGAAGCCAGGCGCGAGCTGTGGAAATTCCCCAAGGAAGCCAGAGCTAACCTGCCGGCTGGCGTCCCTTCTTAGCTCACATCTCTCTGTAGCCTACCAAGCACAAATGTTCTCACATTTCCACGGCTGGTGAGAAAAGCCTACGCCAGGTAGAGCTCTGAGAATATTTCCTTCTTTGTCTGTACCCTGGTGCATTGTCAGAGTTCTGCTGATTTGTCCTGTGTCTCTCAAACACTTTGCCTTCCATGTTCATTTTGTGTTTCCTTAAATCAGGGTCCTTGTTACTATTTCAGGAGCATTCTTTTATGTGCTTGATAGATTTATGTTTGTTTGTGGTGCTGGGAATTGAATCCAGAGGCATTCTACTTTCTGCCCCTCTGGGCTATACTCCCAGACCTATTTTTTATACTTTATTTGGAAACAGGGTCTCACTAAGTTGCAGAGAGGCTCACTAAGTAGCTGAGGCTGGCTTCAAACCTGTGCGATCCTCCTGTCTCGACCTCCAGATTTTATTTTTAATTTGAAAACAGGGGCTAACTAGGTTGATGAGAGTCTCACTACTTACTGAGGCTGTCCTCGAACCTATGATCCTCCTATTTCAGCTTCTCAAGTATTGGGATTAGAGGCATGCTCTATCATGTGGACTAGATTTATATTTTAAAATTTCATTTTTTAGCTGGCACAGGGGTGTACTTCTGTAATCCCAGTACTTGGGAGGCTGAGACAGAAGGATTGTGGGTTCAAGGCCAGTGTGTGGTAAATTAATGAGACCCTGTCTCAAGGTTTAAATTAAATTAAAAGGGATACTGGGTAGGGGAGGGGGAGCTTGGTGGTAGAGCATCCCTGGGTTCAATCCCCAGCACTGCCCATACACAAAATGTTTCACTTCAATTTTGAATAGGTAGTATTCAAACAATTCAAAACTCAAGTGACAAAGTGTACATGGAGAAATCTCTTTGCTACGCCACCCATGTTTCCCCACAGCCTCTTCATTCCATAATCACATGCTAGCCCTCGACCACAAGGGCGACTAGGAAATAATACAGCCTCTGGCCAGGCAGCCGTGTGCCCGGAAAAATGCTACTGCTCTAGAAGAAGAGCAGTAGGGATCTGCACAGTCCCAACTACACTATCTCCCTCTGTCTCAGGCCCTGCCTCCTGGGACTCGGGCTGCTCTTTTGTCTCAGGGGGAAAGATAACACTGTTTTTTTTTTTTTTAATGAAATAAATTCGAACAGAGACTCAAAGTGAGCTGTGTGAGCATCCAAGGAGAGCATTCAGAGCCCAGGAACATTAAGGGTCAATCCTGTCCAGACACTACAAGGGGTCAGATGGCCTGGCGTGTGGATGGAAGTGAGGTCAACAGAAGCCAGAAGTGTGTTCATGCCAAGCATGGTCAGGCAGCTGGATTGGATGTGTGTGTGTGTGTGTGTGTGTGTGTGTATCTTATGCTTTTATTTGTGCAGTGTAATTAAACATCCTGGAGAGACTCAAAGTGATCCAGTCATATATGCGCACTGCACATGCTGTAGATTTTACACAGATCCCAGCTGCTGTGTAGACCACAGCCTGTGGGGAGGCAAAAGCAAAGGCTGGGAAACTAGTTAGTTGCAATACTCCAGGACAGGGAGACGGGTGGTTTGGGTATGCAGCTGGAAGCTGTCAGATTCTAGGCACTTTTGTTGGAGGAGCCAAATGGTCCTGTCCAAGGACTGCAGGTAGGATGTGGGAGAAATCCAAGATGACTTCAAGGTTTTGTCTTGAGGAACTAAGGATGGAATGTCCATTTACAGAGCCATGTAGGGCTGCAGGAAGAATCATTTGGGAGTGGAGTGGGATGGAAATATTGAGATTAGTTGTAGATATATTAGTGATGCAGAGATGTAAAGTGACTAGCTATACAAATTGTGGTAGGGTTCCCACCTCAGGTTATCAGTCTCGGAGTCAGTAGAATGGGAATGAAATTTCAAGCATTGGTTTGCACAGGATCATTGGGAGGGAGGGAGTGTAGCTAGAGAAGGAACCAAGGCTGGAGTTCCAGGGCGCTCTGGTGTTCAGGTGTCAGGAAGCTAAAGAACATTTGAGAAGCAGCAGCCAGTGAAGTAAGAGGAGAATGGCAAGGGCATCACGATGCACCAGAGGGAAACCGAAGAAAACGCCTCAAAGAGGTCAGTCGAGGACTTGGAACTGCCCCTGGGCTTGGTAATTGGAAGGACATGGCATCAGCACTTTCTGTTGATTTTCAGGCATGCAAGTTGGAGTAGAGTCATGAGAGAGCAAGTGAAGAGGAATACAAGATGGAGGCTGAGAATAAGGCTTGTGATGTGTTTTACTTAAAGGAGTTTAGGGAAAAGAGTGGTAGCTGAAAGCAGATGTGTACAGAAGAAAGCATTTATTTTCCATTCCTCCTCCTCCTCCTCCTCCTCCTCCTCCTCCTCCTCCTCCTCCTCCTCCTCCTCCTCCTCCTCCTCCTTCTTTGTATGTATGTTACTAGGAATTGAACCTAGGGGCATTCTACCTCTGAGCTACAGCCCCAGCCCTATTTTATTTTTTTATTTTGAAACAGGGTCTCACTAAGTTGCAAAGAGCCTCACTAAATTTCTGAGGCTGGCCATGAGCCTGGGATCTTCCTGTCTCAGCCTCCCAAGTACTGGGATTACAAATGTGCACCACCACACCCATCTAGTTGTTATTTCTGTTTATGAAGAGGCTGGGAGATATAAAATACTGTTAGGAAAACCTGCAGGAAGGATGAGAAAGAGAGAGCACAGCTGTGGGAGTTGAGTGCCTGAGTGGGCAAGAAGAGGCAGACTCCATGTCACAAGACTCTGATAAGCACTGGGGCAGCCTGTTGTAGCCAGAAGGCTGGCCAGGTGTGTGATACCTGCACAGGTTCCTCAGGGGAATTGATGATGGGAACAGGCAAGAGTGGTCAGTGAATTAAGGATCCAGATAAGAAGGTGGGTAGGAAAGTGTTATCAAAGTGTTATCAAGCTTTTTTTTTTAAGGTACTGGGGATTGAACGGGGGTGGGGTGGGGGGGGCACAGGCACTCTACCACTGAGCTATAGCCTCAGTGCTCCCCCTGCCACTTTTTGATATAGGCGTTCACTGTATTGCTCAGACTGGCCTCAATCTTGCAATCTTCCTGCCTCCGCCTACATAGTTATTGGATTATAGGCATGCACTGTGCCCTAGAGTTCTCAAACTTGAGGGCATATTAATATCACCTGATGATCTCAATAAAATAGGGATTGGTAGGGCCTGCCTTCACAGTTTTTTGTTTGTTTGTGTTTTTTTGTGTGTGTGTGGTACTAGGGGTGGAACCCAGAGGCTTTCTACCTCTGCGCTATACTCCCAGACCTTTTTTTTAAAATATTTTATTTAGAAACACGGTCTCACTAAGTTGCTGAAAGCCTCACTAAGTAGCTGAGGCTGGCTTCGAACCCGTTTGATCCTCCTGTCTCAGCCTCCCAAGTGCAGGGATTACAAGCGTGCACCACCACGCCTGGCTGCCTTCAGAGTTTTAATACAGTAGGTTCAAAGAGTTCTAATTCAGAAGGCCAGAGAATTGGCTTTTCTAATAAATTCCTTGTCTTCCCGAACTGCTGGACCAGGACCTACTTTGAGAACCAGCAGACTAGAAGACATAGAAAGACTTCCTAGGAGCGTAATCTAGGTTAGAAATCATGAAAACAGTGAGCATGGGTGGGTGTTTTTCTTCAGCCATGCTCAGTATTTTGGGTGCTGGCTTAAACAGACCAAACAGATTTTACTAGGGTGGTGTTTTGCAAGATAAATAGGAGGAAGGCAAATGGTATTTATTGTAATGTTACCTAACCAAGGTGGAAAGTGAAGTGAGCTGTAGTGAGAGCTATAAGGCCCAGGGCAGGTACCTATGTTGCAATATTTAAGGAGAAAACATCATGCAGGTACCCATCCAGCTTTTGCAGGGTCCTGAGTAAGCATCTTAAATGTTAGTGGGTACCCTGCACTCTCCCTAAGTAAAGATACAGAGGAAATCTAGGTGAGTAAAAAGATGATGGGATCAGTACATTAGAGATTTTTATTGGGTTGAAATTTTTCTGAAATTAAGATAGCAAAGGAAGTAACTCAAAAATGTAGGTGATAGTAGAATTTGATGTTTGAATATAAGACCATGGATCAATATAATTATTAGCACTTGTGAAGTCTGAACTTGTGTATGACCAGGGAGTGAAAGACAAGGTCATTGGGAGGTAAAGAAGTCTAGTAAACTTAAAAGGCCAGGATACCAAAAGAATCATCTTCAATAAACATTAAAACCCACAGGAACCATGAGAAGAGGTGTAGAGACAGAGCTAGTAACACTGGACCTAAAGTTTTCTAGGAATGGAAGAGCAGGGAGAAGGGAGTAATAACATCAGATCTCATATAATTCAAACTTCCTGGATATTGAGGTAATTTCTTAGGAATTCTGTCCCTGCAGTAGAAGTCTCAGCGACAGCTGGCATGACAGAATGCTTGCCTACTGGATCAGCTATTTCTAGAGCCTCTCATTCGGGAATACATTCAGGGATACATTCAGAGATCAGCGGAGTTGTGGCATGGTGTCCTCATGCAAAGGGTTAATGTACAGATGAAGTCCTGCCCACTGCTTAGTGTTATCTGAAACCAAAGCAGGAATGTTTTAGATAAGTGACCAGGAAGAGCATCACTATCAAATGAAAGGTCTAGACCCAGCTTCGTGTGGGCACCCTGGAGTTTTTGTTGACAGGGCCTGTGGCCGCTCAGCCACACCCTGCGTTACGCCACTTTGTGGGAAATTCATTGTCTCCAGTCATGGCAGATTTGAAGATTCAGTGATCTGGAGTGCATGCCCCTTGATTTTCCTTCTTCATCTATTCTTGTCTTGATCCCTAATCATTAATCATTCTGGGTAATCTCAAGGAAAAAAATCATGTTTTCAGCCTTCGTTCTTCTCAACTACATTCTTCCATAATTTGGCTGATGCTTGTGCACTTTTATGTTGAAACTGATTTTGTTTTTCTCCATCCTCTGCTGGACCCTTTGCTTTAACCCTGTGTGATCTGTGATCCTTGCTCACACATCCCTTTAGCCGTACAAAAGCTTGTTTGTTGGCTCAAATTTCTGCCAGACTGGACTGACCTAGGAATTTGTTAATTTTCCCAATCTGGCGTTTTTGAATCAGCGCTGGGCTAATGTTGCTGGTGGTCCTGTCCTGACCTTGATAATCTGGGAAAATGGGACTGCATTTTTATTTATCCTTGCTTTCCAGAGACTGAATCCTTAATACATAGGCTCTTAAGGGAACTTTGTTACTCTTGGACTGCTCAGATTAGTTCTCTCTCCTCTGTTATATTAGTCTAGTGCTCTGGTTAGGATCTTAAATGTTCCCCAAGGACTCATGAGTTGGAGACTTTGTCCCCAGAAAGAGGATATTGGGAGGTGGTGAAACATTTAAGAGGTCAAGCCTAATGGATGATCTTTAGGTCTATTCAAGCCAAGGCATTTCCTGAGGGGGATTATGCCATGGCCTCATTCATTCTCATTCTCTCTCTCTCTCTCTCTCTCTCTCTCTCTCTCTCTCTCTCTCTCGCAGGTCATGTTGGCCCTGAGAGAAGGCAGAGTGCATCTGAGGGCACGTGGCTCGGGCGACTCTCGAGTAGTGACCTGAAGGCCTCTGCTGGACATCATGGCTGGCCAGGCCCCTAGGGGTGACCTTACCTCTTTTCTGGCAGATCGCGTGGACTCTGGGAGAAAGTAGTTTGCAACTGATGGGCACTTGGCTCAGGCGACACTCGGGTAGTGACCCTGAAGGCAGCTACTGGACCCGGAGTTCCGACCACCCCTATCGGCTGTTCGGCCACTTTTCTCTATTCCTTTCTGGCAGATTGCGTGGACTCTGGAAGAAAGCAGCCTGCACCTGAAGGCAATTCGGCTTGGGCTACTCTCAAGTATTGTCCTGAAGGCAGCTGCTGGACCCAGAGTTCCAGCCCCTTTGGGGGTGTTCAGCCACCCTTGCCCCATTCCCTGCTGCTTCCAATAAACCTTTTACTCCCCTTCCTGAGGTCTGCGGGTGTCATTCTTCACACACCGTAGACAAGAACTCGCTGGGTTTTCTCTCAAGAAACCCCCGTTTCAGTACCACCAAAAAAAAAAAAATAATAATAATAATTTGGAATGGCCTCACTTACACCCAGATCTTATACTTTGTCTTTGGGCCTGTAACACTGAGGTATAAGTCCACAGGGTCACTGTTGCAGGGGATAGGTGGGGGGGAAAGGTGTGTGATGTGAAATAACCCCCCCACCACTAGACACATGGAGACAAACAGAAAAACCGTGGATTCTTGTCCTAAGCTAAGAATAAGTATTCATCGCCTGGACAGCTGCTGCAGATTTAAAGAAGTTTATTAAAAAGATAGAAATATAGAGATAGTTACAGCCCTGTGCCGGAGCAGACACAGGGGGGCAATTCGAACGAAAATGCCCACGAACTCCAGTTTACTGAATTTTTATTCTAAGTCCAGCAGGTCCCTCTGATTTTGGAGATCATGTTACCCCTTATCGCCAGCCCCTGCTCTGCTTCTGTTATCTCTCCAGCTGGGTTTATGGCCTGAAAGGGGGGAAACATCTCTGTCTTCAAACACAGGCCCAGATTTATGGCCTGAGAGGGAGGCATCTCTGTCTTCAAACACAGGCTTTTACATTTCGTCTTTTCCCCCACAATGTGTTAAATTGTTCTTAGGAATGCAAGGACATGTTGGCTAACCCTGGCTTTCTTAGTAAAGACGATATGTTTCAAGGTTGGACATCTTTCCCAGGACTGATACATTAATACTTTTTAAACTCTCTTCCCAATACCAGTACAGTCACATGGGCACAGCACTATGCAGAAAAAGTCTTGGAATTCCAACAATGGAAGACGGTTTCAAATGGGGATCCAAAGTGATACTCTGACCAGCCCGGGAAAAACTATAAAAAGTAGGGAATTTGATGTTTACACAAGGAAAGAAAAGGAGGGAATAAACTCCCTTTGCCCTTCAATAAAAGGCTGGGAGATATGAGAAGCCAATTATACCATGACTCCAGCAGCCAAGCACAGGGAGGAGGTTCTCTCCATAAACAATCTAGGGTCTCAGGCTGATGAGATAGTTTTCACAGTAGTGGGTGAGGAGACATGAAAGATAACAACCATGCACTCAGCCACATGGATGGAATGAACGCTCAGCAATTACACTTGGAGGTTTAGGTGATTTGAGCTCTACCGTGGACGTGCTGACTTGGAGAGTTCTTTTTTTATTTTTAACCAATCAAAGGCTGATTTCTTCCCTTCGTAACTAGTAATGAAGTCTATCCCACAGTTCATACATTTTCAGAAATTCTAGGAAAAGGGGACTAAGCCAACAAAAGCCACATTCCAGGATTTCAGTAGCAGGGAAATTGATGAAACCAGTGCCTAGAGACAAAACATCTGTGTGTTCGTTCTTTTGGATCTGATTTTTAAGATGTTCTCTTCACATCCACCTCTCATGGTTGTCTCCCCAGACAAGCCTCACCTGCTTGGCCATTTTGGGAGCCATTTGCTGATCTCTTTGGGCATGCCCATCTCAAGTTCATTTCTGAGCTCTCACGCTTGATGATTCCTCCACTAACGTTCATCTCTGCCTCCATCCTGCATTAAGAACATTCAGTGACATGGCAGGACAGATAATTCCCACTTCTGTGATTTTATTTGTCTGTTTACTAATTTATTAATTTAGTAACCATTATTGGATACCTTCCTCAGCAACTATGCTAGGTCCTGGGGTCAAGAGAGAAAAGTGATACTGATCCTGCCATTTTGGAGGCCATGGTCTGGTTGGTGAGGGATGGGAGGAGATGTGCTAACTATTAATTGGTACCCGGTGTGATATGTTCACCAGTAGAACTCCACAGATTGTAAAATGATAAAACAAAATGAATAATTCAGAAAGATAAATAATTATTTATAAGAATAAATAATTCTGTTGGGGGGGGAGGCACAGAAAAGACTTCTTGGGAAAGGTAACACGATTTATATCCTGAAGAAAATTTATATTCAAAAGGAAAGATAAGGGCATCTCACACAAAGGAAGTGGGGAAGACATACAGGTTCAAAGAAGTTGGCATATCTGGGAGATGGCGATTGGTTTCATATGGGGGAGGAGGTGGTTTCCTGCTTTGTGAAATTGTGTCTGGTTTCAAAGCCAGACTGTATGGAAGTACACTGTGTAAATTTGAAGAAGTTATTTAAATTCTCGATGCCCCATTTTCCTATATGTAAAATGTAGATAAAAACAGCTCTGATCTCATAGGGCTGTTTTGAATAACAAGTTAACACATATAAATCCTCAGAACAATGCTTCATATGTGGTAAATGTTCAGGAAATGTTTGCTATTATTGTGATCATTGCTATTGTCATCATTATACACAACCTAGCTTGTTTTTTTTTTTTTTTTTGTCAGTACTGGGGATGGAACCCAGGGACTTTCTACCTTCGAGCTATATTCCCAGCCCTATTTTTCAGTCTTTTATTTTTTGAAACAGAGTCTCACTGAGTTGCGAAGGACCTCGCTAAGTAGCTGAAGTTGTCTGCAAACCAGGATCCTACAGCCTCTGCCTCCCAAATGCTGGGATTACAAGTGTGTGCCACCACACCCGGCCTGGCCTTTCTTTTTATCCTTAAACTTCACTAGCAATTCCATTTTCTCTGTTCTGAGCACTAAATATTTCTCAGATCCATATACTTGTTACTGTTGCCATTGCCACTGACTTAGTTTATGCTCTCAAAATCTGGTCCAACACCTGGTCTTGCTGCCTTCGGTGACTTTCCTGGCAGGTGGATTTCTCCATATGAAATGAAGGAAAGGGGGAAGGAAACAAGACGAGGTGAGGCAGGGAATCAGGGCTACATTATGAAGAGTTTGGTTTGTCAGGATACGAGGTGTCAGCTTCATTCTGTAACTGATGGAGAGCCATTACCTATTTTAAGCAGAGAGGGAATAACAGTAAGATACTCATTTTCTAAAGATAATGGGGAAATTCTAGAGTTGGAGTCTGTAGGTCTCTTTGGAAGATTAGTGGAGAGAGGTTAAAGGTAGAGCCTAGTTGACCTGAGGTTTAGGGCTTTAGAAACATGATGGTTGAGATACCATCTTCTGAGATGACTGGAGTCTGGAGTTTTAGGAGTCAGAGTGGTTAGATACAAAGATGGAAAAGATAAAATGACTTAATTTATAAAACACTTTGGATTTTATCTTCTGAGACCAGAAGTATGCGTACAGACGTAGATTATTTTTTCTTGAAAAGGGGATTGGAAAAATAAAAACATTCATTCTCTCCTGTTAGCATCTTTTCTTTGCATCCTATAAAGTTCTTCCTTTCAGGTCACCTAAAACATAATCATCATTAAAAGACCAGAGAAAACCCTTATCTCCTCTAAACATGATTGTGTCTGACTACCCCAGGCCTCTTTTCAGATTGCCCATTGTATTGAGTATTTGGGTACTCAGTCTAGTACATAATATATCTCTAACTTCTTTCTGTGTTAGCTTTATCTGACTAAGTACATTAAACTGCTGTCTTCAGGACAGAGCAAATGATCAAATTCTCCAAGAGACACACAGAAACCCCTAAGTACTCTATGGGTACAGAAAGTGTTAGAACCTTAAAGACTGACTTATCTAATGGTATCCAACCTGGAATTTAACATTCCAAGGTGCTGGTAATAGTGTCCACATGCTGTCTTATTTTTAATTTAAAACCTAAATAGTAATTGCATGTTTTCTTATTTCAAGTGTGTGCAAGTTGTTTGGGGCAATATCCGCCTGGTTTAGTAACACTAGTGATCATATTGATCGGGCATGTCTCCTCTTGGTGGCTTCTCATCCACTGGATTTCAAAGAATGAAGTCCAAGGACTAACAAAGGGTATAGAAATATGAAAGTTTATTTGTAATCCGAATAAAGATAGAAAACAAAAACTGCTTCCCTCACACAGAGTGGAGGGGTCCCTGAAAGAGAGAAGCCGTTGAAGTTCTTCGGAGGTGAGCTTCTAAACCTTATTGGAGTTTCCCATCTGCTCTTTTGTGATTGTTCAGAACTGGGTCTTGGGGGCCCAGTTTCAGTCCTTAATTTGAATGGTTATTTTGTGCAGTGGTGGGTTCTAATCTCCTGGTACTACTTGCCCACTCACCTCCTCCCATCCTTGATTACACAGTTTGTCCTCACACACAGTCCACAGAACAGGCTGAAGCTTTGTTTGATTTCCATAGTCCTGGCCTGGCCATTGCTACCTTAATGTCTGATTAACCTTTCCTGTTTTGTTCTTTATACAGATGAGTTATTTTTTCTTTTCTTTTCTTTCCTTTTCTTTTCTTTTTCTGTTCTTCTTGTGGTACTGGGGATTGAACCCAGGGGCATTCTACCTCTGAGCTACACCCCCAGCACTATTTTCTTTTCTTTTCTTTTCTCTTTTCTTCTCCTCCTCCTCCTCCTCCTCCTCCTTCTTCTTTCTTTTTTTTTTTGGGGGGGGCAGGTCTGGGGATGGAACCCAGGGGCATTTGACCTCCCAGCTACAGCCCCTGCCCTATTTTTTATTCTATATTTTGAAACCGGGTCTCACTGAGTTGTAGAGGGCCTCACTAATTTTTTTTTTTTTGAAGCAGAGTTTTGCTAGGTTGAAGAGAGTCTCACTATTTGCTGAGGCTGTCCTCAAACCTATGATCTTCCTGTATCAGTCTTCCAAGTACTGATATTACAGGTGTGCACCACCATGCTTGGTTCAAATGGACTTTTTTTTTTTATCCTTTTTGTATCCAGTTCTCTGCCCTGCCTCAGTTTTATTCGTATTTTATTATGCTTTATATCATTTCTTCTCCACCAAAGAACAAACAAGACATCCATGAAATATCTATTTCCTCTCTTTCTCCTCTGTTCATGTCTCTCTCTCTCTCTCTCTCTCTCTCTCTCTCTCTCTCTCTCTCTCTCTCTCTCTCTCTCTCTCTCTCTCTCTTCTTAACCAAGACTAAATAGGGTTAAGATATGCTCCCCAGAATGCCTCAGGGTGAACGGACCATCCTTCTTGTGGGGAGCCATTAAGGCTTTCCTCTAGATTGGTGTCTCTGACTCAGCTGACTGTCCTTCTCCCAGAGTCAACAAAGTTTGGGGTTATGGAAAGTCCAAGGAGGTATTGGAGAAGATCAGGTGGTGATGACACGAGGGTACTGATAGGCCTATCTGTAATGATGTGTTTTGTATTGGTCTTTATTGTATTCTGGTGGTGGTAGCACGAGAATGTTGATTGACCTGTAGCTGTGTATAAATACCTCTGGAAAAACAAACCTGAGGTCACTTCGGCGCAATAAAGATGAGATTGACTCAGAAGTTATGTTGGCCAGGAGTGTCCGCGCAATAGAGAATACGGACCCAAGCATAGTCGTCAACCCATAGGAAATATTGACCCACGAACTGGGGTCGACCAGTAGAGATAGTAGGCTGGCGGCTCCCCCACGTTAGAATTTAAAATTCTCCATCCTCACGCCTCACTTTGGAACCTATACTCTTGCCGGCTGGCTCAGGCCGGTGGTGGCCCGTATGGGGAACAATTCTGAAACTGAGGATTCCGTGAAGGACACCGCTGAATAAAAAAGGAGCGTGCTCAAAAGATTTTTTGGCAGTGGTGAAACGTGGGAATTTTCTAATATATAATCGGTCACTAAAGTAAAGCTTTGCGCTAAAGAAACTAAGCCAGCAAATGAAGAAAGAAAATAAGACAGAAAATGAAGAAAGAAACTAAGATAGAAAATGAAGGCGCCTAATGTATAAATAGTAATAGAGGATAGGTCAGAAGATTAGTTCCTAACATAAGAGTTGTAAAAATCCAATGGGTCAAAAAATATAATATACAATGGGTCAGAAGATTAGCTTTTTGTTTTTGTTACATAGGCTTTTTGTTAGAGAAACTAGGAGGAAACATGAGGGCACTTTGCCTTCACTTCCTGAAGATACTTTAGATACTGAAAGAGAGGAGCATTTTGAGGAAACTGCTGCTCAGTACCATAGAGATGAGTTGGGGGTTTATTCAGACATTCCAAAAACAGAGTCACTGGAGCCCGATTTTTGTATAAACCAATTACAAGTAGCCGTAGAGACTTTAATTAAACGAGTAGATCAGATAGCTCCTTCAAATAGTGAAAAAGGAGGATCTCAACAATATTCTCCTATTATCAGCAATGCAAGCCTTCAAAATTCTCCCACTGTAGCATTTGCTAAACAAAACAGTGAAAAACACAGATCTTTATCTTTACTATCACTTCAAGCAGCTATAAATCGCGCTGCAGAAAACGGAGAAGATACTAAAGGATTCAGAGTTTTTTTGGTTACTGAAGACCCTGATGGTCAAGGAGGTGTTATTAGGGGACACAGGCCTTTTCCTTTCAAACAATTAAAAGAATTAAAAATGGCTTGTGCTCAATATGGACTAACAGCACCTTTTACTCAAGCCATGTTAGAATCTCTCTCCATGGAGGCTTTGTGTCCTTCTGATTGGAAACAGCCTGAGCCTGTTTTTCAGGGGGTGATTAATGCCAATCCACAGCAGATTTAAACATAGCTCAGGGAATACCCATAAATTTTGATCTGTTAGCAGGAGAAGGACAGTTTAGGGAGACTGCTCAGCAATTAAAATTTAGTCTAGCTTCTTATGCTCAGACCAATGCTGCTGAGCGTCGAGCATGAAACAAGTTGCCTTCTTCAGGAAAAAAAACAGAAGATCTTTGAAAAATAAAACAAGGACCAGATGAGCCATATCAGGAGTTTGTAGCCAGGTTATTACAAACTGCTAGTCGATTGATAGGTGACAGTGAAGCAGGGCTGTTGCTCGTAAAGCAATTAGCCTTTGAGAATGCTAATACTCTTTGTCAAGCTGCCTTACGCCCTTTTAGAAAGAAAGGAGACCTGTCTGATTATATTCAGCTATGTTCCGATATGGGACCTGCATATACATAGGGATTAGCTATGGCTGCTGCATTACAAGGGAAAACTGTACAAGAAATACTTTTCCAGCAACATAAAAAATCAGGACCTAAGAATAATATGGTTAAAAGCTATGAGTGTAGACAAAATGGTCATTTAATTAACTGTCCACAGAGGCAGAGTGCTAGTAATAAACGAGAGCCAGGCTTATGCCCTCGATGTAGAAGAGGGAAGCTTTGGGCTAAGGAATGTAAATCAAGGACTGATGAGCAAGGGAATCAGTTCCTGTCGGGAAATGGAAGGAGGGGCCCGCCTCAGGCCCCACAGCAACAATGTTATGGGGCACTTCAGACAGCTGTACCACAACAGAACAACTCTCAACTAAACAAACCATTCAGGACTTATTCATAGCAACCCCAGGCAGCGCAGGATTGGACCTCTGTGCCTCCACCTATACAGTATTAACTCCTGAAATGGGAATGCAAGCCCTTCCTACTGGAGTTTATGGTCCGTTACCTAAAGGGACAGTAGGATTGTTGTTAGGACGGAGTAGTGTCACCATGAAGGGAATTATAGTAGCCCCTGGAGTAGTTGATTCTGACTATGAAGGAGAAATAAAAATTATGATATATTCTCCTCAAGGGATAGCTGTTATTAATGCAGGTCAATGACTGGCACAATTAGTATTGCTACCTCAGGCAACTAATAATAGTGCTCAGAGACCTAAACGAGGTAAAAAAGGATTTGGCTCATCAGATGCCTTTTGGGTCCAAGTGATTGGAAATCAAAGACCAGAATTGACAAAATTGAAATTGTTTATTAATGGGAAAGAATTTTTAGGGTTATTAGACATGGGAGCAGATGTTTCTGTCATAACAGCTGATCTATGGCCTAAAAAATGGCCTAAGCATTCTTCCCTCACTCACCTTAAAGGCATAGGACAGACGCAAAACCCCGAACAAAGCAGTGATTGGCTTACTTGGAGAGATGAGGAAGGCCATACTGGAGTTTTCAGCCCTATATTGTTCCAGGACTCCTGTCAACTTATGGGGCCTAGATGTTATACAGACCATGGGAGTATATCTTTATAGCCCCAGCCCTATAGTAACACAGCAAATGTTAGATCAAGGACTTTTACCGGAGGAAGGTCTATGGATAAATAATCAGGGTGTATAGAGCCTTTAAAGCTTCATTTACAATGCCCTTGAGCAGGTCTAGGGTATTTTTAGAAGGGGCTGTTGATCAGCCTGTACTCCACGCCGATCCTATTACTTAGAAAAACGAGAAACCAGTTTGGATTGATCAATGACCCCTAACCTCAGGAAAAATAAAAGTCGCAGAGCAGTTAGTACAGGAACAGCTTGACTACAGCCATATAGAAAATTCTAACTCCCCTTGGAATTCACCCATATTTGTCATTAAGAAAAAATCTGGTAAGTGGAGACTGTTACAGGATTTAAGGCAAGTTAATAAAACTATGGAATTAATGGGAGCTTTACAGCCTGGACTACCCAATCCATCTGCTATCCCCAAAGACACTTATAAAATAATTTTAGGTTTAAAAGACTGCTTTTATATGATACCTTTAGCACAAGATTATAAGAGATTTGCCTTTAGTGTTCCATCTACAAATTATAGAGCTCCTATGCAAAGGTATCAGTGGAAAGTGCTACCTCAGGGAATGGCCAATAGTCCAACTCTGTGTCAAAAATTTGTTGCAAAGGCTATAGCTACTATCAGAAGATCCTATAAATCTGTATATATGATACATTATATGGATGATATTTTATTAGCACATACAGATGAAGGGATTTTGTTGTCAGCTTATGCTAGCTTACAAATTGCATTACAAAATAATGGTTTGATTATAGCTCTGGAAAAAATACAAAGAGAACCATCATATACTTACTTGGGAAACATTCTTTATCCCAAGACTATTAAGCCACAAAAAATTCAATTACGTAAAGATAACTTAAAAACCTTAAATGATTTTCAAAAACTTTTAGGAGATATTAATTGGCTAAGACCATCTTTAAATATTACTACTGGAGAATTAAAACCTTTGTTTGATATCTTGAAAGGTGACTCAGACCCAACTTCCTCTCGGATCTTAACAGAGGAAGGACGTGCTGCTCTTAAAAAAGTTGAATTGGCTATTGAATGTCAAAGAAAACAGTACATTGATCATACTAAAGAATGGGCTGCTTATATATTAACATCAGCATATACGCCCACTGCTGTTTTGTGGCAGGATGGACCATTAATGTGGATACATTTACCCACTACTCCAAGCAGAGTTTTAATGCCGTATTGGGAATTAGTTGCCTGCCTGGTGTGTTCTGTTAGATCAGAATCTATAAAATATTTTGGAAAAGAGCCTTCACTTATTAGTGTTCCTTTTACTAAACAACAAGTACAATGGCTTTTTCAGAATGCTGATTCACGGGCTATTGCTTTTGCATCCTTTATTGGAGAAATTGACAATCATTTACCTCACGATAAACTATTACAGTTTGTTAATAAACATGCTCTTATATTTCCTAAAATAATTCATGCTACTCCCATATCTCAGGCAGTCTTGGTATTTACTGATGGCTCCTCAAATGGTAAGGCATCTTATGTAATTAATAAACATAGTACTATAATTCAAACATCCTTTACGTCTGCTCAAGTTGTAGAATTACATGCAGTAGTGGCTGCTTTTCAACATCTATCTGATACGCCTTTTAATCTATATACTGATAGTTTATATATAGCTAATGCCCTCCAAACATTGGAAACTGTACCATATATTGATACGCATAATAAATTCATAGGTAATTTATTTCTTCAAATTCAAACTCAGATTTTAACACGGCAACATCCTTATTTTATTGGGCACATAAGAGCACATTCTGCTTTACCTGGTCCTTTGGCAGAAGGTAATCAAATTGCTGATGAGGCTACAAAATTTGTCTGCCCCTCAGTTAGAACAAGCTCAACGATCACATTCTTTACATCATCAAAATAGTGCTGGTCTGAGTAAACTGTTTCAAATTACTCAAGAACACATTCTTTGCCCAGCCCTGTGCTCCAGCCCTCTGTGTCTCTGTCACCTCTATCCAGCCATTCCTTCCTCCCCATATCACGGAGACTCCACTAGGGGAAAAGGCCAGCTGTGGAGACAGGCCTCTCTGCCAGCAAGACAGAGCTGGACTCCCATCTCCAGCCCCATCTTCTACCCTAACATTGCTATCTAGTTGCAAATTCAGACTCAAATTGAACTGCATGTTGAGAACTTCTATGATTTATTCTATTTATTTATTTATTTATTATTATAATTATCTTTTTTTGCAGTACTGGGGATGGAACCCAGGGGCATTCTACCTCCAAGTGATACCCCCAGTCCTATTTTTTATTTTGGAACAGAGCCTCACTGAGTTGTAAAGGGCCTCACTAAATAGCTGAGGCTGTCCTCAAATCATGATTCTTTTGTGTCAGCCTCCCAAATGCTGGGATTATAAGCGCGCACCACCACGCCCGGCTTGAACTTCTCTGTTTTAAAGTGGCCTCCTTGCCACTGCATCCCATTTCCACAATGCCATTATGATCTTCCCAGGCAGATGGGCTCGGGCCCCGGGAAGCCTTTCTTGTCATATACATCCATTTGACTCTGAGCTCGGCAGAATCCACCCATGTGATGTCTTTCTCAGCCTCTCCTGTGATCTCTGGTCACTGCGGAATTCTCACCTGGAATACAGTAGTGGGCTCGTGTCTCCTGACCCATCCTACCTTCCCCTTCCATCTAGCTCATGTGTCTCTGCCAGATTAATCTTTCCTGAAGTTTATCTCTGATTACATCATATTACTCCTTAAAAACTGCCAATATTTTCCTGTTGCTGCCAAGATAAATGTGAATCGCGACTCCCATTCCAGCCTGCTCTATTTCATTTCTCATTGCTGACCTTTCTACAGCATCTTCTGTGGGTAACTGCAGTAACGTGCTATTTCCCCTGACTGCTCCATCGCAGGATTTTCCAATGTCACACATCTGCCAGCACAGTGGCTTTTTTCTGGCACGACTCACACCCTACCCTCCACTCCTGCTACCATTTGGAAACTTACATGTCATTTAAGATCTGTCTCACCTCCTGTCATCTCCATAAAGTAATTTGCTGGTGATGCCTATCTTGATGTTCTCTTTACCTTCTCGGCCTCTTAATATAATAACACTTATAAGGCATTCATGAAGATGCTTTGAGTACAGGTGTTTCTTTTCTTATGTAGTGGGTATGAATTTACAGGTACAAATTCAGATTGTCTAGTGATACACATACCCATATTTATAGCCGCACAATTCACGGTAGCCAAATTATGGAACCAACCTAGGTATTTGTCCACAGGTGAATGGATAAAGATATGCTACATATATGTGCGATGGAATTTTATTCAGCCATCAATAATAAAATTATGCCATTCATAGGAAAATGGAAGGCAATAGAGAATATTATGCTAAGTGAGATCGGCCAGCCTCACCAAGTTAAGGGTCATTCATATGTTTATCTCATATGTAGAAACTAGGGAAAAAATAGAAAGCAAAAATGACTTCAGTTAAATGAAGAGAGGGACTGGTGGAATATTGAAAAGGGGCTAGGGGAGGGGAATAACAAGGCTTGAGGAAGGGGACAGTCCAAATAATGCTATATCAATGTATAAAAACATCACTGTCAATCTCACTAATTACCAGGGAGGGAGGAGGGAGAGCAGGATGGGAGGAGGAAGAAACACACCAAGTGGTGTGTGCATGTATGAATGTATCACTTTTCATCTCATTTTGGTGTATGCAGCAACAAAATAGGTATGATATATGTACCAATAAAAACATTAAAGAATAAAATAAAACAATAATAAATTCAGATGGTCAATGACTGTCAATTTAAAACCTCTATTGTACCTGCCTGAAGCCCCATCTCTTCATATTAGTGTAGATTACAATCTTCTCTAAAGATAATTGAGAATGTAAACAACCTATAGACCCAGACAACGGGGAGCTAAGACTCCAGTTCCTAACCCATCATCCGGCCTCATTCTGGAACTCGCTCTTTCTCAGACCCAAATCTCCCCTCTGAGTTCTTTCCTTCTGTTATTGATGCCATTTGAATAGTGAATTCTACTTTTCTATTTGTTAGAAATCTCTCCCCTTTCTTGGCCCTCATCATAGAAATCATAAGGTGTTCTACAAAAGAGAGATTTCTTGTCTTCCTGTATTTTTGCTTTCTGCCCTGAAGCAAAGGCACAAAACTCCCTGAGGCAAAGGCAGGCAGGGACTCTGAGAGTGTCACCTGGGGAGGGCGGGAAGGTGACAGAATGAAACAGGTTCTCTCAAAGAAAAGCCTGCTTCCCCTGCCTGTAGTCTGAGGTTGCTGGTGACAGCAATTACCTTCCTTGCTCAGGTTTCCGCTCTTTGTAGTCTGCATAGAGTGCAAAGGTAATTGGTTTAAAAGATGGGCAGGACTCAGGAAGAATCCATCAGGAATTTTTTTTTTTTTTTTTTTTTTTTTGGTGGTACTGGGGTTCCTGGAAACCCTTCTACCTCCAGGCTATACTCCCAGACCTATTTTTTACATATTTTTTAAATTTGGAAACAGGGTCCCTTAAGCCAGTGAGGCGGGGATTACAAGCGTGTGCCACCACGCCCGACATTTGTTTTGTTTTTAAGAACCACTGCTTCAAACATTTTTGGGGAAGATACTGGGGATTGAACCTAGGGACATTCTACCTCTGAGTTATAGCCCCATGGCTTTTTATTTCTTATTTTGAAGCAGGATCTAAGTTGCTGGGAGTCTCACAGAGTTTCTGAGGCTATATGCAAACCTGTGATCTTCCTTCCTTAGCCTTCCAAGTACTAGGATTACAGGCGTGTGCCACCACACCTGGATGCTTTCAAACACTGTTTCTCTGTCTTTGGATAATATCTCAGGCATTCGCCTGACCTATCACTTCCAAGTGTTAGAATGCTCTGATTTGTGATAATTAGGAAATCCAGAAAGATTTAATGCCAAACTTTCAATCTCTCATCTAAATAGAAGCTTCCTCCCTTTCCCCAGCTCATGCCTAAGCTCTGCTCAGAGCCCTGCATTTGAGGAGGACTGTGTTCTGTTCTCACATCCCTTCCTCTCCTATCCCCCAGGATTCCACTGATTCCTTCACATTTGGGGCAAAGGGCAGAGGGGAAGAAGGAGAATAGGAAAAGGAGCAAAATGATCTTAAGCCAGTGCTATTTCAACATCTCTCTTGACTATTGAGTATCATCTCTCTAATGACAAAAAATAAAATAAAATAAAATTTCAAATAAAAGTTAAAAATTCCATTTTTAAAAAATGAGGAATGTCTGGGGTTCTTCAGAGGTCATTCCATCCCTCACTCCTCACTGCTGTGTTTTCTGATGGACACGAGGTATACTTTGGTTAATTTCTACTCTTGGTGCTTTCTCTTGGGCTCAGCTTCTTTGCTGGTGTCCATACCGTCCCCTGGACAACCTGGCACGACCTTGTCTCCCTCCCTCTCCCAGGAAGACCCAGGAAGATCAGGCCACTGTCCTTGCACTGTGTCATCAAGGAGCAGCACCCGCCAGCCTCCGGCGTCATCACGTACGCACCCAACTCTTTCAGTCTCATGCAGAGTCCCCACTGCAGTGGTGATGTGGGGCTCATTGGGTGTCTAGTGGGGACAGGGTGAGCTGTCCCTTTCTCATCTGCAGACACCATGCCACAGCTGTGACATGTCCTGGCTGCTGCTTTTCCCTTGGGCTTGGGTAGAGGACATTCCAGAACCTTCAAAGAAAGCCCCTTTCCTCCATCACCTCTCTACTTGTGTTAGATGAGTTGGAGGTGGTTAGAGGCTAAGGGGCACATGACTTCCTATGAATCTTTTTTTCTTCCTTCCTTCCTTCCTTTTCTTTCTTTCTTTTGTACTGGGGGTTGAACCAGGGGCATTCTACCTCTGAGCTACACCCCGAGCCCTTTTTAAACTTTTTGAAATGGGGTCTCCTTGAGTTGCTGAAGCTGATTACAAACCTGTGATCTTCCTGTCTCAACCTTCCAAGTGCTGGGATTACAGATGTGTGCCTCCATGCCAGGCCAGATCCCATTACTCTTAATCCTGAGTAGATGTATCTGGTATCTCTTTCTTTAACACTTGTAGTACTTGCTATTGTTTACAGCTTTGAATTTCAGCTGAAATTCTGAGACAACAGAGATAACTTGTTGAACTAAATCTTAAAATCCATTTATTTATTTGGACATGTATTTCCAGGATATTAGTGAAAGAAAAATTACTTTTGACATAAAAAGGGAAATGGACTTCATCTATATAAGCACATTCTGAGAACTAGTTGTATTAGGTTATCTGTCTCCTGCTCTCCTTAGAAATACAAAGGGACGCCCGGAGGTAGAAGGATTTCCAGGAACCCCAGTACCAACAAACAAACAAAAAGAAATACAAAGGGACTGTTTGTGTATTTCACAGTCTCATGAATAGTTGTTCTTGAGCAATCATCATAGGGCTTGATCATTTTTAATTTAGTACATGATAAATGTTGGTCTAAGTTTTGGGAAAATATTTTTTGAATTTTTTTCCCTCCAGAATTGTGCAAAATGAAGCAGTTTCCTTTTTTTCCTCCTCCTCCTTTCTTCCTTCTCTTTCTTTCTTCTTTCTTCTTTCTTTCTTTCCTTCTTTCTTTCTTTCTTCTATCTTCTTTCTTCTCTTTCTTTCTTCTTCTGGGAACTGAACCCAGAGACATTCTATCTCCGAGCTATACCCCAGCCCTATTTTATTTTTTATTTTGAAACAGGGTCTTGCTAGGTTGCTGAGGCTGGCTTCAAACTTTCTATCTTCCTGTCTCAGCTTCCCAAATACTGGGATTACAGGAATGTGTTATCATGTCTAGCTAAAGCTGCTTCTTATACTCAATTGCTGGTCAATTTTCTAGTGCTTTTCATCTTTTTTTTTCCAGTACTGAGGATGGAACCCAGGGGCATTCTACCTCCGAGCTATACCACCAGCCCTATTTTTTATTCTTTATTGTGAAACAGGGTCTCACTAAATTGCAGATGTCCTCTCTAAATAGCTGAGGCTGTCCTTGAACCACAATCTTCCTGTCTCAGTCCCCCCAAATGCTGGGATTATAATTGTGCACCATTCCTGGCTCTGTCTACCTTTTTGAACCCAGAAATATATGTATTTTCTTCTCCTCCATGGTTTGTTTGAAACAAACAAACCAGTTTCACAGTGTGCTGGAACTGTTTACAAAAGTGAAAATAACCTTTGAATTCAAACACAGGCTTGGCTACCACTGAAGCAGCCTGTGAGCTTGGGGAACCAGGACAAAGGAGGATCTGGGCCTCAGCTTGCAGAGATGGGCAGGCATTGTTGGCAGTACCTAAAGGCAGACTTGGAGGGGCTTTGGATTTAACCTTGTGATTTGGAGGAAGTGCTTATGTTTGCATTTGCATAATTTTTTCTTTCAATCAGTAAAAAAACATCCTGACGTTTTGCCTGTATTTCTCAGAAAATGGTCTATGCAAGTACCATCTGTATCAGATTCAAATAGAGAGCTATTTAAGTGTAGATTCTTGGACCACAGGGAAGACCACAAAGGCATTTGCACCCTGGAACTTCTTGCATTTTCAACAACTCACCCCCATCCCCAACTCCTGACACCCCCAGGCCACATTCTGCTCACTGGTGCACACTCTGGGGAGCATTCGGCTCCACTTTTGGCTCCCCTTCCTGTCCTTCCTGACTGCGCATTGCCTCCTAGTACTGTGGGTTTGTGCCCTTCTAGTCCCTACCTCTATTTTCTTCATTTTCTTTTGCCAGCAGTTCTTCCTACTTCCTACTCATTGAGATAAGTTTTATTCAGTCCTTCTGCTTTCAATTTCTAGGGAAATTTTGCAATGTGTCTCTCATGAACATCTCCAAATCCATCACATTCTGATTTAGATTAATGTAAGATGTATTTTAAGTAGTTCCCCCTTACCTACAGAAGATAATTCTAAGCCCTCCAGTGAATACCTGAAATTGTGGATAGTTCCAAATCCTACTTTGACATTTCCCCTAGATGCCCTATATGCACATATACAAGTATTGTGTCTTCAATCTTTTTTTTTTTTTTTTTTTTTTTGTGGTACTGGGGGTGAAACCCAGGGGCTTTCCACCTCTGGGTTATACTCCCAGACCTATTTTATATTTTATTTGGAAACAGGGTCTTTCTTAGTAAGTTGCTGAGAGCCTCATTAAGTAGCTGAGGCTGGCTTTGAACCTGTGCGATCCTCCTGTCACAGCCTCCCAAGTGCGGGGATTACAAGCATGCGCCACCACACCCCTCTTGTCTCTTCAATCTTAACTAAGCACTTCTCACTTACTGTGGTCATAACTTTTGTATTTTAAGGTGCAGCAGCAAAACTAGCTCAAATTTCTTTTTCCCTTCACGATTTCAAGTATAGACAGTTCATTTTTACCATACACCTTAGCAATAGCATTATGTTGAGTTTCTTTTCTTATTAAGAACATTCACCCCCTCTCCCATTTAAAAGTAAAGTTCTTAGGTGCATCTAAATTGCCAGCACTGCTACTCCTGCTGGCAATTGCTTGGGGTCATTATTAAGTAAATTCAGGGTTCTGTGAACACAAGTACTGTGATACCTCTACATTCAATCTGACAACCAAGATGGCCACTCAGTGACTAACAGGCGGGTAATATATGCTGGGCAAAGGAGTGATTCATGTCAGGATGGACAGGGCAGGACAGCATAAAGTTTCATCGCACTGTTCAGTCAATTCAAGATGGATTAAAAACTTGGAAATCAGACCAGAGACCTTGCAGCTTCTTGAAGAGGACATACGTCCAACACTGCAACACATAGGCACAGGTAAAAACTTTCTCAACAAGACCCCAAAGGAACAAGAAACTAAAAGGAGCATTGATACATGGGATTGCATGGAACTGAAGGGCTTTTGTACATACAGCAAAGGAAACTATAAAGAGCTGTACTATACAGACAAATGTCAATTGAAAGAAATCTCACAATTTTTGATTTTTGGAATTTTTCATTCAATGGTTTTAGACCATACAGTTGACCATAGGTAACTGAGACTGTGGAAGAAGAAACTCTTCTTTCAGTGGGGATGACTGTATTGTATAACTCAGATGCTTTCTCTGCAATATTCCACAATTCCTTTTGTCCCAAACTTGAGTTAGACTTCTTGATTCCTACAATGTCCTTTGTGAAATGTCCTTTTATTCAACAATTCCTTCCTTGCTACATCCTGCCCAGATGTCCCTGACAGCCCTGATTGGTTTCACTCAACAGAGAGACTGGAAAAACTCAAAAAAGATGTCCCAAACTCCGGGACCTCCTGAGGCAGGGTCTCATCGGTCCAGGTCAATGGGTGAGACTTTTGGTAGTCCAGGTGCATCTTATCACCACAGATTATAGATGAGACCTGTGGGCCACATCCAGAGGCAGCTGGGATGCTTGTTTGTTTAACCTCTATGAGATTGTTACTGTTATATTTTATTTTGAAAGCTTCTACTTCCCCTACTGATAATGAGAAAACTTCTAATACTGTTAGGTGAATTCTGTGCCTTTTCCTCCTACTCTCCATCTTTATTATGTCTCTCTTACATATTTTCTCTGTCGTCTCATGAAAGCTGCCTTGCTCAGTTTCAAGTTCTCTCACTCTCCTTTCTTACACACACACCCTCACATATAGTCTCAGCCTCTTGTTCCTACTCTATACATTCTTCCCTTCCAAAATAGCGTTTGACAGAACTAGAAGTCATTTGAATAATTTTCTCAATTTTACCTCTTCTGTTAAAAAAAAGCATAGGTGTGTTTCACAAGCCTGGTAGTTCACTTTCTATTTCCTTTTTTCTTTTTATTTTATCTTTTTCTTTCATATTATATAATTTTAAATCTCTCTGTTTTTCAAATAGGATGGTAGGTTATAATATTTAAATGGTCACCACACTTAATCTTGGTGCTCTGAATTCTTTTGTCCTGCAGGGTCTCCACTTATGAAATCAGGAGTTCACAATATCTACTGGGGTTAGGGAGCAACAAAAAAAAATTCCTTGAGGGGAGGCTGCAGTATTCTGTCTATCATTGGTTCATCAAACATATAAGTGTCCATTAAATGTCAGGCGCTACATTAGATCCAGGATATAACATTTTTGTGTGTGTGTGTGTGGTGCTGGGGGTGGAACGCAGAGGCGTTTTACCTTCGGGCTATACTCCCAGACCTATTTTCTATTTTATTTGGAAACAGGGTCTCACTAAGTACCTGAGGCTGGCTTCGAACCTGTGCCATTCTCCTGTCTCAGCCTCCCAAGAGCTGGGATTACAAGCGTGCGCCACCATGCCCAGCTTTTGGGATACAACAATTTTAACCCTCAAATGGCAAAAGTACAATAGAAGAGGACCGACAGAACAGTGAGGTATTGAGCTTTGGAAAAGTGCATTCAAAATACAAGAATGGTGGAAAAAAGGAAGCTTTTGGCCTGGACCAGAGGTCTAGGTCCCTGGATAGTCCACCCAGACCACTTAGAGCTAACGTTAAAATCCCTTAATATGTGTTCTTAAATCCTCTTGCACCAGGAGCCACAGTTGAGTTGATAATTTAAAAAATTCGCCTAGCCTAATATAACGTCTAGAAATAGCCGAAATTCAAAGCCCTGCCCACATATCCAAGTCTAAGCCCCAAAGTCCTTAAACTTCTCCCCATGGGTATATTACTTTTAATCACAAGTCCACTGTTTGAATTTCTCAATGTTTCCAGCCAAGAACCACATGTCAGAGTCTCTGAACAGCCAGGCTTCTTTTCAATGTAGCTTTATAACCAGTTGAGTAACAACTAAGAGTGACAGAAGGAAGCCAAGATGTCATGACCAACATTAGCAGTAGTGATAAATTCTGAAAAACAAAGAAGTATTTGTGACTAACTAAGGTAGAGGACCACAGGGAAGCTGAAAATCTGTTTCCTTCAAGAGTAAAATTGGTAAAACTGAGTGGAACATGCCCAGCTTATTTTCCCTCAGGTACCAATCAGGTAACCACTGCCCTCTCTCTCCTCCTCCCCAGTGGCTGAGCACCAGGTAGCAGAGAGCAGGAGAGCACCCGAGAGGACTTCAGTCATTTAGCAGAAAACAGAAAACAGAAGTTATTTTTCCTGCAAAGTTGTTTCATGAACCAAATTGTCAGTACAAGCCCATAATCCTTTGTCTATAATTTCAAAATCAAGAAAGATGTCAAAAGAAAAAAATTATTAAGAGTCCATAGAACCAGGTGTGGTGGTGCACGCTTGTAATCCCTGTGCTTGGGAGGCTGAAACAGGAGTATCGCACAGGTTCGAAGCCAGCCTCAGCTATTTACTGAGGCTCTCAACAACTTAGTGAGATCCTGTTTCCAAATAAAATATAAAAAATAGGTCTGGGAGTATAGCCTGGAGGTAGAAAGCCTCTGGGTTCTACCCCCAGTACCATCAAAAAAAGTTCATAGATAACTAAGCTGGGGTCAGGAAAAATCTGTTCCAAAATGATATGAGATTATCTGTGATCCTTGTTTATTCCATTTAGTTGAATATGGATATGTTTTGAAACTAAAATATAAATATATCTGATTGTGTGTGCTTCCAAGACCCAGGTAAGTATATTAATGAAAATACAAGTATGAGCCATGGTACCTTCCTAAAATTTCAGGTAATTCTAGACTATGAAACATGTGATCCTTTACCATTTTAGATGAAGTATTGTGTTCAGTGTATGAGGCCATGAATTGGTTAAAGAATTTATTTTTAATAATCTGCAATAATTTTTTCTTTTGATAGCTTTTTTATTTTGAAATTATAGACAAAAGATTATGGGTTTGTAATAACAATTTGATTTACAAAACAACTTTTCAGAAACCAAGAAGACATGAAAGATCTGGCCTTCTATTCTAGGCTAAAACCATGAGCAGTTTTCCAGGGAAGCATGCTTTTATCTCTGATCACCTTCTGGGTTATCATTTGGTCCATATTTCTGTGAGTTAGTAGGCTGTGAATTACATAGGAGACAGAAGTAAGAGCTCACCTTATTTCTCTAGGAAAAATGTATTTAATCTGTTTTAACCAATCAGTTTCTGAGTGAAGTTTTGAAGCTTTGGAGTATATAGTACTTTGGAGTACAGCCTTTGCTCATTTGTGAAAGAGAAAACAACAATAACAAAAAAACCTATTAGAAAGCTATGAAAATAGGCTGTAAATACAGAAAAGTATACACATTACGTGAAACATTATTTCCTGTTTTAAAAATTGACATATGTACCTCCATGACATCAGGACTCGCTTTTCTTTTCCTCATGTTCTATGTAGCCACAGAACATATAGGGGAGATGGCTTCTCCTTCAAGGTGATAAGAATTTTTTTTTTTTTTTTTTTGGTGGTACTGGGGTTCCTGGAAACCCTTCTACTTCTGGGCTACATTTCAGACCTGTTTTATACTTTTTTTTATTTGGAAACAGGGTCTCTTAAGCCAGCACGGCAGGCTTCGAACCTGCGCGATCCTCCTGTCTCCGCCTCCCTTGGGCGGGGTTTAGAAGCGTGCGCCACCGCCCGTCAAGGTGATAAAAACTTTTATATAGGTAAAGTTTTTTTTTTTAATCTTTCTACAAGGCTGAATATTCAGTTATTTTAATTATCTGAAACTAACTAAATTACAGTACTTTGAATTTGATTTTGATGCAGAGTATTCTACAGAAAGTAGGAGAAAATGAATAATTCATGAGCAATGCAACACATTTATGATTTATTTACAGCCCAGAAATCATGCTAACTCAGAAGATATCAAACACCCTATTGCTCTGACCAATCGTTTAAAGCACCATTTAGGGGAAGAAAAGTCCAAGACAGAAGCCAGGAGATGTACTCTAACTTTATAAATGACAATAAGTAAGAAATATAAATATTTGCCAAGATATAAAGGGGCCTCCTTAGAATGAGGGTGTCATTGGTATCCTCGAGTGTTGTACCACTTCTGGGAGCTCGGATCTCAAAGAACCCCTGGTCTTACTCCACTGTAGACTGGGTGCCTTATGAATACTATTCTAGTTATAGAGGTTCAAAATGCCTTGCTTTATCCTACCATGCTGGAGAGAGAGATCATTTCTTTCATATCACTTCTTATCAGAGCATCAATCCCATTCATGAGGGTTCTAGCTTCATGACCTAATTATGCCCCCAGAGCCCCACCTCCATCCACATACCCTCACATAAGGATTAGGGCTTTACTGTATAAATCTGGGAGGAACACAAATACTGAATCCAAAGCAGAGCTTATTCCTGAGTAAAACTAACTAAATAAATAAACAAACAAAGAAAGAAACAAACAAACCTTTAAGAACAGGAATCCCCAGCAGATGAAGGGTTAAGGCGCTGAGGCTCTTTGAACTCTGGGCTCCCAGAAACTGTGGACACTGTATATTCCTTCCAAAACCTGCTGCTCCACTGGCCGTGGGCATTTGTGACCCTGCCATTCTACAAACTTGCAAGAGGCACTTTATCCTGCATCAGCAGCCCAAGGAGCATCTAGGGTGACAAATGACGCAGTCTTCCTTTATCATGTCAAATTTGCTATATTTAATCCTGTCCTTAAGACACATTACCCACACTGAGCAGGTGTGAGATCCACTGTCTCAGGCCCATAATTGAGACCTCATAAGAACATCATAAATGAAGACAAACGGGTTCCATTAAATATGCTGTAAAATGAATGGCTTCTCCCCCATGTCCCCTCCCTTGAGTTTTTGAGTTAGTCTATGTGATACTATTAGCATCTGACTTTCTCCTTTAGAATCGGAGTAAAGTCAGTTGCTTTAGAAGAAAGAATAAAAGTCTTGCCAAACAAAAAAGAAAACTGGGCTCTTTGGTTCTGATTGGGTAAGAAGAAGGGAAGAGGACCCCAAGTCACTGAAGCCATGCATCTGGGGAGGACCAAGCTCCATAAAGGAAGACACTTACCATATTCTGTCTGGTGTGGGCATCACAGAGTATACAACCCTGTGAGCATCACACACCACTGAACCAAGCCCAGCTGGCAGCCCGGCTCATGATGCTTCTGGGGAACTTGAATCTGTCAGCAGACATTAACAAGTGACCCCTGAACAGACCGGATGCTACAGGCCGGCTGTGTCATGAGTGAGTTCATCTGAGACAGCAATGTTGATGGTCAGCTGCCAGCCTTTACCACTGTAGGGGTTGAGTGGGGATGGGACACATCCTACAAAATCTACTTTTAGCTAAGCTGGGACCTTCCTCCACGCCTCTCCCTGGAGCAATCCACCAGGATCAGGATCATCCTCCTGCCATGACCTATAGCGACTGGCCAGGTGACACCTGAAATGGGACAAAGGCTCCAGCACGGTGGCTTTTGAGGTAGCCCAGGGTGTGGGCCAGAGAAAAACCATGAACCCAGGCTGTTTTTTCCAAAATGCTGAAGTGCCCTGCTCTTCATGATAAGCACATGGGGGATTCAGCCAGAGCTGGAGCTGATCAAACATGAGCCCGCACACAGTGGCAA
Source organism: Muscardinus avellanarius (assembly GCF_963383645.1). NCBI lineage: Eukaryota > Metazoa > Chordata > Mammalia > Rodentia > Gliridae > Muscardinus > Muscardinus avellanarius. The sequence goes on from NC_137797.1 coordinate 45,230,951, forward strand.
TAACGGGTACCTTGCACTCACTTAGTGTGTAGTTGCCTCTGCAGTTGTACTGAGGGAGGCAGGTACAGGAGTCCAACTGGGAAGAGGACTGGGCTCCATGGCCCTATCTGCCCTGACCAGGGACAGAAGAGGGTGGCATGTAACCATGTGCTTGTCATCTCTGAGCTATACAGAGGCATCAAAAGCTCTGGTTCTGGACAAGTAGGTTGGAATCTAATCATGGAAATCTTCAAGGGTAACTAAGAGTCTGTTCTTTATTTTGTGGCATGCTGTGGTTTATTTGATCGAAACAGTAGTTATCAAAATATGGAAGTAAATGGCTTTAGCAGGTTCCCCGCTTTCTGTTTGCCAGAGGAGCCACACAAATGCCCTAATATCTCATGCTCATGTGTGTCTCATGTTTAAATCACCTGAAGACGACTGGGTTTGCAAGTCTGCTGCCGGTGTTAGAGAAATGCTGATGATCATGAGCTAGAAGAGGACATTATCAGAACATATTTTCTGAAATTATTCTTGTGGGCATGTGAAAGTTGGATTGGAGGGAGGAAAAAAGAGAGTGAAAGCTGATATGCCCTCTGAAAAGTACTGAAACTCTCCATGTAAGACGTACCCAAATGAGAACTGTGGAGATAGGAAAGAGGGGAAGAGCTAGGAGATGTTTTAGAAGTGATATTAAGCCTTTGCTGGGTTGTAGGGGTTAGAGAAAAGAGAGACAACCAAACTGATGTCAAGGTTTTAAACCTGGGGAACTGGGAAAGAGACTGACGTTCTATTAACAGGAACAGAGACTTTAAATAGAAGAACAAGCTGGGGTGTGGTGGCGCACGCTTGTAATCCCCGCACTTGGGAGGCTGAGACAGGAGGATCGCACAGGTTCGAAGCCAGCCTGAGCTACTTAGTGAGGCTTTCAGCAACTTAGTGAGACCCTGTTTCCAAATAAAATATAAAAAAGGTCTGGGAGTATAGCCCGGATGTAGAAAGCCTCTGGGTTCCACCCCTAGTAACACCAAATAATAATAATAATAATAATAATAATAATAATAATAATAATAATATAAAATAAACAAATAAATAGAAGAACAAATTTAGGACTGAGCATGGAGAGGAAGGAGATGAGCAGCTGCATTTGGAACCCCCTGTTATTGTTCTGCAGTGGCTGCTACAGATGGAGTCCCTCACAGCACAGCATTTCCCTGAGAAAAGCTGTGTATTGGACATTGTGTCTTGTTCTAGCTTTTCCAAAAATGAATGGAGGGCATCCAATTTGGACAGCTGGCTGAGGTTAAAGGTTTAGTCTGTGTCCATGGAGTGGAGCCAAATTAACTGGGCTGGAATCTGTGCCCTTGGCCAGAAGAGCAAAGGACTGACTGGTAATCAGCTTCAGACATTTCTCCTGGAGCATCTAATCAGAGGCTGGCTTCTCGTCCTCAGCCTGCTTGTCAGATGGATGGCTGCCTTACCTCACTGCTGGTCCCAGCTAAGAGCAGAGGTCACAGGGAACTTGTTCATGCTGACCTTTCTTGATCAAGAGTGGGATTGAGCAGGGTGAGTATCATAGAAGTAGAAAAGTTTGTCTCACTGCATGCCCACCCATCCCATCTCCGGGATGCCAAGCACAGAGTATGCTAATAGTAGTTGCTGCGCATTCTCCACCAAACATTCTCTCATAGAGGCTTGACACTAAGACCCACTCTTACCTGTTGAGTCTCGACTTAGTTACCATATCAGTTAATTCAGTGGCTTGGTACAAACGTTATTATGTATCATGATTCAATGGGTGGACTGGCCTTGGATGCATGTCTCACAGGACTTGTGTGGCGGTGGATGGAGCTGGAACATCTGAGATGCTTCTTTCATGTGTCTGGCCCCTTGGCAAGAACAGCTGGAAGCTGGACTCTGATGGGCTCTGTCAAAGGCTCTCTTGCTCTTGCTCTCACTATAAGGTCTTAGGAAACCTCCCTCCCCATCTGGCCTCTTCATATGCTCTCTTCAGAAGGATAACTGAGTCACTTATGTGGCACCCAGGGATTTCTAAAGCTCAGAAGCAAAAATTACGCTAATCACCTAGCTCCAACGACCTAGACTCTAAGCAGGCATAATGCCACACCTTCCTTTTTGTGTTCATTAAGTACGTTTTAGATCCATCTCAGATTAGGAGTAGTAAGGGATTATAAAAGAGCATGAATTTTTGGAAGTACAATTCATTGGGAAGAGGGCATTCAATGGTTTCCTACTTCTCTCAGGAGAAAGTCCTCTGAGGTCTTCTGCAAATTGAACCTCACATCCTTGGACCTCCATTCAACCCTCCCTCCCTTCTTTCAAGCCATATTGGCTCCACTTGCTTTTCTTCTGCCTGGGAGAAGTGAGGTGGAAGAAGCATTCAAAGAAGGTGGTGGAAGGAAGTCAAGCAAGCCTTGCCAGGCATGCAGGAACCATATAGGAAGCCAGGGAATGATAAGAGAATCCCAAATGCTGTGGTTTGACTCTGAAATGTCTTCCAAAGAGCCACGTGTTGAAGGCTTGCTTCCCAGGGTGTTGCTGTTGGGAGGTGGTGGCGCCATCAGGAGATGGGGCCTATCAGGAAATTTTAATGTCACTGGGAGAAGCCTTTGAAGGGGAGAGTGGGGTCCCAGGCTTTAATGTGAACAGTTTTGCTCTTCTATAAGGTTATGACATGAGGTTCTGCCTTGCCCAAAGCAATAGGACCAACTCATCCTGGGTGGGGACCTCCGCAACTGTGAGCCAAAATATTACTTTTTCTTTATATAAGTTGATGATTTCAGATTTTTATATTTTATTCTTTTATTTTTTTATTTTTACAGTACTGGGGATGGAACGCAGGGGCATTCTACCTCCGAGCCATACCTCCAGACCTATTTTTTTATTCTTTATTTTGAAACAGGCTCTCACTGAGTTGCAAAGGGCCTAAGTAGCTGAGGCTGTCCTTGAACCGTGATCCTCTTATCTCAGCTTCCCAAATGCTGGGATTACAAGTGTGCACCATCACATCTGATTGATCTTAGATATTTTTTATAATGGCAGAAAGGTGAATAACATGCCAAGAAGGAGAAAAGTACTCAAGAGTACTGAGGACTTTGAAAACTGCCACCTGTATGGTTAGAACATAGATTTGCTATGGGATATTGTAAAAGGGGATGAGGAATCTGGGCATGGCGGCGATCCTAGTACTTGAGAAGCTGAGACAAGAGGATCACAGGTTCGCAGCTAGCCTTAACTACTTAGTGAGGCTCTCCACAAGTTAGTGAGACCCAGTTTCAAAATAAAAAATAAAAATAGAACTGGGGTGAGCTTGAAGGTAGAATGTCCCTGGGTTCAGTGCACAATAGATATTATTGTGCATTGGCCTGGAAAGCTCCAGTACCGCTAAAATAATAAATAAATAAATAAATAAATAAATAAATAAATGGATGAGGAAAAACCAGATCACAAAAGAAATTATATTCCAAGCTAAGGAATTTTTATTTGATTCTCTAGATATTAAAAAGTTAAAAGCAGAAAAAATGTAATCTTTCTTTCGTGGTGCCGCATGCATGCTAGGCAAGCACTATACCACTGAGTCACATCACCAGCCCTCAAATTTGCATTGTAGATGAGTACTCTTTGATGATTTGGGAGATGCACCAGAAAGGAAAGGGATTAAAAATCAAAGAGACCAATTAGGATGTTATTAAAAAATCAAATAAGATATGATATAGGACTATCCCTCGGGTGTGTCAGTCTATGGGCAAATATTTGAGGTGGAGCCTTATCTATACAAGCAATTTACTTTAAAATGCATTATAAAATGTATGGGCTTATGAAAGATGATTAACTGATAAAGACTTATAACTTGGATAGTAGAGGTACTCATAACTACATTTTAGCCAATCCATTAATGAAAAGATTCTTCCTATGTCCAGGCCCTATCTGCTCTGTTTGGGTCCTGAAGCTATCTATCGCTTTGTGCTCTTTATTGTTAAATATGCTGTTCTGGCTGATTTATCTCTTCTGCTGCAAGGAAAAGATAACACCACAATTATTACTCCTGATGTCACGGCTCTTTGCAACTTATTTATATAGAAACAATACAGACCTTTCTGCTCTTGCGGTTCCAGCACATGTTGTTTATGCTGTTTACATCTCGCTCAGGACGCAGCATCATCGTTCATGTGCCAGTGTACGATGGCGCCCAGTGACTCTCTCAGAGGTGAGGACAGTGCTTTAGTGATGATGGCCACAAGCGCAGTCTCATACAGGGCACACAGGAAAATGGGAGCAATAATTCATCTCCTGCTGACATTAAATTTGTCATTCAGAAATTTATATCATAAATATAAAATAACACATATCCCAACTATGCTTTCTCTTGAGCTCTTTATGTTATGACCTTTACATTTGTGGAAGGCATCTCTTAATGTTGGATACACTTTTGCCTGCCTTCCTCCTGCCGATTATAGGAAAGAAGAAGCACCCTCTGGTCTAGGCATAAAAAAAACACAGTTCTAACCTTTGGGAATATCCATTCTTGTCTGGCAGGTTAAGACCCACCTGAGAGAGCACAGGGGCAAGAGAGGCAAGAGAGGGTGTTGATCCAAGGACTGTTTTGGAATTTTGTTGAAGAACTCAGGCTGCTTTCTTGAGCATCTTCAAATTTATTTTTTCCCTTAAGAATCCAGTTCAAATCTTTATTAGTTCTTTGTAGTTTTTCCTATGCTTCCTATTCACCTCCGAAAGACCTCAGTGAAATTTTTAAAAAGAGATTTGTTATCCCACACCCAGGGCACATACAAAAAGAATTGGAGCAAAATGTGTTTGTGATTATCACACACTTGTGCTAGGTTCCGAGTTGAGGAGAGCATCTCTGCAATTTTGTTAAGGTTCACTTGGAAACTATTTATTTCCCCTGAAATTGCTCGTGTAGTGGGAGTTTTCTTGCTGTTTCTAAGTCCTTTTACTAAATGGTTTGAGGCATATTCACTGTTCTCTAGAGAACAGAGATATTATTGTGCATTGGCCTGGAATACCCGTCAGCACCGGAGACTGACCTCGGGGAGCGGGGCCACGTACACCACCAAAATAAAAGGGCTGCCTTTAAGTCTTGCCAGCTGCTCCATAGTATTTTTTATTATTTCTGTGAATCCTGACATTGAAACTGTTTGAAGAAGCCGCAGCCTGTGTTCTACACCCAGGATAAATGAGCTGAAATGGTGCATCGTCTACCTGTCCTGAAGCTTCTGTAGACTGACCACCTACAGAAGTGAGTTCACTTACAATGTGAAAAGGAAACCCAAATGGGTTGTGATGATCAGTTTAGTGTTGACCCCTTAGTAAATGTGGGACTATCTACGGGAGTCTCTCTTTCAATGCTCTGCAAGCAAAGGCCTGGCTAGAAATTGGGAGGAGGGAGAAGAGATCAGAGAGAATGAACCAGACAGGTCTTTCCCCTTGGGGGATGGAGGAAGCGAATGAAAGAGGAACTGAACTGTCCTTTGAGCGCAGCGTGTTTCTCTGTGAGGCCCAACAGAGCAACTCTGCTGTTTTCACCCCTGTGTCTTGCCAAGGGTTGAAAAGGAATCACTTTGGGAGAATTGCTGAGACTTGCTCCTCTCATTCTCCTCCCCCTTCCACGGTCAATAATGGCACCCCAAGCCCTCAGGTCAGGAGGTTCACATCGCAGTCCACTCTTTGCTCGTCCACCAGGGCACAGCGCATCACCACCTCCTCTGAAGTCTCCTTGTTCGTTTAATTGAGACTAGAGCTACTTCATGGCCTTGTCCTTTCAGCTTTATCTTTACACAGTATGCCTCGTGCTTGACTGCACTGTGTATTTCTGTCACGGGAGGAGGGTTGATTCTAAGGAGCTTCCAAAGAAGAAAGCCTACCTCAGGACTGGCGGGGTCTTTGGCTTACTTAAAAATATTTCAGCACATTCCAGCGGAAAACATAGAGCTTTATTTGGGAAAGTGGGAAATATACATTCAAGGGAGAGTGTGAGCTCTCTCAAGAGAGAGATAGCTGGGCATGATGGCGCACGCTTGTAATCCCAGCATTTGGGAGGCTGAGACAGGAGGATCATGGTTTGAGGACAGTCTCAGCTATTTAGTGAGGCCCTTTGCAACTCAGTGAGACCCTGTTTCAAAATAAAGAATGAAAAATAGGGCTGGGGTATGTATGTAGCTTGGAGGTAGAATGCCCCTTGGTTCCTCCCCAGTACCGCCAAAAAAAAAAAAAAAAAAAAAAGAGATACATTTTGGGGGTTCATGACTCTTCTTTTAAAGGACACTGATAAAGGGCATGGGAATGTACGAGAGGATGAACTCAGTCTGGTGATCACAAGATGGTTTCTCGTGGTCTGATTAGCCTCAGGATCCTTAGGCTGACGGTGCTCTCTATCATCTGGTCAATAGACAAGCTGGAAAGTCCCCTAAAGTATAAGTTTCCAAGATAAAATATCTGTCTTGTTAACAGTACACAGAGCAATTATCTTTTGGTTTTTGTTTTTGTTTTTGGTTAACTAGGATTTCAAGATTTTCCACAAATATGAGAATAGACCTGGGAGAGAGAATGGTTTGGGTAGTATAAAGATATTAGTACCAGGACCAGGTTCTTATATTAAAGTTATATTTTACTTGACTTTCCTATCTGTCTCCTTTCTATTCTTTTTTTTTTTTTTTTTTTTTTGGTGGTACTGGGGGTGGAACCCAGAGGCGTTCTACCTCTGGGCTACACTCCCAGACCTATTTTATATTTTATTTGGAAACAGGAACAGGGTCTCACTAGGTTGCTGAGAGCCTCACTAAGTAGCTGAGGCTGGCTTCAAACCTGTGTGATCCTCTTGTCTCAGCCTCCCAACCGCTGGGATTACAAGTGTGTGCCACCACGCCCGGCTCTTCCTGTTCTTTTATTTCTTCTGTTATACATCATTTCAACAAGATGATCCTTGAAGAGATTACTCCTGTCTTGCCTATGCTTGATTCTCTCTGACAACATAGTATTTGGCTTCTCTGGATTTTTTTGACCTTGGATGTTAGTTGAGAATTGTCAATGGATTTAAAAATAAATATGCTCATTTTATTGGCCATTTTTATTATCTCTTTCATCAAATACCTGTCTATGTCTTCTGCCTACTTTTTAAGAGTCACCTGACATTTTTTTTTAATTTGTAGTATTCTAATATATTCTGGATTAGAATGCTTTTTTTGGTTGTAAGTATTGCAAATATCTTCTTTCACTGTGGCTTCCCTTTCAATTCTCATGATGGCATCTTGCAGTGAAAAGAAATTCCTAATTTTATAAAGTCCAATTTATCATTTCAGGGTTGGTGTTCTTTGTGTCCTAAGAAATCTTTGCATAGCCTGAAATAAGTCTCTAAAATTTCCCTCTAGAAGAATTCTTTTCCTTTTCAAATTTGATAATCAATTCATCATATGAAAAGTGGTCGATTATTTTGAGACAGTCATGTAAATATCCATGGCTACCAAGGTCATCATCATCATTTAATTCTATTTACAAATGCACAATAATTCCCTGTGTAAGATCTTAAACCTTTACCTCTACTATCTTAAAAGAGTATACCTGCCGGTCGTGGTGGCGCACGCTTGTAATCCCTGCGGTTGGGAGATGGAGACAGGAGGATCGCACAGGTTCGAAGCCAGCCACGCTGGTTTAAGAGACCCTGTTTCTAAATAAAAAGTATAAAATAGGTATGGGAGTGTAGCCCAGAGGTAGAAGGGCTTCCAAGAACCCCAGTACCACCAAAAAAAAAAAAAAAGTATACTTGGCCAGGCATGATGACGCATGCATGCCTGTAGTCCCAGTGCTTGGGAGGCTGAGCCAGTGCTTGGTTCAAGGCCAGCCTCAGCAACATAGTGAGAATCTGTTTTAGAATAAAAAATAAAATAGGGCTGGAGGGGTAGTTTGGAGACAGAATGCTGATGAGTTCAACCCCCAATACTACATACATTTTTTCAAAAGGATACTAGTCCACAAGTGAATATCATTTTTCTTAAACTGTACGTATTTCCTTGGAGGGCCTTTGAACAAGAATTAGAATAAAAAGGACAGAAAATAGTAAAATAGAAAAAAAAAAAAACCTATGGTGTTAAGTAGTTAGTGCTAGGTTTAAATCCCAGTCCCATCTCTTAGTTGTGTGTGGCATTGGGCAAGGTACTGAATTGCTTTCTGCCTGATTTCCTGATCTGGAAGATATAGATGGTAGTAGCTAAGCTTTTAAATGTTCACCTTGTGCCCAACTCTATGTCCAACTCTTGCATGACCCCCACTTAATCCTCAAAACGACTCTGTTAGGCATGAATAGTTAAAATCCTATTTCCTCGCAGATGATAAGCACAGGGAGACCACACTGTGACATCAATTTTGTATCCAGGATTTTTTTTTTTTTTTTTTTTTGTGGTACTGGGGGTGGAACCCAGAGGCTTTCTACCTCCGGGCTATACTCCCAGACCTTTTTTATATTTTATTTGGAAACAGGGTCTCACTAAGTTGCTGAGAGCCTCACTAAGTAGCTGAGGCTGGCTTCGAACCCATGCGATCCTCCTGTCTCAGCCTCCCAAGCGCAGGGATTATAAGCGTGCGCCACCACGCCCGGCTGTATCCAGGATTTAATCTGGGCAGGCTGGCCCCAGGGCTCACACACATAAACATTGTGTATTCTTCCTTTCTACCAAAAATCAAAGGCACTGTGTGACAATAAAATAAGATAAGCTGTAAAAAGCCCTTAGCTCAATGCCTGATCCTATTTAATTCTTAATAAATACTCGTGTTTCTGAGTGCTGGGATAATTTAATAACTAATGTGGATTATCCTCCTCAGATACTTTGAAAGTGATAACTAAAACTCTATCATAACTACAAGGAATGACATAGTGTATCTTTGGAGTCTGAGAAAATTATGAAGATCATATGTTGGTGCGATCAGAGTTGGAAGTACTTATCAGACAACCAGTAACGCAATCTTAATTAACCTTTCATCCTTCATTTCTTCTTTACTTTCAGTAAATAATTATTGAGTGTTTATTATGGGCCAGGTCTGTTCTAAGAGCTGGTAAGACAACAGTGAATATAAGTATGTATTCATAGTTTTCTGTACTATGGGCTTTTGCTCTGGTTGCATTATCTGGTCTATACAAAATACAAATATTGCCAGGCATGCTAGCACACGCTTGTAATCCCAGCACTTGGGAGGCTGAGACAGGAGGATCGCGCAGGTTTGAATCCAGCCTCAGCTACTTAGTGAGGCTCTCAGCAACTTAGTGAGACCCTGTTTCCAAATAAAATAAAAATTTGTCTGGGAGTGTAGCCTGGAGGTAGAAAGCCCCTGGGTTTCATCCAAGTTCCACAAACAAACAAACAAACAAACAAACAAACATACATATGGCTGGGCACGGTGGCACACGTTTGTAATCCCAGTACTTGGGAGGCTGAGACAGGAGGATTGCAGGTTCATGTCAGCCTCAACAACTTAGAGAGGCCCTCTGAAACTTAGTGAGACCCTGTGTCAAAATAAAGAATAAAAAATAGGGCTCAGGGTATAGCTCAGAGGTAGAATGCCCCTGGGTTTAATCCCTAGTGCCGCCAAAAAAACCCCACATATGGCTGGGGGTATAGCTCAGGAGTAGAATGTTTCTGGGTTAAATCCCCAGTACTACCACCACAACAAAAAGTACAAGTATATCAGTAACTATGTGATATTCAAAAAGTGCCATGAAGATAACCAATGCAGATTAAAAGCAGAGATTAAGGGTCAGGGCAAAAGGATTCATTTGTGGATGAGGAAATCACTGGAGGCCATTTGTTGAGGTGATATTTGATTAGACATCAAGAAAGCACAGAGGGAAGCCAAGAGGATGTTTGGGGACAGAGGGTTGTTAGTTTAAGGAACAGTAGTTTGAGATGAACTAATGTGGATATATAGTAAAAATATCCCAGGAACAGCAAAGGGTCAGTTTGAGTGGAGTGGAGTGAACATGGCAACACACACACACACACACACACACACACACACACACACACACACACACTCTCTCCATAGCATAGGGCCAGACCATGGGAGGCCTCAGTGCTCTGGGGATGGAAGGTATTTGTGAGAAGCAGTTTTTTGTTGGTTTTTTTTTGTTTGTTTGTTTGTTTTTTTTTTTTTTGGTGGTACTAGGGGTGGAACCCAGAGGCTCTTCTACCTCTGGGCTATACTCTCAGACCTATTTTACATTTTATTTGGAAACAGGGTCTCACTAAGTTGCTGAGAGCCTCACTAAGTAGCTGAGGCTGGCTTTGAACCTGCGCGATCCTCCTGTCTCAGTCTCCCAAGCGCGGGGATTACAAGCATGCGCCACCACGCCTGGCTGTGAGAAGCAGTTTTATAAAATGAACATGGTTTCTGTCAGCAAATTACCTAAGAGCAAAGGCCAGCTTTGCTGTTTATGTAAACCTGGGCTTTCTATTGCATCTTTCTGTGCCTCAGCATCCCCGTCTGCAAGATGGAATTAATAATATCAAATTAGGCTTGAGCAAATCCTGATGGTTTCTTGGTATCTAGATAAAGAGCTAAAATTAAAGCTTTTCTTGCTTGAACCTATAAAGCTAAAGAGATTCTTTTTTCCTCCAAGGTAGCAAGTAAACAGATTGAGCAGCATTCTTTATGCTATAGTCTGTAGTGAGGGATGGTTGTGGTTGGTAGAAGTCTCTCTATTTATATATATATGTGCAGCCCTCATTTCATAAACCATCCTGTAGGCTGCCCACCGCAGCTTGGAGTTCTACCATACTGTGATCTTTGCTCTTATCTCAAAACACGGGCAAGGAGAGTCACTCAGCCAGGTTCCTGGGGAGTGAAGTCTTATGGAGACTTTGAATTCATTTGCTTGGGGGAAAAGGTTTTGCTGACACTGACTCTTAGGATACTTTTCATTCCAAAGGACCAGAGAAGGTAGTTAAGTCTACTGAGTAATAGGTCAAAGATAAAAATCAAAGACGCTATGGCCAGAAGATATTCATAGCCCCTCCCTCTTCCTCCCACATCCTCATTTCACCCCAACAGGAAAGAGTACAGCCATGCTATAGACTTCTGTCTGCCATTTGTTTTACAAGGCCAGAACTACAGACAAAGCCCCAAGAGCTCACCCTAGTCTAGGCAAAACACACCCACCAAGTTTCATGTGATCTACTCCAACTCAAATAAATTGTGTTGGGTCCTAGGCCAGAGCCCAGCTAAATAGAATGGTCTTCTTTGCCCAACATCATTTTGCTCTAGGACAGAATCCAGGTGTACCAGTTTCCTTGGCCATCAATCCCTCCTGCTCCTTATTTTCCTAAGAGACAGCATAGATTTGGTAGACTGAAAAGGTATATTTACCGGGGACCAGCATTTGAGGAGCAGAGACCCTCTAAGGATGAGGAAAGCTCTTATAGTATTGTATGGTGTTAGTGGTAAAGGGATTCCTTTGGGGTATCTAGGTTGTCCAGGACTTAAAATGCTGGGCTAGAAAAAAGCTGTGAGGGCCAGGGCAGGCTCCTCAGTCAGCTCTGCCCAGTGCACCTGGAGGCTCTCTCTGCCACTTCTCTGGAACCTCAGCCAAGGAAGCAAAGCCAGGAGGATGAGCTCACCGTCGCCTTGTTAATGTCCCACATGTAACAAAAGTGGGTGGCAGGAAAAACTTTCTCTCCAGAGAACACTCTGTCTTAATGCTTAGTCAAATGAAGATAAGCACATCTCAGAATGTGTGATATTTCAGCAGGAGGCAGGTACAGGTCCACCCTCCTCTCTCCATAATTATAAAATCCAAGAAGCTCTGAAGAAACAGAAGCCTTTTTCATCACTGTGTGGACAAAGCTTAGCTAGTGGCAAAAACAGTTCTGACCAGTAGCTGTGTCTCAGAGATGTGTTTCCTACCCATCACCATCATTGTCTCCTGTGTGCATTTTTCTTATCTTGAAATTTGGGGTTTAATTTCGGCTAAAAGCTGCCCTGGTATGTAACAGTGAAGAGAAGGAAAGGAAGGCTCTGTTGTAATCAATAATGCATTAAGTAAAGTTATCGCAGAACACTGATCATGATGTCTGTCTTAATAAAAAATTGAGTATCAGAAGCAAAATAATATATGACCTAAAAAACAGAAGGGCAAGTTCCAGGCAATATCCAGTGAAATGATGCCCCCAAACTAATGAAAAACAGGAAAACATCACAAAGGACAAACAATACAGATCATAATCATGTGTTAATTAACTGGATTTGGCAATGAAGTGATCATATATCACTAGTGTGTTGGCCATGAAGCAAACTATACTACATAAATTAAACATTGAAAGCAATATGAATATTTATAACATTAATGTATTATCCGGGTTCCCTCAGAGAAACATTGGTAGGTTATTTTTGTGTGTCTATAAATAGTCACTCATTCAATATCCACTTTGATAGTTCCTTTATAATTTATATGTAAAAAGGATTCATTTTGAGACAGGAGGATTGCACAGGTTCGAAGCCAGCCTCAGCTACTTAGTGAGGCTTTCAGCAACTTAGTGAGACCCTGTTTCCAAATAAAATATAAAAAAGGTCTGGGAGTATAGCCCGGAGGTAGAAAGCTTCTGGGTTCCACCCCCAGTACCATGCACACAAAAAAAAGGATTTATTTTAAAAATTATTTTATGCAATTGTAGGATAACTCAAAATTTGTAGGACAGGTTGCTAGGCTGGAAACTCAGGCCTAGTGACCTAACTATATTTATGATATAGTCTTGTGGCAAAATTCCTTCTTCAAGAAGTCTCAATTTGTGTTTCTAAGACTTCAGTTACATTGTCAGTGGTAGTCTCCTTGACTTAAATTCAACTGGTTATAGACATTACTCACATGTATAAAACATCTTTACAACAATATCCAGATTAGTGTTTGGCCATGAAAGTGGTCATAGTCTAGACAAATCACCACCTAAAATTTAACCATCACAGGGCTGAGAGTGTAGCTCAGCACTGTAGCACTTGCACAGTATGTGTGAGGCCCCGGGTTCAAACACAGTAGTGCAAAAAATAAAAATAAAAATCAATAAATAAAAAAGTGTAACTATCACAGCTGCCTACAGAATTTAAAAGCATCATGGAGTAATGTCTCAACCCCCCAAAAAAAATCTGTCTAAAAAGCACTCCTGGTGATGTTGAAGCAACTACACTCTTGATAAATTTGTTAAAATAGTGTCTGCTGTAAACCATATCCCTGAACCAATTTTTAATGTTGTTTAAGCTCTATTTTGATATTAATGTTTCACCACCACCAAACTTGTAAGAGAAAAATCATTTACAGTGGCTCATGAGAAAATACCTACAGACATTCATGACATTAAGCACAGGTGGACTATTACTGTGTGGCACTGTGGGAACACAGAGATAAGATTAGCAGCACTTGGGGAAAGCCCACATCCAAGGAGTCTGAAAGGTGTATGTAGTCTATCTGTGCAGCAGTATGCAAAAAAGATAATATGATTAATTAGAGAAATGTTTTATAGAGATCAATAGCCACTTTGTACCAGCAATGTGGGCTTATTTCAGGAAAGCTGGGACTCAAAGAAAACTATAAAGTTGTATTGTTCATGAATTATAGTTTGGCAAACTCTCCTGAACTTGTGTGGTGCTTTCAGTTTGCCGCCTCTTCCTCCTCCTCCTCCTCCTCCTCCTCCTCCTCCTCCTCCTCCTCCTCCTCCTCCTCCTCCTCCTCCTCCTTCCCCTTCCCCTCCTTCTCCTCCTCCTCCTCCTCCTCCTCCTCCTTCTTCTTCCTCCTCCTCCTCCTTCCCCTCCTCCTCCTTCCCTCCTCCTCCTCCTCCTCCTCTTCCTCCTCCTCCTCCTCCTCCTCCTCCTAGGCTTGAGACCAAGGAATTTTATAGATTATGAAGAACAGGGATAGGTACTTCTTTCCAAACTGTATGCTTTCTTCAGAAATCTAAACCTTCCTAGAAGAGATCATTCTTAAGGAAATCATTTATGGTGCTGCCAATGCTCAGAATGATTTTGTTAAATCAACATTAGAACCAGGTGTGGTGATGCACAACTGTAATCCTAATACTTGGGAGGCGGACACAGGAGAACTGCAGGTTCAAGGACAGCCTCAGTTAGTAGGGAGACCCTATTTCAAAAACAAAAAGATGTAAGGGCTGAGGGCATAGATCAAAGGTAGAAAGCCCCTAGCTTTAATCTTCAGTAAACACACACACACACACACACACACACACACACACATTAGCAATTTATGATAGGATATCTAGTCATTCTTATCTTGCTCTTTTATATGTGATGCATCATTTACCTCTAGCTGCTTTAGAATTTTCTCTTTATCAATAATTTTCAGTATTTTTATTATGATGTATCTTGGTGAGGGGTGTGTGTGTGTGTGTGTGTGTGTGTGTGTTCTGCCTGAGATTCGCTGAGCTTTTTGGATTCTCATGATATGGTAGAAGGAATTCTCAGATAGTTTCCAGGACCCCAACCCTCCTGATATAAACATCCTGTATAACCCCCACCCCAACATTTGAACTGTGAATATAATGGGATAGCCCCTCCCATGACTAGATTATACATTAAGTAGCATAGTTTTCTTCAAGAAAGAATTCATCCTTGGTGGGCCTGACTTAATCATATGAACACTTGAGAAAGAGGGAATCTTTCTGGTGAGAGAAATTCATAGTGTGAGAGGGATTTGAGGCAAGAGGAAATATGTTGTTGGCGTTGGAAGTGAAAGGGACTGCATGGCAAGCATCTGAGAACCCTCTCCAGAGAATCTTGTTCCTGACCTATCGTGTAATATCCAACTCTAATTTGTAACTAATGCATCCTCTTCTTCAAGAAAAGTTGTTGAATGTGTGTATATGCATAGAGCTAGATCCTTCAACTTAGTTTTAACCTATATATAATAGAAATTTTATTAAAGATGCAAGGGTATTTTAAATCTGTATTTAGTGTACTTTTTAATTTACTAATTCATTACTGTACAAGTAAACTATAATCTTTAGCATACTTAGAGTAATCATTGTTTTGTTGCAAAAATATTAATATGCTTGATTTGGGGATTCTGCTCATGAGACTATAACAAAATACTACTGAGTTGGTGGCTTAAACAATAGACATTGATTTCTTATAGTTCTGGAACTTTGTAAGGCCAAGATCAAGGTGCCACCTGATTCTATTCTTGTTGAGGAATCTTCCTGGCTTGTAGATAACCACTTTCTTCACAGAGCAGAGAGAGAGAGAGAGAGAGAGAGAGAGAGAGAGAGAGAGAGAGTGTGTTTGGGAAAGATCTTTGATGTCTCTTCCTTTTTTATAAGCACATCGGTTATTGGTTTTACTGGATCAGGGCTCCATCTGTATGATCTCATTTAATCTTATTAACGTCCTTAAAAGCCTTGTCTCTAATGCATTCTCAAATGGAGCATATAGAGATTATATTTATTATGAAAACTGGCTCACATGATCATGGAGGTTGGGAAGTCCCAGCAATTAATCTGTTCTCTACAAGCTAGAGACCCAGAAAAGCTGGTGGCCAAGTGAGCTGACGGTATAAATTCCAGTGCAAGGGCAGGAAATAGTGATATTCCAGCTCAAGCAGGGGGAAGAAAGTGGGACAAATGCTCTTTTTCTGCTATTTGTTCTATCAGGCCCTCAACAGATTTCCTGAGGCCCTCCCACAGCCTACTTCACTAAGACCATCAATTCAAATGCTAATCTCACCCTGAACATCCACACAGACACACAGAAATAATGTTTAATATGGACATTTCATGGCCTAATCAAGTTGAGACATCACAGGGGATTGAGTCTTCTATGTATGCATTTTAGGGGAGCAAAATGCATTCTATAACACTTGCAGGTTCCTCTGGGGTATATGAATTTATAACCTTTCTAAAAATCTCCAAAAGAATTAAAGCAAGACTCCTATAGTGATACGTGCATGTCCAAATTTATAGCAGCACAAGTCACAACACCCAAATTATGGAACCAACCGAGGTTCCATCAACAGATGATGGATAACAAGATGTGGTCTATACACAGAACAGAATTTTATTTTATTTTATTTTATTTTATTTTATTTTATTTTTGTGGGTCTGGGGATGGAACCCAGGAGCATTTGACCTCCAAGATATACCCATTTGCCCTATTTTTTTATTCTTTATTTTGAAACAGGGTCTCACTGAGTTGCAGAGGGCCTCACTAAGTAGCTGAGGCTGTCCGCGAACCGCAATCCTCCAGTCTCAGCCTCCCAAAGGCTGGGATTACAAGCATGCGCCACCACGCCCAGCGCACAGAACAGAATTTTAATTAGCCATAACTAAGAACAAAATAAGACAGGCGTGGTGGGCACGCTTGTAATCCCCGTGCTTGGGGTGGGGGAGAGGCAGAGACAGGAGGATCGCGCAGGTTCAAAGCCAGCCGCGCTGGCTTAAGAGACCCTGTTTCCAAATAAAAAAAGTATTAAAAAAAAAAAAAAAGCTTGGGAGTGTAGCCCAGAGGTAGAAGGGTTCCCAGGAACCCCAGTACCACCAAAAAAAAAAAAAGCAATTTGTAGGAAAATGGGTGGAACTAGAGAAAATTATGCTAAGTTCTTAAGAAAGTTAAGAACTGTATGTTTTCTCATATATAGAAGTAGAGAGAAAATAGATAACAAAAAGGACTTCAGATGAATGAGGAGAGAGAATGGCAGAATAATGGAATTGGATTAGGAGAGGGAGAAAAGGATAGCTGATGAAGGAAACAGTTCAAATAATGCTACGATCATGCATGAATGTATCACTACCAATCCCGCTAACATGTACAGGGAGGGCTGGGAGCAGAGTGGGCTCCAGAGGGAAACACACCAGGTCTGTATTCATGTATGTCCACATCATTCTGGATCTCACTATGATGTATAATTACAAGGCACCAATAAAAGCATATGAAAATCTCTAAGATTCTAAATTATGGAATATCTAGCTGTAAAGGTTTCTGGCAAGAGATTGATGATTTATATAAAAAATCTCATAACCTATTTTCTTTGAGGCGTTGAAATATATATATTGTGTATGTTACTGGGGATTGAACTCAGGAGTGTTCTACCTCTGAGCTATGCCCCAGCCGTATTTTATTTTATTTTATTTTTTATTTTATTATGAAAGAGGTTCTCACTAAGTTGTGGAGGGCCTCAGTAAGTTGTTGAGGCTGGCTGTGAACCTATGATCTTCCTGTTTCAGCCTCCCAGGAACTGGGATTATAGCTGTTTACCACCACACCCAGATCTTTGAGCATCTTTTTCTCCTAATAAGGGCAAGCTTTGGGGAACTGGATGAAAGGGGGAGGAAGATCTCAGCTATGTTTTTATGGTAGTCCTGGGCAGGACTGTGACTCTCATCCCCAAGACATGTTCTCCTGGGTATGGCATCCCATTCTGGTTTGGTTCTGCCACTTACTGATGGAGTGTCTTTGGGCGAGCTTCATTTCCAAAAGGATGGTATGACAGTGTTTGCATCAGGGATACAATGAGGATCTGATATAAGATTCCCTATAAAGTACTTAGGGCCTGCTGTGTAATGAGCCCTCAATAAGTGTTAACTGCTACCATCGCTGTTTTTGTCATCACTGTTGAGGATCAGGAGGAGTAGAAATTACTTTCATCTTTCCCACTAAGGTAAAATTGTCTCTGCTTGCAGATGACATGATCTTATATATAGAAAATCCTGAAGACTCTGCCAAAACAGAATAAACATATTCAATAAAGTTGCTGAATACAGAAGAGCATAAAAATAGTTATGTTTTATACACTAATAGCAATTATCTGAAAAGGAAATAGAGAAAACAATTCTAGCTTTAAATGACCTTTTAAATTCATTTTTATAATTAATTTATTATGTGCAGTACTGAGATTGAGCCCAAGGCTTCACACATACCAGGCAAACATGCTACTGCTGACCTGCATCCCCAGACCTGATAGCTTTTAAAAAGTGTACTTAGGAGTAATTTAACCAAAGTGAGAGACCTGTACATTGAAAACTAGAAAACATTAACAAAAGAAACTAGAGAAGACACAATAAAATGGCAAAATACCCCATGTTCATGGCTTAGAGGAATCAACATTTTTAAAATTTCACATTATTCAAAGTGATCTCCAGATTCAATGTAGTCTTTATTAAAACTTATATATATATATATATATATATATATATATATATATATATATATATATATTCTTCTTCTTCTTTTTGCGGGTCTGGAGATGGAATCCAGAGGCATGTGACCTCCAAGCTACATCCCCTACCCTATTTGTTTATTCTTTGTTTGAAACAGGGTCTCACTAAGTTGCAGAGAGCCTTACTAAGTAGCTGCGGCTGTCCACGAATCGTGATCCTCCAGTCTCAGCCTCCTGAATGCTGGGATTACAAGCATGTGCCACCATACCCGGCTACCAATGATATTTTTATAGAAATGGGAAAAACAATCCTAAAATTTATATGTAGCCACACAAGATCATGTGTAGCTATAGCAATCTTGAGAGAAGGAAAAAGAAAGAAGAAAAAAAAAAGAAGAAGAAGAAGAAGAAGGAGGAGAAGGAGGAGGAGGAGGAGGAGGAGGAGGAGGAGGAGGAGGAGGAGGAAGGGAGAAGGAGGCTGCCAGAGATATGATACTTCTTGATGTCAAAATGTACTGCAAAGGGTGTATTCATTTAGAGTCACCCCCCCCCAATGCCATTGTGGCATGGAGCTCTATTTCTATTTTCTGTATTTCTATCTTTTTAATAAACTTCTTTAAATCTTCAAAAAAATGTACCATAAACTATGTTACCATAAGTAGCATAGTACTGGCATAAAGACAGAAATATAGACCAATGGAATAGAATAAAGAGCCTCAAAAATCCATGCATACATGGTCAACTGATCTTCCACAAGGGTGCCAAGGAGACGCTGTAGGAAAAGCACTGGAAAAACTGGATTTCCACACGCAAAAGAACGAAACTGGACTCTATCTCTCACCATCTACAAGAAAAAAAAACTCTAAAAATTAGGACTTAAAGAAAGGTATATCATGGAAGAAGATCCCTAAGAAGGGTACCTTCATGCCCCTTTGCCCGCCAGCCGCTTTGCACGTTGTCCATGTGGCTGAATGAGCACTTCTCTATCAAATTCTGCTAAGTTTTTGTCTCTCAAGGGAATTCATATTCACTAGCCCTTGGAAAGGGAGCAGGGAATAAAGAGCAACACTTCTCAGAGGCAGCTAGTTTCCTGGTAAAAATGGTCCTCGTCCCCTCCTTTTTTTTTTTTTTTTTTCTTAGATCTGGATGCCTACCTGAAGAATCTCTAGAAAATTCCCAAGTTCTCTTTGATAATCACCACTGTTAAATAAATTTATAAGAGGTCACTAGTTTCTTTTTTCTTTTTTTTCTTTTTTTTCTTTTTTGGTACTAGGAATTGAACCCTAGGGCATTCTACCCATGAGTTATACCTCTACCCCAATTTTATTTTATTAGAAGGGTCAGAAGAATGGAAATACAACTGTGTGTGTGTGTGTGTGTGTGTGTGTGTGTGTGTGTGTGTAGCACTGAGGAATGAACCCCACGGGCATCTACCTCTGAGCTACACCCCTAGCCCTATTTTATTTTTATTTTGAAACAGGGTCTCAACTAGGTTGATGAGATTCTCACTATTTGCTGAGGGTGTCCTCGAGCCTGTGATCACAGGTTGTCCTGTGATCCTCCTTTCTCAGCCTCCCAAGTACTGGGACTACAAGCATGTGTCTCCACACCCAGCCAGTAATACAATTATTATTATAATACAATTACAATTATGAATATCACTGGCTTCTTTTTTACTTGTTTTAATATGACTACAAAAAATCTACAGTTAGCCGGGCGTGGTGGCGCACACTTGTAATCCCTGCGCTTGGGAGGTGGAGACAGGTGGATCATGCAGGTTCCAAGCCAACTGCGCTGGCTTAAGAGACCCTCTTTCCAAATAAAAGTATAACATAGGTCTGGGAGTGTAGCCCAGAAGGGTTTCCAGGAACCCCAGTACCACACACACACAAAAATCTAGTTATATGCTATTTCTGTTGGGCAGAGCTACCTTAGAGTTGAATTTTTTTTTGGTGGTACTAGGGATCCCAGGGGCATTTTACCTCTGAGCCACACTCCATAGCCCTATTTTATTCTTTTATTTGTAAATAGTCTTTCACTAAGTCGCAAATGGCCTCACTAAGTTCCTGAGGCTGGCCATGAACCTGGGATTCTCCTGTCTCAGCCTCCCAAGTACTGAGATTCAAGCCACCATGACTGGGTTGAATCATTTAAAAAAAATAAGGCAGATTTAGCCGAGCGTGGTGGCGCACGCTTGTAATCCCCATGCTTGGGAGGCAGAGACAGGAGGATCGCGCTGGTTCAGAGCTAGCCGTGCTGGTTTAAGAGACCCTGTTTCCACATAAAAAAGTTAAAAAATAGGTCTGGGAGTGTAGCCCGTGGGAGTGTATCCCGGAGGTAGAAGGGCTTCCAGGAACCCCAGTACCACCAAAACATAAAAGAGAGATTTTAAAGACTTAAACCTTGGGGGTCATTAACAACCGACATCCTTTCCCTATGCCTCAATTTCTTCTCTTTTAAGCAGCTTAAGTACAGCTTTACTTACTGAAGATCAAACTCTTTAATACTTTAAGAATTCAGGAGAATAAAAAAGGGTTGGAGAAAGGACTTAGTTGGTATAGGATTCATGTGCTGTGTTCCTGTGCTGGGAAGTGAGTTACCTGGGTGGTGCTTAGAGTTTGACATATGAGAGAAAATAAACCTTTTTAAAATTCTAATGTCTTAATATCTCTTTTTGAATCTTTCTATAGCCTCTGTCTTCCAACAGAGTAGGACACTGTGGACTGGGAAGTTGGTGGCCTTTGACAGGGAATGGGATGGGACTCTGGGAAGCTGGATCCTCAGGCTACATAGATAAAGATAAAAATAATTAAAGAGAGAGTAAGCATTTTCTCACACTCAGTGGCCCATATTAGTAGGAGGCAGTAATCTCGGTCTAAGTCAGTGGGATCCAGAAAAAGTCAAGGTAGCAAGAAGAGAATCATGGAGCTGCCATCCACAGAAAACAAAGCAGAGTCAACAGATGACCATAACGGTCCTTGAGAGGTGATGAACAGGACCCACCAAGACCTGTCCCTGGTGGCAAAGTTGCATTACCAAAGCAATTTTTCTTGAAGCAGTGAGTCTTACATTTTCACTCTTGCTGTTCACACGTTGTCATTTTGCCATTAAGTAGCAGATGATGTGTTAAGTAGAAATGATGTGTAGATGATAACATCTAAAAATGTGTCACTCATTCATTTCTGCAGAGACAATATCTGAGCATTGTATCAATGACATTTTCTGGGAGTCATTATTACTGTTTATATAAGGAATTCTCCCCAGATAGACTATAGATTCTGAGTTAGTACATGTCTAACATGGTATCTTAGAACAGTTTGGGGGAGGTGGAAACTCTTTAAATATCTTGCTTTGAACTGTGGATGGAATTATTTTTGCACACCTTCACCAAAACCGTAAGTCCCCCAAATTAGACCACTGACAACCAAGAGATGAAGGACCATTTTCTGGAGCAGCTCTCAGCATTGTGAATGTGTGTGTGCTTCTATAGGTGACTATAACTACCGACACTCGCAGAGGAGGGGACCAGAACTTCAGGGACATCAGGGGGATTGATGGTGAAAACCTCAGCTCAGGAGATAATACCAACAATATGAATGAAGAGTCTCAGGTTGTTGAGACTGTCCAAGAAGTTTTATTTTTTGCAGAATCAATCCAGGTGGCTGGTCTGTGGAGAAAGATGAGTAAGTGACTGTTGTTTTTCTCTGAAGATCCAGGAACTCTATGTATAGCAAGAATGAAGAAAGCAGAGATAAAGTCCTCTTCTCATCTCTGCCATCCAGAAAATTAACTGTATCCTCTTAGGATCTGTGTGGACAATTTGACTGCAGGAGGATGGTGCACCTGTAGAAATTCCTTTCAGTTTTTCAGAATGGAACAAAAGGGGGCTTACCAAGACTGGGCCAAAGGCGCCACACAGAGACCTTATCCCCTGACTAGTGCTGTGCACTCGTAGTTGGAGTAGGCAGTGTGGGATGTGTCCAGGACTAAGGACGACCAGAAACACTTCTTCCTTAAAGCTGCAACTTCAGTCATCTCGTCCAGTCTAGAAGAGTGGTAGACAGGTGAAGTTATAGCTTTCATCTTGTCTGCAGCCCTCTAAAAAATTCAAATACCCCTGTGAAGAGTAACAGTTACGATGACAACCATCCATGCTTTAGTGTGAATTGTTTTATTATCTGGCACAAAAATGAGGAATTAGGTTGGAACTTGACACTTTGAGGGACATTTTTGAGGGAGATGTGAAGGGAGGGGCTTGGGGAAGATGCTATTTTAACACCAATTATCTAGAAAAAAGACTCTGAAGCAAAAAAATTGTGTCACTTTCTTTTTTCTCTAATGCCTTATAATTGTTGCTGCTTTAAACCATAAAGTAGCATATATTAAATCAAACAATGCAGACTATAACCCAAAAGTTTGCAGTCTCCTTTCTCTTCCAGTTCTACTCCCATGTAAATCAGTGTTAACATTTTGTTTATGGGTTTTTTATTTGGCTTAATTGGGTATGTCTTTCCATGTTTATTTAAACTCACATGTGCCTATCTTGTGTATATGGGGTTTTCTTTGTTAGATTTTTTTAAAACAAAAGCAAGATTTTTCTATATGCTTAGCAATTAACTGCAAACTTTTAAGTTAATGACGTTCTCTCATTCTTTATAATAACTACATATATTCTGATATGTATTTAATTATGTAATTTATATTATGTAACTTGTACCATGTATTACATATTTAACGTGTATAATTATTTGATAATTTCTCTGTTTTCAGAGATGATTTTTTTCCAGTTCTTTGTTAGTAATGATAATGTTTCAGCTGGCCATGGTGGTACATGCTTATAATCCCAGTACCTGGGAGGCTGAGACAGGAAGATTGTAGGTTTAAGGACAGCCTCAGCAAGTAGTGAGACTCTCATCCACCTAGCAAGACCTTGTTTCTAAATAAAAATAAAGTAGGGCTAGGAGTAGAGCTCAGAGGTAAAATGCCCCTAGTTTCAATCTCCAGTCACACACAAACACACACACACACACACACACACACACACACACACACACACACACACACAGTTTCATAATATGGAACTCAATAAACTTAAATGAAGTCATATAAAGGAAGACCATCATTAAATGAATGGACTATGTGCATATGTAGCAACATTCTTAGATCTTAAAAACAACCATGAGTGAAAAAATATGCAGAATATTCTTATCCGTTTTACAAAATAATAGACATATAACACTACATATCAATTATGAAAAGATACAGAAGTAAGCACGCTTGTAATCTCAGCATTTGGGAGGCTGAGACCAGAGGATCGTAGTTTGCAGACAGCCTCAGCTACTTAGTGAGGCCCTCCGCAACTTAGTGAGACCCTGTTTCAAAATAAAGTATAAAAGCTGGGTGTGGTGGTACACGCTTGTAATCCCAGCATTTGGGAGGCCAAGACAGGAGGATCACACAGGTTCGAAGCCAGCCTCAGCTATTTAGTGAGGGCCTTTGCAACTCAATGAGACCCTGTTTCCAAATAAAGAATAAAAAATAGGGCAGGGGGTGTCACTCGGAAGTAGAATGTCCATGGGTTCCATCCCCAGTACTGCAAAAAAAAAAAAAAAAGTATAAGAAATAGGGCAGGGGGTGTAGCTCGGAGGTTGAATGGCTCTGGGTTTCATCCTCAGGCGTGGTGGTGCACACTTGTAATCCCAATACTTGGGAGGCTGAGACAGGAGGACCTAGTAGGTACGAAACCATCCTCAGCTACTTAGTGATGCTCTCAGCAAATTAGTGAGGCTCTCAGCAACTTAGACCCTGTTTCCAAGTAAAATAAAATATAAAATAGGTCTGGGAGTGTAGCCCTGAGATAGAAGACCCCTGGATTCTGAGTGTGTGTGTGTGTGTGTGTGTGTGTGTGTGTGTGTTACTGGGGAACCCAGGGGGCATTCAACTTCAAGCTACACCCACAGCCCTGTTTTTTATTTTGAGACAAGGTCTCACTAAGTTGCGGAGGGCCTAAGTAGCTGAGGATGTTGGTGAGCTGCGATCCTCCTGTCTCATCTGCCCAAGTACTGGGATTACAAGCATGTGCCACCATGCCTAACTTGAAAAAAAAAATTTAACAGGTAAGAACATAATGCTTCAGAAAACATACTAGTACATATGTTTGCCTCTGCCAGCATTCCCATTCCTGTAAAAAAAGATGTAAAGAGAGCGCCACAAAGGGCAAAGGTTAGCAACAAATTTCTGTTCCTTTTTCCTATTACAGGGGTTGGAAGATTTTGCTATTATGTTTACCCAACTTTGGAACATGTTTCAGTTTGACTAAATACTTCAGTCCTACTTGAAAATGGGAGGGAAATAAGGACAATCATAATAATAGAAATTCCTCATTGAGGGTAGCACTTGAACTGAACGTAAGATTGCCGGGGAAGTTTGAACAGGGCATAGTTAGCAAGACTATGCACTCTTCTTGCTCTAGATCCTGTATTTTTGTTTGGAGCTGGCTAAGAATCACATTCATGTTGTGGGCATGCGTCCTATTTCCAGTTTAATCTTGACTATTGAAATAATAACCATCCCAAAGAGTCTGAAAGACATTCTTTTTCTGTGTGTGGTACTGGGCATGGAACCCAGAAGCATTCTACCCCCAAGGTACACCCCGAGAACTTTTTTTATTCTTTGTTTTGAAACAAGGTCTCACTAAGTTGCAGAGGGGCTCACTAAACAGCTGAGGCTGGCTGCGAACCCGCGATCCTCCTGTCTCAGCCTCCCAAGTACTGGGATTATAAGCATGTGCCACCATGCCTGGCAAAAACATTTTTCTTGGTATTTCAAATGCAAAGCTTGGGTAATTTATCCATTCTGAAGTTATGTGGAATAAAATCAGCAGGAGTAGGCAAGAAATTACCTGGAATTTTGAGTTCAAGGGCTAACCCATTTTATCCAGCAGAGATATTAAGTCTGGGAACATGGAGTGCCAGGGACACTGAAATGAAGACATACAGTCTGCCCCTGCCTCCAAGTCTGGCCCTGTTCCTTCAAAGATGATGTTCTTTTGACGAATAAATGGATTTCAGCAGCCCAGCAGCCCTGGACCTGTGGCCTTGTGAATAGCTGCTCTGGCAAGCATCCTTGGGTACAGTTTGTGGCTGTAATGCTTGGCTGGATCTGGCATCTCAGGCTCCAGGAAGCTCATTTGCCTAGGTTACTTTTGAGAGCTGCTGTGTTCTTGGATTGCCCTCATCTTATGCTGGGCTTTTTGGAAAGTGTGATAGGGCAGGGTAACAGGGTCCTTATTCTTCCCTTTAGCAAAATGGAGCAGAAGCAAGTGTGCTTGGCAGTGATGTA
Source organism: Muscardinus avellanarius (assembly GCF_963383645.1). Classification (NCBI taxonomy): domain Eukaryota; kingdom Metazoa; phylum Chordata; class Mammalia; order Rodentia; family Gliridae; genus Muscardinus; species Muscardinus avellanarius. Next base: position 45,256,446 of record NC_137797.1, read on the forward strand.
AATATAAAATCTCTCTTAGCCCATGTACTTATTGTTAGGTTGAAAATAGAGTTAGGGGGTTTAGGTGGGAGGTAAAAACACCAACCGGGTTATCAGAGACCACTGATTCTGACCCAGCTCCTCCAGAGAGTCAGCCAGCCCCCGGGGCGGGGTGGAGGGGACCAACAGGCCATGCATCTGGAGAGTTGCGCACAGTCCTGATCAGCCGGCTGAGTCACATGGTGGATCGGAGGCACCAATGTTTTATAGGCATGCCGATTATCTCGTGACATCTGTAGTCTTACGATGTTTGAAGTCTCGAGGCACCTGGAGTCTTGCGATATCTTCGCTTTTGGTTTCTGGGGTTCTGCCTCCTGTTCCCACTGCTGAGATCACATGGGGGAGGGACCCAACTTATCACTTATCAGATTTCCCCCTCTCCCAGAGTAATCCATCTTATCTTAAACGTGATCTAAGTGCAGAAGTCATGAGATGAAGTGGGCTGGGGAAGGGGAAATAAAGAATCACTGACAGCAGGCTGGCTGTGGTCCCCAAATGCTGGAGAGGGGAGTCTTCCCATCTCCCTGACAGTACCTCTCCACCCTTGGAACTGGCTTCCATGTGTTTGATAAACATCTACAACTCATCAGGTCAAATGTTCTTTCTCTTTCTTCCTTTAGCCTACGGTGCTTACCACTGTGTGAGAATTTGTCACAGAATCTAACCAGATTTCAAGATGAGTACATCATCAAAAGCATATTCCAACTGACACCAAGATTCTTTAGGTCTTAATCCCTAATACAAAGCCAAGTGTATTTATTATACATGCTCACTGATCCATGGGCAGGGTGATTCTGGTCCCAGTGAACACACCAGCGTTTAGGTACTTGATGAATAATTGCAAACTACTCAGCTAGAGACTCCTCTGCTTTTCCATAATAATAATGATAAAACAAGTAGCTAAATAAGTTTTTTTTTTTTTTTTTTTTTTTGCAGTGCTGGGGATGGAATCCAGGGGCACCCCCAGCCCTATTTTTTATTCTTTATTTTGAAACAGTGTCTCACTGAGTTATAAAGGGCCTAAGTAGCTGAGGCTGTGCTTGAACTGTAATCCTGTCTCAGCCTTCCGAATGCTGGGATTATAAGTGTAAACCACCACACTCCACTAGCTAATTAAGTTTTTTAAATGAGTAGAATGCCCTAGTTTGGAAGTCTCCTACAAATTTCTGTCTTGGTATTATAACAAAATGCACCACCCTAATTGGTTTCTCTAAGAATCAAGGACTGGGTTTTATTAATGTTTTTTTTTTTGTTTCTATCTTACAGCTCCCAGGACAGTGCCTCGCACATAGCAGGCACTGGACAAATGTTTGTTGAAAACTATTAAATGGAAAAGAGAAAAACAGGAAGCCGGGAAGGAAACCAGTGTTTATTGAACCCCTACTGCATGCCAGGCACTGAGCTGTCCTTTACAAACATTATCATACTATTTATTTGTTAAACATTCTGGATGAAATAGCACTAGGACTAGTGGGCACTATAGGAAGATACATTTAAGTTTAAAATTAAGAATTGTTGGCTGGGTGTCGTGGTGCATATTTATAATCCCAGTACTTGGGAGGCTGAGACAGGAGGATTTTATGCTTGCAGCCAGCTTCAGCAACTAGTAAGACTTTCATCAACCTAATGAGACCCTGTTTCAAAATAAAAATAAAATAAGGCTATGGGTGTAGCTTGGAGATAGACTGCCCCTCGGTTCAATCTCCAGTGTTACAACTAAATTAAATTAAAAAAAAGAAAAAAAAAAAAAAAACAGCCAGGCATGGTGGCATACTCTTGTAATCCCAGTATTTGGGAGGCTGAGACGGGAGGATCGCAGATCTGCAGCCAGCTTCAGCTACTTAGTGAGGCCCTCTGCAACTAAATGAGACCCTTTTTCAAAATAAAGAATAAAAAATAGGTCTGGGGATGTAGCTTATGTAGAATGCCCCTTGGGTTCAATTCCCAGTACCACAAAACAAACAAAACAAAAACAAAAAAAACCAAACAGACGGAAACAGAGACCAAGTAAGAAGTCCTTCATTTCTCTCTTAACTGGAAGTAAAACAAACACAGCATCATGATAAATATGCCTGGCATTCAGTCTCTGTTTTGTAAACACAATGGGGATTATTGAGGTTTATATATATTCCCTTTAAAAAGCAAAATTGTTATTTATCACCAATAAATAGATTGCACAAAGGGATGTGAGTCCTTCGTTAAGAAAACTTTTTATTTTTCAAGAGAAGCCAAGTATCCTCATTTTAATGTAAATTTGTGTGTGTATGGGCGGGGGAGGGCTAATAATGTTGATTGAACTGGGGGGGGCATTCTACCTCTGAGCTACACTAATAGCCTTTTTTTATTTTTGTTTTGAAACAGGGTCTCACTAGGTTGCTGAGAGTCTCACTAAATTGCTAAAGCTGGTCTGGAACCTGTGATCCTCCTGTCTCAGCCTCTAAAGTACTGGGATAATAGGCCTGTGCCTCTACCCTGGCAAGCTTTTTGATTTTCAAGTGCGCCATGAAATTACATTGAACAAACAAAAAAAACAACTGTAGGTCACAAGTGTTTATATACTACTTTTGGCCCAGGGACATTATTCTACCACTGAGCTACACCCCCAGCCCTAGCTTCTAATTTTTTATTTTGAAACAGGATGGTTAGGTTTTATCATAGTCTCACTACTTGATGAGGTTGTCCTTGAACCTGCAATCCTCCTGTCTCAGCCTCTCAAGTATTAAGATTACAGCCATGCACCATAATGCCCAGCCTACTAATAACATTTAATGTAATTTTAAGCCCTGAGACTTGGACTATTTGACTTATAGTGTGGCTATCACACAGTATTAGGTTATAAACTACAAGTCTAGCTAGGCATGTTGGCACCTACCTGTAATCCCATTGCTTGGGAGTCAGAGACAGGAGGGTCAGAGGTTCAAGGACACCCTCAGCAACTTAAAGAAGCCCTCAGCAATTTAAAGAGACCCTGTTTCAAAGCAAAAAAATATAAAACAAAGGGCTGGGGGTGAAGGACCAAAGAGATGCCATGACAGGCTCCAGTTAAAGCTTTAAGTAGTGTAGGCCTAAGTTTCTGTCCAAAATTAAGTTCCTGTTCCCTGTAACCTTTGCCCTATTTCCTGTAAAAAAGCTGCTAACCGTGCTAATCTGATCTTCCCCTAGCAACAGCCTTTTGCAGGTATCCCAGGCAAGTTCACTCTGCCTAGAGTTAGAGACCCCCACCCATCCTGAACATTCCTGAGATAAGCTTCCCAAGGGGCAAAAGCTAAGCCAATGAGTGGGGGGAAACAGTAGACTTTTGTTTTAAAATAACCAATCAATGCAAAGATGGGTTGGGCGGCCTTTCTAAAGGATGAAGGTTTTGTTCTCAGGGGAACATGCACTCTTCCTCCGGTGACCACTGTGTTGGTGCACGTGGAGAGTCCAAGCTCGAGCTTGAATAAACAGCCCTTTTGCTTTTTGCATCAGAACTTTCGGCTCCTGGTGGTCATTGGCGGATAGCGGACTGGCATTTCAGGGGTATAGCTCAGAGGTAGAACGCCCCTGGGTTCAAACTCCAGTACCAATGAATAAATAAATTACAAGTCCTGATATTTGTGTGTGTGTGGGGGGGGTACTGGGGTTTCTGGAAGCCCTTCTACCTCCAGGCTACACTCCCAGACCTATTTTATATTATTTTTATTTGGAAACAGGGTCTCTTAAGCCAGCACAGCTGGCTTTGAACCTGCGGATCCTCCTGTCTCCTCCTCCCAAGCGCAGGGATTACAAGCGTGCGCCACCACGCCCGGCACAAGTCCTGATATTGAGTGACAGTCCACAAGTCTTGACTCACAAGCTCTCTAGATTTAACTCCTAAGCAGGGTGATTAATTCATGCCAACTCTATTTTGCTTCATTGCTTTTTGTCACTGTCACCATTGCATCAGAGGCTTAGCCAATTTTATGTAACTTCACGAGCCACAGAATTGATGGATAGCTCAGGAACACAGAAAGCCGGGTGATGGATTGTGTGACTCTGAGCAAGGAGCTCAGCTCCCAGAGGGCACACTGGGGCTACAGTGAATTACAGCCCTGTCCAAGATGGGCATACCAGAGGTGGTGCTATCTCAACCGTCCCAGCTTTAAATTATCTTTCCAGAGGTTCTCCCAGTAAAATTAGAGAAGCCCTGTTTCCAATGAAGGTCTTTGAAGCACAAGGTGATAAAATGACTGTGATTTGAAGCTTTTAAAGTTCAGTAAAATGACTTCTCCTCTTCTTGATTTAGGTTGCCGGGAGCTGTTTCCTATTATCTGGTGTAAGGGTGAAGGGAACTTCTCTGCCTCTGAAAGTTTGATAATTGAGCCTGTTGAAATAAACTGACAATAGATTAGCAGGAAAAAAGGAAGTCAGGTTTATGACTCACATGGGCGTCACAGGACTGAGAACTGAGTACTTGATAACACAGCAAGACTTACAGGCTTATGCACTTTTAAAGGGGTAGGGGGCTGGAGGCAATTTTATAAGAAGAATAAATAATTTTTAGGGGAAATGAATGGGCCCAAAACACAGACAAAGTTGGGGCTCTGGGTGTGGTGTAGGCACCTCCTTCCTGCCATGCCACCTGCTGCCATCTGAGAAGAGATTCATGACAACTGGATGTCTTCTGTAGGATTCGACCTCTCAGGTTGACAGGGGGAACTTCAGGGAGAGTCCTCTCCTGCATGTACTGCCCCCCCCCGCCCACCCATGGTCTCAGTTTGAAGTCCCAAGGGCCATTTAAAAAAATGTAACTGATACATAAAAACATAAATACCGTGACTACTAATGGGTGTGATGTTTCTATATATATATGCATTTTGTAATGTTAAAATCAGGTTAAATGTCTCTATTTCCTCAAACCTTTATCATTTCTTGACAGTGAAAACATTCAAATTTTTTCTTCTAGCTTTTTGAAATATACAGCTCAGAATTATCTGTGACCAGTCTACTAGGCAAAAGCACCCCAGAACTTCTTGCCCCTATCTAATGATAACAGTATCCACTGATGGGCCTTTCCCTATCTTTTCTTCTCCCCTCCCCTAGTAACCACCATTCTACTCACAGTGTTTTTCAATTCCATACATGAATGAGAACATGCAGCATTTGTCTTTCTGGGCCTCGCTTCTTTCAATTAATATAATGGTCTCTGGGTCTATCCATGTTGTGGCAAATGACAGGATTTAATTCCTTTTTATAAGTAAATAGTATTTCCTGTTGTTTATGTCTGCATTCTCTTTATCCATTCATCAGCAGATGGACCCGTAGGCCGTTTCCCTTGCTTGGCTATTGTGAATAGTTCTGCAATAAACATGGGACTGCAAATGTTTCTTCAACATATTGATTTTACTTCCTTTGAATACATACCCAGTGACGGGATTGCTGTATCATATGGTAGTTCCATTTTTAATTTTTGGAGAAATCTGCATACTGTTTTCCATAATAGATATACTAATTTACATTTATAACAAAAATATGCAAACATTCCCTTTTCTTATCATCCTTGCCAGGACTCGTTATCTTTAGACTTTTTGTAAGTAGTCATTCTTCATTCAGGAGGCTGAGACCTGAGGATCACGGTTCGCGGACAGCCTCAGCTACTTAGTGAGGCCCTCTGCAATTCAGTGAGACCCAGTTTCAAAATAAAGAATAAAAAAAAAAATAGGGCATGAGGTGTAGCTCAGAGGTCGAATGACCCTGGGTTCCATCCCCAGACCCGCAAAAAAAAAAAAAAAAAGAAAGAAAGAAAGAAAGAAAGAAAGAAAGAAGTCATTCTTACTGGGGTGAGGTAGGTGAGATCTTAGTTTGGTTTTGATTTGTATTTACTGATGATTAGTGATATCCAATATTCTTTCATATACCTATTGGCCATTTGTATGTTTTATTTTGAGAAAAGTCTAATTCTATTGCCCATTTTATTTTATTTTATTTTATTATAATTTTTTTTATTTTTGGTGGTACTGGGGTTCCTGGAAGCCCTTCTATCTCCGGACTACACTCCCAGACCTATTTTTACATTTTTATTTGGAAACAGGGTCTCCTAAGCCAGCGCGCACGCGGCTGGCTTCGAACCTACGTGATCCTCCTGTCTCTGCCTCCCAAGCACGGGGATTACAAGGGTGCGCCACCACGCCCGGCTCTATTGCCCATTTTAAAATTGAGTTATTTTAGCTGGGCGTGGTGGTGCACGCTTGTAATTCCAGCATTTGGGAGGCTGAGACCTGGAGGATCACAGTTCGCGGACAGCCTCAGCTACTTAGTGAGGCCCTCTGCAACTCAGAATAAAGAATAAAAAATAAAGAATAAAAAATAAAGAATAAAAAATAAAGAAAAAAATAAATAAAGAATAAAGAATAAAATAAAGTATAAAAATAAAGAATAAAATAAAGAAATAAAATAAATTCAAAATAAAGAATAAAGAATAAAAAATAAAAGAATAAAAAAAAATAAAGAATAAAAAATAGGGCAGGGGGTGTAGCTTGGAGGTCAAATGCCCCTGGGTTCCATCCCAGACCCACCCCCACACACACAAAATTGAGTCGTTTTTACACTATTGAGTTTTAGAATTCCTTATATGTACTAGATCTCTACCCCTTGTCGATGCCAATATTGCAAATATTTCTTCCCACTCTGTAGGCTGTCCCTTCATTCTGCTGATTGTTGCCTTTGCTGTACAGAAGCTTTTTAGTTTGATGTGACTCTATTTGTCTATGTTTGCTTTTGTTTTCTGTGCTCTTTTTGGGTCTTGTCCAAAACAAAAAACAACAAGCCGGGCGTGGTGGCGCACGCTTGTAATCCCCGCACTTGGGAGGCAGAGACAGGAGGATCGCGCAGGTTCGAAGCCAGCCCCGCTGGCTTAAGAGACCCTGTTTCCAAATAAAATATAAAAAATAGGTCTGGGAGTGTAGCCCGGAGGTAGAAGGGCTTCCAGGAACCCCAGTACCACCAAAAAACAAACAAACAAAACAAAAAACAAAAAACAAAACTTTGCCCATTCCAATGATCGAGAGCCAAAATGGCACGATTTGGCATGTCCTTTTCTGAGCCCCAATCCTTGAGTTTAGGACTAAGACAAGGGAAAGAAACACCTTCCTCTGGTTTGTTTCCTTTTCCATCAGCAGCACCTCAGCAAAAACTCTTCATCCCAGCAGAGACACGTGCTACAAACTTCAGCTCCTTTCTGGCACTCCCAGAAGCAGCCTCTCTCACCACTCTGAGGATGCGACATGCAGGGTGGTACTTCCAGCTCAGAGATGTGATCCTGAGGCCATGAGCCCTTCCCAGCTCCTAAAGCTCGAAAGCCCCAACTTTCCTTTTGTTTCCTTTCACCAAACTTTCCTGAAATTATGTTTTACCTAGTTGATGTCTTTTTGTCTTTTATCCTTCCAGCACTTTGGGTAACTGATCCCTTGTATTAAATTTTCTCTGTTTGAGTACTAAGAACAATTCCCATATCCCTAAGTGGACCCCGACAGATACGACTGACCTTAAGAAATATCCTTGTGAGGTGGTTGGTGCACACCTGTAATCCCAGTATTTGGAAAACTGATGCAGGAAGATTGCAAGTTCGAAGACAGCCTCAACAACTTAGTGGGATCCTTAGCAACTTAGTGAGTCCCTGTTTCAAAATAAAAAGAGCTGGGACTGCAGCTTGGGGATAGAATGCCCTCACGTGTAATCTGTAGTACCAAAAATAAATAAGTAAATAAGTAAATAAATAAAATACTCTTCACCTATGTTTTATCTGTAAATCTCATTGTAGATGAACAGCAGTGATTCTTATAACCGCCAACTTGAATTTTTATAACTTCACTTGAATCAAGAAGTTTGATGAGGAAATAAGTTGAAATTCTGAGCAAATGTGGGTTTTGAGGCAATGCTAATTTCAGCTACCATTTTATTTCTCTTGTGTCAATGTATTTCAAGTATTTCTTGAGTAGCATGTATAGCCAGGTATAGTGGCACATGCCTATAATTCCAGTACATGGAAGGCAAAGAGGATCACAGGTTTGAGGCCAGCCTTGGCAACTTAGTAAAACCCTGTTCCAAATTAAAAAATAAAAAATGTTGGGGTGTAGCTTGGAGGTAAAGCATCCATGGCTTCAACCTCCAGTATCAAAATAAATAAGTAAATACTCAGCAGCATTTAAGTCAATTTGAATTGTGTGTGTGTGTGTGTGTGTGTGTGTGTGTGTGTGTGTGTTTGTGTGTGGTACTGGGGTTTCTGGAAGCCCTTCTACCTCCGGGCTACACTCCCCGACCTATTTTATGCTTTTTTTATTTTTGTAAACAGGGTCTCTTAAGCCAGCGCGGCTGGCTTCGAACCTGCACGATCCTCCTGTCTTTGCCTCCCAAGCACGGGGATTACAAGCGTGCGCCACCACGCCCGGCTCAGTTTGAATTTTTTAAACTCACTGAGTTTCTATCTTTAATAGAGAAATTCAGCCTACTCACAGTTAGTGTAAAAGATGTGTTTGATTTAATTTTTTCATTTTATTCTGATTTCAAGAATTTAACTGATATTTCTATATTTCTTTACTGTTTTCCTCTGTTTACTCATTCTCATCTCTATTTCTCTAAATGACCAAAAAGTTAACTGTGTGATATGTAAAATGAGTATTTTACTTTGTTTCTTTGATTAAATAAAAATAGAACCCAGAATTTTAAAATGTTCTTTATCTAATGGTCATGATCTCATCCATATAATTCTGCCAAAGATTTCTTTAGGGACACTAGGTTGGCAGGGTCCACTCAGAAGATCTCACTATGTGTGCTTTGGACTCCACAATGGTGTGATTGCTTTGTCTGTCTACCAAATAACATCCTCCACTGTCCCCAACACACACTTACTTTCTCTAAAGCATTAAGAAAAGTAAATTAAAAGGGAAACCTTGAAATAAAAGAGTTCTGTTATGAAAAGAGCTCACTGACTGACTTAATGTTTAAATGATTGCATGCCTTTTTGCTCTGAGATGCTTTGAGATACTTTTATTCTCTGTCAGGAACACACTGCTTACACTGACAACATCCTCTTCATCGTCTGAGACACAGCCCAAAGATCTTTTCTACAAATCCTCCCTTGACCACCCTCTCCACACTTGCTTCCTTCCTTGTGCCCCCTCCCCAACATTGCCTAATGCCTCCCTCCACTACAGTCTCTGTAGGATATTTTTTCCATATCTGTTTCTTCTCTAGCCTATGAGCTATTTGAGGACTCACACACACACACACAAAAATAACTTACTTATCTTTGTATCTCTAGAGCTTAACACTAGTGCTTAACAAATGTTAATGCTTGATCATTTCACCAACAGTAGTGGTTTACTGACAACATGTTTCTGGCATCTCTTTCATTTTTGCCTTTTCCTAAAGCAACAGAGAAAGAAAAAAAAAACACAATTTCAAATAAATAACATCTTCACTAGTCCTACTGATGTATTTCCATAATATTTTGAGAATTGGGGTTGAGACCTCCTGCATCTAAGTGTCTCTCTGTCCCTCCAAGATCCTCTGGCAGATCCCTGCATGTGCATCAATGACTGATGACATATCCACAGTCAACTTTTCAACCTTCTTGTTCATGGGAGCAAACATTTGGCAACTATCCTGACTCATAGTCCTAACAGCTAACATTATTTCCTTATGGTGATCCAGTTTAGGATGATTCGGAGCTTTTTCTTAGAGATACTTTCAAGAATACCTAGCTTTTATTTTAAAAAATCACTTTTGTAATCTCCCCTTCCCCAAGCTAAGGTCTTTAGCATGAAAGCAATATGATACCCCCACCTCTGACTGACATTCGACTTGACAATGTGAGCAAAGTGAGGTCCAAAGGTCCGAAATACAAATCCTTCAAGGCTTGGCACTTTTTGAAAATTTTAGTGAAAAAGCGCATTCCCTATTCTGACTATAATAACAACTCCATGGGTTTAAATTAAAATGCTTATTTGTAGCCAGGTGGTTGTACATGCTTGTAATCTCAGTACATAGGAGGCTGAGACAGGAGGATTGAGGTTTGCAGATAGCCTCAACTACTTAGTGAGGCCCTTTGTAACTCAGTGAGACCCTGTTTCAAAGTAAAAAGAATTAAAAAAAAAATAGGGCTGGAAGTTTAGCTCAGAGGTAGAATGCACCTGGGTTCCAGCCCCAGTACCACACACACACACACACACAACTTATTTGTGCCTCCTTCATGAGAAAGTCATGTTCTTAAAAATGCAGAGAAACTACTGAGAAATAATTTCCACAATTCCAGGGACTTCAAGAGTGAATGGCTTAGTCCATTCTGTCTGCAATAACAAAATCTTAGACTTGGCATTTATGAACAATGAAAATTTACTGCTCATAGTCCTGGAGCCTGCAGAGTCCAAGATCAAAGCAGCAGCAGATTCGGTGTCTGCTGCGTGCCCATTCTTCATAGATGGTGCCTTCTGTGTGTCCTCGGATGATGAAAGATGGCCAAAAGCTCCCTTGGGCCTCTTGTGTAAGGGCGATAACCCCATCTCATGACCTCATGATTTCCCAAAGATCCCCGTTTCTTAATATTATCATATTGAGGAGAAAGGTTCAACATATGGATTTTGGAGGAGACACAGACATTACTATCATAGCAGTGAAGAAAGTTCATTCTCACTTTTCTCACCTATTACAGAGGGAAGTAAGAGCCAGAGGTGTTTCCCACACTGGTCAAGCAGATCTCTAGTATTCCCTGGACTATGTCAGAGGCATCCAGTCACCCCAGGCTTTTTCAACTAAACTCTGAGATATATCCCCAGACTCTTTCAAGTAAAAGTTCAAGGTCTTTTTATATTTGTCTGTTTATTTTTGTGATGCTAGGAATTCTACATCTGAACTATATTACCAGCCCTATTTTAGTTTTTATTTTGAAACAAGGTCCCACTAAGCTACCATACCCTGGCCTTGAACCTGTGAGCCTCCTGTTTTAGCCGCCCAAGTACTGGGATTGCAGATGTATGTCACTGTGCCCTGCTCCAAGTTCTTTTTAATAGAATTGATCTCAAGCAATAAGTCTCCTCTGGTATCTTTCCATATTTTGACTCTTTAATTTCTGCTATTTCTGACTGTCCAGATTGTCAAGGTCTTGTATCTATCTCTCTTCTTAAGTGGAAGGCCTGTTCCTGGGCACAGTTTAGGTTGCTGGGGTCTGCATCCTGCTCTATAATTTGATGCACTGAGATCAGCTGAAAGCTCTGGCCTCTTCCCTAGAGTGATCAAGTGAAACTGGATGCAGCTGAGTTGTTGCCACTGTGTCCAGCCCCCATATCTATCCTGAAGGAGAGGCTCCTGCTCCAACACATTCATTGGAGATAGTTTAAGGAAAGTTAGTACATACTTTTCTCTTGCCCTGACTCCTCACATAATGCAGGGGCCACCTGGAAAATTATGATATGTGTTAGGTGAGCCAAAGTTAGCATTTGCACATGAAGCCAGGTATAAGGACAGAAGATATACATTAGACAGACAGACATATGGGCAGTGCCTCTGCTACATCTGTGCTTTAAATTTCCTGCCTTATGTTGATGCTAAGAACAGTATGATGTCATAGTTCCCTCATTCACCTTTCCTTCTAGGTCTTTATATAAATAGAAAAGTAATTTATAGCCTATATAAAAACAAGAACAGGGACTGTGGAACACCACTACAAACCTTCTTTCATATTAGTGTCAATTACATACTTTGGATATTGCTATGGTCTGAATGTTTGTGTCCTCTCAAATTCATATATTGAAATTTTACCTCTAATATGATGGTTTTAGGAGGAAAAGTCTCGGGGGGGGATCATTAAGTCATGAAGGCAGAGTCCTCATAAAGATTAGTGCCCTGATCAAAGAGGCCCCAGAGAGCTCATTTCCTCTTCCACCATGTGAGGATGTAGTGGAAAGGTCACTGAATGGGCCCTCACTAGACACCAAAGCTGCTGGAGCCTTGAACTTGGTCTTTCCAGCCTGTGGAAACATGAGAAATGAATTTCTGTTATTTAGAAGCCACTCAGTTAATGATATTTTGTTATAGCAGCCAGAACAGACTTGGACAAGTATATTTCTTCTATCACAATCTCTGTGCATGTGCAGAATTCAGCTCTACTTCTGAAGTAAACTATGTTATCTCTTAAGTGCTGGTGCAAAATATTAGTGGAAACCCCAATTAACCTTAACCTGGTGGCCGGTGCAAATCGGTGTCTCCTGAGTGCCCATGAACAAATGAGGATAGAAATCTCTACCTACTAAATGTGAGCCCAAAGCAGGAATGTACGCGACCTTCCTCTCCACATGGTGAGACCTAGCGGTGTGAAGCCCTCAAGGGCCCACAGGGAGCTGAGTGAGACAGTGCGCAGGGCAAAGCCTCCAGGATCTAGAAAGAGGTAGTGAGGAAACAAGGGGACCCAAATCCCAAGGGCAAGAGTCTGGGCACAGAGTAACCCTGGACTCCTAAGTGCAAGTCCCACAGTAGAAACATAAAGGTCATAATGCTTCACAGCCTCCTTTGGAAGAATCAAGATTCATGGGAAACGGAGACCCCGATAGACCTCTTGCTTCTATCTACTGAGGGCTGAAACCATAAAATACTTGAATCGCCAACAGAATCACTCCCCTCCTCTTTTTATTTCACAAACAGGAATGGCTGAAACTACATGATTTCATGGCTGATCATTTCTCCCTTGAACTCCTAAAGATCATGGGCCTGTGGTTGCCACTGCTGTGAGCAAAGTGTTCAGCTTCTCAGCTAAAGAGGCCTCTCAACTTTATTTGATAAGAGAGCCCTTATGCTTTTTCAGGTGAACTGAGAAAGACACCGTCTACCTCCCACATATGTGTGCTAGAAAGAGGAGTTACTATTGCTAGCTACTTAGATTAACAACAAAAAAAAATCCTCTGGAAACAAAACTTGCTTCTCTTTGAAGTGAACCTCAGCATGAGCCATAGAAATTTCAGCTCCTTTGAAAGAGAACCATAGATGGTTTCATCTCAGACCTAAGCTGGATGTGGAGAAAGGCCTGCTCCCCAGACGTGCAGTTCCTGGTCTCTCCACGGCGAGGGCTGAGTCAAGGGCACTGACAGATGTCAGAGGAGTACTGTTGTATTAGTAGGTTTGATAAGCTGAAAGACGGTGTCTGACCAGGGCTTAAGACTCAATTTAGGGATGTAGAACACTAAGAAAGCACTTTCTACAATTTAAAGCCATCTGAAAATAGAATAAATATTATTTCATGAGCTTCTCTATAAAAGTATTCAGTTAGCAGTTGACTTTTTTGAAGATGTTGGGTTGGTTTGTTTGGGATACCTATGGATGTTATAGTTAGACTTTTTGATTAGGTAGAAATTATGATAAAATATATAAAAATAACACAAATACAATTACAAAAATATTTTCAAAGGGGTTTTTAGAAAAGTAAAAAAAAAAAAAAGACTGGGAAAAGTATATTAAAGTCAAAAATTTTAAACCACATACAAAAGATGAGAATTGAATCCTTATACCAAGTGCAAAAAAAAAAAAAACCCTCAAAATGAATTAAAGAACTTAAATGTAAGATCTGACACTAAAACTACCAGAAGACATAAGGAAAGAGCTTCCTGGCATTGGTCTAAGACAAAAAAAAAAAATTAAATCATAAGCGACAGAAGCAAACATAGACAAATGGTATTGCACCAAACTAAAAACTTCACAGAAAAGAAAACAACCAACAGGGAGAAAACATGAAGTAGAGGAAAATATTGGCAAACCCTACTTGGATAATGGGTTAATGCCCCAAATATATAAGGCACTCAGTTCAAGAGCAAGAAAACAAATTACCAGATTAAAAATAGGATAAAGGACCTGAGTATGCATTTCTCAAAAGAATACATATAAGCTGCGTGTGATAGCATACACATGTAATCCCAGTACTTGGGAGGCTGAGATATGAGGATCAGAGGTTTGAGGATAGCCTGCAAGTAGTGAGACTCATCAATCTAGCAAGATCCTGTTTCAAAATAAAAATAAAATAGAGCTGGAGGTGTAGCTCAGAGGTAGAATGCCCCTGGGTTCAATCCCCAGTATCCCCTCACATACATAAATAGGCAACAGACATAGGAAAAAGTGCTTATCATCACTAATCTTAGGAAATCCAAACCCAATCAACAATACCACCTCACACCTTTTAGAATGGTTATTACAGAAGAAGGAGGAGGAGGAGGAGGAGGAGGAGGAGAGAAAGAGGAGGAGGAGGAGGAGGAGGAGGAGAAGAAGAAAGCTTTTGTGATGGTGTAAAGAAAAAAGAAACACATACTTTGGTAGAAATGTAAATTGGTGCTGAAATTATGGAAAATAGTTTGAAGATTCCTCAAAAAATTTAAAGTAGAGCCATCATATGATCCAGCAATCCCATTTCTGGGAATAGATACAAAGGAAATGAAATCAGAATGCCAAAGAGATATCTGCACTCCCCAGTTTATTCAGCATTATTCACAATAGCTAAAATATAAAATCAACCTGTTTTTATTGATGGATGAGTGGATAAAGAAAACATGGACTATGCTGAAGGTATCACCATACCTGCCTTCAAATTCTACTACAGATCTATATAGTAACAAAAATAGCACAATAGTAGCACAAAATAGACACATAGACCAACAGAAGAGAAGAGAAGAGAAAATATAGAGAAAAATCCTTACACTTGTAGCCAATTCATTTGTTACAAAGAAGCCAAAATCATATACTAGAAAAAAAAGACAACTTTCCTTTTTTGGGGGGGTGGGTACTGGGATGGAATCCAGGGGCTTCCTACCCCCAGGCTACACTCCTAGATCTATTTTATATTTTATTTGGAAACAGGGTCTCACTAAGTTGCTGGGAGCCTCACTAAGTAGCTGAGGCTGGCTTCGAATCTGTGCGATCCTCCTGTCTCAGCCTCCTAAGTACTGGGATTACAAGTGTGTGCTACCACATCCGGCTAAAGACAGCCTTTTCAACAAATGATGTTGGGAAGACTGGATATCCACATGTAGGAGAAAGAAATTAGACCCAATCTCTCACCCTGCACAGAAGCCAACTCAAGATAAATCAAAGACCTAGAAATTAGACCAGAAGCTTTGTAGTTACTAAAATAAACAATAGAAGCAATTCTCCAACATAAAGACACTGGTAGAGATTTCCTTAATAAGAACCCCAAAGCTCATGAGATAAAACTAAGAATCAATAAATAAAGTGGCATTAAATTAAAAAGCTTTGCACAGCAAAGGAAGCAATAAAAACTCTGGAGAGAGTTTATAAAATGGGAACAAATCTTTGCCAACAATTTCTCTGATAGAAGATTAGTATCTAGAATATATAAAGAATTCCAAAACAAATGTTAAAAAAATAAAGAACCCGATCAAAAAAGGAGGAATTCTTAAAAGATGAAATACAATTCCAACAAATACATGAAAAAGTTTCCATCATTAGCTATCATGGAAATGCAAACCAATACTACACTGGGATTTCATCTAACACCAAAAAGAAAGCAATAAATCAAGAACACAAATAATAATAAATGCTGGACCATATGGTAAGTTTGTTCCCATTCTTCTGAGGATCCTCCATACTGCTTTCCAAAGTGGATGCACTAATTTGCAATCCCACCAACAATGTAGTAGAGTTCCCACTTCTCCACATCCTCGCCAGTATTTGTTGTTGTTTGCATTTTGAATGATTGCCATTCTAGTTGGAGATAGGTGAAACCTCAGGGTAGTTTTGATTTGTATCTCTCTGATTGCTAATAATGTTGAGCATCTTTTCATGCATTTATTGGCCATTGTAATTTCTTCTTTCATGAAGTGTCTATTTAGTTTCCTTGCCCTTTTTTTGATTGGGTTAGTTGTCTTCTTAGTACTGAGTTTCTTGAGTTCTCTGTATAGTCTAGATATTAATCCTCTATCAGAGGAGTAGGTTGCAAAAATCTTCTCCCATTCTGTTGGCTCTTGGTTGACGTTCTTGACAGTTTCCTTTGCTGTACAGAAGCTCTTCAGTTTCATGCAGTCCCACATATTGATCCACCTTTGAGTTTCTTGTGCCTTTGGGGTCTTGTTGAGAAAGGTTTTACCTGTGCCTATGTGTTGCAGTGTTGGACCTATGCCCTCTTCAAGGAGCTTCCAGGTCTCTGGTCTAATTTCCAAGTCTTTCACCCACCTGAGTCTTGTGCAGGGTGAGAAAGAATTGAAACCAAACTACCAAACTAATGCTTGTGTCTCTATGTTCATAGCTGCGCAATTCACAATTTCCAAACTATGGAACCAACCAGGATGTCCATCAACAATGGATTACAAAATTATGGGATATGCACACAATGGAATTTTACTCAGGCATAAAGAAAAACATAATTAAGTCATTTACAGGGAAATAGATGCAACTGGAGAACATTATGCTAAGTGAGATTAGTCAGTCACAAAAAATAAGAAATCAGATGCTCTCCCTAATATGCGAAAGCTAGAGAGAAACTCTAGGAGGAACTCTAAACAAAGAAGGGGACGGACGCTATAGATGAAGAAATAAGGCAACCTAAGGAGATGGGAGGGAGGAAGAGGGAAATTCTCTAATGTTCATGATGTACTTTAACAAACATATCAAAGACAATCACTAAGCCAAATATTAGAAGGAGGGAGGAGGAGGGAATTGGGTAAGGGCTAATTGGGTGATGTGTGCATGCATGTCTCCATCATCTTGTACTCCATAAGATGTATGACTACAATGCACCAATAAAAAGTTAAAAATAATAATAAATGCTTGTGAGGATGTGGAGAAATAGGAACTCTTATATTCTGTTGGTGGGGTTGTAAATTAGTACAACCACTCTGGAAATCAGTACAGAGGCTCTTCAAAAGACTAGAAATGGAACCACCATGTGACCTAACTATACTACTCCCTGTTATCTTTCCAAAACAATTTAAGTTAGAATACTATAGAGATACATGCATAACTATATTTTTTGCAGCACAATTCCAAATTACTGAACCAACAGATGAACGGATAAGAAAATGTGGTGTATAGACACACAAAGGAATTTTACTCAACCATAATGAAGAAAGAAATTGTGTCATCTGAAGATGGATAGAAATAGAGAATATTCTGCTACGTGAGATCAGCCAGTCTCAGAAAATCGAGGGTCATATGTTTCATATATGGAAGCTAGAGAGAAAATGGGAAGCAAAATGGGCTTCAGGTAAGTGAGGAGACTAGTAGAATGAATAGTGGAAGGGGTCTGGGCCAGGGAGATGGGAAAGGAAGAACGAGGCTTGAGGAAGGAAACAGTCCAAATAATACTATGTCTACTTATGAAGACATTACTACCAATCTCACTATAAGAAGGAGGTGAGATGTGAAAGGAAATGCACCAAGTACTGTGTGAATGTATGTTTGTGTCACTCTGAACCTCACTATGATGTGTGATTATAATATGCCAACAAGAGTATAAAAAGAAAATGTGAGATGTGTATATATCACACACAGAATAGAAAATTATTCAGCCTTCAAAAATGGAAACAAATCTTGTCACTTGAGACAACATGGGTGAAATGGTAGGATATTTTGCTGGGTGAAACAAACCAGACACAGAAAGATAAATACTGCATTATCTCTCTCATAAGGAGAATCTATAAACACTAAACTCACAAAAGCAGAGAGTAGAATGGTGGTTGCTAGGGGTTGAGAAATGACAGAAATGGGGAGATATTGCCCAACGGGTACAGAGTTTGTTATAAGGTGGCCAGGTTCTGGGAACGTAAAGTATTATGCTTTAGGTTCTTATAATTATAATGGCAATTTTAATTAATAATGTTATATAAGCTGGGGGTGTAGCTCAGTGACAGAGCTCTTTAGTATGCATGAGGCCCTGGGTTTGATCCTTATCACTAAAAATAAAGTTACATATATGTCTGAAGTTTGCTAGGAGAGTAGTTTTTGTTCATTTGTTTTTATTTTAATCAAACAAATTTTAATTTTTATTATAAATAAGCAAATTTTAATTAACAAATTATATATGTTAATTGTTATATAACATTTGTAGTTATTGTGGGATATAGTATTATAACTCAATATATCTGTACAGTGGGTAATGACCAAATAAGAACAATTAGCATCTCCATCTCCTCAAATATTATCATTTCGGTGCTAGGAACCCTTAAATCCTCTTTCTCTATTTATTTTATAATGTATAATTAGTTATTGTAAATTGTGAATACCCCACCATGCTATAGAATGCTACAACGACTTCTTCCTGTCTAAAAGTACTGTTGTTTTGTTTGTTTGTTTGTTTGTTTTTGCTGTACTTGGGGTAAAACCCGGGGGCATCCTACCTCTGAGTTACACCCCCAGCCCTATTTTTTATTCTTTATTTTGAAACAGGCTCTCACTGTGTTGCAAAGGGCCTCACTAAGTAGCTGAGGCTGTCCTTGAACTGCGATCCTCCTGTCTCAGCCTCCCAAATGCTGGGATTACAAGCGTGTGCCACCATACCTGACTTCTAATGTGCTTTGGTACCCATACCCTTTCTCTCTCATTCTTCCCTCCCTTCTACCTTCTCCAACTCCAGTGACCCTATTAAGAGTGTAGATCTTAACATGTTCTAACACACACACACACACACACACGATTAACCACGTGAGGTGAGGAATATGTTAACTTTATTAAGGTAATCATTTCACAATGTATGTGTATATCAAAATATTACATTGTATGCCTTAAATAAATACAACTTTTATTTGTTGGTTATACCTCAACAAAATGAGGGGGGGGCCTGAAAGAATAATTTCGACGTCCATCCTCATCACTTCTCCTAAATCGGGGTTCTGCGACCATAGAATTTCTGCTGCTTTCATCTCTGGGGGGTCTGTTTTCCTGAGGTAACATCACACGCACAGCCGCAGACCCAAAGGTGGCCAGGGAGCAGATTGGCAGTGGGAGTGGGGAGGTGTGGCAGGGATGGTGTTTGAGTGCGTGAACCGGGTGTCTTCACACATGAGCAGGATGGATATAGGGCTGAAGCAAAGGGGTCTGGCTGCGGGCCAGCGGGCAGGGGCTGGCTCTCCTTGCGCTGCTGTGTTCTAGCACAAAATGTGTGGGAATTTGTGACTAATACCTTTAAATTTGGCTTCTAAGTTGTTTTGAAGATATATTGATCAAAATAAAGCATTTAACATATTTTATTTTTCTGTTAGTTTGCATTGTAACTTTAAATATTCAGACATGTGTTTTATGGGCCTCTATCTGTATTTTGGCCCAGCATCTACAAGGATTAAGAATAGGTGTGCTTAGATATACCAATTGTCAACATTTTGCCACTTTTAGCTTCTTTTTCTTTCTTTTTTTTTCTTTGGTGGTACTGGGGTTCCTGGAAACACTTCTACCTCCGGTCTACACTCCCAGACCTATTTTATATTTTTATTTTGAAACAGGGTCTCTTAAGCCAGAGAGGCTGGCTTCGAACCTGCGCGATCCTCCTGTCTCTGCCTCCCAAGCACGGGTATTATAAGCGTGCGCCACCATGCCAGGCTCACATTTAGCTTTATTTTCTATCTCTCTGTATCTACTTACCCTTCAATGTGCCTCTTTGTAATACTGGGCCATTTGAAACTATGCTACAGACATCATGAAACTCCATCTCTAAATATTTTACCATGTGTTTTCTAGAATAAGGACATTCTCTTTTACAGTCATAATACCATTATCACACCAAAGAAAGCTCTTGTTAAAATAATAAAATCATCTAAAACATAGCTTAAATTCAAATGTTCTCTATTGTTTTAAAAAAATGCCCAGTGTCAAGGGTTTGAGTGTTTTTTTCCCTCAATCTAGTATACAATAAAAGATCACCACTTACATTTGTTTTTCATGTTACACAGTAATGAAATTTAGAAAGCTCCTCTTTTATATAGAGGTCAAATCAGATTGCTTGGTGTAATTGGTGGAAATAGTAAAACACTGAACACATTTTACTGAAATAGAATGCAATTTCTTCAAAACTTTAAAGGGATGAGAAAGGAGAAAATGCCTATAGCTTTCAAGCTTTATTTCACAGTCTGTTCTGAGGCTGTTGTTTCTAAGTAAATGCGTCTGCTCCTCCATCTATAAGCACCTGCTATAGTTTTACATTCATCCTAAAATTTAGAGGAGGAAAGGGAACTTCGTGAGATCAAAGAAAATATCATTTGTGAAGGAACTGAAGTGATTCTAATAATAAATTGCCCTATGTACGTCAAGTTTTTTTGTTGGTTGGTTGATTGGTTGGTTGGTGCTGGGGATTGAACCCAAGGGCATTCTACCTCCACGATACACCTCTGACTTTTTAAAATTTTTAAGCAGAGTCTCATTAAGTTTCAGAGGTCCTCACTAAGTTGCCCTGCCTGGCTGCAAGTCTTCTATATGATGCAAAAGTTTTATAAACTAGCAAGTGGGTCAATTAATCCTCTATGATCATTTTCAATCATTTTTAGAAAATGAATGAAACAACTGAAGATGTGTCAGGTCATAGTACTTTCTGTAGGATATTTTCTTCTCTGGTTTATTTTCTTCCTCCTTACTCATTGTTCCCTGCCACTGTCCATCTATCTAAGAATGACTCTCCATGTTACTAATTAATTACTCTTCATGTTACTAATCCCCATGTTCATTTCACCTATACCTCTAAATCTTGTATCCTTTGGAGTGTGACCCACCTACCTCCCCCCACCTCCACTTCTCTCTTTCTCATCAATTGGTCCTTATTGGTCCAGGTCTTCTGTTCCCCCATATCTCTTCTCCTTCACCTCTCTCTGCTCCTCCTCCTTCTATCACAGCAATCCTGAAATACCATCTTCCCTCCCACCCTTCCTTGCAGGAACGTCACCCCACTCTGGTCATTCCATTTTATGACATCACCTTTTAGATGCATTTGGTACGATTTAAAGTTTAGATGCATTTGGTACGATTTAAAGTGCTATGCAGTAGTTTGCAATCGTTCTCCAGCCATGACCCTTGTTAGCTGCCCATACTCTCCTGCAATTCAGTTTCTCTGAATTCTGAATTCCCCTAAAACATAAGTAACCTGTAATGCCAGATACACTAGGCACTAGCTACTTGGGTCTTAATTAATGCTCAATAAAGGTAAGTTAAAATAGCATTAAATAAAACTAAAAAATTCAGTTTCTTGGTTGTATTCACCAGATTGTGACCAGTTGCTGTGATATTAGATAGCACAGATATAACATGATATAGAATGTTTCTGTTATTATAGACTGTTTTGTTGGACAGCACTCTTCTAGTAGTAGTAGTAATAGTAATGTGTTAGTAGAAATTGAACCCAGGGGCATTCTACCACTGAGCTATACCCCTAGCCTTTTTGATTTTTGTGTTGAAACAGGGTCTCATTATGTTGCTGAACGGTCCTCGAACTTGTGATCCTCTGTCTCAGCCTCCCAAGGACTGGGATTACAGACATGAGCCACCACGCCCAGCCTGTTCTAGTATTCCTCATAATGTCTATCATAGCTCTCTGTTTAGAGACGATGGTCAACAAATGACTATTTAGCAAACAATATCTAATATATAAGATTACTTTTACTAAATAGAAGTCAAATTTATGAGATCTCATACTTAAAAACCTTTAAGTCAGGTGTGGTGGTACACATTTGTAATTCCAGCATTTGGGAGGCTGAGACAGGAGGATCGTGATTCACAGATAGCCTCAGCAACTTAGTGAAGCCTTTTGGAACTCAGTGAGACCCTGTTTCAAAATAAAGAAAAAAAAATAGGGCTGGGGGTATAGCTCAAAGGTAGAATGCCCCTGGGTTCCATCTCCAGTACTGCAAGAAAAAAAAATTTTAAAAATAGAAATGCAAAGAAATAAACATTGACTTTTATTTAAAATAAGTAAAAACCCCTCAGGAATAAAAATAAGTATATGCTCCATTGGTATAGTTTTGCATGTGTGAAATTCTTGGGACACTAAAAATGAGAAGTTTCATGGATTATGAAGCCTTAGATAAGTGTGAGGTATTTTTGGTAGTAATTAAAACAATATGAACAGCAATTTGGCTGTTATTCCTGGTTTTAAAATGAAAGGAGAGGGCTGGTGATTGGAAATGTTTGAGGTGAGCATGGGTCCTTTCTCTCATTATTTTTTCTCACTGTTTTACCTGAGAGGTTTCAAACTCAGTCCCTACAGGGTTGCTCAGTCTCACACAGGAAACACTAATAGGAAAATGTGCTGAGTTCTGGAGACCAAATGTACCTCCAGACCAAAGCTCTCAGCCCTGGAATGAGCTGAGCTTGTGAACAGCAATCCCTCCTCTGGTGAGCTGCCTGCCCAGGTCCTGATCCCATCTCTAATTAAAAAACCAGCCACTGCAGGCAGAGAGACCACAGATTCTCCTCAGAGCCAGCCAGGGTCCTTGTGCCTGAAGGACGGAATAATGACTGCCTTCCAGCTATGACACTAGACTGTCAATTGCTTTCTCTCCATTCTGTTTTCTTTTAAATTGCAGAGATCACAAAATAACAGCTTCTGAGAAGATAGACAAAATGGATTTGCAGAACCGAGAAAAAGAGTGTTTACAGGAAAATGTTGCCATTTCACATATGATTGGATAAAAACATAATGAAGGTCTTTTCCTAGTGTAGCCATAGAAGGACTCTTGGGGTTGAAAGAGGCATTAATAACTATTTAAGACAGAGTTGAGTAAATCTCACTCAAAAGAGGTCCCTCTGTCTCTGCTTGGGAACTACGTGTGTTATCAGTGAATGTTATAGCAGAAAAGAGATGATGCATTCCAGGAGAAAGAGACTATTTACAAAATCATAGGCAAGCTTTTAGTTAACCAGAAGGAATTTTGCAGTACTATCAGGGGTCCTCTGCTTACCCTTTGCATAAAACGTCAGCGGAAGAGAGTGTGCCTGGGACTCTGAGAGGCTGAAAGTCTGGAGAGTTACCTGGAAGGAGCTATGACTGTCAATAGAGGAAAGAAGACATTTGCCAGGCATGGTGGCACCCACTTGTAATCCCAGCATTTGGGAGGCTGAGACAGGAGGATAGCGGTTCACGGACAGTCTCAAGTACTTAGTGAGGCCCTTTGCAACTCAGGGAGACCCTGTTTCAAAATAAAGACAAAAATAGGGCTGGAGGTGTCATCTGGAGGTAGAATGCCCCTGGGTTCCATCCCCAGTACCACAAACAAACAAACAAAAACATTCAAGGGCAGAAAGACATAAAGAGAGCCCGGGATACACACCTCCATCTCTCTCTGCACCAACCCGCCTCCCATTGGCCAAACCGAACAAGAGAAAGCAGGACAAAGTGGCCAGATTTTGTGGTTCATATTAGTTAGCCTTCCCTGGCTCGACATGGCACCTACTATGCTCTAGACACTCCATAAGTGCTTACTTCCTGGGTATACGTTTATGGATTCAGAATTTACACTCACAAGTGCAATATTTTTCCAAAAAGTAATTAATAACTGAGTCTGAGGGTTGAGCCTCAATTTTTCTATAATGGATTACAGACAATATAATTTTATTAAATCATTGTAATTCAGCCATTTTTGAAAAATTTATTGCCTTTAGATATATTGTCAAATTATGGCTTTTCTCTTCAACAGCCTTTTCTCTTTCTTTCCCTTTCTCTAAGTCTTAATCTTGGGAGGGTCTTATGAATTATATAAGATTAGGTTGTGTCTGATTCACTGCTTTGCTCAGTTCTCTTTTTTAGCATTATAACATATTCTTTCCAGTTCTGTTGTCTACAAGGTGTACCCTATGCTCAGAGTTTTTCAAGCTTCATCCTTAATATTCTTGATTAAGCTTTGGTATTAAAAATAAATAAACAAGCTGGGCATGATGGTGCATGCTTATAATCCCAGATCACAGGTTGAAGGACAGCTTCAGAAATTTAATGAGCAACTTAGCAAGACCCAGTTTCAAAAGAAAACATAAAATAGGTCTGGGAGAGCCAGATGTGATGGCATACATGCAATCCCAGTACTTGGGAGGCTGAGATAGGGGGTTTGAAGGTTTGAGGACAGCCTCAGCAAGTAGTGAGATTCTCATCAACCTAGTGAGACCCTATTTCAAAATAAAAATAAAATAGGGCTGGAGTGGGTAGGATGGAGGTAGAATGCCTCTGGGTTCAACCTCAAGTATAACAATAACAATAATAATACTGCAAAAATATTTCACCCTCATGCTATCACATTGGTTAGGTGCCTATATATATAAATTAGCTGTGCAACCAGGTACAGCAATCTTCAGAATCAAATGTCATGGGTATATTTGAAGCAACTAATGGAACTAAGTAGCGAAAATAATATTTAACTAACAGTCACCCACGATCCTATTTATTATAACACTGAGTTTTGGGGTATTTTGTGTCTTAAGGAGTGAATGAGACTGATAATTGTGAAGGTACACAGCAGTGACCTATCTTTTCAGAAGACATTTTAATTTTTATGCAAGTATGAGTTTAAGGTTTGGCTTTACATCAAATTTACACTCCCAGATAATAATTTTTTATTCTCCTTTGGCTTTACCAATATGAAAATGGAAATAAATTTACTGGAATTTCTGGGATTCAGTTTGGTGTATGCCATAGGGAGTAAGGAAACAAAACCAAAAATAATACTTTGGTTTTCTTCTGTGTTCCCAAAGGATATTTTCACAGCTTCAAATGCTCAGAATATTGGAATTTGACATTTTGAAATAAGACTGATATGGTCTGCATTTGTGCCAATATTCAGACTGGAAAGAAACAGTGCCATTTCTAGACTCAAAGGTCATCACATAAAACTAACAACTAATGACAGAGACGTGTGGAGCTATAGCAGTGAGGAGGGTTTGGTTAATCCATGTCTGCCCTCCGCGGTTAGATCAGTACAGGAGGGAGTCTGAAGCACGAGTTCATTGCCCATGTTAACATCTATGCCCTTAAAAGGTAACTAAGCAAAAGAAGGAAATTACAGTCTGTATTCAACATATATCCTAGGGAGTCCAGTATTAACCAGTGTAAGGTCCTAATTTGCTGAATGCCTTGTTGAAAGTATATAAAGTAAGCTGGGCATGGTGGCACACACTTGTAATCCCCGCACTTGGGAGGCTGAGACAGGAGGATTGTGCAGGTTCGAAGCCAGCCTCAGCTGGCTTAAGAGACCCTGTCTCCAAATAAAATATAAAATAGGTCTGAGAGTATAGTCCAGAGGTAGAGGGCCCCTGGGTTCCATCCCCAGTACCACCACCACCACCAAAAAAAAAAAAAAGTATATAAAGTAGCAAGCATCTACAAGTCTTCATTGCTAGGCCAGTGTATTCTTATTGTATTCTTATTGTAACTTCAAAGGGTAGTGCCTGATGCTCGCCAAGTAACAAGAGAACGATAACATGGTAGAGAGATTAATAGCAAATGCTTATTTAGTTCTTTGTTATGGAGGTTAAAGGCCCTTTCTTCTATTATAGTCATATTCTGAGGTGCTAGGGTTAGGGTTTCAACATATATTTTTGTTTTATTTTGTTTTTGTTTTGTACTGGGGGTTGAACCCAGATATATGCAAACTCTGAGATAAACTCCTATCTCTATTTTATTTATTTATTTATTTATTTATTTATTTATTTATTTATACATTCATTCATTTATTTATATTTTGGTGGTACTGGGTGTGGAACCCACAGGCTTTTACCTCCAGGCTATACTCCCAGACCTATTTTATATTTTATTTAGAAACAGGGTCTCACTAAGTTGCTGAGAGCCTCACTAGGTAGCTGAGGCTGGTTTCAAACCTGTGCAGTCCTCCTTTCTATCCTCCCAAGGGCGGGGATTACAAGTGTGCACCACCACGCCCGGCTTTATTTATTAATTTTTTTTGGTTTTGTTTTTGTTTTTTGGTGGTATTGGGGGGTGGAACCCAGAGGCTTTCTACCTCTGGGCTATACTCCCAGACCTTTTTTATATTTTATTTGGAAACAGGGTCTCACTAAGTTGCTGGGAGCCTCACTAAGTAGCTGAAGCTGGCTTTGAACGCGTGCGATCCTCCTGTCTCAGCCTCCCAAGCGCAGGGATTACAAACATGCGCCACCACACCCGGCTCTGGCTTTACTTTTGATTTTTGGAAGTGTTTTGCTGTGTTGCCAAGGCTGACCTTAAACCTGTGATTCTCCTGTCTCAGTCTCCCAAATATTAGAATTATAGGTGTGTACCACCCAAACCTGGTATGGATTTTGAGGGAGTACAGCATAGTAACTCTGTCTTATCTTTATCATCAGTAAAATGGGAATGACAAGAATTGTAACAACTTCATAGAGATGTTGGGAGAATTAAGATATGTAAGTGCTTGTCACAGAGCCTGGCACAGATAGGTCATGAGGTTGGGGCCCCCATAAGAGCAATAATGGTGTTATGGCAGGTTTTTCTGGTGGGGATGCTACTAGGTGTAACATTGAAATTGAGTTGGGGGTCACAAAGGAGGAAAAAACCAGCCAAGATTTATGTGAGACCAGGCCTCTTTAATTAACTGGCACCTTTGGGCAAGATCTGCCGACTGAGGGGGAAGGGGCTAATGATCAGTCAGCATAGTCACGCCACAGAGAGGAAGTGGGGGTATTTATGTAGCCAGGGTCTTGGGGGTGGGGACTAGCAGCATGGGAATGTGGTCATCTGGTGACATCTGTAGTCTCACGACCTCTGGAGTCTCGTGACATCTCCGCTTCTGGCTTCTGGAATTCTGCCTCCTGTCCCTGCTGCAGAGTCCCGTGTGGGAAGGGGAATGGGCCAAGGACGAGGTGACAGAGCGGGAAGGGACCCGACCCGGCGTTTTGGTGATATTGGTTGATGACCGAGTCAATAACTACTTCCTGCTGTCAGAGGGGACATCATTATAGTGACCCCTTGGCCAGGAGAGGTTGGGTCATTTGGAAACGGCCAGGTGGGAGTATGGCTGCAGTGGGAGTTGATTGACAGTTACCCTGGACAGTTTGGTAATGCACATTTGCATGATCTTTTAGCAGACAAGGGGCTTTCCTGATGACTGTGGTTGATATGGGATGTGGAGCTTCCAAGAAATGCCAATGGCCTATGCCACCTGTTGAGTAACCTTAGAAATAAAAGCTGGTCCATTATCAAACTGTAAAGAATTAGGAAGTCCAAAATGAGGGATGATGTCTGAGCATAGAGCATTGGCAACTGTGTTGGCTGTCTCGTCCTTTGAGGGGAAAGCCTCTACCCAACTTGTTAGGGTGTTGACCATGGTAAGAAGATATTTTAGTTTTTTTGTGAGAGGGCATATGAGTGAAGTCAATTTGCCAGTCCTGTCCTGGCAAATGTCCTCTCATTTGGTGGGTAGGAAAAGAGGGGCAAAGGTCTCCATGGGGAGAAATTGTAGTGCAAGTAGAACAGGAGGCACTGACTTTATTAATCAACTATTAATCAACTATTGCAGGAAGGGAGAATAAAACAAGGGGTTTAAGAAATGTTTAAGAACTGTAGGCCTAACGTGTAGGGAATTATGTACTAGGTTAATGACTGCTTCGGCCTGAGCCTCAGGCAGGGCAATTTTGTCCTGTATCATGAGCCATCCATTCTCTGTGTAGGATGCCCAAGTTTGGTTAAAAAGTCTCTACCTAAAAGGGAAGTAGAGCTGATGGAGGAGAGGGTTCAGAGGGACAGAGTGTAAGAAGGGGCTTCTGACCATTTACCAGACCACTTACACAAAAATCCAGAGTTCTGTTTTTGGGCCACCAAGACCCATTATCCAATTAATTTTGGTTTCCTATGTCTGGTCCCTGGGTGAGAATGAAGAACAGGATACAAGTAGCCCCATTGTCCTGGTCAACATCCTGGAATGGGACCAAGAGAATGGGAGGGACATCTCCACTCCCTTCTCAGGGCTGAAGAAACCAGGAAGACAGGAGGGATGTCTCAACTCCCTTCTCAAGGTCGGATGATGACCTGGTCATCCAGAGGCAACTCTGACTCGGCTGCATGTTTGGACAAACAGAGAAGCCAGAGGCAAGAAGCTGGAGGAGACCCGCTGACCAGAGAAAAGAAAAGGAACTCACCCTGTCCAAAAGTGGTCAGTCCAATTAAGGGTCAGAGAGTCCAGGCTTTTGGGAGTAAAGAGGAGGGCTCATGTGGGGAGTCACGGAGGCTCAGGAAGGGTAAAAGAGAAAGAGAGAGAGAGAGAGAGAGAGAGAGAGAGAGAGAGAGAGAGAGAGAGAGAGAGAGAGAGAGAGAGAGAGAATCCTCTCATGTTCAGCAGATTTTGGCACCAGATATAACACTGAAATTGAGTCAGAGGTCGCAATGGAGGCAAAAAACAGCCAAATTTTTTGTGTGAAACCAGCCTCTTTAATTAATTGGCACCTTTGGGTGAGGTCTGCTGACCATGGAGGAAGAAGTCAATGATCAGTCAGCAGAGAAGAGGTGAGGATATTTATGTAGCCGGGGTCTTGGGGGTGGGCCAGCAGGGTGGGAGTGCTGGTCCTCTCGCTACGTTTGGAATCTCGTGACTTTTGGAGTCTCGCAACCTCTGGAGTCTTGTGACATCTCCAATTCTGGCTTCTGTGGTTCTGCCTCCTATTCCCACTACAGAGTCCCATGTTGGAAGGGGAAGGGACTGAGGAGGAAGGGACAGAGCGGGAAGGGACCCAACCTTTCACTAGGGATTTAGCTCAGGGGCCTTCTACCACTGAGCTACACCCCAACATTTTTTGTCTTTTTATTTTAAAATAGTCTCACTAAGTTGCTGAGGCTGTCCTCAAACCTGCACAGCTCCTCTCTCAGCCTCCCAAATACTGGGATTAGAGGTGTGCACCATCACTCCAGGCTACACTCATGGCCTCATAAAAAGAGACAGGAGGATCTGGGTTCGCAGACAGCCTCAGCTACTTAGTAAAACCCTTTGCAACTCAGTGAAACCCTGTTTCAAAATAAAGAAGAAAAAATATGGCTGGGGGTGTAGCTCAGAGGTAGAATGCCCCTGGGTTCCATCCCTAGAACTGAGAAAAAGAAAAAGAAAAAAAAAAAGAGAGCAAGGACTAGAGATGTAGCTCTATAGCACTGTGTTTGCCTAGCATGCAGGAGACCTTGGCTTTCAATCCCCAGCACTGGAAAAAAAAAAAGGAAAGAAAAGAGAAGAGAAGAAAGGAAAGAAAAAAGAGAAAGAGAAGAGAGGAAGAGCCTGGAGTTTGTAGCATGCTTGCACTGTCTGACTGTGCTGCCGTCTGCTATGCTGTGATGCAGCCAGAAGCCCTTGCCCGATGCTGAGCAGTGCAGGCTTGACATTCATCCAGACTTCCCAGCCTGCAGAACTGTGAGCTAAGTAAACTTCTCTGTATAAAATACCCATCTTTGGTATTCTGTTATAGCAACAGAAAACAAACTAAAAACACGCCTTTGCCACTGATAAGACTCTAGTGACTTAGATTCATTCTTCTATTCCTGGTACAAAAAGAAAAACACAAAACTTCATAAATGAAGCTTGATAACTTTTTCTTCATAGATGTAAATTTCCCTTACAAAAAGGAAACTTCTACTCTGTTTTCAGAGTTTCTATGTCTGCAATTTCTCAAAATAATCCTTCTGCTAAAGCAGTATATTCTGGGAAGGTGCATTCTGTTTTTCTAGCAACAACAACAACAACAACAACAACAACAACAACAAAATATATATATAGTATATATATTATATATATACTATATATATAATATATATAATATATAATCATATATAATAATATATAACACATATATAATCATATATATGACATATATATGATATATATATGATTATATATAATATATATATAAATCCATAAATTGTATGATGTTAGAAAGTGATAAAAAAAAATGAGGGAGCAGAGCAGGGGTGGGCTCTGCGAATGGGCTGTGTGTGCGTGCAGTTTGAGTCAAGGCTGATCGGCAGGGAGAGCCTCACTGGAAAGGTCACTTGAGCAAAGATTGAGGGAGAGGAGAGAGAGATCCAAGCAAATGTCTGACAAAAGAACATTCTGACAGAAGTAATCAGTGAAGAGCAAAGGTCTGAGGAGACGAAACAGGGGTTGTCACCCCGCAAGGGTTTTGGGAGATCTCTCCAAAGGAGAGGAGGCATCTACACAGACCTCCCAGCTTTTGACACATTAAAGATTTTCAGGATGCGGATGTATCAGGCTTTAGCAAGAGAGGAAGTGCTTTATTGAAAGGTGAAAAATACACATTCTCAGAAGAGAATGTGGGCTATCTTGAGAGCGAGACCCACTGCCAGGGCTTAAAGTCTGAGTTTTTATTAGGACACATAATTGGGTGGAATGTGCATGTTCCACAGGGAGGGCCTAGACTTCCCTTGGGATTGGGAATTATTGAGCAAGGTCATGTTTCCCCATCAGGCATCTGGTCTGGCCTGTGGGCGTCAGCTTACATCACCAGCTCTGGAAGTGGAGTGGCCCATCAGTGACAGGGCCGGAGGTGTTAGCCCTTCGCTTCACATGCTGAATGGTTTCTTTTCATCCTCCGGGTGTCTTTGTCTTGCCAAAGGTTCGTGAGTTGTTCACGGTGCACAGCTACTCATTCCACAGACCAACAGAGACATTTCTTCTTTAGAGAATCAGTTTTTGCCTCTATATTTATAAATTTCTATCTGAGAATGAAGCAACCGTAGAGGGAAGGAGCAGAAGAGGTCGGAAAAGTAAGAGGGCTAGCCAGACCCTGCGGATCTTGCGGGTACCAACTTTTATGAAGCTGAGGATTCTTGGGGGAGATGTTGCTGTTGTTACTTTTGTTGTTTCTTTTTCTTATGTTTTTCTGTTTTATTTTGTTTGTGGTGTTGGGGATTGAACCTAAGGGCATTCTACCTCCAAGCTACACTCCCAGCCCTTATTTTATTTCTTTTTTGAAACTAGGGCCTCACAAAGTTACTAAGAGCCTCACTAAATTGATGAGACTGTCTCAAACCTATGATCCTTCTGTCTTAGCCTTCCAAGTATTGGGATTACAGGCATATGTCATCAAACTCAGTTGGTTTTATTTTTGCCTGTGGTACTGAGAATTGATCCCAGGGATGCTCTATGGCTAAGCTACATCCCCAGACCTTTTTATTTTTTATTTTGAAATGAGGTCTTAGCTGGGCGTGGTGGTGCGCACTTGTAATCCCAGCATTTGGGAGGCTGAGATGGGAGGATGGCAGTTCACGAACAGCCTCAACTACTTAGTGAAGCCCTTTGCAACTTAGTGAGACCCTGTTTCAAAATAAAAGATTAAAAATAGGGCTGGGGTGTAGCTCAGAGGTAGATGATGCCCCTGGGTTTCATCTCCAATACTGCAAAAGAAAAAAAAAAAAGAAAGAAATGAGGTCTTGCTTAGTTATCACAGTGGCCTGGAACTTGAGATCTTCCTGTCTCAGCCTCCTGAATACTGGGATTACAGGCATGGGCCATCATACCTGGCTTATTTTTGTTGCTTTAAGACTACTTTGTTTGCTTGTTTGTTTGTTTGTTTGTTTGTTTTAGCAGATTTAGATTTACAGCAGAATTTAGAGGAAGATGCTGAGATTTCCCATATTTCACCTTTCCCCACATGTGCAGAACCTCTCTTTAATCAATACCCTCCCACCCCCAAGTGTTATATCTGTTATCATTACTGATAGGTCATGTCCCTCCCTTCCCCTATGTGACCCCCCAGTGGGGACAGGAGTCAGAAACCTGGAAGCCACAGCAGAGATGTCATGAGACCCCAGGCATTGTGAGGCAGACTCCAGACATCCCGAGGCTCCAGATGTTGTGAGAGAATTGTCATTCCCATAGTTAGCCCCCCCAAAGCCCCACCACCATCACTTAAAACATCGCTAATTCCCCTCTACCACGTGACTCTGCCAACCGGGACTACATGACTCTCAGGACAGTGCGTGGTTCATTGGTCCCTTCCCCCACAGCCAGCAGACTCCCCAGAGGCGCCAGATGTTGATTAAAGCAGAAGTTTTTGATAACCTGGTTGGTATTTGTCTCCTTTGCAATACCCCAACTTAATTTCAATGTTACATTTGGTGCCAAAACCCAGGAGGATTTTCATTTTCTCTCTCTCTCTCTCTCTCTCTCTCTCTCTCTCTCTCTCTTGTTGCTGTACTCCTTCTTGAACGCTGGACTCTTTGATCCGACACTCAATTGGACTGACCAGTTTCTGTCAAACTGGGTGTGCCCAAGGTCCAGCACCAGGATTAATGGGCGGAACACACCCACCAGGTGCTTCTCTGTGGGGTCTCGGGCTCACAGGACGGTGAGTGGTCCACTGTTGCCATAATGCTTGGGCCCCACAGCCACGACTCTGCCCACTGCCACCATGCTCCAGCACCGGTGCTCTGGCTCCCCGCCACACGGGTTCCCAGCAGTCACTCGGGCCCCACTGTGTGCCCCACAGCCATGCACCACTGCCGCTGTTCCAGTTCAGTGCTCCTGCACCCTGCAGAGGTCTTTTGAACAGGTTAAACTCCCTCCCCTTCTTTGGTCAGGGGATTCTGGCTTCTTGCCTCTCCAGACGAGGGTCCTCTGCTGGTCCACTGGGATCTAAAATCCAAGTGCTTGGTGACCCATTGTCCTCCAGTCCACTGGGACCTCCCCCTGGGTGACCAGGTAATCCTCCGATTTTGAGAAGGGATTGAGATGTCCTTCCTGATCTCTTAATCCCCTTTCCTGAATGATTGATCAGAAAAACAGGAACGCCTGTTTCTTGTTCTTTGTTCTCGCCCACTGACCAGACATGGGGAGCCAGAATTCCAAAATAATGGATCACTGCGGCCCAAAATGGAACTCTGGACTTTAATACCCTGACCAATATCAGCAACTTTTGTAAGAGGTCTGGTACATGGTCAGAAGTCCTTTATGTCCAGGCTTTCTTTCTCCTGCACTCCTATCCCTCCAACCACTCTTCCCTGTCAGCTGCCATTTTCCCATCAGTCACCATTTTATGATGGCATGTAGTCACTATCTGGTAAGGTCACAGTCGCCATATTGGTTGCCAACCTGTGACATTACACAGTCGTGACCTTGTGACACTACATGGTCGCCATCTTGGTTGCAGTCCTGCGATGTTGCAGTTGCCGTATTGTGGCGACGCACAGTTACCATCTTGTGATCTTGCTGAGTTACAGGCACAGTCGCCAGCCAGTGATTTTTCTGAGTCACAGGCACAGTTGCCATTTTCTGGTGACATGGTTGCCAGCGTGTCACCCTGAGGTTGAAGAAGACTTGGAGAGGAGCAGATGTGGACAAAATCAGGAATCATTTTGATATGACTTTATGACTTCTCTGATAGGTGGATTAATGGCCTCCTATATTAGTCAGCTTTTTCATAGTTGTGACCAAACTACCTGAGAAGAACAACTTAGAAGAGGAAACGTTTATTTGGACTCATGATTTCAGAGGTTCAGTCCATGGTTGGCCAGCTCCCAGGCAAGAACATCACAGCAGGTTATGGCAGAGGACAGCTGCCCAGTGGTGACAGCAGGAATTATATAGGAATTATCTCAATGTAATCACAAGCCTTTAAATATAAAAGAGGAAGACAAAGGAGTTAGGATCGAGTGTGAGAAAGACTCAACTAGCTGTCACTGGCTTTGAAGGTAGAGAGTGACACTTGGAAATGAATGGCAGCCATCTCTAGAAACTGGCAGAGAAAATGAACTCTTCCCTAGAGTCTCAAGAAAGGAATGAAGCCTTGCTTATACCTTAACTTTAGCCCAGTGATACTCACTTTGGACGTTTTAACTCCCAAACTGTAAGAGAAGGAAAAATACAATAGCCAAGTGGAGGTATTGGGTAGCCAGC
This sequence comes from Muscardinus avellanarius, assembly GCF_963383645.1. Classification (NCBI taxonomy): domain Eukaryota; kingdom Metazoa; phylum Chordata; class Mammalia; order Rodentia; family Gliridae; genus Muscardinus; species Muscardinus avellanarius. The sequence goes on from NC_137797.1 coordinate 45,290,294, forward strand.
TTCTTATACAGATTTATTTATTTAGGGTAGAGGTCCAAGCTAGAGATATAAACTTAGGAGTCATCAGCATATTGATGATACTTGAAACCAGAAGATTGGATAGATCACCAGGAGAGTCAATATGGAGAAGAAAGAAGAAAAGAGGAGAGGAGAGGTCCAAGGGCTGAGTTCTGGGGGACTTCAACTGTAAGAGGTCAGGAAGATGAGAAGGAACCAGTGAAGGAGACCTGGTAGAAGCTAGTAGGGTAGGGGGAACCTGGGGGATGTGCTGTCTGAAAGCCAAATAAAGGAAGTGTTTTAAAGAGAAGGGGGTGGTGACAGATGTGAAATGCTGTGATAGGTCAGATAAGATACAAGAAGGGTCAATGGATTTAGCAATTCAAAGATTATTAGTGATCTTGACAAAAGCAATTTGGGCAGAGTGATGGGGTTTGAAAGATTTTGGAGTGAGTTTTAGCAAGAAGAACAGAATCAAAGACAGGCTAGAACCTTTCAAAAAGAGTTTTGATATAAAAATGGATAGTGAGATTGGGTTGTGGCTGAAGATGAAAGGGGTTTATTTGAGTGCATGTAGGAGAAATGACACCTTTGTAATAACACCTAGAGCAAGGTGACTTGCTCTAGGTCACATGACAATGTGAAGCAGCAGTGAGTTACTCCCCCTGAATTAATTCTAGATAAGCCCATTACCAGAGATGGCACCACTAAGCTTGTCTGGCAATCGATACAGTCCTGAGGAAGCCCAGCCAAGACCCATAAAACTGCTCAGCTGAGCCCAACTCAAATTGCTGACCAGTGAGTGGTGAGCTTAGTTAATGTTCTTTTTTAAGGTACTAAATTCACAGATGGTAGTTATGAAAAAAAAGGTGATTAGATTGAAGTAGTTACCTGTATTTGAGGTACAAACAGCCACATTAGTTTAAGATCATAAGTGACTAATTTGTGATGCAAATCTTTATTAGTCTCATAGTAATGGGTTGTAAGAGATCATTTGCTCTCAAAGTTCTACTTGGATACAATAATGTATATTTTGTGCTAAATTTCTAGTTTATTTTTTCACTATAAAAAGAGAAATGGAATTACCTTCAATGACTTGTTTATGACATGAAAACTGATATATCTGTCTCTTGATAGGTGATAAAACAAGAATAAATAACACTATTATTGCTCTCTGCTTGTCTGGACAATGCCCAATAATTGTTTTCTCTTGTCCTAGTAGTATGCCATAATCTAATTTTTCCTATGACTTGACTTCATTTCTTTTGTTAAAAACTTGAGGAAATAGTTTACAGCTCAAATATCTTTTATTTGAACATGTCACTTCCCAAAGCCTTAATCTCACCAGGTAACTGTGCAAATTCACTTTTAGGGTATCATCTATTAAGTCCAAAAATAATTGTGATGGAAGCCAGGCATGGTGGTGCACACCTGCAACCCCAGTATGTGGGAGGCTAAGACAGAATTATTGTAGGTTCAAGGGCAGCCTCAGCAAGTAGTGAGGCTCTTATCAACCTCGTGAGACACTGTTTCAAAATAAAAAATAAAAAAATTAGAGATGAACATATAGTTTGAAGGTAAACTGCCCTTTGGTAGAATCCTCAGTAGTTAAATAATAATAATTGTGATGACAGTAAGCATATCAACTTTTGACTAAATTGTAAAACATCTAGGAATAGAGCCTAAGAATAAATTTCTTCATGATGAATCCATTGTTTTTCTGAAAGAGTCCAGATTTAGGAGACCAGAATATGGAGGAAGGGGGGGTTAGGAGCAAAAGATGTTTCACAGCATATTATTATGCCTAAGTAAGTGTCTAAGCACAGAACATCTTCCCTTATGTTCTTTTCTCTCTTGTCTGCTGGGTAAGGACATGGTAGTGTGCCTCAGAGTCACTGTCCTTAATAGTCCCTTCTCTCTCTTCCAATAATATCTTCAAAATCTCATAACCAGAAAATAATATGTCATTGTTATTTTCTTTGTGTATATGTAGTCATTTCTAGTTTCAACTATAATTTATTATTGCTGACCAGCCTGTATCCCCAGTCTCTGTGTGCCTTCGATATAAGAAATATAGTCTTTGCTACTTGAGGTCAACACCTTCACAGACTAGTTGAGATGGTATTCATTGTTTCCTAAAGGCATGGGACAGGAAGTTGCAAGTCTAAATCTAAGAAATGGGTTTTCTCAAAGGCACAGGGATGTGTGATCACCATTCCTGTCCACAGAGGTTTTTAAGTCACTTTGTGATGTTTCACTATATGATGAATTTTCTCTGGTGCATCAGGTAGCTTTTAAAGAGAACAAGTTTGCCAGGCATGGTGACACATGCCTATAATCCCAGTACTTGGGAGGCTGAAACAGGAGGGTCACAGGTTCACAGCCAGCTTCAGCTGAGGACTTAGCAAAACCCTGTTTCAAAATAAAGAATAAAAAGGTTTGGAGGTGTAGCTCAGAGGTAGAATGCCTCTGGGTTCAACAGTACAGAGAGAGAGAGAGAGAGAGAGAGAGAGAGAGAGAGAGAGAGAAGAGAAGAGAAGAGAAGAGGAGAGGAGAGGAGAGGAGAGGAGAGGAGAGGAGAGGAGAGGAGAGGAGAGGAGAGGAGAGGAGAGGAGAGGAGAGGAGAGGGAGGAGAGAGGAGAGAGAACAAGTTTTCTTATGATCCTATATGATCATAAGTAAGTGCAATAGAGGGCCCCTGATGAAAATTCAGGTCACTATTCTGAATCTGACATTTACTGCAGAGTAAGGCTATGTTAATGGACATCTTCTCCAGGTGGCCTCAGGTGATAGCAGTTTCTCATATTAGGCATTTCTTTTATCTGTATAAAAAGTATCAATCTGCATGTTTATATAAACTGTAGTTTTCTTAAACACCTGATGCCAGGATCTTTTCCAAGAGCTTCATATGGCACTACTTCCCAAGATGGGAAACAGAGTGCCCAAAGCATATGAAGTCCATGTTTTAATTTTTAGCAATTCTCAGACATAAAAATATTTAAAATTCATCAAAAATCATTGTGTCACAAAGTAAAGAACAAGTGTATGAATTGAAATGTTGAAAGAGAATTAAGGGTATGAATGGGTTTTTGTTAAAGCTATCAATTGACTAATGGGATGACCAAGAAAGAAAGCGTGAGAGGGAGTCAGGCAGCAACCTGACAGCCATGGAAGGAGGGGATTTTTGACAAAGGCAAGGTGCAACTCTGAAACAGGACAGAAGAAAATCATAAGAAGCCCATTCAATATGCTATAACGTAGCTTTTTTTTTAAGCTGTGGCTTGTATAAAGTGAACTTAAAAACCAGGTGCCTAAGCAAGTACTGGCACTAATTTATGTTGTTTCTTATCAAATATGTCAGTGAACAAGCTATATGATTTCCAGAATGGTGAAATTGACACTGGTCATTTTCCCCTGAAGGGGGTAGAATGTTAGATAAAAGTATAGTAATATTTGCTGCATAAAAAAATGACTCCAATACCAAGTAAATTTTAAAAAGTAAAAATGGATTATCTTGCATAGTCTCCAAGGGTCAGGAACCCAGGAGCAGCTCAGTGGGAGTGACCCTGCCCCATGAGGAGGCAGGCAAGCTATCAGGAAGGCTGGCTGGCTTCTGAAAGCTGGACCATGTTGGAGAATCCTCTTCCAGACACATCACTTCCTCACTTTTTATTCATATGGAATAGACAGTGACATACTGTCACTTTTGTTGTAAACAGACTAGCTCTAGTGTGATGTAAAAAGGGCCCATACTGGGCACAAATATTGGGAGACAGATCATTGCAGGCTTTCTTGGAGTTGGCTACCTCAGGAAATTTGCTTTGTTTATAGCTTCTTCTTTTGTAAAAAGTCATTTATGGCCAACAAATTATATATAAATTTTATATATATAAAATGTATGTTAAAATAAGTGCTGTGTGGGATGCAAAAATTAGAAAAATACTATTTTTGTTCCCAAGGAGCTTGTAATCTAGCACAAGTAATTTTTAGAATTATGTATGTAAGGTGTTAATTGGCTTAATTTAATTTTTCATATGACTGGCTTTATGAGAGTGGAGCTAAAAGCCTCTGGAGCCATATTGGTGGCAGCTGGATTTGTAGTTGGCACAAGCTGGACCCGTGTTATTTAATGTGTTTACATTTAATGCGTTTACACACTTGGAGGACATGCACGGAAGAGAACAGTGATAACAGAGGAGATGCAGTTAAAGATCTTTAATTCTATGCTTCCCTACGGTGCTTAAGGAATGCTAAACAATGATGATCATCCCAATTACCCGCAGCATATAGTAGCATCACATCTCATTAGGAAATTGGGGTTTTAAATGGAATCAGCCTTAGGCTTGAGACCGGCATGGCACCCAGAAACAAGGGTCTTCTCCAGGTCAGGGGTGGCACAAGTTCTCGTCTCAGCTCTGTGGTTTTTATAGTTTCATAAATGTTTGTATCCCCAAACCAAACTAAGATAATTTAGGCAGAGCCAAACGTATATGAGATCAACTGCTTCTCACCAGTGTCCTCTTAAGAAAGACTTTGGGTGGAAAAGTTCTCTTTGAGTGACTTCTGCAAACCCCATCCTCCTGGCTACTAATGAAACTCCCGTGAGTTTTCTCTTTGCATGCCTTGTAACTATGGGATCCTGACTACCTGTGGTGTGAGTTTGTGTTGTATGTATACCCAGCATTCTGTTTGTTCATCTGTACCAGTGTGACTTTCCTGTTAAGCAGCAAACTGGAGAAAGAAATGGAGCCAGAGATAAACATTCTGGGTTAATTTTTTTTTTTTTTTTTTTTTTTTTTGGTGTTACTGGGGATCTAACTCTTCTACCTCCGGGCTACACTCCCAGACCTATTTAATATTTTATTTAGAAACAGGGTCTCTTCAGCCAGCAAGGCTGGCTTCGAGCCTGCGTGATCCTCCTGTCTCCACCTCCCAAGCGTGGGGATTACAAGTGTGAGCCACCACGCCTGTCATTCTGGGTTAATTTTCTCTCTCCTCCTCCTCCTCCTCCTCCTCCTCCTCCTCCTCCTCCTCCTCCTCCTCCTCCTCCTTCTTCTTTCTTTCTCTCTCTCTCTCTCTCTCTCTCTCTCTCTCTCTCTCTCTCTTTCTCTCTCTCTCTCTGCCTCTCTCTTTGCAGTACTGGAGATGGAACCCAGGGACATTCTACCTTCGAGCTACACTCCCAGCCCTATTTTTTATTCTTTATTTTTGAAACAGGGTCTCACTGAGTTGATTTGCCTCTCTAAGGCCCACCGGTGAGAGCAGGAGGCTGATCTTTATCACAAGACCTATAATGTCTCAGGAGGTCTTTTTGTCTTGCTTATGATTGTATCTTAGCAATTTACCCCCCTTTGTATTTTGGTATTTACTCTTTCCCATGAGGATTTGATAATTAACTTAACTGGAGAGGGGTATAAAAAACTTAGTTTTAGAGAATACATTTTGTCATTTGCATGAGAGGAGGCAATTGTCTGAATCATTAATTCAGGTCTCTCCCTCCCAAAGTGAGTTGCAAAGGGCCTCACTAAGTAGCTGAGGCTGTCCATGAAACATGGTCCTCCTGCTCAACCTCCCAAATTCTGGAATTACAAAGTGTTCACCATCACACTTGGCTCTCTCCTTCCTTCCTTCCTTCCTTCCTTCCTTCCTTCCTTCCTTCCCTCCTTTCTCTCTCTCTCTCTCTCTCTCTCTCTCTCTCTCTCTCTCTCTCTCTTTCTTCTTTGCACAATACACAGCAGGGCATCTCGTGCAGAAAGGCACATGATCCAAGTCCTTTGATAAAAACAAGGTATGATGCTAGCAAGATTTCTGGGTCCAACATAAACTGGGCTCATTTCTCTCATTTTACTAGATAATCCTGATTTTAGGCATTTTTGCAGAGGCAAAAAGAAGATGTGAGTGCAAATCATCTAAGTATATTGTGGTACAAAGGGAATGGACTTTGGGTGTGAGCAGATTCATTCATTTTTCTATTCAATACTTATGGAGGGTGTATTATTCTTCCTAGGGAACAAATCTGACAATAGTCCTTCCAACTCAGAACTTTCATTCTAGTGAGTAAAATGCATAGTGTGACGGAGGATATGGATGAAGCCTGAGGAACGAAAGTTTCCGAAAGAGTTAAAGGAGATTCTACGAAAGGTCGAATCCTCCAAAAATTCTGGGTGTGCCTCCTGTCCTCTCCGAAATTTGCCCTCTAAGGCCCACCGATGTGAGCAGGGGGCCGATCTTAATCACAAGACCTATAATGTCTCACGAGGTCTTTTTGTCTTGCTTATGATTGTATCTTAACAATTATTTTGGTATTTACTCTTTCCCATGAGGATTTGATAATTAACCTAACTGGATTAGGGTATAAACAACTCAGTTTTAGAGAATAAATTTTGTCAGTTGCATGAGAGAAGGCAACTGTCCGAGTCGTTAATTCAGGTCTCTCCCTCCCACGTCCTGGAGAGGAATCTCCACATAGTGGGTCAGATAGTGGTAAGTACTGAGGAGAGAAGTAAGGAAGGGGAGAGGAAGACAGGTGAGTGGGGTGTAGGTTTCACGGCGGGCAGTTAGAGAAGCCTTCACTGAGAAAGACACTTGAGCAAATGTGTCGGGAGCCCAAGAAGTGAGATGCCCAGATACAAGGGAAGAGTGTCCACTCAAAAGGAACCTCCAGGGCAAAGGTCATGGCATGGGACCAGCAAGAGGGCCAGTGGCTAAAGAGGAGACTTGGGCTTAAATCTAGTCCTACTTCATTAGCTACTTAACTTCCTTGAGCCTGAGTCCCCTCCTCTGAGAAAACAGAGATGGGAATGGCTAGAGAGCCTGTAGGACTATTGTAGAAACAAAACAAAATAGCAAAGGTAGAAGAATTAACAGAAGCCAGGTATCCAGATTAGAGCTGTCATTAACATAGAAAGAATGCCCCAGGCCAGGCACATTGGAACACACCTGTAATCTCAGTACTTTAGCAATTTAGTGAGGCCCTCAGCAACTTAGTGAGACCTTGTTTCAAATTAAAAAATAAAATAGGACTAGGGGTATAGCTCAAGTGTAGAATGCCTCTGGGTCTCTATCCAATACCATAGGAAAGAAGGAAGAAAGGAAAGAAGGGAGGGAAGGAAGGAAGGAAGGAAGGAAGGATGCCCTATTGTACCTGGCGTGATGGTGCATGCCTATAATCCCAGTACTTGGGAGTCTGAGTCAGGCAGATCGCAGCTTTGAAGTTAGCCTCAGCAACTGAGCAAGACCCTCCCCAACCTAGCAAGACCCCATTTCAAAATAAAAAATAGAAAAAGGGCTATGGGTGTAGCTTGGAGATAGACTACCCCTGAGTTTAATCCCTAATACCTGTCCCCCTCCACACACACACATAAAAGAATGCTGCCTCTGCTTCTCCTTGGGAAACGAAGGGAGTGACAGCCACAGCACAGGTTTCTCAGGAGTTAAGTGTGATCATACATGTAAAGTACTTGGCCCATAGGCTCACACATAGCAGACCCGCAACTAATGGCACTTCTCAATAGACCATCAGATGCTTTAAGAAAGTATGTGTTAGTATAAAGATAGATAAAATTGAAAGAACAACTGTAAGTCACCAATCAACAGTACTAGACAGAAAATATCACCTAGGTTCAAAGCCCCAAAGAACCAGGGGTGGGAGGAATATGTAAATGTATGTTTATTTTTACCTCTTCTTAACCAGAGAGAAAAAAATAAAATAAATAAATTTCCTCCAGGCTTTACTTAAGCCTAGGGCATTCCTGGAGAAATCTGATTTATTTGGAAGGGTTGGGGTGAAAAGATGTCAGGACCAAAGTAAAACATGAGTGTGCCAGTATGGGAAATGACCTAGAAAGATTTGGGAAAGCTCTGATTGTTAATATATTTCAAAAGAAAATAATTGGTATATTTAAAAATAGTTGTGTCAAAATGGAGGCAGACATGGATAAAGAAAGGACTTGGTTTTGGCCTAACAACAGGCAGCTATTCCGGTGTAAATCAACCTAGCTCAAAGTACTTAACAAGTCAATAGAGGAGAGCTAGGGCTTCCTCTTTCGAAAGATAGATCTACATGATCTATGGGGGATGGGGCAGGGTTTGACCTTGCCCTTTATGAAAGGAGACACCTTGCTAGGGGAGGTACCTTACAGGGACTTTCACGTCAAAGTCACGTGAACAAGATGGAGATCATGGGTATAAAAAAGGCCAAGTCCACGTGTAAGCCCTTTGGTGTACTCATTCGAGTCGTCCCCTCATGCCATCTTGGCATGGGGCTGCATTTCTATTTTCTGTATTTCTATCTTTCTAATAAACTTCTTTAAATCTTCAGCAGCTGTCCAAGAGATGAATACTTATTCTTACCTTAGGAGAAGAATCCACGGTGTTTTTCTGTTTGTCTGTCTGTGTAGTGGGGGGGGGGGTTACTTCACACACACACCACGTACCTTTTCCCCCCCAACCTATTCCCGCAACAATGAGGTGAACCGGAGGCTTCAAGATGAGGAAGGAAATAACCTAGTAAGTATCACAAAGCTGAGCAAATAGAATCTTCAGAGTGGACTGGGCCCCAGATGGGTAGAGCCTGTCAAAAGAAACAGGCTAGAAAGGAGGGGAGAGATTCATGCTGTATGTCAAGAAAGTATCCACATATGTGAAAACCCATAACTGTTAGGTGGGCGTACAGAGAGGAACATTTGGAGAAGGATAAAAGAGAAAGCAAGAATGACATCGTTGTAGGAGGTTGCTAAAGCAGTTCAGTCAGAAGCAGGAAATAGAAGTTGTACTCCCAAATAAAACAACAAATGCTGGCCGAGCTATCCAGAAAATTTCTAGATCCCAGGTTCAGTCAAAAGCAATGCATCAAATCCTTGAAAGTCAGAGTCTCCTAGTGCTTAACTTAATGGACCGTGAAGGTGAATGGCTCTAGTTTCCAGTGTGTTGCCTGACTTCAGCTAAATTTACCTCTGCAAGCCTTGATTTCCTAGGAAGTAAAGAAAAGAGAGTGAAGTTTTTGAGAGAATATTATATGAGAAGTCCTTAGAAAGTGATTAAGCCTTTTCTCAAAATTGCATCTTCTACTTAACACAGAAGTGACAAGGGAACTGCTTTTTGGGACTTAATTTTAACTAAAAAGGAAAAACCTGGGAAGTGAATTGGGAACTTCAGAAGAAAGAGTGGAAAACAAAGAAATGGACTTCTTTTGGATGTTCAAGGGCTGAATCTTGGGACACAACGGTCCATTTCACACTTCTAGACTTCCCCAAAGCTCAATTTGACAAGAGAATTGTTTTCTCTCTTTCAACCAGATGACCTGAACTGTTATTCCACTCAGTATCTTTAAAATGTCCTCTTTCTCTTTGTTTGGCAGCTTGGGGCAAACATCAATCCTCTTTCTCTAAGTGGTTCTGAAAGTGCCGAGCTCAGAGCCTGGAGCACTCAGGCGCCTTTGTTATTCCACTCCCTAGCACATAGCTGCCAATGTCCCTCTCATCTCTCCTCTTATTTTTCTTCTTTTCTTTCTTCTTCTTTTCCTCATCTAGACTCATCCCAAATTCAAATTCCAAATACAGAGACTGAAAGTGATAGGACTGAGCTCAGGATTGGTAGGTGAGACTAGAGACACTGGGTCGAAGGTACAGGTGGCGGCCATTGTGATTTCTCTGATACCCAGCCACCCCCTCTAACACACACACTCTCACACATACTTACACTTAGGACCAAGCTAGTATCTATTTCTGCCTTCATTCCTTATAAAGTATCCTGATTGTGTTCTAGGTTGCAATGTGCCCAGCCCAACATAATGAATCATGGTTGGGCACAATGAATCACTAAAAATCTAAAAACATATTTTTTCCGCACCCTTCTCTCTCTGTTAGAGATGAGATGGTAGACTAGGCTCATTCCTGACATGGCCTTCTTTTTCTGTCATTGCTGGAATCAGACATGAAAGAATCGGTGCACAATACTCCAGCACTCTTTCCCTACCTACCATCGTGATCCAAGCAAAATAACCTTGGCCCTATGTCACTCTTGCAGTTATTAATTGCTGCCTAACAAAACACCCTAACATTTAGTGGCTTAAAACAACTAATATCTCAGCCGGGCGTGGTGGCACATGCTTGTAATCCCCGCACTTGGGAGGCAGAGACAAGAGGATCACGCAGGTTCAAAGCCAGCCGCATGCGCTAGCTTAGGAGACCCCGTTTCCAAATAAAAGTGTAAAAATAGGTCTGGGAGTGTAGCCCGGAGGTAGAAGGGCTTCCAGGAACCCCAGTACCACCAAAAAACCCAAAAAACTACTATCTCATATTTCTCTCATGCAGGTTTAATTTGAATCTCTTTGTACTGCCATGACAAAATACTGGAGACTGAGAAAGGAGTGGTGGAACATGCCTGTAATCCCAGTACTTGAGAGAGACTGAGAGAGGAGGATTGCAGTTCAGGGCCAGCTTCAGTCATTTAATGAGGCCCTCAGCAACTTAGTGAGACCCTGTTTCAAGAAAAAAAAAAAAAATAGGGCTAGGGATATAGTTCAGAGAGTTAGAATGCCTCTGGGTTATATCCCTAGTACTGATGTAGAATAGAAGAAATAGGTAGGAAGAAAATATAAGGGAGAACAAGGAAAATGTATCTATAATATGGAAGCCTGTGACAATGCCTGTTAGACCCAAAAGTTTCTGAGGACTTTACAAGAGACTTGGAGCATTGTTGACCATCCTTAGGGCATTGTCTGTTTATAGACAATAGAGATTACACAAAAAGAGAAATCTTCTTGGGGACCACCCAGAGAACAATCTTCGTAACCAGGATGGTTGTCCTTGAATAGTTTAGAAGGATACCAGCTCATAAGACAGTGCAGGTCCGGTCCTGGAACCCCTAAATCACCTTGTGGCTACAAGACTGAGGTCGTCCTCACCTACCTCCTCCTGCCCACCCCACATGAAAATCCCCTATAAATAAGAGCCTTGCAACCCAAAGGGGTTTCTCTCACTTTGGGGGTGGCCCACATTCTCCCTTGAATGTATATTTTCCTAAATAAATTTCCATCTATATCTCAGATTGGCATGGGCTGAAATTCATCACACAGGACAAGGACTTATCCATCTTGAATTGAAGAATATTAACTCTTACCTCAGGGCAGTATCACAAAACACACACATGCACACACACACACACACACACACACACACACACACAATGGAGACTGTGGAGACTGGGTAATTAATAAAATTTTTTAATTTTTCCATAATTCTGGAGATTTGGAAGTATTAAGATCAAAACACCAATGGGTTAAGTGTGTGCATGCATGTGTGCGTGTGTGTGTGTGAGCGCACTCATGTGTGAGAGGTACTGGGGATTAAACCCAGGGATGTTCTAGCTCTGGGCTTCACCTCCAGCCCTATTTTACTTTAAATTTTGAAACAGGGTCTCGCTAAGTTGCTGAGGACCTTGATAAATTGCTGAAGCTGGCCTCAAACCTTCAACCCTCTTGTCTTAGCCTCCCAAATACTGAGATTACAGACATGGGCCACTACACCTTCTCAGATTCGTCATTTGATAAAGGTCCCGTCATTACTTTCAAGAGGGTCCCTTTGTAGGGGTGCTGGAAAGCAGGCTAGAAGAAGCACTTTCGCTTGCATTTTACATCTCTTGTGAGTCCTTCGATATTTGGGTTGGTGGGCAATTCTTGGACCCTTCACCTTGTTGCATCCTCTAGAAAGGAGAAATGCTAATGTTGCAGAAATTCTCAGGAATAACTGACCCAACGCCAGTTAGGGTGGAAAAGAGGAAATTTATTATTACACATTTATTAGTACACCAGCGGGCAGGAGTTAAGATAACTCCTGAAAGACTCTAGCCCTGAGCTCCATGTGAGCTCTCATCTTATAGATTTGTGACAAATGGCAGAAGCAGGCAGTGGGTTTACAGAAGTAGAAACTTAACAAAGATTGTAAGATCCCTTGAGAAAACTGGTTACAGAGAGGGCAAGAGGGGGAAATTTCTGAGCAGGTTACTGACCTAAGTGACCTTCTATAAGACCAGATATGACACTTATCTGTAGTTTACATTTTTTTGCAAGTACTGGGGAGGGATAAGTTTCAACCTTCCATTTTAGTGACTTATTTTCTACCACACTGAGTCCTCACAAGGCAGAAGGACAAAAGAGCTGATTGTCATGGGGAGTCTCTAGTACAGGGGCTTTAATCCCACTCATGGGGATAGGAGCCCTCATGACCTAATCACAGTCTCCTAATCATCACTTGGGCCATTAAATTTCAACACTTGAATTTTGGAGTAGATGCCTTCAAAGCACAGGAGGCCGTGACAGCAGTACTTTACTTATATGTCTGGCACTTTGGCAGGTATGGCTGGAAGGCTGGGCTTGTCTGGGTCTCTCTCTACGTCATCTATAGGAAAGGAAAAATAATTTTTCTTTCTATCCTTCATAGTTTTTCATTAGAACAGACCCCTGTATGGTGCACGTTGTAATCCTTGCGCTTGGGAGGCTGAGACAGGAGTTTCACACGGGTTCGAAGCCAGCCTCTCAGCTGCTTAGTGAGGCTCTCAGCAACTTAGTGAGACCCTGTTTCCAAATAAAATATAAAATAGGTCTGGGAGCATAGCACAGAGGTAGAAAGCCTCTGGGTTCCACCCCCAGTACCACCAAAAAAAAACAAAAAACAAAAACAAAAACAAAAAAACAAACCAGACCCCTGTAACAAAAGACAGTAACAAGAGGAGAAAAACAATTGATATACAATATATATAGTATATATAATATATATATATATATACTATATATATATATATATATATATATATATGCAGGAGATACCTAGGGAATAAACAAATCTCATAAATGTACCTTAAATATCATCTATAAATGAAACAAAGAAAGGGGGACAATGGTGGGGGGCTGACCAAGAAAAGCATAAATAAAAGTAATATTTGTTAGGCAGATTCAAGTCTGAGCTTCCTCCCCTTAAGTGTCTAGTACTTGAAGGCCATACTCTTTATGGTAGAAGCATACCATATTTTATTTTGCTTTGTTTTATTATGCTTCCCAATAACACACACAGTGGTTTTTACAAAATAAGTTTTTTTACAACACTTCATATCAGTCACAATTTGGTAATTCTCATAATATTTCAAAGTTTTTATTATCATCATTATTTTTATTGTGTCTGTTATGGTGATCTGTGATTGCTGATTTGTGTGTGTGTGTGTGTGTGTGTGTGTGTGTGTGTGTGTGTTACTGAGGAACTGAACCCCAGGGCTTTCTATCTCTGAACTACCTCCCAGCCCTTGTTTGTTCGTTTTGAAACAGGTCTTACTAGGCACTGAGAATCTTGCTAAATTTTTGAAGCTGTCTTTGAGCTTGGAATCCTCCTGTCCTAGCCTCCCAAGTGCTAGGATTACAGGCATGTGCCATCATGCCTGGTTAATCAGTGGTCTTTGATGTTACTTCTATGATTGTTTTGGTTGTCATGTATTGCAAGACAGCAAATTTAATGAATACATATATGTGTTCTGACTCCTCTATGGCCATTCCTTTCTCTTTCTCCCTCTCCTTAGCTTTCCTAGTCTCTGAGACACACAAATATTGAAATTAGGCCAGCTAATACTTCTACAGTGGTCTCTAAGTGTTCAAGTGAAGTTTTGAAGGCCTTTCACTTTCAATCAAAAGCTAAAAGTAATATTAGAGAAGAAGACATGTGGAAGCCAACATAGGTTGAAAGCTAGGCTTCTTGTGCCAACTTATTAGTATGTTGAGAATAAAAAAGAAAAGTTCTGGAAGAAAAGTAAAAGTGTTACTTCAACAAGTATTTGCTTATCAGAAAGCAAAACAACTGTATTGCTCTGCTCATATAGAGGAAGTTTTAGTGGTTTTGACAGAAGATTAAATCAGCCATAACATTCTCTTAAGCCAAAGCCTAATCCTGAGCAAGGTCTCAATTCTCTTTATTTCTATGAAAGCTGAGAGATGTGATAAAGCTGTCCAGAAGAAACAATTTTTAGGGCCAGGTGTGATAGCATACTCCTGTGATCCCAGCATTTGGGAGGCTGAGACAGGAGGAACTGGCTTCATTGACATCTTCAGCTACTTAGTGAGGTCATTTGCAACTCAGTGAGATCCTGTTTCAAAATAAAGAATAAAAAATAGGGCTAGGGGTGTAGCTTGGAGGTGGAATGCTCCTGAGTTCCATCCCCAGTACCGAAAAATAATTTTTTTTATGAAAGGCTTTCCTTTGATAGATCCATAGACAGTTATTCTTTTGATGATTCTGAAGAAAACCTAGAAAGGATTTACCTTTAGATGCCATTAAGAGCACTCACTGTGGCTGGGTCTGGTGGCTTACGCTTGTTATCCCAGCAATCGGGAGGCAGGAGGATGGTGGTTCATGGACAGCCTCAGCTACTAAACGAGGACCTTCACAACTCAGTGAGACCCTGTTTCAAAAGATAAAAAGAATAAAATAAAAGGACAGGGGGTGTAGCTCAGAGGTAGTGTGCCCCTGAGTTCCATCCCCAGTACTGCAAAACAAACAAACAAACAAAACAAAACAAAAAAAAAACCCACTCATTACTCATGGAAAGATGTCAAAATAGCAACATTAACAGAGGTTTTGAAGAAGATTCCAACCCTCATGAATGACTTGGAGGAGCCCAACACTTCAGTGGGAGAAGTAACTGCAGGTGAGGTAGAAATGGTGGGAGAACTAGAATTAGGAGTGGATCTTGAAAAAGTGACTAAATTACCATAATCTCATAAAACGTCAACATATGAGGACTTGCTTCTCACAGATGAGATGAAAGCTACTTTTAGGGTAAATGCCAGGGACATTGTTGAAATGACAACAAAGAATTGATTGGATTGATTACATAGGCTTAGTTGATAAAGCAGTGTCAGGGGGTCAGATAATTGACTCCATTTTTGAAAGGAATTCTACTATAGTCTAATGCCATCAGACATGCTACAGAGAAATCTTTCATGAGGGAAGGGTAGATCCATATGATAAACTTCATTCCTATCTTCTTTTTTTTCTTTCTTTTTTTTTTTTGCGGGTCTGGGGATGGAACCTATGGGCATTTGACCTCCGAGCTACACTCCCTGCCCTATTTTTTACTCTTGATTTTATTTTATTTTTAATTTATTTATTGGTGGTACTGAGGTTCCTGGAATCCCTTCTACCTCCGGGCTACACTTCCAGATCTATTTTTATACTTTTTATTTGGAAACAGGGTCTCTTAAGTCAGCATGGCTGGCTTCAAACCTTCATGATTCTTCTGTCTACACCTCCCAAGCACAGGGATTACAAGCGTGTGCCACCACACCTGGCTTTACTCTTTATTTTGAAACAGGTCTCACTAATTTGCGAAGGGCCTCACTAAGTAGCTGAGGCTGTCTGCAAACCACGATCCTCCGGTCTCAGCTTCTTGAATGCTGGGATTACAAGTGTGCACCACCAAGCCCGGCATTCCTATCTTATTTTAAGAAATTGCACAGCCACCAACCTTCAGCCACTGCCCTGCTCAGTCAGCAGCCATCAACAGTGAGGTGAGACCCTCCACCAGCAAAAAGATGACAACTTGCTGAAAGCTCATATGTTTGTTAGCATTTTTTAGCAATCATTTTTGAGTAAAGTAGATGCATTGGTTTTTTATATGTAAAACTATTATACTCTTAATCAAGTATTATATAGCATAGTATAGTATAGTATAGTATAGTATAAACATAAGTTTTATATGTACTGCAAAACCAAAAAATTCGTGATTCACTTTCTTTGAGATATTTGCTTTGGTGGTGATCTGCAACCCAACCCACAGTATCTCTGAGGTGTTCCTGCAGGAAAGAGACACCCTTAGAAATGGATATTTCTTTTACATATGTAAATTCCTTTTTCAAAAAATTACCTCTACCTTAATTTTCAGAGCTTTTCCAGCTTCTATGGTTTTTCAAAGTAATCAGTTTAAAATAATTGAGACCCCTGAGGTTTATTTCCCCATTTATTAGGATTTGTGTGTCCTGTGAAGAAAGTGTCTGTCCTCAAATGTCCTTTGAGGGCTGCTGAAAGCAGACCAGATTCAGGCTGAGGAATTTGTCATGTGATGTCACAGAGTGGCGTGAGGAAGAGTCCCTGGCTAGGGACTCGTAGTGAGATGGAGAATAAATAGGTCCAGGGACCAAACTGCCCAAGGATATATAGCAACCAGCAAGAGGGTGAGGTGAAGCTGTTACAGGGTTCTCCTAACCACGTCAAAACACAGGACCATGAATGAGCTCCCCAGATGCTGACATCAGCAACCATCACCAGCAGGATGCACAGTGAACTGAACTCACCCCACCTCAGTGGGCACCAGCCAGTTACACCCAAGGACAGGACAGGCCTTGTGACAGGCCTCCCATGGAGATGTCACAGGGTTGGGTACCCTTCTATCTCCCTAGATCCCATCCTGGGGAGAGAGGGAAGGAAGAGATCCATCTCTAATAGGGAGTTAGACTTTTATTGACACAATGTTTGTCCAAAACAAAGTATTTAACCCAAATATACAATTGAAAAAGTTAAGCCGGGCGTGGTGGCGCACGCTTGTAATCCCTGCGCTTGGGAGGCAGAGACAGGAGGATCGCGCAGGTTCAAAGCCAGCCACACGCGCTGGCTTAGGAGACCCTGTTTCCAAATAAAAATGTAAAAATAGGTCTGGGAGTATAGTCCAGAGGTAGAAGGGCTTCCAGGAACCCCAGTACCACCAAAAGAAAAAGAAAAGAAAAAGTTAACATTTTTTTTCTCAATTCCCTCCAAATATCTCCTACCCAGTGGGATAGGAACTATGAGGATTAGGTCTGTTGTAGAGAATGTTAAAAGTTCTATCATTACAGGGTCTTGGGAGATTGAGGTAGGACGATTTCAAGTTCTAGGCCATTCTGGGCAACTTAACAAGACCCTGCCTTAAAGTAAAAAAGTCTGGGGTGTGTAGCTCAGTGATAGAACATGCTTGGGTTTAATCCCCAGTACCACAACAAACAAACAAAAGTTGCATATTCTCTGTACATTCGAGTTTTAGCTTGTTTTCAGTTTGCAATTTTATGTACCATACATTCCTCAAAACATGGACAGTAATTCTTCAGCTCCCCTAGAATGCAAAAACAGCTACAATTAATTTGCATGTGTGTGGGGTACTGGAGATTAAATACAAAGGCATTATATCTTTGAGGTATACCCTTAGTCCCCCCCCTTTTTTTTACAGTATCGGGGATGGAACTCAGGGTCATTTTAGCTCCAAGCTATATCCCCAGCCCTAGTTTTTATTCTTTATTTTGAAACAGGGTCTCACTGAGTTGCAAAGGGCCTCACTAAGTAGCTGAGGCTGTCCACGAACCGTAATAATCCTCCTGTCTCAGCCTCCCAAATGCTGGGATTACAAGCATGAGCCACCACGCCTGGCTAGCCCCCCCCCCTTTTTTTTGAAGCACTGGGGATGGAACCCAGGGGCATTGTACCTCCAAGCTATACCCCCCAGACCTATTTTTTAGTCTTTATAGTTTTGAAACAGGGTCTCAGTGAGTTACAAAGGGCCTCGCTTAGTAGCTGAGACTGTCCGCAAACCAAGATCCTCCCAAATGCTGGGATTACAAGTTTGTACCACCATGCCCGCCCTACCCTTAGACTTTTTATGTTTTGTTTTGAAATGGGTTTCACTAGGTTGCTGAAAGTCTCACTAAGTTGCTAAGGCTAGAATGGAACCTGTGATCCTCCTGTCTCAGCCTTCCAAGTACTGGGATTACAGGTGAGCACCACCATGCCCTTCTTGCCATTAATTTTTAAAGCAAGAATTTAAAAAAATAAAGATTATTCCCTCTAAACTTTTCCTTCCTCTGATACTTTATTTGGAAAGACCGAGAAGAAGATAAAACAAAACTCAGAATACTAAGCCATTTCTAGCATCTACTCTCTAAAGAGCTCGACCCTTGGCATCTAGTCACCTGTCCCTGTGGTTTGCTGCTGGTCTGAAGGTGGCTGTCGCAGGCTCTGATGAACTCTCTGTGCAGCGCGCTCCAGCTGGGTCAGAGCCACCTCCCAGCTGCCCCTCTTCTGTGATCTTTTCTGGTTCCCATCTGTCTCGGTATCAAGTAACTGTCCTGCTGAATTACAAAAAAGAAAACTCCTCTTACTTCAGTAAAGTTGGAATTTTCAAGAGAAATTTCTAGTAAGGTGCTAACAGCTAATAAAAACACAAAAATATATTTTAAAAGATTTTTCAGAATGTAGGTTTATGATAGTAAATGGTGGGGGGGGGCGAGGGGATGCTTAGGCAAAGATTGCTTCAGATATATATAGCTTTTATGGCATTCAGCCACGATTTTGTTTTCTTTGTCTTCATCATACTAGGAAACTCTTGTCCCAGATTTAGAAATACCCTTTCTCCCTTTAAATGGTGTTTTTCAACTAGGAGACACTTTTGCTGCCAACTCCCTCCCCCGCCCCAGGAGCCCTTGTGCAATGTCTGGAAGAACTTCAGATGGTCACTTCACTAGCATGAAGCAGGTAGAGGCCACGGGGCTTGGGGAGGGGGCAATAAACAGCCTTCAATGCACAGGGCAGATGCCCACAGCAATCACCTGGCTCAGACTGCCAGTTGTACTGAGGCTGAGAAACCCAATTTGAGAAGCATGTGAGGACCCAGGTGTGATGGTGCACATCTGTAATTCCAGTACTTGAGAGACTGAGACAGAAGGATTGTGGGTTTGAGGACAGCCTCAGCAAGCAGTGAGACTCATCAACCTAGTGAAACCCCGTTTTAAAATAAAACTAAAATAGGGATAGGAGAGCCGGGCGTGGTGGCGCACGCTTGTAATCCCCGCGCTTGGGAGGCAGAGACAGGAGGATCGCGCGGTTTCGAAGCCAGCCTCAGCTACTTAGTGAGGCTCTCAGCATCTTAATGAGACCCTGTTTCCAAATAAAATATAAAATGGGTCTGGGAGTATAGCCCAGAGGTAGAAAGCCTCTGTACGTTCCACCCCCAGTACCACCAAAAAAAAAATAGGGATAGGGATGTGTAGCTCATAGGTAGAATGCCCCTGGGTTCAATCCCCAGTCCCTCCCCCTCTCCCCCCCCTCATACACACACACACACACACACACACACACACACACAGCGTGCAGGAATGAGATATCCCCGTTGCAATCATCTTATCCAGGGCTGGGGATGCGGCTCCTGGTGGGTTGCATGCAAAGCACACAGGAGGCCCTGAGTTGGATCCTAGTCCTGCTGCTCTTCAGTCTTATCCAATTTGGCAGTTAACTGCTGCGGTCAAAGAGGATTTGATTCTCAGTGGGAAAGAGAACAAACACAATTTTAAATTAATTA
Organism: Muscardinus avellanarius; assembly: GCF_963383645.1. NCBI lineage: Eukaryota > Metazoa > Chordata > Mammalia > Rodentia > Gliridae > Muscardinus > Muscardinus avellanarius. The sequence goes on from NC_137797.1 coordinate 45,309,650, forward strand.
ATCGGTCCATTCATTCATCTATTGAATATTTATTGGCATTTGCTCTGGCCATGACACTGCTAAACAATGACATGAACAGGACAGAGCCTGCCCTTACGGAGCTTAGGGACAGGTGCAAAAGAACATCATTAAACATAAAAATGATGGCAAAGTATCCTTTAATTATAATTATGATAAATATCATAAAACTATGAGCCGATGTAAGAATGTATGCTGAAAGGAAAACCAACTTTTCCAAAAGCAATAGAAATGTAGTTTCTAAAAATTAAAAATCTTTAATGTTTTAATCGGCTAGATATTCATCATGGCAGTTTTCACTGGCACCATCTCCTTAGTCTTTCTTGGTTTCCTGAGGAACTGTGACTTTCCTTTTTTTTTTTTTTCCAAAATGTCTGATTGAATCTCTTCAAATGCATTGACCTGGTAAAACTTATTTGCTGCTGAGTACAAGTCTTCCCTTCCTTGTGGATATTGATTCTAGTGTCAGGGGAAAATTATTGGTTGTTCAAAGATTAGAGTTCATTGTTATTATCGGTACTGGGGATTGAACCTAGGGGCTTTCTATCTCTGAACTACACTCTCAGACCCCCTTTTTTTGCGGTACTGGGGATGGAACCCAGAGGCATTCTACCCCTAACCCACATCCCCAGCCCTATTTTTTATTCTTTATTTTGAAATAGGATCTCACTGAGCTGCAAAGAGGCTCACTAAGTAGTAGCTGAGGCTGTCCACAAACTGCGATCTTCCTGTCTCAGCCTCCCAAATGCTGGGATTACAAGCATGTGCCACCACGCCTGGCTAGCCCTTTTTATTTTTTTTATTTTGAAACACGATCTCACTAAATTGCTAAATATCTCACTAAGTTGCTGAGGCTGGCCTCAAACCTGTGGTCCTCCTGTCTCATCCTCCCAAGTACCAGGACTACAGGCCTGTGCCCCCACACCTGGCTCCAGCTTCCTTTTCAACCCCAAACGCTTGCTCCTAGTCTAAGTGAACCTTCTTCCTTCACCTTGACACTTGTATTTTAAAGATCCAGCATCTCATACAGAGTGACTGATTTTGAATTGCTAATGCAAAATTCTGTTTCCTTTGTTCCTATGCTTTGCATCCTTTCTCCTCGGTTTATATTTCCTGCCTCCAAGTAATCATTCAGTGGTTTGGAAGAATCGATCTGTTGTGTGTGTCTTTTGCCCCTCCCCTTCTGATTGTTGATTTTAAAAGGCCCCTCTGGTCCACAGCCTCCTCCTCCTCCTGTCCTTTCCTTTGCTCAGCAGTGTGGGGCTGCAAGCCACAGGGCCGCTTGCCCCGGCCTTTGAAGCCACCCACACACTGTGCAGCAGCACACTGGCAGCGGCTGACAGCTCGGGAGGATCCAACGCAGGTCACATGCGCTTCCATCAGAACTTCCACAAATCCACGATGAAAATGAGTTCGTGGGATGAAGGGAAAAAAAGGAAAATGACATTTCGTGACTGGAATTAAAAAAAAAAAAACAAGGAGATAGGAAATAAAGTAGGTCAGATGATAATTTTAAGGTAATCAGTGGTGACAACAGGAACGCAAAGCAGAGAAACTGGGAAATCAAAACAAGCCTTGTGATGTCCTTTTACATAAGGCCCTCCTAACGCTGCAGGAGAAGCAATACAGAGAGGACTCTAGGAGGACTGCCCAGCCTGGGCACCAGGACCCCAGGCCAGCATGACGTGTACTTGGTGTCTGTGCCGATTCCTGACACAGCACCTAGAACCCTTGTGTCTCCTGAGTGATAAAGAGGCTGGCAGCATCTTCTGTTCTGGTATTTGGTCTCTGCCTCTGGTTCTTGACCTTGAGCTCCTAAACTTCTTGGAATTTCTTGGTTCATAGGAGCACCTTTTGTCCCAGTGAGGCCAATCTGGGTGGGCTCCTGGAGAGCTTCAGGATGGGGACTGATTGCCAGAAAGAGTTAGCCACAACTAAACGCTTGGAATTTCAGCCCCTCCTTTTAAGGAGGAGGGAAAGCTGGAGATTGAATTACTAATTGATTATGCTTACATCATGATGCACCATAAAAATCTCTAAAAGATGGGGTTTGGAGTTTACGGGTTGCTGAACACATCTATGTGCAAGAGGGTGCTGCACCCTAACCTCATGGGACAGAAACTAATGTTCTGAATCTCAGCCTGTGTATCGTTCCATCTGTATCCTTGTATAACAAACCAGCAGATATAAATCTTTCCTTGAGTTCTGTGAACCCATTATGGAAAGTTATTGAACTGGAGGAGGGGTTATGGGAGTCTCTAATTTTCTGTGTGTGAGTGTTACTGGAAATTGAACCCAGGTGCTTTCTACCTCCGACTATACCTTCAGCCCTTTTTACTTTTTGTTTTGGAAAGAAGGTCCCACTGGGTGGCTGAGTCTCACTATTTGCTGAGGCTGTCCTTGAACTTGTGACCTCCCTATCTCAGCTTCTCATGTCTTGGGATTACAGGTGTGTGCCACTGTGCCTGGCCAGGAGCCTTTAATTTATAGGTAATTAGTCAGAAGTCCAAGTGACAGCCAGGAAGATTTTGTTTCTGTGTTTTTCGTTTTGGTTTTTTGAAGTACTAAAGATTGAACCCAAGAGCAGTCTACCTCTGAGCTACATCCTTCATCCCTTGATGATGATAATGATGCCGGGGATGGAACTCAGGGGTATTCTACCTCCAAGGTATACCCCTAGCTCTATTTTTTTATTCTTTATTTTGAAACAGGGTCTCACTGAGTTGCAAAGGGCCTCACTAAGTAACTGTGGCTGTCCTTGAATAGTGATCCTTCAGTCTCAGCTTCACAAATGCTGGGGTTATAAGTATGCACCACTATGCCCAGCTATCTCCCGCCCTCTTAAAATTTTTCTCTTATTTTGAGATAGGCTGGACTCAAACTTGGGATCCTCTTGTCTCAGTCTCACAAATGCTGAGGATTACAAGTATGTGCCACCATGCCCAGCAAAAAGTGGCACCGGAAGTGAGAGGCAGCCTTGTGAGCCTGAGCCCTTTGTTTGTGGGGTCTGGGCTAATTCTGGATAGTTAGTGTCATAATTGAATTTTGGGACATACAGTTGGTGTCCAGAGAGTTGGAGTATTGGTTGGGGTGAGGAAAACCCTCCCATATTTGGTATTGGAAGTATTAAAAGTGTATTGAGAGGAAAAAAAGAAAAGGTTTTCCTTTAAAAGATTTGCAGGCAATGACCCACAGGTCCATTCTGGCTCACCATCTGCTTTTTGTAAATAAAGGTTTATTGACACACAGCCACACCAGTCATTTACATATGGTCTTTTGCATTGCAGTGGCAGAACTGAGCAGCTGTGGCAGAGACGGTCGAACATGCAAAACTTGAAATAGTTGCTACACATCCCTGTTATAATGAAACTGAAGAAGTAATGTGGGGTGTGTAGAAAGTGAGTCTGGCAGAGGGAAAACAACAAGGAATACCAAGTATACCAGTTTCCTCAGACTGCCATAGCAAAGTATCATAAACTGGGCAGCTTAAAACAACAGAACTTTCATACTTCCCTCGTATTTTGAGAGGCCAGGAGTCCACAGGTGTCAGCGGTCCAGGTGCCAGCACGTGGGTTCCTTGGAGAGGCTCCGAGGGATGATCAAGTCCCTGCTCTGTCCTAGCCTCGGAGGCTGCCAGTGGTGCTGAGCTTTCTTGTAGACGCCTCAGTCCAGCCTGTCTCCAGGTTAGCATCACCGTCTGCCCCGTGTCTCTCCGTCTTCTCCATTACTATCTCTTAACAGGACCCATCATTGAATTTAGTGTTCCAGTTAAATCCAGGATGATCTCTTCTTGAGATCTGTAACTAACCTAGTCCCACACAGATTTTTTTTTTTTTTTCAGATAAAGTCACATTTATAGGCACTAGAGGTTAGGACTTGGGAGTACATTGCAGAGGGGTTTCAATCTACTTACTGTACCAAGAAAACAAATATTAGTCACTGTGGGGGATAAGCAGGTAGCTTAAGGGACTTAAAAACAAAACATTATTTTGCCGGGCGTGGTGGCACACGCATGTAATCCCCGTGCTTGGGAGATGGATACAGGAGGATCGCACAGGTTTGGAGCCAGCCTTGATGGCTTAAGAGACCCTGTTTCCAAATAAAAAAAATTAAAAAAAAACAGGTCTGGGAGTATAGCCCGGAGGTAGAAGGGTTTCCAGGAACCCCAGTACCACACACACACACAAAAAAAAACCCATAAAAAAACCATTATTTTGAAAGTTACCTACCCACTCTGAAATGTGGCTCTTCAGAAGATAGTGATTACATAAATATTTAGCTAACTTTGATGTGTGTGTGTGTGTGTGTGTGTGTGTGTGTGTTAGATACTAGGGATTAAACCCAGGGCATTCTACCTCTGAGCTATACCACCAGCCCTATTTTATTTTTTATTTGGAAACAGGGTCTCATTAAGTTGCTAAATCACTAAGGCTGGTAGCAAACGTATGATTCCTCTGTCTCAGCCTCTCAAGTGCTGAGATTACAGGTGTGCACCATCACCCTTGGCTCAGTTTTTTACATTTTAAGAAACACATTTAATCCAAAGATAACTCTCTGAACTTACATTTTGTTCTTTACTTTTCCTCCTTATTCAACTTTGGCTTGTAATTTTATGGTCTACATACAGAAAATGCAGGGAATTTAAGATATTGTGGCCAGGCCTAATGGTATATGCCTGCAATCCCAGTACTTGGGAGGCTGAGCCAGGAGGAATGCAGGTTTGAGACCAGCACAAGGTAATTTAGTGAAACACTGTAACCCTGTTTCAAAGTAACAAATCAAGCAAAGTATGGTGGCACACACTTGTAATCCCAGCATTTGGGAGGCTGAGACAGGAGGATTTCGGTTTGTGGCCAGCCGCAGCTACTTAATGAGGCCCTCTGCGACTCAATGAGACCCTCTTTCAAAATAAAGAATAAAGCCGGGCGTGGTGGCGCACGCTTGTAATCCCCGCACTTGGGAGGCAGAGACAGGAGGATCGCGCAGGTTTGAAGCCAGCCAAGCGCTCTGGCTTAGGAGACCCTGTTTCCAAATAAAAATGTAAAAATAGGTCTGGGAGTGTAGCCCGGAGGTAGAAGGGCTTCCAGGAACCCCAGTACCACCAAAAAATAAAAAATAAAAAATAAAAAAAGAATAAAAAAATAGGGCTGGGGGTGTAGCTCGGAGGTAGACCACTCCTGAGTTCCATCCCTAGTACTGCAAATAAATAAATAAATAAATAAATAAATAAATAAATAAATAATCAAAGTGGCTGGAAGTATAGCTCAGAGGAAGAACACCCCTGGGTTCAGTCCCCAGTACCACCCACAACAACAGCAAGATACTGTGGGCCTACATGAGGCAAGGTGAGCAAGAGAAGAAGTAAGAAGAGAAGCTTGAAGCCAGCAATGATCCCCACGGCCTCCCTGAGAGCCCAGGAGGAGAGAAGCATCGTGCTGTGGGGCTGTCAGGCGGCAGCCTGGAGTGAATCCGGTGAAATCCCTTCAGGTCTGCACAAATCTCTTTTGTCAAAACAGTTTCTTCATTTCTTCACTTGCACCCTGAGAATGAGGGGTGCTGCGTGCACTCTGCATGGCTCATCTCGTCCTTTGTTTCATTCTCATCAGCAGATTTCAGAATCCTAACATTGCGCAGCTGAAATGCAACGGGGATGAGACGGCGGCTCATATTTCTGCCAGGATTCCTCCCCCTCCCCCAAGTATGTGCCAATGTGACTGGAATTCACAAGCGAGGAGGGAAAGAACATGCAGTCAAGTTGGCATCTTCTGGAGAAGTGTCTGAGTGGAAGTGACAGTTCCCCTTTAGGGACTGTCCCTGGTCGACACTTAAACCCAAGCCTCTAGAGAGGGAATCAGAACTCTGGCTCTTCCAAGAATGGGGAACGACGGTACCTCAAAGATGTGTCAACCGAGCCCCAGGCATCAGAGAGGAAAAGCAACCTCTGTGGGTGCCAAGTAGAAATTCCTGTGTTAATCTCTCTCTGCTTGAAATCCTTGAGTAGGTTCTGTTTTCCTTGCCTGAACTTTGCCTATTGGCTCCAAGATATTGGATAAATCAAGGTTCTGTGGTATCTTATAAGTTTTAGATATTTTCTAAGGATTCACACCCATAGCACACTGTTTTGTATTATTATTTACAGGCTAAGGTATGAGCTTGATATAAACCTGTGTTTACCTTGGGTGTGGTGGCACAAACTCGTAAATCCATTATTTGGGAGGCTGAGACAGGAGGATCGCAGGTTTGTGGCCAGCCTCAGCTTAGAGAGACCTTATTTCAAAATAAAAAGTAAAAATAGAGCTGGGGGTGTAGCTCTGAGGTAAATGCCCCAGGGTTCAATCCCTAGTACTGCAAAAACAAAACAAAAACGGCATTTATATATCAATGCCACCATTTGCTAACAAGCTGACTTCTTTAAGCCTCCTTTTTTTCATATCTAAAGTGGAGATAAAAATACACTGCCCTTTTTTGTGTTTGTGTAGTACTAGAGATGGAACCTAGGAGCATTCTACCTCCAACCTACACCCCCCTCCCAGTTTTATCTTTTGTTTATTTTGAAACAGGGTCTCACTAAGTTGTGGAGGGCCTCACTAAGTTGCTGAGGCTGGCTATGAATTTGCCACCCTCCTGTCTCAGCCTCCCAAGTATTGAGATTACAATCATGTCCGACATGCGCTGTCTTCGAAAATCCTAATTGCAGGGTTGGTGTTTGGCTGGCGTCTAGGAACCTAGATTTAGGAAGGGCTCCCACCATTCTCTAAATAATTAGAGAGGTCCACTATTCCAACACTGTATAGTAATGTGGATTAGGATGAGCACCTCCTACCCTTTTGGGGGTCTCGAATTTTGATAGATGCTGGGTAGAAAGTACCTACATGACCAGCTCCCAAAAGACCCTGGGCACTGAATCTCTAATGGGCTTCCCTGGCAGGCATTTCATGTATCGTCACCACTTGCTCAAGGAATGAAGTACCCTGTGTTGCTTGGAAGCCTGTTTTTTTCTGGGCTTTGCCCCAAGTGCCTGTTCTTTTTGCTGACATTTCTATATATTCTTGTCTGTACTAAATCTTAGCTTTGGGTAAGACTATATTGTAAGTCCATTGTGTTATCCTAGTAAATCACTGAAAGAGGGGGGTTGTTTGAAGACTGATTCTTGTTACCCCTTTTGTTGTGAGGTTGTTATAAAGATTAAATTAAATAATATTGAATGAGCAGAGTACCTAGCACCACCTAAGAGCTCAATTAACCTTGTTCTTATTCATTCAAATATTGAGAAACAACTATAGATCATACACTCGTCTGGTTCGAGAGCTATAACCATAAGCAGAAAAAAAAAATCCTTGCCAGCTTGCAGCTTTCACTTAGTGGGAAAGAAAAAGGAATAAACAGAACAGATGAGTAAAGTATGTAGACTGTTTCATGGTGATGAGTGCTCTTGATGAAAAATAAAATACAGCAGTCAAACAAAAAGTATGAGCTTGGGGGGTCCTGCCACTTTAAATAGGGCAATCAGGAAAGATCGCCCTGTAAAGGTGCTGCTTGGGCAGATAGCTGAATTTGGTAATAAAGAAGCCAAGCTGGATATCTCACAGGAAAGTGATGTAGCAGAGGGAACAGTAACTGCAAAGGTCCTGGGGCTAGAGCATAGCTGTCAATGCTGAAGAACAGGTAAGAGTTCAGTGCAGCTGAAGCAGAAAAGGCAGGAGGAAGAGGCCAGGGTTCCGAGGCTGAGGCAGGGAGGGGGTAACATTCTGCAGGCTCTTGAAGACTAACGACTTGAAGGCCATTTGGGACTTTGCCCTTGCTTCAGCATGACAGGAATCTACTGCGGTGTTCTGAATAGGGGAATGTCTTGGTCTGCCTTGTGCCTTAATGGGACTGTGCTGATGCTGTGTGGGAATAAAATATAGTGGGGTCAGGGTGGGAGCAGAGACACCAGAGGTTACTCTAGCAATTCAGTGAGGTGATGATGGCTCCATTATGGATGGTCCAGGGTAACAGCAAGATATTGAGAGTGGTCAAACTCTGTGTGTGTGTGTGTGTGTGTGTGTGTGTGTGTGTGTGTGTGTGTTACTGGGGATGGAACCCAGGGGCTTTCTACCTCTGGGCCACACTCCCAGACCTATTTTTTTTATATTTTATTTGGAAACAGGGTTTCACTAAGTTGCTAAGAGCCTCACTAAGTTGCTGAGGCTGGCTTCAAACCTGCGTGATCCTCCTGTCTCAGCCTCCCAAGTACTGGGATTACAAGTCTGCTCCACCACACCTGGCTTCTGGATATGTTTTAAAGGGAATTTAGCAGGATGGGTTGGTGGGTTGGATATAGGGTGCAGGAGAAAGAGAGTCCAGGATAAGTCTAGGGCATTGCTCTGAGGGGAATCATGTCTGATGTTTCTTGGCTCATCTCAGCTCATCCTCCATTCTCCTTCTCTGGTGGCGTGCTGTGTGATGTCTCCACCAAAGGACAAAAGGTACCAACCCTGCTCCACTGACATCCACAGAGGGACCATTGTCACCAGCCTGATGCGTGAGCGGATATCTACCCTAAACCTCTTAGACAATTTCTCACTTTTTTTCCTTTCAGTCTTCTCTGGCTCTATCATTCTACTCACTAGAAATACAAAGTCAAGTCTAAGTGTCATATTCTGCATGAAACTCAGAACTACCCCACCACTCTCACTCATCCATTGGCCTTAAATCGAACCTGTCTTCCTCTTTCTCGTCTTATGATGAATTCTTTCCTGCCTAGAAAATTTATTTGCCACATAGGTATAAAACTAGCCCTCCCTGCCTTCCAGACATGCCTGAGTCCTGGGAAGATGGAGGAGGGTGGGAAGGAGGGCACCTGTTATGAACAATCTAGAATCGACTCCACAAATATTAGTTAACCCAATTCACTCCTGTGGTATCTCACTGCCTTTGTCAACTGGCCTTTCAATGGCAAAACACTGGACTGAAGAAGATAGTACAAGCCGGGCATGATGGTGCACGCTTGTAATCCCCGCGCTTGGGAGGCGGAGATAGGAGAATCGTTCAGGTTCGAAGCCAGCCGCGCTGGCTTAAGTGACCCTGTTTCCAAATTTTAAAAAGTGTAAAAAATAGGTCTGGGAGTGTAGCCCAGAGGTAGAAGGGTTTCCAGGAACCCCAGTACCACAGAAGGAGGAGGAGGAGGAGGAGGAGGAGGAGGAGGAGGAGGAGGAGGAGGAGGAGGAAGTACAAGCCAGGCATGGTGACGCACGCTTATAATCCCGGTACTTGGGAGGCTGAGACAGGAGGATTGCACAGGTTTGAAGCCAGCCTCCCTACTTAGGAGGCTTTGGGCAGCTTAATGAGACCCTGTTTCCAAATAAAATATAAAATAGGAATGGGAATGTAGCCCAGAGGAAGAAAGCCCCATGGGTTCCATCCCCAGTAACACACACACACACACACACACACACACACACACACACACACACACACAAAGATGATAGTATATAATATTGAATTTCTTCCTATACTGTGGGTGTCTCTGTGTGTGTCTGTGTATATGTGTGTTACTGAGAATTAAGCCCAAGGATGTTCTACCTCTGACCTACAGCCCCAGCCTTATTTTGTTTTCTGAAACAATGTCTGGCTAGGTTGCTGAGAGCCTTACTAGATTGCTACAGCTGGTCTTAAACCTGTGACCTTCCTGTCTCAGTTTCTCAAGTACAAGGATTACAAACATGTGCCACCATGCCCTGCTCAGTATTTACTGATATCAAAAAATACTCATGTTTAAAATGTCTTTTCTTCTAAGTTTTAATACATATAATGGAGTAGGGTGGGGAGGAGGGTGAGCATAAATGTATAAAATATAGCTCTTCATCTATGGCACTATGAGGGTTTTCTAGAGCATTTATTAAGAAACTCTGTCCACTTGTGCTAAGAAGCAATAGCTAAGCTGGACATGGTGGTGCATGCTTGTAATTCCAGCATTTGGGAGGCTGAAACAAGAGGATCATGCAGGTTTGAAGCCAGCCTCAGCTACTTAGTGAGGCTTTTGCAACTCAGTGAGACCCCGTTTCAAAGTAAAGAATAAAAAAATAGAGCTGCGAGTGTTGCTAGGAGGTAGAATGCCCCTGGGTTCCATCCCCAGTACTGAAAAAAAAAATAAAAATAAAAAAGCAGCAATAGCTAGAACTCCATGTTCTGAAGGCCTTGCAGACAAGAATCAACTAAAGAACCTATTAATGTCTGTCTGTTCTCGGTCTGATGGGCTATGGATCATGTCATTCATATTATCCACGAGATGTAATAATAATGGAATTAGACCAGGATTTGTGTTTTTTGTGTGGATTTTTATACTTTTATTGGTGCATTGTAATAAATAAAGTGATACAAACATACATGCACGCAGCACTTGGTATATATCCCTCTGGATCCCCCACCTCCTCCTCGTCTCCCTGTACATGCTAGTGAGATTTGTAGTAAGACCCTCATCTGTGGACATAGCATTATCTGAATGGCTTCCTTTATCCATTTTCTCTTCCTCTCCTCGTCCATCTATTCTTCCACTATTCTACTGGCTTCTCTATTCATCCATCCAAAGTCTCTTTTGTTTCCTGTTTTCTCTCTAGCTTTCACATATGAAAGAAAACATGTGGTACTAGGGATTGAGTCCAGGGTCACGCACATGCTAGACAAGCTCTCTACCCCAGAACTCCATCCCCAGCCTTTTTTCTTATTTTGAGATAGGGTCTTACTAAGTTGCCAAGTCTGGCCTCAAACTTGCAATCCTCTTGCCTCAGTCCTCTGAGTGGCTGGAATTACAGGCATGTGCCACCATAGCTGGGTGGGTTTTTAGCAAGCAGACCAGAAATCAGAGTTGATTAACTGTTTTAAAAAACATTTGTTCAATTTATAGAGCCACCACTTTATCCAGTTTCAGGGTAGTGTAACAAACTAATTTTTAAATAATTCAAGGTTTTTTTACTCACATTTTCGATTTAAAGAGTAAACCAAGAACCGGGTGTGGTGGTGCACGCTTATAATCCCAGTATTTGGGAGGCTGAGACAGGAGGATCATGATTTGCAGATAGCCTTAGCTACTTATGAGGCCCTTTGCAACTCAGTGAAGCCCTGTTTCAAAAATATGAAGACTAGCTGGGCATGGTGGCGCATGCTTGTAATCCTTGTGCTTGGGAGGCAGAGACAGGAGGATCGCGCAGGTTCGAAGCCAGCCACGTGTGCTGGCTTAGGAGATCCTGTTTCCAAATAGAAATGTAAAAATAGGTCTGGGAGTGTAGCCCGAAGGTAGAAGGGCTTCCAGGAACCCCAGTAAAACACACACACACACACACACACACACACACACACACACACACACAAATTCGAAGACTAAAAAATAGTGCTGAGGGTGTAGCTCAGAAGTAGAATGCCCCTGGGTTCCATCCCCAGCACTGCAAAAGAAGAGTAAACCAAAACCACAGAAGGAGATATTAATATCACCACATCCTTACCCCTCCTCTCTATTCCCTCTAACATTGCAGAAGCTATCATTTCACATCTTATCAAACTCCCAGGAAGATTTCCCCTCTACGCAATTGTTTCTCTTCTTTTTACCTGTCATTCATCAACAAGGGCCAGGGTCTACTTGCCCAAAAGGTCCAGGACCTACTTCCTGGGAGGAGCAGGAAGCCAAACACATCAAGTCAAAATTCTCTTTGGCACGTGGAGAGGACAGGGAATGAGAAACAACGGCCACAACTTAATTCTTCTTCTTTTGACACACATTTGAATTAGTGTTGTCCATTTCAAAATAGTTACCTTGAATTGCTCTGCCTTTTATTACCAATGCCCAAAGATGTTTGCATTGAAAAAAAATGGATACGCACTGCAGTCACACTCCATAGATCATCCCTTCCTCCTGGCATCCCTGTGACTTTCAGGACTTGCCTCTTTAGCTGTCACAACCCTCCAGTGCTCTGAACAGAGACAACTGACAGACTTGGCACCTCTCCAAGGGCACCGGTGATACCTGAGATGGGGACTTCTGACAGGTGACTGGAGAAACAGGAAGCTGAGCCAGGTGATTCGTTAACTGGGGCTTCAGCTGAAGGACAATAGCACTGATCCAGAGGTGGACCAGGCTGCTCCTGGAGTGAAGATGAATTAAAGCTTTGATTGATTTTCTGGGGTGGGCTAAAGTCTGGTCATTTTTCATTGGCCAGGGGCATTTTTTCAAATTTTTATTTTGTTTTGTTTGTGCAAACATCCTATCCTGGAGGTATGGGCAATTAATTAGTCCAGGAACTGATGTATTTCTCCTACTGGATGCCACCATCTTGAATAAGCATCTTGACTGTGATAAGATTAAGCCGCTGCAGCTGCTGAGAGAACACACGGGTGGAAGGAGTGTGCTCATCTTCTTTTCCTTCGTGATGATCCTCAGTATGAGTGCCATTCTCTCATGTTGTTTGTTCTTGGAGATGTTATGGAAAACAGCAATTTGTTTTTTGTTTTTGTTTTTTGCTTTTTGGTACTGGGGATGGAACCGAGGAGCTCTCTACCTCTGGGATATACTTTTATACTTTATTTGGAAACAGGGTCTCACTAAGTTGCTGAGAGCCTCACTAAGTAGCTGAGGCTGGCTTTGAACCTGTGCAATCCTCCTGTCCTAGCCTTCCAAGTGCTGAGATTATAAGCGTGCGCCACCATGCCCAGCAAGCATTTTGGTTTGTATGATGCACCTCGTCTCTGTGGTGGGTAGGATTGTTTGTGAGGGTGAGGGAGAAGGGGAGAACACAGAACTTTCTTTTAATGGGTAATAATAGTTAAGGCCTCAGGCGTGCATCTGCTCCTCACCCCCGTGCTGGATCCCGACTGCCTCACTGTGCTCATTCTCTAGGGTTGCTGCTGGTAAGCAACAGTCCCTAGGGAGCTGGCACTTGTAATTCCAGCATTCGGGAGGCTGAGACAGGAGGATCGCACAGGTTCAAAGCCAGCCTCAGCTACCTAGTGAGGCCCTTTGCAACTCAGTGAGACCCTGTTTCAAAATAAATAATTAAAAAAAATAGGGCTGGGGGTGTAGCTCAGAGGTAGAATGCTTCTGGGTTCCATCCCCAATTCTGCACAAAACAAAACAAAACAAAACAAAAAACTCAGTACCCAGGGTTTCCTGCCTGTAGTGAAGGGAGGTACAGGAGAAGGGTGAAAGAGTAAAGAAGAAAAGAATGCAGAGAACAAGACAAAGGGAGTGAAAAGAAGGCAAGTAGAACAGAGGAGTGAAAAAACAAGGACCTTGCTGAGACAGAAGAACAGACAGTGACTCCCACTCTCAGCCTGTGAGCGGAGTGAGTATGCGGTGTATGGCAGATTCCCAGTACCTGGTGAGGGGTCACTGGAGGAGCAGGGAGAGAAGGACCACCGGAACCATGTGAAGAGGGACTGCCCCGAGATCCTACTTCTGAGTTTTGTATGCACCAAGAAGTTGCCCTATTGATGATTAAATTTTCTCAAAAGTTGGAATAAGAAGCAAGTTACTCAGTCTATTAATAAGGAAACTGACATGTCCTTTGTTTTCAAAGCTCCGATGGTACAAGCCATTATCTGTGGCATGGCGGTTGACTATAATAGATAATTGTCATATCACAAATAGAGGATTAAGGGCTGAATAAGTGGACTAAGTGGGTGGATAGGCCTATTATAACTGAGAATACAGTTTGATTAACAGCATGAAAGGCAAGGGAACAAAAAAATCCAAGACTACTTAAAACTTAAAGAGAGATGGGAAATGATTGACATATGGAACTTTAAAAATAGGTTAAAAACAATGTATATAATAATATGAAAAGAAAAAAAATCAAATTTTTACTCAACCCCTCCATAAATTTAACTGATGGAATAGGGAAAAAATTGTTCCTATATATGTGTGTGTGTGTGTGTGTGTGTGTGTGTGTGTGTGTGTGTGTGTGTGCTCACACTTTTAAAAAATCTATTGGGAATGGTGGTACACACCTATAATCCTAGTATTAAAGAGGCTGAGACAGAAATATTGCAGGCTTTAGGTCACCCTCATCAATTTAGAAAGACTAGAAATTTAACAAGATACTGTTTCAAAATTAAAAATAAAATAAGGCTGGGGCTGTATTTTGAAGGTAGAATTCCCCTGGGTTGAATCCCCAGACTGAAACATACATATTCTGTCTGTCTGTCTGTCTGTCTGTCCGTCTGTCTGTCTCCCCCCCACACACAAACACAAATTCTTGGTGCCTAGGCAGAAGTGCCAAGGAAGTTGAGATCTAACAGTTTCAGTCATCCCTGACCAAAACTCTAACAGTGGCCTCGGTTAGAAACATTTCCTTCCTTGCACTAACCTAAGAGCAGGTAGCACACTGAATCATTGCAAGGTCTATTTTCTTGTTTTTAACCCTATCTGATACTTTCAGCTCAATAATGGCTGAAAGTATGATCACATGTATTTCTAGCCGGGGTCATAGAGAAGGGCTGCCACCATTTTAAAGATAGGATGTTCACGCAGCACACACTCACAGAGATGATGTGACTCATTTAACCACATTACACAGCTCTGAGTCATCTGGCACTTTGCCAGTCAAAAAGTTCCAGCACCTGCTGTTTCAGATCCTCAGCCAATAGACATTTTTATCCCGGGATCCAGGACTGAGGATGTGGCTGACAGAATTAGCACGGGGCTTCTCTCAGGGAAGCCGTTTCTGCTCTGTGCTTATGTAACCACATGTTGTGCAAGCATGACCCATGCGCTGAGACCCAGACATTATTTTTGTCTCCTGCCATCACTTTAAACATTATTCACTTGGAACCAGCTTCTCCTCTCCAGAAAGAAAGTCTCTGGCCACTCTCAGTGTTAGTTGCATTGAGTGGAAAAACAGTACTGTTTTAGAAACAATATATATAGTCAGATAATAATTGCAAATCCATACTCAGGTCACCCCTTCCTTCTTCCTGGTCTGCTTCAAAAGCCTGTGTTGGGAGAAATTTATGCCCTTTTGGCTTTCTTCTTTCTCCCAGCTCACCTGAGCTACCCATGATTTCCCTCTGGCTGAGGTCAAAGTAGGGAGTGGAGGTGCACATCTGTAATCCCAGAATTTTGGAGGCTGAGACAGGAGGATCGCAGGTTCGGGGCCAGCCCCAGAAACTTAGCAAGAGGGCTGGGGTTGTTGCTCAGAGGTACAACACCCCTGGGTTCAATTCCCCAGTACCACAAACACAAAAACAATGAAGTAGGAAGAGGGAGAAAAATGCAGGGAAGATGGTGCTGTTACTTGGCCGGACCTGGCAATGGTTAAGTGGAAATCTCTGGACACGACCAAGAGATGGTTGGTTGTTGATTGTTTTCTCAATGGGGTGCTCTGTGAAGTCTTCAGTTTTGTGTGTTTCTTTCTTTTTTCTTTCTTCTGTGTATGTGTTTGGGGGCAGTCTACCTCTGAGCTACACCCCAGCCCTATTTTATTTTTTCTTTCCTTTTTTTTTTTTTTTTTTGGTGGTATTGAGAGTAGAACCCAGAGGGTTTTGAAATAGGTTCTCACTAAGTTGCTGATGCTGGCCTCAAACCTGCGATCCTTCTGTCTCAGCTCCCAACTACTGAAATTATAGAATTATAGGTGTGTGCCACCACACCCGGCTTTTAGCATTTTCTTTTCTTTCTTCCTTCCTTTCTTTCTTTCTTTTTTTTTTTTTTTTGCGGTACTGTGAATGGAACCCAGGAGGATTCTACCTCTGAACTACACCCCCAGCCCTATTTTTTTTTAATTCTTTATTTTGAAACAGGGTTTCACTGAATTGCAAAGGGCCTCACTAATTAGTAGCTGAGGCTGTCCTCAAATTGAGATCCTACTGTCTCAGCCTCCCAAATGCTGGGATTATAAGCATGCACCACCACGCTCAGCTTCAGTGTTTTCTTGTTGGGACTTTGCCCTTGCAATTCCATGGAACTGAGAAGATTCATTTCTATTTTGGGTGATATAGGAGAAGAAAATGTTTTATTTCACTTTTCTTGGTTTTGAGGCTAGTCTGAGAATAAATTGATATAAGATGGATTAATAGGAAATAATTTAATTATATATATGGGAGCCACACAAAAATATAAAATCCAAAGAGGACCCATATGATTGGAATTCTATAATTTTCAGAAAAAGAAAAGAAATAAATATTTGAAGAGATAAATACATTTGACCTGACTTAAACATTATGTAATTAGGGTTATATTAAAACATTATATAATATCCTACTTATATGTAAAATTGTGTTTTTAACTATCAGTTCAAATTTTTTATGTCAAAAAGAGAACAAAATGTTTAACATCATTAGCAATCAGGGAAATGCAATTCAAAACTACACTGAGATGCCATCTAACCTCAATCAGAATGATAATCATAAACAAGTCAAATAACAATAAATATTGGCAAGGCTGTGGGGAAATAGGAACTCTTATACATTTTTGGTGGGATTGCAAACTAGTCCAGCCACTATGGAGATCAGTGTGGAAAGTCCTTAGAAAACTGGGAATGAATTCACCATATGATATGGCCATTCCACCCCTGGGTATCTTTCTAAAGGGGTTGAAACCAGAGAACTACAGTAATATATGCATACCCATGTTCATAGCAGCACAATTCACAAGAGCCAAATTATGGAACCAACCAAGATGTCCATCAAAAGACGGCTGGATTACAAAATTATGAAAAATACACACGATGGAATTCTACTCAGCAATAAAGAAAGATAAAATTAACATAATTTGCAAGAAAATGCAAGGACCTGGAGAACTTTATGTTAAGTGAGTGAAGGGTCATATATTTGCTTTTATGTGTAGAATAGGGAGAAATTGGGAGATTAGAGAGACTCCAGATATTGAGGAGAAACCTCAGAGGACCCAGGGAGGAGATCTACAGATAGAGGTGAACGAAGACTTAGTTCATTAGTAGAAATACTACCATAGACTACGTGTATACATGTGAATATATACCAGTGTCAGTCTGGGCACTCTGTATTGGGAGGGAGGGAAGTGGGGAGGGGACACTAAGAGCATGTGCATGTATGTCATTGTCAACAAGATTTTCATTATGATGTGAGACTGTAATGCACTAATAAAAACACAAAAAATGGTAACCTGGAACTAAAAAATAAAAGAAAAAAGAAAAAAAGAAGATGGCAAATTGAAACAAGTCTGTTATTTTCTCACAAAAAGGCAAGTGTGTTAAGTAGACTGGACTGATGATATACTTTTAAAATATCCATAACCAAGATGGGAGGGACTAGAATAGCTTTTTGGAAATCTTGGTGAGGCATTCAGAGGCTTCAGGGAGAGCAGACAATAAAGAGGAGAGACTAGAACCTGGTAAGAAAGCTTATTACCAATATCACAAAGAATACCCACTCCAGGAGGCCACACGAGAACTGGAGTTAATCAAGAATGGAGGAGTAACAGAGGGAGCGGGCAGAACTAGCTGTTTTATCAGAGACAATTTTTTCTTCCATGTTAAAAAAAAATACTTCCTGATTCATACTTAAAGATAGGAAATAGTTTTTGGTCCTTTTATCCCCAAAGTTCTCGCTTCACCGAATCACAAAGATGCTGGAGTGGGCAGAGCCCCTGGGCTTTATGTATAAAAGTGTACTCCTTTCACAGATGAAGAATTGTGGCACAGAGAGGTTGTTTTAAGAATCACTTTAAAAACCGGAAACTCACAGGCCAAACCTGGACTGCAACGACTTGGTTAGTACATTAGTCAGCTTTCCATGATTATAATATATACTGAAAATGAGCAACTTATAAAGAGAAAAAGGTTATTTTGGCTTTTTGCTTTGGTGGTTTCAGTCCATGATTAATCAGCCCCATTGCTGTAGGCAATTAGCAAAGCAAAACCACTCATCTTATGGGCAGGAAGCAAAAAAGAAGAGGAGGAGGAAGCTGGGAAGCACAATCCCCCGCTAGGGCACAGCCCCAGTGGCCAAAACCTCCCACTCGGCTCTACCTCCTCAAGTCACCACCAGCTCTCAGCAGCACCATCATGGGACCATGAATCTTTAAGGGACATTCAAGTCCCAAACTGTAGCAGTTAGAATATGAATTAATTGTTAATACCGAAAAACCAAAAGGTTATATACACAGCCGGGCGTGGTGGTGCATGCTTGTAATCCCAGCATTTGGGAGGCTGAGACAAGAGGATCGCAGGTTCACAGGGAGCCTCAGCTACTTAGTGAGGCCCTCTACAACTTAGTAAGACCCTGTGTCAAAGAATTTAAAAAAATCAGAGCCAGGCATGGTGGCGTACGCCTTAGCTAAGGCTGTCTGAGAATCATGATCCTCCTATCCTAGCCTTCCAAATGCTGGGATTACAAGCATGTGCCACTATGCCTGGCTTCCTAGCCTGATTTTTTATTCTTTTTTCTTTTTTTTGGTAGTACTGGGGATGGAACCCAGGGACATTCTACTTTCCAGTTGCACCCCCAGCCCTATTTTTTATTTTTTATTGAAACAGGGTCTCACTGAGTTGCAAAGGGCCTCACTAAGTAGCTGAGGCTGGTCTCGAACCCGGATCTTCCTGTCTCAGCCTCCCAAATGCTAGGATTATAAGCGTACGCCACCATGCCTGGCTCTGATTTTTTTTAATTCTTTGACACAGGAAGCCACAGGGAGCCTCACCTAGCTGTTCCCTATAGGTAACTTGGTTTATGGCTTATTGCTTATGGAATATATCTAGAGTCATATAGCTAGTGATAGACTTGCCTAGGGGACCCCTGCCAAAACTGAAACTTGTTAAGCCCTAGCATGAAAATTCTAAAGGTATGAGGACCTGTAACGCCCCTGCCCTAAATCAGTGTTGAGGCCAAATTGGAATGAGTTTTCCAGTCAGGTTGGTATAACACGGCTTTGGAGAGAAGGGTAAAGGGATAGGAGATGGGTGCTAATCTGAAATAATCAGCAAAAGGTGAGGGTTCAGGAAACAAGAATACAATGACATAGAGTCTCATGGAAGACCACTGTTGGCAAATTTTCACCTGAAGTAGCAAGATTACAGCCACAAGGATGAGAGTCAGAAAGTGGATTCCAGTCTCAGTTTGGAGGCTGGGCTCTGGTCATAGCAAGGCAGAACTCATTTTTCAGAGAAAAGCTGGAATATCAATAGAGACCTAAAGTCAGGGAAATCTTACTAGGACTCAGTTACATTGCTAGAACCAGGGCCTCAAGTCAGGGCAGAGACAGAGGTGGTTGATCTGTTGCAAAGCCTGGGTTCTATAAGTTCCTTCTTGCTGAGGTCCGAGGGCTTGGGGCTGGGGCTTTAGGGTGTTGGATACATAAGAGCTTAGTTACAGACAGAGCTGTGTCAAAAAAAAACAAGCCAGAGATGCCGTTCCTTGCCCACTCATCATCACTAGACATCCTATCCACAATTTCTCCTTCACCTGCAAACTCAACTTTCACATATGTTAAAAAAAAAAAACTGACTTTATCCTGAATCTTCACTATGCCTGCTCTCATATTTATAAGTACCAAAGCTGGAACAGAACAAAGGGAAAATTCTGACAATTCTTCAGCTTGGCAGCAGGTGAAAAAAATGAGCCCACAATGCTGTCAAGTGCCATGCACAACAATAATGTGCTTGTCACCTGCGACTTTCAGTGGGCACTAAGTCTGATGAAATAGCCCCACTGTACAAAAGGAAGGTGAAATCAGGTGATAGCTATGGAGACAGATGGTTAAAGACTTGTGTCTGTACCTACAGATATAAAATTTCACTGAACTGCTGTTAAAGGTGGCCTTCTTAGATAATTGTGCCTCAGTATGAAATGCTAGTTTCTAGGGCATGCTCCTTTTTGTAAAATTGTGAGCAAGAAAAGTCAGTTAATCTGGGCAAAAAAAAAAAATAGACACCAAAAGGTCAGCCAGGCTGAATGCATAATTAGCAATATTTTCTGGACCCTTGCTAAGGACCAGGTGCCATGTTAGTTGCTTCTGTCTCACAATGACTCCCAAAGCTAAGTAGTATTATTATATCTACTAGCATCCCTCAGTGAGGGAATGGAGGATGAGAAAGTGAAATAAGTTATACAAAACAGACCACTGGTAAGAAGCAGAGTGTGATTCAGAGCAGCTCTGCTTGTTCCAGGGGAAAAGCATTAAAGTCCTTCTCTGGAGGAACAAACCTTGATGTGGTGATGCTGTTAAGTGGCAACCCAGTGTCCATTCTCCTTGTCTTCCTTAGCAAGGAAATCCATATCCATTCAGGGTAGCAGTACTAAAGAATTCCTGACTACTGGTATAGTCAATGCACAGCACTGATGGCCCCAATTAATGACTTCCCCATGCCTACCCCAATGTAGTGAGACCTGTCATAACCCTGATGCTTAGCACGCATGATACTAGCTAGCACTGAGTCAGTACTTACAATCTCTATGTTGGGTACTCCTCCAAGCCCTCTGCACAAATCCTGGCATTTATATGGTTATGAAATTGTTTGGGTTATTTGTTTATTTGAAAATTGGTTAGCCGGGTGTGGTGGCGCAGGCTTGTAATCCCAGTATTTGGGAAGCTGAGATAGGAGGATGTGGGTTCATGGCTAGCCTCAGCTACTTAGTGAGACCCTCTGCAACTTAATGAGACCCTGTTTCAAAAAAAGAATAAAAAATAGTTTTAGGGATGTAACTTAGAGGTAAAATGCCCCTGGGTTCAATCCCCAGTACTGCAAAACAAACAAACAAAAAAATTGGTTAGGTAGTCGGGCGTGGTGGTTTATAATCCCAATACTTGGGAGGCTGAGTTAGGAAGGGTCATAGGTTTGAGGACAGCCTCAGCAAGTAATGAGACTCTCATCTACCTAGTGAGACCCTATTTCAACATAAAAATAAAATAGGACTGGGGGTGTAACTTGAAAGAAGAATGCTTCTGAGTTCCATCCCCTGTAGCAAAAACAAAAAACGTTGGTTATATAGTTTATATTTTTCATGTAAACCATATGATTTTGTAATATACATATATATGTTATATATATCTGAAGTTAACAGCTTTATATATATGCATGTAAAAATATATGGAAGCATATATGTTATATGTGATATATATATATATATATAGCTATGAGTCACCTAAAGACAGAGACACATTCTAAAAAAATGCATTGTTAAAGCTGGGCGTGGTGGTGCACTTTTGTGATCCCAGTACTTGGAAGGCTAAGACAGGAGGATTGCAGGTTTTCAACCAGCCTTAGCTACTTAGTGAGGTCCTACCACAACTTAATGAGACCTTGTTCCAAATAAAGAATAAAAAATAGGGCTGGGGGTATAGCTTGGAGGTAGAATGCCCCTGGGTTCAATTCCCAGTACTGCAAAATTTTTTTAAAAATCATTGTTAGGGACTTCCGGGAAGATGGCGACCGAGAAAAGCGGGGCTTAAGAGTCCCGCTAACAACCAATCTCCATTACCACAAAAAGAGCGCCTTTCATAGCCAGAAAACACCATCGCCAGAAAAACAAAAAAAACCACCAGGCTCGAGAGAGAAAGCGGACTGAGAACAGAGCTCAGGGCCACAGAGGAGACACACGCGCCCGAGGACGCGGCAGCAGCGCCATACTGCCGGCGGCACCGGCGAACTCAGCGGACGGCTACAGCAAGCCAGGAGAGCTGCTGCGGAACAGCCAGGCGGGATCTTTCGGCGCAGACAGCATTTAAAGCTCCCAGTGGCTGAGCTCAGCACACGCTGCAGGGATTCAGAGTGGAAATCAAAACCAGAGAAGAGAAAATACGCCAGCCTCATGGCCGAGGGCGTGGCAGAGGTGCCATATTGCCACCGGCGGCGGCAGCAGCAGTGAATTCACCGAGTCCAGTACAGCTACATCTGCGTACTCAAGAACAGTGAGTCAAATTGCGGGCCACAGAGGAGAAATCGCAGTATTGGGCCTCCTGGGACTTGACCCAGTGAGGGAGTGGTGGTGGCAGAGATAACACACCATAGGAGAACGTGCAACCTGGCACCCCCCATAGTTTAAAGCAGCCTCTATTGACTCCCTGGGTCGGAGACTCTGTGATACAACCCAGTAAAGGAGTAGTGGGGTCTGAGATAATACAGACTCGAGATCCAGAGCACCTTAAGTGAAGCCATAGTGACCCAAGGGAAGAACCCAGAGAAGGCACAAACCTCCGAAATCATGGGAAAGAGGAATAATACTGGAGCAATGAATGTGCACAACCCCACAACATCAGAACCTGATAAAACAGAAAATCAGAGATTTCTAGAAGATCAAATCAGGAAAATAACTGTAGAAATAATAGAGGTGCTTCGAAAAGAACTCAGAGAGAGCCAAAAAGAGATAAAGGATGCAATTAATGAAGTAAAGGCCTCAATTCAAAGCACAAACAACCGATTAGACCACATGGGGAACAGAATCTCGCTCTTAGAAGATGAGCAATCCAAAAATGAATGCATAGTTTCTAATCTAGAAAAAAATATCCAACAGCAGGAATCTGACATTGAAGAAATATGGGCCCATCTTAAGAGAGCTAACCTAAGAATAATTGGAATAGAGGAGGGAAAAGAAAGTGATACCAAAGGGATCAACAATCTCTTCAAGGAAGTAATAGCAGAAAATTTTCCAAATATAGAGCAAGAGGTTGATACACAGATCCAGGAAACTTATAGAACTCCCTTTAGACAGGATCAGAGAAGAGGATCCCCACGCCATATAATTGTCAAAATGACCAATGTGGAAGCCAAGCAGAGAATCTTAAAGGCAACAAAAACAAAGGGCCAACTGACATTCAGAGGCAAACCAATTAGAATCACTCCAGACTTCCCAAACCAAGTCATGAGAGCCAGAAGGGCTTGGAGTAACATATTCCAAACTCTGAAAGAAAACAACTTCCAGCCAAAAATTTCCTATCCAGCAAAACTTTCTATCAAATTAGATGGAGAAATAAGAAGCTTCCATGACAAACAGATACTGAAGGAATTTATGTCTTCAAAACCAGCGCTAGAGAAAATACTCAAAGAGATTAACTACAAAGAAGAAATAGGTAACACTCACCAGAACCAGAGAAACAAGAGTTTCCATCCAACAGACAACTAAGATTGGTTATCTGTGGAGATTCATTATTTATGTTAGTCTTTTACCTATCTCTAAGTTGTATTGTTTGCCTTTATTGTTGTTATTTTTTAGGATTTCTAGTTGGAATATTAATATACCTTCAGATATAGCATTTGGAAATATTTTATCCAATTCTATTAGTAACTTTTAACTCTGTTTACATTGTCTTTGGATATACAATATTTTCTTTTATTTTTTAGGGAGTTTGTATATTCTTCTGTTGCCTGTGCCATTGAAATCATATCCAAGAAATCACTGCCAATTTCAATGTTGTGAGGTTTTATGACCCAGATTTTCTTCTAAAAGTTTATAGTCTTAAGATTTATATTTAGGTCTTTTATCTATTTTGAGTTAATACTTGTATATGGGATTAGGTAAAGGTCCAATTTTATTCTTTTCCATGTAATTATTATTTTTCAACAATATTTAGTTAAAAGATTATTATTTCCACCACCAAATGTTCGTGGAAACCTTGTCAAAAATAACTTGACAATATAGGGAAGAATTTAGCTCTAGGCTTGTATTTAACTCCAATGGTCTATATATCTGCCTTTAGAACAGTACTACACTGTTTCAATTATTGTAGCTTTATATGGTTTGAAATCAGAAAATATATATCTGCTAGCTTTGTTCTTTTTCAAGATCGTTTTGGGTATCTAGAATTCATATTCCATATTAGGATAGATTTTTTTCTGAAAAATAAATATATAAATATATGATAGTTTCACCTAAAAAAAACAGAAAAAAATATGCTCTAGTAAGAAAGAAAGCAAAAAGAAATATTGAAATGCTATCTTTAAATCATCAAACGCTTGGTATCAGACAAATGAAACTGTTATGTGAGATTATCATTTTTAATTTTGGATAAATTGCTATAATACTAGATGTCAACCACTAAGCCAAGCATGGGAAGGAGGGATGGGGAGAGAATGGGGTGGGGATCGGGTGGGGGCTGACTGGGCGATGTGTGCATGTATGTCTACAAAAGTTTGTATCCCACTATGATGTATGAATACAGTGCACCAATAAAATAAAATTAAAAAAAAACATTAAAAAAAATCATTGTTAGGCAATTTCTTCATTGTGTGAGTATCATGGAGAGTACTTACACAAACTAAAATGGCCATGACTGACTAGGCACTATAATCTTATGGGACCACTGTCGTATATGCAATCCATCCTTGACCAAAAACGTCATTGTGTAAGGCATGACTGTATAGAATACGTATAACCTGAAGTTCACATGAAAGCACATGTAATCCATAGTATCACAATGCCAATGTACTAATGAGCTTGTGGTCCTATGCATAGAGATTCATTTGAGAAAGGAAGAATAAGAGGATAGGGAAGACTTATTCTGGTCAACTTTGAAATAAATGGCTTGTGTTTGTCAAACCCCTCCCATGTAACTCATGACTCAAACCCCAATTTCAATCAAAACTTGCTTTGCTCATTGTAGAGGAGTACAATCTCTAGTTAGGAATGTGTCAGCAGGAGCAGAAGCATCAGGGCGGTTGGAGGGGCATCTGATTCTGAGGCGGGCATGACATCCTATGAAGGTGGCTTCCTCTAGAGCAATGCCAGGAGTTTCCCCTGACTCTCCTGAACCCGTCCTACTAACTACTAATCTTCCCTGTCCATGTTCAAGTTTAGAAAGTCTCTAAATCCAGCCCTTAAAAAACAAACAAGCTGGGTGTGGCGGTGCACACTTGTAATCCCAGCACTTGGGAGGCGGACACAGGAGGATCGAAGGTTCACAAACAGCCTCAGCTACTTAGCGAGGCCCTCTGCAGCTTAGTAAGACCCCATTTCAAAATAAAGAATGAAGCCGGGCATGGTGGCGCACGCTTGTAATCCCAGCACTTGGGAGGCTGAGACAGGAGGATCGCAGTTCACAGACAGCCTCAGCTACTTAGTGAGACCCTTTGCAACTCAGTGAGACCCTGTTTCAAAATAAAGAATAAAAAAATATGACTGGGGGTGTAGTTCAGAGGTAGAATGCCCCTGGGTTCCAACACCAGTACTGCAAAAAATTTTAAAAAAAAGAAGAAAAATTAGGGCTGGAGGTATAACTTGAAGATAGAATGTCTCTGGGTTCCTTATCCAGTACTGAAAATAATAATAATAATAATAATGATAATAATAATAATAATAATAATAATAATAATAGTTTTATGGTAGCATTAGTGGAAACTTTTGAGAAAAGAAATAGTGTTTATAAATCAGTCTGATGTGTGATAAAATTACAAAAAGACTTGAAAAATGTGTATACTTTTATGCAGCAATTTAACATCCAAGAGTTTGTCTTTAAAAAATAAATGTATAACACTGGGCATGGTGGCACTTTCTTGTAATCCTAGTGTCTGGAATGCTGAGATAGGAAGATTGCAGGTTGAGAGCCAGCCTTAGGAACTTAGGCTTTCAGCATCCTAGTGAGACCCTATTTCCAAATAAGAAATAAAATCAGGGTGGGGTGTAGCTTGTAGGTAGAATGCTTCTGAGTTTAATCTCAGCATCACATGAATGAATGAATGAATGAATGAATGAATGAATGCTCAGTAGTAGAACACTTCTCTAGCATTCAGGAGGCAGTGGGTTCTAGCCCCAGCACAGCAAAATATAAAAAATGAAAGAAAAAGGAAAAAAGTGAATAAATACACAAAGATATTTGTCCAAGTTTAATTGTGTTCATATATATGTATTGTGGTAGTGGGGATTGAAGCCAGAGGTATTCTACCTCCAAGCTATACTCCCAGCCCCATTTTTAAAAATTCTTATTTTGAAACAGGGTCTCACCAGGTTGATGCAAATCTCACTACTTGCTGAGACTTTCCTCAAACCTGCGATCTTCCTGTTTTAGCCTCCCAAGTATTGAGATTACATGTATGTGCCACCACACCTGGCTGTTCAAGTCCTTTTTATTTTTTAAAACTAGGGATTGAACCCAGGGGTATTCTACCTTTGTGCCACATCCCCACCCTTTTTATTTTTTAAGAACCTGGTGGCAGGGCAGTCCTCCTCAGGTCCACGGGGCAGAGAAGTACATTTTCTGTAGAAGATTTAAGAAGAAAAATAATTTGAACCATTAATTCAAAAGATCCGTCCATTTGTTATCACATGCCAGCGATTCTAAACAATGTCAGTGATAAGATGCTTTACCCCCCCAAATTTTTTTGGTTTGAGTTTTAGACAATTGCTATGGTTGCTGTGGAGGTGTGTGTGTGTGTGTGTGTGTGTGTGTGTGTGTGTGTGTATGTGTGTGTATTCTATGTGATTTGAAGGTTAATTCTAAGAACCCAATTATGCTGTCCATGTTCTCCTCGCCCTCCCTGTCTGTCTACCCCCACCTCCCACCCTGCTCTGGTAAAATCTTGTGAGAATACCTTCTTGGGGGTTCACTCATTTCAGTTTACTTCAGGCATAGGTCCATGCTTCTTTACCCCTGATAGTATATATTTTCTCCCTTAAAAATACTTGAAATAATTAATCATAGCATAATAACTTGAAAAACAATGAAACCAAATTTGAATTCAATTCCAACACCCTGTGACCACTTTGAATTTGTCACTTGTATTTAATTTTGTGTGTGTGTGGTAGTGAGAATGAAACCAAGGGGCATTCTACCTCCAAGCTACACCCACAGCCCTATTTTTTATTCTTTATTTTGAAACAGGGTCTCACTGAGTTGCAAAGGGCCTCACTAAGTAGCTGAGGCTGTCCTTGAACTGTGATCCTCTTGTCTCAGCCTCCCAAATGCTGAGATTACAAGTGTGTGCCACCACGCTTGGCCTTGTAGTTAAATTTTAAAATGGCAACAAGGAGTGCAAAATGCAAAGTGTGATATTTTTATTTGGAAGTGCACATTTCAGTCATCTGTGGCATAGTTTACTGAATTTAAAATAATATTTTTAAAACTGAACTTGTTTCTATATTTTATATTGTTAATTTTAAACTAAGGGAAAACTCAAAAGAAGAACTAAAATTCCTAATTATCGCATATCTCTTCCTAAATATAACCTTGTCTTATACAAGATGAGGGTGTTAAAACCACATCTGCTCTAGGTGTCAAACACACTCTGTGTGGTGCTGCTTGGGGGAAAGTTAATAAGCTGAGTATCATTAAGGTTTTTCTGAGACTTGTGAAAATTGTTGGTGGGAAAGCAATTGATCACTGTATGTGTTTATTATTGAGGAAGAGGCTGCCAGAACGAGGGGGTTATGTAATAATAAACTCTTGCTTCCACTGTACAATTTGTCAACAATAACTAGCAGTGACATCCAGCCACTATCCTAGGAGGTAGTCAGAATGCATTAGCAATTCTTAAAACTTTCAAAAGTAACCAGTGTTTCAGAAGCTGAGTTGCTGTGTTAAGAGCAAAAGCCTTAAGGGAGACACTTAGCGTCTATGATTTTCACATACAGACAGGACTCAAGGCAAACTGCCAAGGTAGTAATAGGAAAACATGGGAAAAGTCTACATTTTAGAGAAGACTTAGACTTTGGTCATGGTGCTATTTGTCATTTGTTATTATTTATTTAAAATACTTAATATCTGAATATGGTGGCACATGCTTATAATCCCAGTACTTGGAATTCTAACACGGGAGGATCACACAAGTTCAAAGCCAGCCTCAGCTACTAAGTGAGGCTCTCAGCAATATAGTGAGAACTTGTTTCTATATAAATATATAAAATAGGTTTGGGAGTATAGCCTGAAGGTAGAAAGCCCCTAGGTTCCATCCCAAGTACCACACACAAAAAAGAAAAGAATTATTAAAGCCAGGGGTGGTGGTACATGCCTGTAATCCCAGTACTTGGGAGGCTGAGACAGGAAGATCACAGGTTTATGGCCAGCCATAGCTTCTTAGAGGCCCTTCATAACTTATACCCAAAACAAAATAAAATAAAATAGAGCTGGGGTTGTAGCTCAGAGATAGCGTGTCCCTGTGTCCAATTCCTAATGCCACAAAAAGTAAAAATAAAGTATAGTAATCCAGGCATTGTTGCACACACTTGTAATCTCAGCATTTGGGAGGCTGAGACAGGAGGATCGTGGTTTGTGGACAGCCTCAGCTACTATTTAGTGAGGCCCTTTGCAACTCAGTGAGACCCTGTTTCAAAATAAAGAATAAAATATAGGGTGCAGCCTCTGTGACCAATTGCCTTTTCCTAGGACTCAGCCCTTAAGGTTCTACCATCTCAACACCACCATGCCGAGCACCAGGCTTCTAGCACATGAAGCTTCGGGGGACTGACCATTTCCAAACAATCCTGTCCAACCACATCTTACATTTCTCCCTTCCGTGAATGGTCTGTTCCAGCCACAGTCTTCTCTTAGTTCCTCAGATGCACTGAAGCCTTCCTGTTTCAGGGTCTCAACATATGTTAGCCACTTCCACTTGTACTCTGCCTCAGTTGATTCCTAAAATGTCCTTCAGACCTTGGAACAAATCCATCCACTAAGAGACTTCCATAATGTTCACCTACGTACCTACCTATCCAGTGAACGTCCTCAACAAAGGCGCTGTGCATGACCAGGCCAGATCTGCCCGCAGCACTCTGGAGCCTGGAACTCTCACCACAGCTTGTGATTAATGATTTGTCTGTGTGGTCATTGGTTTGTCTGTTTTCTTCCACTGCTACTAGACTGTAAGCTTCAGGGAGCAAAGTCTTCTTTTTGATTCACACCATTGAATTCCTAAGTCATGGCAAATTAAATATTTGTGGAATGAACAAATAGAGGTATGCATAAATGAATACACAACCAACTAAGAAACCTACGACCAGGGATGTGCCTCCAAAGAATGTTTTTATGAGAATAAAGCTTGGCTGTCCAAAGAACTTCCTCATTCCTAGTTCCACTTGCCTGGCCTGACCAGCCAGATTGTTGTTATTTTTACTTTTTTATAAGTTGCCTCACTCTTCTTTCTTTCTTTCTTTCTTTCTTTCTTTCTTTCTTTCTTTCTTTCTTTCTTTCTTTCTTTCTTTCTTTCTTCTTCTCCTCCTCCTCCTTTTTCCTCCTCCTCCTTCTCCTCCTTTTTCCTCCTCCTCCTCCTCCTTCTCCTCCTCCTTTTTCTTCCTCCTCCTCTTCCTCCTCCTCCTCCTTCTCTTCTCCTCCCCTTCCTCCTTCTCCTTCTTCCCTATATTTTACTTCTTAAATTACATGCACCTTAACTTTTTTTTTTTTAGCATTTAGGATTTAGCTCCATCTTAATCATATAGCTGTCTACACCAAAGCTCTCATCTCTTATTTTATGAGCCCTCAGTTATTTATTTATTTATTTATTTATTTATTTATTTATTTATTGCAGTACTGGAGGATGGAACCCAAGGGCATTCTACCTCCGAGCTACACTCCCAGTCCTATTTTAAGTCTTTTTATTTTTTGAAACAGGGTCTCACTGAGTTGCGATGGTCTTCCCTAAGTAGCTGAGACTGTCCATAAACCACGATCCTCCCATCTCTGCCTCCCAAATGCTAGGATTACAAGCATTCACCACCATGCCTGGCTCCCCCTCCGTCTTTTAAAATTTATAAATATTTATATTATTCTGCTTTTATCACTTTTAATCTTAACTTGAAATAAATGATTCTAGCCAGAATGAAATGCCTTTCAAATCATGAACAAACTAAGTTGGTTACTAGTAAGAATATCAGCTATACCTATTAAAATTTTATCAAGTGTCAGTTCAGTTGCTTCCTGGTACCCTGTTTGGCTCAGTTTTGGCATCTTGAATTCAGGATATTTATAAGATGGTTCTGTATTATCAAATATTATCTAAACACACAGGCACGGTGGCACACACTTACAATCCTACCTTTTGGGAGGCTGAGACAGGAGGATCGAGGTTTGTGGACAGCCTCCGCTACTACTTAGTGAGGCCCTTTGCAACTCAGTGAGACCCTGTTTCAAATAAAGAATAAAAAATAGGGCTGGAGTGTAGCTCACAGGTAGAATGTCCCTGGGTTCCTTCCCCAGTACTGCAAAAAAAAAAAATTAAAAATAATATTATCTAATCATAATAAAGGAAATAGACTTAGGAAACTGATTCCTTGCTCTCAGCTGATCAAATTTTTGGGAAGGCTCAGGAAGATGTACCTTTACAAAGGGGCCACTTAAAAGACAAATCCTGACTCATACATGTAACATCACTAATTTATGACAAACAAAACACTGATCATTGTGGGGAAAAAGTAAACTTCTCCATTCAACTAAAATTCACACGAAAACAATAAATATTGAATTCTACTTCATACCATATATAAAAATAATTTGAGTTGGAGTGCAGGTCTAAATATGAAATGTAAAACTCTAAGGATTTAGAATAAAACAGAATGTTATCATACCCGAGGGGAGAGTTGAGGTTTTGTAAATATGACACAAAAACATTAACCATAACAGAAAAGGCTGACAAATTGGGTTTTATTAAAATTATGGATTTCAATTCATTAAAAGATTCCATTAAGTCTGAATATGCCACAGTCAACCCCATTATTCTGTATAATTAAAATGCACTAG
Source organism: Muscardinus avellanarius (assembly GCF_963383645.1). Classification (NCBI taxonomy): domain Eukaryota; kingdom Metazoa; phylum Chordata; class Mammalia; order Rodentia; family Gliridae; genus Muscardinus; species Muscardinus avellanarius. Next base: position 45,340,269 of record NC_137797.1, read on the forward strand.
CCGAGTATGGTGGCGCACTCATGTAATCCCAGCACTTGGGAGGCTTAGACAGGAGGATCCCAGTTCACAGACAGCCTCAGCTACTTAGGCCCTTTGCAACTCAGTGAGACCTTGTTTCAAAGTAAAAAAATAGGGCTAGGGGTATAGCTCGGAGGTAGAATGCCCCTGGGTTCCATCCCCAGTACTCCCCACAAAAATGCACTGATAATTTTTTTTAAAGGAGATACCATTAAGGAAGAGAAAAAGCAGGTCACAAAGTAGGAGTAGATATTTGCTGCATTTATATCCAGCAATACAAGCTATATTTATATTCAGTAAACAACTACTAAAAGGTAACCCAATAGAAAAATGGGCAAAACATTTTGGACAGTCACTTTACAAAATATAATAATTAAATTTTCAATAGATGTAACAAAAGACACCAGAGAAATTCAAATTAGGCTGTGGTGAAATACATCTCACTGGAATTGTTAAAATTATGCTATGTCCATATATAAAAGCATCACTGCCAATCTCTAATATGGACAGGGAGAGGGAGAAGGATGGTCCCTAGAGGGAGACACATTAAGCACTGTGTATGTGTATTATGTCACTTGCAACCTCACTATAATATATAATTACAATGCACCAGTAAAAGTATGAAAAAAGATAGGCAATATTAAGTATTGGAGAGGATGCAGAGTTCTCATGAAATGTAAATTGGTACACTTGCTATAGAAAAGTATTTGGCAGAACCTACTAAAAGTGAACACATACTCTCTGACCTTGCAATTCTATTCCTGAGTAAAATCCCAACAGAAATGCCTACGTATGTGCACTGAAAACAAATGTAAGAATTTTCATAGCAGTACTATTTATAATAACCAAAGTTAGAAACAACTCAAATGTCAGTCAATAGAATTGTATTAGTCCATTTTTAAAAAATATAACCAAATACCCAAGGATAGGTAACTTCATAAAGAAAAGAGGCTTAGCCCACAGTTCTGAAGTGAGGACCTCATGATAGATGGCACGCTCAAAAGATAGTGATCACGTCTCTTGTCAGGAAGCCAAAAAGGCTAATCAAGGGCCAGGCTTGGGCTTTTATAGCAACTTGCCTTTCTTGAGAGCTAACTCAGGGGTCCCATGAAAACTCTCTAAATTTCTTTGGGGGACATACCTCCAGTGACACAAGGACCTCTGTTTGGGCCCAAGGTTTTTGTTTGTTTTTATAGTACTGGGGGTAGAACCCAGGGGCATTCTACCTCAGAGCTACACCACCGGCCCTATTTTTTATTCTTTAATTTTTTGTGTGTGGTACTGGGGTTCCTAAAAACCCTTCTACCTCTGGAAACAGGGTCTCCTAAACCAGCGAGGCTGGCTTCGAACCAGCGTGATCCTCCTGTTTCCACCTCCCAAGCGCGGGGATTACAAGCGTGCGCCACCACGCCTGGTTTATTCTTTATTTTTTTGAAACAGGGTCTCAATGATTACAAAGGCCCCTACTAAGTACCTGAGGCTGTCTACAAACCACGATTCTCCTGTCTCAGCCTCCCAAATGCTGCAATTACAAGCATGCGCCACCATACCCGGTAGGCCCCAGTTTTTAAACACTACCATACTGCAAAACTTCTAACACATGAGCCTTTGGAGGACAAACTCAACCATATCCAAACCACAGCAAGAAAGGATTAATTTATTGTGCTACGATCGTAAAATATAATACTACTTGAGAATGAACAGTCCATAGCTATCTGTGGCAACATGGATAAATCTTTTAATCACTGAGCAAAAGAAGCTAGAACACACCGAAAAAGCCCATATTGGATACTCAGGAGGCTGAGGCAGGAAGATCACAAGCTGGAGGCTAGCCTGAGCAATTTAGCAAGACTCTGTTTCAAAATAAAAAATTAGCTGATTGTGATGGCACATCCTTTTAATTCCAGTACTTGAGAGGCTAAGAGAAGGATGGCAGATTCATGGCCAGCCTCAGCTACTTAGTGATGCCCTCTGCAATTTAGTGAGACCCTATTTCAAAATAAAGAATAAAAAATAGGGGTGGTGCACCAGGCATGGTGGTGCATGCTTGTAATCTCAACATTTGGGAGGCTGAGACAGGAGGATCACACAGACAGCCTCAGCTACTTAGTTAGGCCCTTGGCAACTCAGTGAGACCCTGTTTCAAAAAAAATAAAGGAAAAATAAAAAAATAGAGCTGGGAGTGTAGCTTGGAGGTAGAATGCCCCTGGGTTCCATTCACAGTACTGCAAAAAAAAAAAAAAAAAAAAAAATAGGAGTGGGGCATAGCTCAAAGGTAGAATCCCTCTGGGTTCAATTCTCAGTACCACAAAAAACAAAAAGGGTTAGGGGTGTTGCTCAGTGGTAGAGTGTACCTGAGTTCAATCCCCACTAACACACACACACACACACACACACACACACACACACAGACACACACATGATGACTGCATTTCTGACATGTACCAAAACAAGTAAAAATATAGTTTTAGAAGTATGAATAATTATTACCTTCAGGGGAAGAAAATAACTAGAAGGGCACCCAAGGGAAACTTCTGGGCCATCAGCAATATACTGTTTTTAGTCCAAGTACTGGTTACCTAGGTATATTCATTTTGAAAAATCTTATCAAGCTGTCCACACAATTTGTGTGTGAATTTTTCTAAATATATGCTGTGCTTCAGACAAAACTTTACAATAAATGGACCAGACCCAATGACCTTGGGCAAGGTTGTTGGTTGTGGCCTCAGGAATGGAGAGAACCAAAGTGTCTATAGACTCACACATTGAAAACAACATGCTGGGTGCCGTAGTCTGTAAGTATTGTAATCCCAGTACATGGGAGTTTGAGACAGGAGGGATCACCAGTTTGAAGCCAACCTCAACAGCTTAGTGAGGCCCTCAGCAACCTAGCAAAAACCTGTTTCCAAATTTAAAAAAAAAAAAAATTTTTTAATTGGGCTGGGAGATGTAACACAAAGGTTGAATTCCTCTGAGTTCAATCTCCAGATTTTTGGTACTACAAAAAGCAAGGAAGGAAGGGTGGAAGGAAAGGGAGGGAGAGAAAGAAAGAAAAGAAAGAAAGAGAGAAAGAGAAAGAAAGAAGAAAGAGAGAAAGAACACAACACAAGGATCTTCACTAAACCTCAACAGAGCTTATCATTAGATAATCAAATCAAGGACCATATTTATTTCTCTCCTTCAACACTCCAAATCCTTTTAAAGAAAGGTGACATGAGCTCCACCATCTTGCTATTGGAAGAAAACAGAATTCTGGAAGACATTGTCTTGTGCTCAAAGCATTGAATGAACTTGGCTGTGGCCATCTCCTCCTTTCTATTAAAGTGGATTTCATGCAAGGTCTCTACATGCAATCCAGGATTGTTAATTTAGAATTAACTTCACTTGAATTTTTCCTTTTAGAAAACTATCAGAAATAGATATTAAGCATCAAAGGTTTAGGGTAGAAAAATCCAGACAGCTTCCCAGGGAAGGTGACATTTGATCCAGGTGTCAAAGAATGAGAGGAGTTTGTGAAGTACAGTATCAGGAGGGTGACAAAGAACAGGAGGATCATTGTAGACCAAGGAGATCACACAAATGCAAGACAAGGAAAAGGTCAGTGCGCCCATGACCAGAGGGCAGTTTGCCATCAGTGAGAAAGAACAGAAAGAGACTGGGAAGGGGGTGAATGCCTAATATTGCTGACTTTGTCCCCCTGTTATGGATTGTGTTTGTGGATATGGTCTGATATAATGAGTAATAATTAGTATAGTTGTAACAAATGCCAATTATCACTCATTATATCAGACCATAAAGATGTATATTTATTTGTGTGTGTGGTACTGGGAATTGAAACCCAGGAACATTTTACCCCTGAGCTACCATGCCCAGCTAATATAAGTTTTTTTTTTTTTTTGGTGGTACTGGGGTTCCTGGAAGCCCTTCTACCTCCGGGCTCCACTCCCAGGCCTATTTTATATTTTTGAAACAGGGTCTCTTACGCCAGCGCGGCTGGCTTCGAACCTGCGCGATCCTCCTGTCTCCGCCTCCCAAGCGCGGGGATTACAAGCGTGTACCACCACGCCCGGCTGAGTTTTAAATAGTATTTATAATAATAAATGGAACTATACTGTTTTAAATAGTCCTTTAAATTTTTGTTTTACTGAAGCTGGGTATGGTAGCACATGCCTGTAATCCTAGTACTGGGGAGGCTGAGACAGGAGGATTATAGGTTTGAGGCCAGCCTCAGCAATTTTAACAAGATTCTGTTTCAAAATAAAACAGAAAGGCCGGGCGTGGTGGTGCATGCTTGTAATCCCAGCACTCGGGAGGCTGAGACCTGGAGGATCGCGGTTTGAGGACAGCCTCAGCTACTTAGTGAGGCCCTCTGCAACTCAGTGAGACCCGGTTTCAAAATAAAGAATAAAAAATAGGCAGGGAGTGTAGGTTGGAGGTAGAATGCCCCTGGGTTCCATCCCCAGACCTGAAAAAAAAAAATAAAACCAGAAAATATATCTGGAGATGTAGCTCAAAGGTTGAATGCCCTGAGTTCAATCCCCAGTAATACACACACACACACATACACACACATGCATACACACCCACATATGCACACATATATGCACACACACACAATCTATTTTACAGAAATAGCTTGATTTCAAAAATAGTTATGTCTACATTAGCATACTGGAAGCCTGAAGTAATCAGCTTGAAATAAAGCCAATCTTCATAGAATAGTCTCAGGATTTAAATTATTTAAGTTCTTCAAAACCTAAGCATGAATATCATATATATTATGCCAACTACTAAAAAGTCTCAAAAATTTCTTCTCCTAGGATTACAGAATAATTTAGTACAGACATCAGCATCCCGAGAGGAAATAAATTTTCAAAAAGGTGAAGTTACACTCAGGGGTACCATTATTGTAAGTGAGCCAATTATTCTGGTAAGTGGCTGTAGACACAGTATCTGTAGCCTATCATAGGACAGCTCTCTGGTTTGGCAAAAAAAAAAATCACTTAAAAATGCACAAATGCAATCTTCATGCTAATGGAACAGATCGCCTTAGTGGTTTCAAAGGAGAAGAGAGAAAAGATTATTTGTGTGCCACTCCCATGGCTCCCACACCAAGTTATCCAAACAAGAAAGGCCGCTTGCTTTCTGAGCAGAACCAAGTCACAAGGGAAGATTCAGCAGCCATCCACTCTTCCTCCTCACTTCTGAATTACACTTGACCCTGGAGGCTTTCAAATGCACAAGCTTGATGTTGGCTCTGGGGACAGACAGTAGCGATGTCCAGCTGGTTACCAGCCTCTCCTAAGCAACCACTACAGACATGCATACTAAGTCAGCCCGAGATGCAGTGGGGGGGTAGGCAGCTGCTGATTTCAGATTCAGTTCCTGCAGGGAAGCAGCAGAATGAATCACCTTGGGGCAGGTTCCGGACTGCACCAGAGTTATAAATTGAAAGGGAAGACGCATTGTTTCTTTCCCTGGCTCTGACATTAGCAGAAAGAGCTGAGTAATCAGACAAAATGCAGTAAAAGAAGAGGGCAGACGGGAATTAATACTGAGCATTTGCTCTGTGCCTGGCCTAGGCCAAGAGTCTTCACGTGTCTCATGGACACAGCATCGTGATGCTTAAGATTCTATATCTAGTATGTGCTAGTCATTGGAGCTTGGATAAGCTCCTGAACTTCTGTGAATCCTTTTCCTCTATCTACCAAGAGTATCCATTTTTATGTAGCACATAGCAAATGCACTAGAAAAGTCAATGGTCATTATTATCTACATTGCTTAATTCTCCCAACAGCATCATTAGCCATTTTATAGATGTGTATACTAAGGCTCAGAGAGGTAGGAGAGGTATCTAAGAAATATAAGCTGGGTGCTGTGATTTCAACCCAATCTTATACTAGAATTCACATTTCTTACCACTCTAGACCAAACTGCTTTAGCAGTCACTTACAAATGAATGGACTGAGGAAATGAGATGCAGCAAAAGTGGGCTTCTTTGCAAATACCCATAAACCAAAAGTTAGTGGGGTGTATTGCTAGAGTTATCCAAAGAAAAGAAACAACAAGATGTAATATTCATATGTATATGTCATGTACTGGTTTTATACTATATATATTATATATATGCATGTAGTACAGAAATAATATAGTTTAGTATATATGCATGTATTATATCTACAGTATAATATATAGTATAGCATACAACCAATGTACTACATATCTATACTATATATGTATACTATAAGTATATGCATATATACACATGTAGATTTCACTAAGATTCTCCATAATTTCATGAATTAATTCCTTAATCTCTCTTTCTCTCCTTTCTCTGTATATATATATATATATATATATATATATATATATACATATATATAGAGATAGAGCTTGTCATATATATGTCATAATGACATACACATATATATACATATACATGCTATATATAGTGTGTGTGTGTATGTGTGTGTGTGAGAGAGAGAGGGAAGGAGAGGGAGAGAAGGAAGGAAGGAAGGAAGGAAGGAAGGAAGGAAGGAAGGAAGGAAGGAAGACAGGCAGGCAGCTAACTGAAGGAATCAGCTCCCATGCATGTGGAGACTGGCCAGTCCACAACGTGCACAGCAGGCAGCAGGCTGGAGAGCCAGGGAAGAGCTCACAGGACAGTTGTGAGTCTGAAGGCAGCCTCGAGGGAGAATTCCTTCTGCCTTGAATGAACTTGTCTTTTTCTTCCAAGGCCTTAGACTGATTGGAGGAGGCCCATGGGCATTATGGAGGGTTAATCTGATTTACTCAAAATTTACTGACTTAAATGCTAATCTCTTTTGTAAAACAAACATGGTGGCATGTAGAATGTTATTTAGCTTAATATCTGGGTTCTATGAACCAGCCAGGTTGATCTATAAGATTAACCGTCGTAAGTGGGAGTAGGGCTCTGTGGCAAACAGTAAAACCCAGGACCAGAAGGTTGGAGCGGAAGCACTACCTTTAACTGACTTCAGGTATTGACCTCTAGGTGTTTTTTCTTTTTAAACTGGGCATCATTCTTAATTTAACTAATTTTTTTAAATCAAAGCCTAGAAACACAGCCTTTCTTTGCAACAGAGATAAAAACTGAGCTTCAGGAAGTAAGGCCCTTTTTTTCCTCATCCAAGCTCCAGGGTGAGCTATTATTTTAAAAATAAAGACAAAGCTTTATATGTCTCCCCTCTGTTGCTAAGCTATGTGACTTATTTATAGCAAGAACAGAGTTATTAAAAACAGTCATTGGGATGTTTTTTGAAAGATAGTGATTACTTTATTTCCTACACAAAATAAAATAGTTTTATTATAATAATTATTTATTGTAATAACTCAAAAACTAAGCTCCCCAAGTGGCACGTGTTTGCTGACTTTCACCTGTGAAGACAGCCTTCTAGATCCTCACAAACCCATGGCTCCCCTCCCAATTCCCTCTGGGATTTAAGGTAGTGCAAAGCAGAGGGGTTTATTTTGGCCCACCTGCCCTATCCTAGTAGACCTAGTAGTAGTAAGGAGAAGGCTGTGCAGGTCTGGGGAAGCACCCTTTAACCAAGAATCCAGCTGAGACACTGGCGATCACAAAGCCTGCTGGTCGACCTCTTGACATCCAACTCCCTTTCTTCTGAGCAACAGCAAGATGCCCAGGTGAAGAACAATCTTCCCTCATCAAAGGAGGGGCAATCTGTTTCTCCTTGTTCCTGGAATATAAATGTAATGGTTGGCATCCCAGCAGTAATATTGAATTAGAAGGTGGTGTTGAGGTTAGCAGTCAAAGATAATCCAACTTCTTCATAAAGCTCCTTTATGAAGCTATAATACCAGGTCTGGATTTCCTACCCCCAGAATTCTTTCATGACAAAGAGGAAACCCTTGTGCATTTGTTTGTTTGTTTGTTTATTTGTTTACCTATTTATTTAATTTTTGCGGTACTGGGGATTGAAGCCAGGGACATTTTACCTCCAAACAATACCCCCAGCCTTTGTTTTTATTCTTTATTTTGCAACAGCATCTCATTAAGTTGCAGAGGGCCTCACTACATAGCTGAGGCTGGCCACAAATCTGAAATCCTCCTGTCTCAGCCTCTCAAGTGCTGGGATTACAAGTGTGTGCCACCACTCCCGGCAACCCTTGTTCATTTAAACTATAGCAGCCAGGTCTCTGTTTCTTGCGACCCAGATAGTCCTGAGTGGCTAGCCCTGATAGTGATCAAAAGCACTATACTTCTAGCTGGGCGTGGTGGCGCACACTTGTAATCCCCTAGCTTGGGAGGCTGAGACAGGAGGGTCGCACGGGTTGGAAGCCAGCCTCAGCTACTTAGTGAGGCTTTCGGCAACTTAGTGAGACCCTGTTTCCAAAAAAATGTAAAAAAGGTCTGGGAGTATAGCCCGGATGTAGAAAGCCTCTGGGTTCCATCCCCAGTACCACAAAAAAAAAAAAAAAGCACTATACTTCTTCAACATTCTGCATTGAAGAGTCATAGACCCCTGGGCAGGGTGGCACAGGTTTGTAATCCCAGCATTTGGGAGTCTGAGACTGGAGGATCACAGCTTGTGGACAGTCTCAGCTACTTCCTACACTACTTAATGAGGCCCTTTGCAACTCAGTGAGATCCTGTTTCAAAATAAAGAATAAAATATAGGGCTTAGGGTGTAGCTTGGAGTTAGAATGCCTCTGGTTTCCATCCCCAGTACTGCAAAAAAAAAAAAAAAAAAAAAAAAATGTCACAGACCACAGACTCAGTGTAATTTTAAATTTTCTGGGATACAATAAATGGGGCATTTGAAATAATCCAAATAATATTTTAAAGTTTTTTTGTCTTATTACATTGATCCATAAAATACTGGAAAAATACTTTAGAAATCCTTAATCTAAAACCAGCCATGGTGGCATTCACTTGTAATCCCAATACTTGGGAGGCTGAGACAGGAAGATCACAGGTTAGAAGCCAGCCTTATTTACTTAGTGAGGCCCTCTGTGACTTGATGAGACTTTGTTTCAAAATAATGAATAAAAAATAGGTCTGGGGGCGGGTTAGCTCAGAGGTAGAATGCCCCTGGGTTCAATCCCAGGTTCTGGCAAAAACAAAGAAAAAAAAAAAAGAATTCCTGAATCTCTTTCTGGCCCTACCATACATTTTATAGAAGAGAAAACATCTAATATTATTTATTTATTTATTCAGTTATTTATAGATTATTATCAGAGACAAAGAGGTTTATTTAAGAAAGTGGGGGATACATGTTCAAGGGAGAACGAGGACCATCTCAAGAGAAAGGGAGCTACTTTGGGGTCTTTACAGACCTTTTATAGGGGACCCCGTGAGGGGATGAGTACAGGCACATGGCACAGATGGGGGTCTGGGCTTCCACTGAATCCTCAGGTTCCGGCCATGCCAGGGTGGTGGTTGGGTGGCACCTGAGCCTGACCTTCCTTATGGATCTTTTGTTTACTCAGCATCTCAGGAATCTCAGGTGAGGAGAGGGCCATTATGATTAAGGGTGTGAGCCTCCTGAGGATTTTTGCCTAAGAAAGAAGCAGCCTTAAAGGTGAAGATAAAGATTATTGAGGAGGAAAAAAGGAAGTAGGCAGATAGAGAAATTAAGTAGAAAAACTAAATTTCCTGAGGGGCGAGGAATACTAATTAACTTCCAAGACTCCTAAAAGAGACCAGCTCTTCCAAGATTCAGAGATAAGAATGACCAAAGCTTCACAAAACCATCTGTTTACTAATCAACAAAACCAGGAAACATCACTGGAGTAAGTCTGACACCCCTACTGAAAGGAGAACCTCAAAGGACATGCAAATACACTATGCAGACTTTAAGAACTGCCTTCCAGACTCCAACCAACAGAGGACATGCAGAAATATATAAACCCCTAGACCAGTCACCAGGATGGTTACCCACTCTGGGAACCCCTCCCCGTTGGGGAGCTTCTCTCTCTCTCTTGCAGGTCGTGTTAGCTTTGAGAGAAGGTGGAGTGCAATTGAAGGCACTTGGCCCGGGCTACACTCGGGTAGTGACCTGAAGGCCTCTGCTGGACATCAAGGCCGACTAGGGCCCCAAGGGGTGACCTACACTTCTTTTCTGACCAATCGCGTGGACTTTGGGAGAAAGCAGTTTGCAACTGAAGGCACTTGACCTGGGATACACTCGGGCAGTGACCTGAAGGCAGCGGCTGGACACCAGAGCCCCGATAGCCCTTAGGGGTGTTCGGCCACTTTTTCCTATTCTCTGTTGCTTCCAATAAACCTTCTACTCCCCTTCCTGCGGTCTGTGAGGTGTCATTCTTTGCTCACCGCGGACAAGAATCCGGTAAGGAAATGCCAAGTTTCTTCTCAAGAAACTCCGTTTCATCTTAAGGAAACGCCGTGTTTCTTCTCAACAAGCCCCGTTTCATTATGAAATTTCTAGATTTTAAAACTATAATTCTTGCTTCCTTTCCAGTTTATCTCCCCAGATCTAATGTTAAATCCAGTAAAGATGCTCAGTAACTGAGCTGGGGAATGTGAACACAAATCCCCAACCAACACCAGCCCCTCATCCCATGATTATTTTTTTCTTCTTGTTCTACAAATGGAGACATAATATGATGTTCTACGTAATCAACAACTTGATAGTAGATAAAACAGTTGATACTAGAAACTTCTGCACATAATTGAGTACTATTCATGTGATTGCCACAGGGCTGCCTTATAACATAGGATTGCCAAAGTTGCAGTTGCCCAGTTTACGCATAGAATAGCTGAAACTCTCACCACAGAACACGTTCTATACTTGAGCATCATGGAAAAAACCCTTACCCAGTGTCCAAAACCCTTTTTTGTCCCACTTTGGGTTTTCTGTGCCAATGCTTGTTAGTGGGAGCCAAATTACCTAAGGGCCTAGCAAAGAAAGGGGCCCATTTGGCAACTATTCATCCCTGTCAGATTGGAATCTGTTCTGAGAAGATATTTTAATTAAGTGGCAGGAGAGCTGCCACCTCTAGAAGCTGCTCCTAAATAGGAGGCTGGGAATTTCAGAATCAACTGTGCTTATGTTGATTGACTGTTAAAAAGAGTCAGTGAATTCTCTGGTACTCTATAGAGCTGCGAGCTTAGCAAGATTCAGTGGAATGGCTTCATCAGACTTACTCCTTAGTGCACATTGCACCTCTGAGTGCCTGCTTTGCAAACAGCACACAGGTCCTTTGATTGCTGTCTAAATAACTCAGGCTATATACCAAGGGGGGAAAAAATTCAACTGTTTTATTTCCTTTGGTTTTTCAAAAATGTGAAAACTTGCCGGGCATGGTGGCACATGCTTGTAATCCCCGCCCTTGGGAGGCTGAGACAGGAGGATCGTGCAGGTTTGAAGCCAGCCTCAGCTACGTAGTGAGGCTCTCAAGCAACTTAGTGAGACCCTGTTTCCAAATAAAATATAAAATAGGTCTGGGAGTATAGTCCGGAGGTAGAAAGCCTCTGGGTTCCACCCCCAGTACCACCAAAAAAAAAAAAAAAAAAAAAGTGAAAACTTGTTTTCGTGAAGAGCTTTACAATTCATGAATATTGAGCGGGATATATGTATATACAAGCAAAGCCACAAACTAATAATCAATGTACTGTTCTGTGTTTATCTGTTTGCTTACAAAGGAGCTGACCAGCTGCTCAGTTGAGCTTCCTTTTCTAGTTTATAGTGAGGAGACAGCAACAGAGAAAGATTGTCAGTCAGCTTGTAAAGCACAGAGCTAGAACTCCAAGCCAGAACCCGGATCACAATGTAGCAGTTGTTCAAATGAGAAATAACAGTTTTCATCTTCTGGGCTTTGTGTCACACATTTTGGCAATGATTTATAGTACCTCTTGAATGAGGATCCATTGAAAAGCAGTTGCCCAGGTTAGATCCGGAGAAGAGAAAAGACAGCCTGCAAAGAATCCTGGACTAGACATTGAGACCTGAGTTCTGCCCACAACTGATAAGTGCTGTGTCCTTGAGCAAATCACCCACAGCTCCCAGCCTCAGCTCCTCACCTGCAAAGCAATGCTGTAGCATCAGAAGTATTTCATCAAGAGAAATACTTTGCAAAATCTCATTGTATAGAGCAAATAAGAACAAAGCGCTCAACTGGGCATAGTGGCCCACTGCTGTAACTCTAGTACTTGGGAGGCTGAGACTGGAGGATCACAGATTTGAGAACAGTCTCAGCCAGTAGTGAGACTCTCAGCAACCTAGTAAGACCCTATCTCAAAATAAAAATAAACCAGGCATGGTGGCACACGCTTGTAATCCTAGTACTTGGGAAGCTGAGACAGGAGGATTGTAGGTTTGTGGCCAGCCTCAACTACTTTGTGAGGCCCTCTACAACTTTGTGAGACTCTGTTTTAAAAATAAAGAATAAAAGCCAGGCATGGTGGCGCATGCTTATAATCCCAGCATTTGGGAGGCTGAGACAGGAGGATCGCGGTTCGCAGACAGCCTCAGCTACTCAGTGAGGCCCTCTGCAATTCAGCGAGACCCTGTTTCAAAAATAAAGAATAAAAAATAGGGCAGGGGGTGTAGCTTGGAGATTGAATGTAGCTCAGAGGTAGAATGACTCTGGTTTTGATCCATAGTACCGCAAAAAATATAATTAAATAAAAATAAAAATAAAATAGGGCTGGAGGGTGAAGCTTAAAGGTAGCCCCTGGGTTTGCCAGGCATGGGGGCGCACACTTGTAATCCCAGTGTTTGAGAGGCTGAGACAGGAGGATCTCATAGGCTTGAAGCCAGCCTCAGCTACTTAGTGAGGCTCTCAGCAACTTATTGAGACCCTGTTTCCAAATAAAGTATAAAATAGGTCTGAGAGTATATCCCAGAGGTAGAAAAGCCCCTAGGTTCGACCTGCAGTACCACACACACACACACACACACACACACAGAATACCCCTGGGTTCAATCTCCAGTACCACAAAAACAAAACAAAGAAGCAAAAAATAGAGTCCTATAGTAGAGAAGGAAACCAAAGGGCCCAGCGCCTGTCCCCCAGGGTCTTACTTTTCCTCTGGAAATTAGCAGTGCCCAGAGCTCCCTGTATAGGGTACTGATCCTTCTAACTGTGCAAGTCCTTTTTTCTTTTTTGCAGGTCTGGGGATGGAACCCAGGGGGATTCGACCTCTGAGCTACATCCCCTGCATTATTTTTTATTCTTTATTTTGAAATAGGGTCTCACTAAGTTGTGGAGGCCTCACTAAGTAGCTGGGGCTGTCCATGAACCGCGATCCTCCTGTCTCAGCCTCCTGAATGCTGGGATTACAAACGTGCGCCACTGCACCTGGCTGTACATGTCCTAATGCTGTGTTTTAATAGCTATTTCTTCTCACATAGGCCTTTCCAAAATGAGTGGAAAACTGAAGTGTATGGAAATTCAAGCAACATCCCATTATTTATTATCCCTTAATCCTTGCTTTGGCTCAGAAGACACCAAAGCTGAAACTCATTCCATTTCAGAAAGGGGATTATTTCTTCAGTGCCCATCTGGGAGCCTTTACCAAAAATTTTTGACAGCTGACAGCTAATGTCTATTTTCATCTTATGGGCTTATAGGGAGGGAGAAGTTCAGGGAAGTAGGGAATGTTATCTAAGGACCACAATTCCTGGAACCTGTCCATGAGTCAATAAAAGAGGATGAGGAAAGGAGAAAAAAATCCCCTAGGACAACCACATTATTAACAAGGAAAATACCAAGAAAAATAAAAAATAGACCCATGTTACGTTAATGTCTGGAGTCATTAGACCTACTACTTTTTTTCAGACTAAATGGTTCTCAGACATAATTACATAAATTTTGAATACTAAAGCTTATGAATTTATGGATACTAAATACATAATACTAATACATACATTCTAAATAACAATATTAAATACATAAATACTACAACTTATGTAAATACATAAATACTAAAAATTATGAATTGAATACTATAATACTAAGCCAAAGCCTAATGTGGTAGCCCACATCCCAAATCCCACTACTTGGGAAACTGAGATGGGAGGATCTCAGGTGTAGGGTTAGCCTCTGCAACTTAGCAACACCCTCAGCAATTTAGTGAGACACTATTTCAGAATAAAAATAAGGGCTGAGGATGTAGCTTAAAGGTAGATTGGCCCTGGGTTCAATCCCTAGCACTACTACTACTACTACTACTAATAATAATAATAATAATAACAACAACAAATTTGCAGTACTGAGGATAGAACCAAGGGACATTCTACCTCTGAGCTGCACCCCCACCCCTGTTTTTTATTCTTTATTTTGAAACAGGGTCTCACTGAGTTGCAAAGGGACTCACTAAGTAGCGGGGGCTGTCCTCGAATTGTGATCCTCTTGTCTCAGCCTCCCAAAATGCTGGGATTACAAGCATGCACCACCACGGCTTAAATGTGTAGCTTTTGATTCACACGCCACTCTGTGATTCAGTTGAGTTCATGCTGGGACATATTCAAAATAACACTGACCCCCCTCTCCCACGCAAGAGTGGCAAGGACTAAAAAACTCATCTTCAGAAAAAATCCAGGGCTCCTTGAATAAGGTAGCAAGGACAAAGCATTATTGCTGGCACCATTAGAAACAGTGCCAGTGGTTTCTGCATTGACAGGAGACAGGGGAGAAGCCTTTTTAGAAAAAGGTGTGTGCTGGTTCTGCAGCCAGAGATAGAAACTAGAGATGGCAGAGGGTGGGTTCAGGAAGCACAAGGAAGTATACCCGAGTGTGAATTTCAGACATTCCTATTTTTAATGTTGACTAGGCAATATTCATATTTTAGTCTGTTCAAAGAGTATACCTTCTTAGGATAAAAGATGAAAGGTTCTTTTATCTTTGGTGAGAATAAAAGCATAAAATATAGCATTTATACCTCAAATCACAAACTTTGTAACAAGCAGCCTGTCTGCTAATACTTTATAATTTATAACTAGGCCAACCATGTAATAGTTTTACTGAGATTAAAATAGTTTAATCATTTGAAAAGACTTTCAATGTAAGAAAAGTTTATAATATTAAAACAATATTTTGTTCATTTTGATAACTCAAAACTTTAATTTTTAGAAGAAAAATTTCCCCTTCCCCTAGATTTCAGTGTTGAATAGCCCCCTATACAATCTGTACCGGTGGGTCCCATACTTTGTGCTCCTCAGAGTTCCTAAAGGCACTTTTCAAAAACACAGAGACACTAGGCAATCATGGTGGCACATGCTTGTACTAGTACTTGGTAGGCTGAGATCGGAGGATCACAGGTTCAAGGACAGCCTCGGCAATTTAGTGAGGCTCTCAGCAGCCTAGGGAGACCCTCTTTCCAAATAAGAAATAAAATCAATCTGAGAATGTAGCTCAAAGGTATAATGGCTCTGATTCAATCCCCAGTACTACAAAAAAACAAAAACCAAAGAAAACACAGAGACCATGGTCTTTCTGTAGATCTTCTGTTTCAGTGGATGGTAGTAATCTATATTTTCAAAAAGGCAAGATCATTATTTTTATTATTTCTATTGTAGGGATGATTAAATTAATATTCAATGGTTTAGTGGTTCTTCCTCAAACCACTAAAACCATATAAGTAATTCTGTATCATACATAAAATTCTGCTGACTCTAAATAATATATTTTGGGGAAAACTTATATATGAACTTTAATTAACAATGTTCCAATATTGATTCATTAGTTGGCAATAAATATACCATGTCAAGGTTAAACATTAGTAATAGGAGAAACTAGGTCAGGATATTTGGGAGCTATCTGTATTATATTTGTAATTTTTCTAGCAATCTAAAACTACTCCGTAATTCAAGTTTATTTTTAAAAGATTTTATGTAAAAGAAATGGCATTTTAAGAAAGGATACAGTTTTTGAGTATTTTGGGGTGCTAGCAAATATAATAATCTAGATTATTGTATATTCAAACTTCTAGATTGAGTGTATCTGCATTGGCTTACTTCTAGATCTGGCAGAAGGTCTAGAAGCAGGTTTCAGTTGGAATCACAGCTCTGTGACTCCCTGCCAGTTACTTAACTTGGAGTTTCAGCTTCTTCACCTGTAAAATGGGGTCAAATCCCAACTAGTGGGATGGTTGACTAAAAATAATCTTATAGTGACTATTAAAATAATAGTGTCTAGAATTATAAAAGTGCCTAAAATAGTGCTCAGCACAGACTTTGTACCCCATTCCTATTTTGACTCAGGGTATCGGGGAGGGGGAACCAGGTAGCTTTTTAAATGTTCCCCAAGTTGATTCTGATAGTTTAGAATCATTAGTGAAGCCCAACCTCACCCACAGATATAGGTGCCACCTGACCTCTCAGGACTATCAGAAGTAGGCTCACTGACTTTGGATTTCAAAGTTCAGCTCCCTGGAACCTTTTTTCCTAATTCCTCTGTGGGAGCCTCCTCTGTCACTGACCTTTTCACAGAGCAGGGTGCTGGCCAGACCTGAGCTTAAGGAAAGACCCCACGAGCTCCGAGTTCTTCCGAATTCACCTCTCTTAGTTCTCTTTGAATTCTGATTCCTGAACAATTCCAAAGAGAGAGTAATTCTTTCTATAGTACTGGAATTACATTCTTGCAGCACATACTATTTTTAACATTATGATCGGACAACAAGTCATTTCTAGCAAATGCGTAGAGAGCTATGTCATCACAAAAGACAACAGATGATCCGAACATCAATATGTTCTTGTCTTAAATCATACCAGCGTCATGTGGCCTTCCCCAACTCCAGTGTGTTTAAGTCTGCTATTTTTAATATATATATGTATTTTATTGGTGCATTGTACACATCATAATGTAGTTCAGAGTGATAGAGATATACATACATGCACACTAAAGCTTTCAGTCATGACAACCAGGTACAGGCTATCTTTTCTCAGTGGTTGCTTTTTTTTTTTTTTAATCACACATTGAATATACCAGAATCTGGAGAAAACAAATGGAGATATGAAGAGTGAAGAGGTTAAAAAAAAAAAGAAATCTATACATGAACGAGAAAATTTTATTTCAGCTTCCCCTAAAAATATCCTTCATGTGGAGAAAAACTTAAGAAAAAAATCTTTCTACTAGAACAGTGTAAGTAAAAATAAATACAAAGCTAAGGTAAGAACACAGGAATTGCTAAGAAACCTAGAAAAGATATTTATTATATGATAGGACTAACTGGCTATGAACCGATGCCATATATACATCTTTTCTTCAAGAGATTTTTTTTTTTTTTGTAGCATTAAGGACTGAGCCTGGGGTATTCTACTTCTGAGTTATACCTCCTAGCCTACTTTATTTATTTATTTATTTATTTATTTATTTATTTATTTATTTATTTTATTTTTTTTTGCAGTACTGAAGATGGAGCCCAGGGGCATTCTACCTCTAAGCTATACCCCCAACCCAATTTTTTTATTCTTTATTTTGAAACATGGTCTCACTGAGTTGCAAAGGGCCTCACTAAGTAGCTGAGGCTGTCTTCAAATAGTGATCCTCCTCAGCCTCCCAAATGCTGGGATTACAACTGTGAGCCACCATGCCCAGCTCCCATCCTATTTTTAAATTTTATTTTGAAACAATGTCTCCTCGCATTAGGGTGTACTGGCCTGGAACCTGCAATCCTCCTGTCTCAACCTCCCAATCACTGGGCTTGCACCATTGTGCCTGACAAGAGAAGATTAATTATAAGAAAATAGATGGTTGGGGCATTCCATTATAAAACACCTTCCTTTAGAGAGATTTGGTCCATTGTGGGTCAAATCATACTCCTTAGGTGCAGTAGTACACAAAGCCTTCTCCATCAATGTTGTCTTTGTCCTCTAACACTAGCACCATGTTTTTGTGGGTATCTCTGTGTTGACTTGCACATCTCTTCCATTTCTTTGGTGATACCACTCCAGTTGTTTAGGGGACCATCCCTTTCTACTCTCTATCCATGTATTGTGGGTAAGTCATCTCACTTTGATTTTAGGGGTAGCAGGGATCCTCACCCATGCCAGTCAGGGTATCCCACTATTTTAGCCCATGGGTTGGTTAAGTAAGGGAGTCATGACTCACTCAGAGCCGCCAAGTCTCAATAGAGAACCAAAGAGAACCATTTCCCCTAAATAAAGGATTTGGCAATCTGCGCCTCATAGGGACAGTGACCACCACATGAACATCAGCTTGATACCAAACCCCAGCTTGATACCAAACCCAACAGAGGAAGGTAAAGCTGAGAGTATGTATGAAAGAGAAAAAGAGATTCTTGAAATTTTAAGCTCCTACAAACAACAACGTAAGGGTCCTTAGTGTTTCCATTTGTTGGAACCAATATATTCTGTTTTCGTTTAAGCCAATTTAACTTGAGTTTTCTGTCATTTGCAGCCAGAAGAATTCTAACAACCTATTTAACAAGTTATTTATCTATGCTCTAAGAACAATAATTTTAAGGAATAAGTAATTCCCTTTTTTTGTGGTGCTAGGGATAGAACCCAGGGACATTCTACCTCAGAGCTATACCCGCAGCCCTATTTTTATTCTTTATTTTGAAACAGGGTCTCACTGAGTTGCAAAGGGCCTCACCAAGTAGCTGAGGCTGGCCATGAACCACGATCCTCCTGTCTCAGCCTCCCAAATGCTGGGATTACATGTGTGTGCCACCATGCCCGGCTAGAATCGGTATTATAAAAAGTCCTGTTAGACACGTATACAACGCCGGGCATGGTGGCGCATGCTTGTAATCCCCGCTCTTGGGAGGCGGAGACAGGAGGATCGCGCTGGTTCGGAGCCAGCCTCACTGGCTTAAGAGACCCTGTTTTTAAATAAAAAAATATAAAATAGGTCTGGGATTGTAGTCCGGAGGGAGAAAGGCTTCCAGGAACCCTAGTACCACCACCGAAAAAAAAAAAAAAAGAAACGTATACAGCCTATGTATCTGTTTAATGGTAAGCTTATAAAAAAATTCAGATTGTTCATTTTAAAACACAAGCAGAAATAATTAAAATAATTCATAGTCCTCATGAATATCATTGTAAATATCAAGTAAATTCGATTCCTAACCCTCCCTCTCCTGTTCCGGTCTGGCTGCTGCCTTCCCAATATTGCCTGGCCCACTGTGGGCACAGTCCCTTCCACCAGCCACTGAGCACCATCAGTCTGTCATGGGGCAGGATATTGCAGCATATGGATTGTAGCTACCATGGTTCGTGAATTTCTGAAGCCATTTCTACCCCTGGAACGTTCTCACTGCTTATCTTGCTTAGACCTGTACATATCAGCCCTCTAGAAACTGGTTTTTCAATCCTTTTCTCCTTGAGTCCTCAAAATTCCAAGCCTCCTAGCCCTTCGGCCATTTTGAGAAGAAAAAAATCCTACTATTGTAATATGCAATGTATATGCATCTCCTGTCTCAGTCTTTCCCATTCAGAGTACTTGGCCTTGCAAGAAAATATCCATGATACTTTCTCAAAAAATAATCCTTTTAGTGGGTCCTAACCCTTAGTAATACAGAAATTCAAAAGAATCTTGAAGTGATATTTTACCCTTTTCCTTAAAAATAATTTTTTTTTCTTTTGGTGGTACTGGGGTTCCTGGAAACCCTTCTACCTCCGGGCTACACTCCCAGACACCTATTTTTTATATTTTTATTTGGAAATAGGGTCTCTTAAGCCAGCGAAGATGGCTTTGAACTTGCACGATCCTCCTGTCTCCGCCTCCCAAGCGTGGGGATTACAAGCGTGTGCCACCACACCGGGCATTTAAAAAAATTTTTAATACTTTTATCGGTGTAATATAATTCTACATCATAGTGAGATTCAAGGTGATACAAACATACATGCATACATTACTTCATACATTTCCTTCCATATGTGTGTGTGTGTGTGTGTGTGTGTGTGTGTGTGTGTGTGTGTGATACTGGGGATTGAAATCAGAAGCTTTCTACCTCCAAACTACCCCCTTAGCCAGAT
Source organism: Muscardinus avellanarius (assembly GCF_963383645.1). NCBI lineage: Eukaryota > Metazoa > Chordata > Mammalia > Rodentia > Gliridae > Muscardinus > Muscardinus avellanarius. Next base: position 45,360,236 of record NC_137797.1, read on the forward strand.
TCTATTTTGAAACAGGGTTACACTAAGTTGTGGAGGTCCTCACTAAGTAGCTGAGGCTGGTTGCCAACCTGTGATCCTCCTGTCTTAACCTCCCAAGTACTGTGATTACAAGCGTGGCACCACCACCACGCCCAAATGCTATCTTATTTTCTAATTGTTTTATTTAAAAGTAGGTCACAGTCTGAGCATTTGCCTCTATTTTTCACAGTACCTATTGCAATTGAAAACATACAGTAAAAAGTTAATATATTGTTTCAATGAATTTTCCACTAAATGACCAGCTTCTTTCTCAGATGCTATTATGCAGACCTAATGCCTTTGGAACCTGTTCTTCAGGTGATGTGACTTGGAGACCAGCTACATCAAATTAAACATTGCAGTATATTTTTAAGATTTACGTGTCCCAAAGAATACTGAGAATTTTTCAAATAGGTACAGCTCATGTATCTTTATTCCCATCATGTCTGAACAGAGGGTTGGGTATTGCCTGAACATTTGTATTTTATAAACTTTCCTTTGAAAATATTCTAATCAACATAATGTTATGTTCACATATGAAGGTATCACTCTATGGGGTGGAGCTGAGTAGGATTCGAAGAGAAACCTGACAAGTGAAGCATGTATATATAAATGTACTACTTTGACTCTTACAATACAATTATTAAAAAAGAAAATAATCATCACTGAATTTTCTAATAGCATTTTATGGGTTCAAATGGTGACAAAGGAAGAGATATGTACAAATGTCCTTGTTTCTTTATGTGGGAAATGGACACACTATAGTGTCTGGTCTTTAGTTATGGAGACAGGCCAGTCTGAGGAGAAACCAGAATTTGATTGCTTAGTGCTTTGGGCTCTTAGGTAAAGAATATTTTTAGATACCACCATTAATAATTCATGAATGAGAAAACATTCCCAGACCAAAGAAATTCAATATTTTTGTCTGTAACTTCTCTGCATTTATTTTAATGCCCTCAAAATGCAGGCTCACTGTAAATTTACTCGGGATGATTATTAGAAAAGATTAATGAAGCCTGACGTGGTGGTGCACGCTTGTAATCCCAGCATTTGGAAGGCGGAGACTGGAGGATCACAGTTTGCAGACAGCCTCAGCTACTTAGCAAGGCCTTTTGCAATTCAGTGAGACCCTGTTTAAAAAAAAAAAAAAAAAAAAAAAAGACTAAAAAAAATAGAGCTGAGGGTGTAGCTCAGAGGTACAATGCCCCTAGGTTTCATCCCCAGTTTTGCAAAAAAAAAAAGATTAATGACATCCTAGAGTTCCATGATACAAAGATGGATAGTTGTACCCCAGCCCCTGGTCTGTGCCCTCCTCACCAGGCCTCATCTGGAGGCCTATGATGAGTATGACTTAAGGCCCTTTTAACAAATCTTATTAGATTATTGACTTGCAGGTATGTATATTTACATTCAAAATCTTTTTGCCTTTAAATTATTTTATCTGTTGATGGAGAAAAGAAATGACTAGTCTGTCCTCCATGTTTTCTGTAATGGTGATAAAAATTCAGAATCAACAAAGTGACTTTCTCTGCTGTTGATACAGCAAGGTCCCTTGCCTCTGGACTGAAAGGCATAAGAAATAAAAGACTCCTCTCCGTCCCCGGGAGCTTTACAAATTAGAAAGGATATTTCTTTCCTGGAGTGTGATGCCTCTGTAAATGTGAGTTTACAGTTTCTGAAAGCTATGGCTTCTAGACCCTACAGTGTACTGAGGGGAGGTCAGAGTCATCTGGCGAAACGTTTTCAAATATATGTATCCTCACACATAGCGCCCTCCCTAAGTAGAATGCCAAGTCACAGTGTCTGGGCGTCCTCCAGAAAAATAAGGCCAAGTGGAACGAATAGCATGTGAGCAATCTCTGGTCTGGGTGATGATGGGGAGCATTATACGTGAGGAGGGGTTGGTCTCCCAGGTAACCAAATCTGTAGGAAGATGCTATGGAACAAGTACCCACTTTGCTTCTCTTTCACCTCAGTTCTTCTAGGAAACCATCACAGACAAGACCTTATTAGTTTTATGTCCATTTTATTTGGCTAATAACAAAAAACAAACAAAAAACAAAACAAAAAAAAACCCAAAAAAACCTCTGCTTCATCATTAGTCATGAAAAAGGAGAAGAAAGAGTATTTTAAAAAAAGAGAGAGAGAGTATTTTACAGTGAGGAGAAGGATGACAATCCTGGGCCAAAGATTTCTATCATGATTTTTGTGTGTGTGTGTGGTACTGGGGGTGGATCCCAGAGGCTTTCTACCTCCGGGCTACACTCCCAGACCTATTTTATACTTTATTTGGAAACAGGGTCTCACTAGGTTGCTGAGAGCCTCACTAAGTAGCTGAGGCTGGCTTTGAACCTGTGCGATCCTCCTGTCTCAGCCTCCCAAGCACAGGGATTACAAGTGTGTGCCACCACGCCCGGCTTTTTTATTTTTTTTTTTGTAATCAGTATTGAACCCAGGACAGAGCTACACCCTCAGTTCTATTTCTTATTCTATTCTTTATTTTGAAACAGGGTCTCACTAAATTGCCAAGGGCGTCACTAAGTAGCTGATGCTGGCTGTGAACCTGTGATCCTCCTGTCTCAGCTATCATCATAGCTTTTTTGTTATTGTTGGCTTTTGAATCCCAAGGAAATCAAATTCTCTGGGCAATAGCTTAATCACTTTGTGTTTTCCTAGTTGCCTTTTATTTCTTTTTTTTTTTCTTCTTTCTTTCTTCTTTCTTTTCTTTTTTTTTTTTATTGTGGGGGGTGGGACTGGGGATTGAACTCAGAGGCATTCTACCTCTAAGCCATGTCTCATGCCCTTTGTAATTTTTTGCTTTGAAACAGGGTCTCACTAAGTTGCTGAGACTGGCCTCAAACCGGAGATCCTCCTGCCTTAGCTTCCCAAGTAATGGGATTATAGATTGTGCCCCAGCTCCTCATTATCTTTGCTATAAATGACAATGATAAAATAAATGGTGGTATCATATTGATGATGTTGGAGAAAAAAATAGTGCAACATAAACAAAAACTGCCAGATTAAATTTTCTGAGTGCTTTTTACAAACCAGGCACAGTTTTACAGTTTATATATTTGAGTTATTTTAATTCTCATTACACAAAATGAGTGAACACACTTAAGTTTACAAAGCAGAGAAGGGCATGTGGCAAACTCTCTTTCTTAGCTGTAATTCTGAAAAACTGCTAAATAATAATCTCTGTAATTAAACCCATTCTTTGCCTGGCATTGTGACACACACTTATAATCCCATTACTTGGGAGACTGGGACAGGAGGATCACAGGTTCATGGTTAGTCTCGGTGAATTAATGAGGCCATCTGCAATTTAATGAAGTCCTGTTTTAAAATAAAAAATAAAATAGGGTAGGGGTATAGCTCAGAGGTAGAATGTTCCTGGTTTAATCTCCAGTACCACAAAAATAAATAAGTAAATCAATTTTTAATTTTCATGGACAGTTAGGTGGCCTCTCCACTTACACTCTTACAAATAACACTTCAATAAATATCACTATACCTTTCTCCTTTGTGCAAGTACAATGTGGTGGGGGATGAGGGAGATCTACAAATGCATGGCTGTCATGTATTTAGCCTGTTTCCTTCTTTCTTCAAAACAAAAATCAGCAGGCATGGTGGCACATGTTTGTAATCCCAATACTTAGGAGGCTGAGACAGGAGGATCTTACAGGTTTGAAGACAGCCTCAGCCCCTTAGTGAGACTCTCAGCAACTTAGTGAGACCCTGTTTCAAAATAAAGAATAAAAAATAGGGCTTAGTGCCGGGCGTGGTGGCGCACGCTTGTAATCCCCGCGCTTGGGAGGCTGAGACAGGAGGATCTCACGGGTTCAAAGCCAGCCTCAGCTACTTAGTGAGGCTTTCAGTAACTTAGTGAGACCCTGTTTCCAAATAAAATATAAAAAAGGTCTGGGAGTGTAGCCCGTAGGTAGAAAGCCTCTGAGTTCCACCCCCAGTACCACAAAAAAAAAAAAAAAAAAAAAAAAAATAGGGCTTAGAGTGTAGCTCTAAAAAAAAAAAAAAAAATGCTGTGATTACTATGCATATGCCACCATACTTGTCAAGAGATTAATTTTCTTTCTTTCTTATTTTTCAGTACTGAGAATTGAATCCAAGGGCATTCTACCTACAAGCTATACCCCCAGCCTTAGTTTTTATTCTTTGTTTTTTAAACAGGCTCACTAAGTTACGGAAGGCCCCACTAAGTAGCTGAGGCTGGCCATGAACCTACAATCCTTCTGTCTCAGCCTCCCAAATACTGGGATTACAAGTGTGTGCCACCATACGCGGCTTTTTTCTTTAAATATTGATCTGTTACCTGGGCCTGATGGCACACACCTGTAATCCCAGCACTTGGGAGGCTGAAACAGGAGGATCACAGGTTCAAAAAACATCAACAAGTAGTGAGACTCATCAAACTAGTGAGACACTGTTTTCAAATAAGCAATTAAATTGGGTTAGGGGTGTAGCTCAGAGGTAAAACGCCTCTGGGTTCAATTCCCTGTACCACGAAATAAATAAATAAATAAATAAATAAATAAATAAATAAATAAATAAATAAATAAATAAATATCAATTTGTAGATATTATTTTGGAGTACACTGTCAACTACATTAAATGAAGTTTGCCCATTTGAGTTAGAAAATGTATTTAATAAATTATTCACCCAATAGCCAGGTGTGGTGGCACATGCTTGTAATCCCAGCATTAGGGAGGCTGAGACCAGCCCAAAGAATTGGTTGGGGACAGCCTCAGCTACGTAGTGAGGCCCTCTGTAAAATAGCGAGACCCTGTTTCAAAATAAAGAATAAAAAACAGAGCAGGGGGCGTAGTCAAAGGTCAAATGCTCCTGAGTTCCATCCCCAGACTTGCAAAAATAAAAAAAATTATTCACCAAATAGATGAGATTAATTTAGGGAATTCATGGAAGGCAGTGATTACCAGTTTTCCTGCCTCTGTTTTTTGTTGGTTTCTGTTTGTTATTAAGTGGCTCTTATTATTTTGTTTGTTTGTTTCTGTAAATTGACACGAATGGCTGTCTTCCTGACCAGACATTCTTTTTCAGTTTAAGATAGAGGAGAATGCTCTGGGTTTGTCGGCACTTCCTAAGAAGCTATGCCATTCACTCTCCTACCAGTCATACCCTGTGTTTGAAGAATAAAAGCAGGAGTGTTTGGCAGGGCAGATCCCAGCAACCCTGAACAGCAGTGAGAGTTAAACCGTAGACCATGTCTCCGATTGCCCAGGGCTTCTTGATTTGCTGTGTTCATGCTAGAGCAGATTGTCCTGGTGACAACAGCCCTCACAAACTAAAATATCAGGGCTGATACAGGAATCCATCTCTGTGTAGCTGGGGTGAATAAAAAAATGTGGCCATTATTGTTTTGGGGAACCCTCCACCCTAGTGCAATTGGTGTCAGAATAAGCACAGTTTTGTGAACTCTGCCCAGGGCTTCTACTAAAGCAAGCATGCAAGTGTTTATTTTATTTTAGGTTGCATTGCCCTGGCGTTAGTGAAGAATCTCTTTGTGTTTTTCATTTGCTTTTCTTCTCTTTACTGTGTGATCAGGTCCTTTGATCATTTTTTAGGCTGGGATGGTTAATATGACTCTGACTTCTAGAAACTTTTTGCATAATATATATGTTAGTAGTTATTAAATATCTTGCAAATTCTTTCTCCCTAGTTTTTCACTTATCCATTAAATTTATTTATGTTCTCTTTCTTTTAAATTTGAATTTTAAAAAATAGTTACAATATTGTCCAGGTTGGCCTCAAACTTCTGGGCTCAAGTGATCCTTCTACCTCAGCCTTCTGAGTATCTAGAAATATAGGTATACAAGCCAAATGCTCAGCTGGTTTACTAGATTTTACCAAGTGATTTTGTAGCATTCACTGAGATTATAACATTTTATTAATATGCTAATTTAATGAATTACAATGGTAACTTTTGCTAGCGATGAACAAATCTAATCAAACTCTACTTAATCATATTGTCTTATATTTTAATGCACTATTGGATCAAATTTATAAATATTTTAATCAGAATGTCTGAATGTATAATCATAACTGAGACAGCCTAAATGTTGGATTGCTATTCCTTGGTCTTTTTGACTCTCTCTGTATTTGGTTTTGAGTACTATAATTGTTCTGGTTTGAATATCAAAGTTATTTTCCCTTCCTAAAAATTGTTAGAATGTTTTCTTTTTTATGCCCTAGGATATTTAAACTGTATAAAGCCCATCAATTTCTTAAAAACCTAAAAGAAGTTTATTAAAGCTCTATGCGCTTGGTGCCTTTTAGAGGTAGAGCTATATGTTGTTTATCTATTGCTGTGTAAGAAACCATCCCTAAACTCAATGGCCTAAAACAACAATAGTCAATCAGCTCGCCCACTTGGGGAATGAGGAGTTTGGGAACAGATTAGCCAGAGAATTCTGTCTCAAAGTTCTCCTGAGTTTGTAGCAGATGTTGGCTAGATCCACCTTTAAATTGTCTCGCTAGCAAGATCAGCAAGGTGGTGTTGGCTGTCAACCAGGAGCTTTTGTTTCTCTCTTTTTTTTTTTTTGTACTGGGGATTGAACCCAGGGGCATTCTACCTTGGAGCTACACCCTCAGCCCTATTTTTTATTCTTTGTTTTTGAAACAGGGTCTCACTAAGTTGTGGAGGGCTTCACTAAGTAGCTGAAGCTGGCCTTGAACTTGCAATCCTCCTATCTCAGCCTCCCAAATCCTGAGATTACAAGCCTGTGCCACAACGCCCAGTGTTTTGTTTCTCTCCTAATGGGCCTTTCTCCAGGATAGATTGGGGTCCCTCGTGGCATGGCAGCTGGCTTCCCCCAGAGTAAGAAGTTAAAGAAAACAAGTTAGAAGATGCAGTGTCTCTTAGCAGCCCAGTTTTTGAAGTCACACGCCATCTCTTTTGTCTTAATTCTATTGGTCATACTGGGGCAACCCTGATTCTGTCCTAAGATATACTAAGATGATACTAAGATGCAAGGACTATTTGAGAGACCATCTTGCAGGCTGACTTCCATAAGCTCTCAGAACCTTTTTAATTATTTAGTGATTTTTGCTCTCATCGGGTTCTACTTCTTGAATCACTTTAGTACCTTACAGTTTCAAGATATTTATTCTATCATAGAGTTAAATATTTTATAAGTTATAGTCAAAATGTCTGTTCTTATTCCAAGGTTATAAATAAATTCTCCCCTCTGGCCTTTTAGAACTTTTATGGTTTTATTCTAATTAAATTTTTTTCCAAACTTTAAATATTTGATCTAATTGATGTGCATCCTTCTGTTCAGTGTTGTTCCAATACAGGTAAACGAATAAATGTATCTTTTTACCACTGATTTGTCAGGTCAATTTCCAAAAGTAGTTGGGACTATTTCTGGACTATATTGTCTGTTCAGTAAAATATTAAATGACAATAGTAAACATAGAAGTTCAGTGCAAATGCTTTTAGTTTTTCCCAATGATGATTATGTTGAGATAGACATAACAAATAATTGCTTATTTATTCCTCTTTTATCGAGTTTCTATTTCATTAGCAAAGAAGTTTGTTGAATTTTTGTCACATGCCTTTTCATGATTCTATGATAGACAATAAATATTACTAGGTGTTGTAGAGTTGAACTGTTGTGGGAGAAAAGAGATATCTAGAAGAGGGTCCAAGGAGTTCCCAGAGAGAGAAAAGGCCACTTGACTCAGGACCAGCCGGGCCCTTGACCTATAAGATAGAAAAGAATTTCTGCATGTGTGAGTAGAGGCTCAGAGGTATATTTAGGAAAGCAAGAAATACACATTCAAGGGAGAATGTGGGTCATCTCCAGAGTGAGAGACACGGGGTGGGGGGAGCAGTTCAGGGCTCCTCTTTTAAAAGAAACTTGGTGAAGGATGGTGTTATGGTTAGCTATAGGATGTCCCCTGAAGAGCTCAACTCTGTATCAGAGTTGATATAATTGAGTCATAAGGTTTGTAATCTCATCAGTGGATAAATCCATGGTCATGTATTTACAGGGCTGTCACCTAGGCAGGTGGGGTGTAAATGGAGAAGGTGGGTCCCTGGAGGTGGCTATAGGGACTGTGTTTTGTCTTTGAATTGCCTTGCTTCTTGTCCCTCTGCTTTGGGCCTCCACGGCGTGAGATCAGAGCCTTGTTCTCCCCTTCTGTCTGCATCCTCCTGCCATGCCCTGAGAGCTGCAGACCCCAACCTCACATGGACTGTACATAAAATCTCCAAAAACAACAACAACAACAACAATGACAACAACAACAAAAAAAACTGTGAGCAAATAAATCTTCCTTTCTTTAAGTTGGATGGTCTAGTAGAAAGAATGTTGGACTGAGAAAGGTGGGTACAGGAAAATCTCTGAGAATGACATCTTTCCAGTAATCACAAGAGAGTTTATGGTGGTCTGGTAATTTTCTGGACTCTTAGGCTGACTGTGGTACTGTGGTCTTCATTGTCTTGTCAATAGATAAACTGAAAGTCCCCTACTTATAGGTTTCTCAACCTATATCCTATCTTTATCCTTAAACTATTTATTGGTGGGATAATTAGTGTACACAGTAATTATCATGAGTGAGTGGATTTCTAGTAACTTTATGATCGTGAGTGAAGATTCATAGATTTCCCAGAAATTTGGGAGTGACGGGCCTGGGAACAAGAACTGAGTTAGGGAATAAAGGTATGAGGAACCTGAACACAAGACTCATATTTAAGTTATATTTTCCAGCCGGGCGTGGTGGCGCACACTTGTAATCCCAGCATTCGGGAGGCTGAGACCTGAGGATCACGGTTCGTGGACAGCCTCAGCTACTTAGTGAGGCCCTCTGCAACTCAATGAGACCCTGCTTCAAAATAAAGAATAAAAAATAGGACAAGGGGTGTAGCTCAGCGGTTGAATGTCCCTGGGTTGTACCCCCAGACCCACACACACACACACAAAAGTTATATTTTCCTTGTCCTTCTTTTATGTCTCCTTTCTGCCTCTTTCCTTTATCTCAGAACCATCTGTATACTCGTTGGGGGAAAACCCTTCATTGTCAGAAATTGCCATTGGATTCTACTTGCTAATAGTGAATTTAGTTTTGATAGTAATTGAAAAGCTTATAACTTTCTTTTATAGATATTGTCAGGTATATATTTTATATTCCTTCATAAAAATAAGTTGGAACCTGGATGCGGTGACTTGCACCTGTAGTACCAGTTCTTAGGAGGCAGAGCTAGGAGAATCTCAGGTTCGAGGCCAGTCTCAGCAACTTAAGGAGACCCTCATCGACTAAGGGAGGTCCTGTTTCAAAAACAAAAGGCTGGCCGGACGTGGTGGCACATGCTTGTAATCCCCGCACTTGGGAGGCAGAGACAGGAGGATCACGCTGGTTCAGAGCCAGCCTCGCTGGCTTAAGAGACCCTGTTTCCAAATTTAAAAATATAAAATAGGTCTGGAGGTAGAAGGGCTTCCAGCAACCCCAGTACCACCAAAAAAAAAAAAAAAAAAAAAAAAGGCTGAGGGTATAATTCGGGGATAGAATTCCCCTGGTTTGATCCCCATTACCAAAATGACAAATAATTTGGGGGTTTTCCTTCTTTTTCTAGTCTCCAGAATAGCTTAAGTGGCATTAAATTATTTGCTTTTTAGAGATTTGGTAGGGTTCCCCTGTAAAATAATATGGCTCTGATTCTTTCTTTGGGAGGTGGAGAGGAGAAACTGTAAACGCTTTCTGCATTGGGCTTTCTCATGTAACCTGAGCATGAGATGGTGTGATACAATAAGATCTATATTTGATCCTTGTCATTCTGCTTTCCTGGCATGCAACTCCTAAAACCCTTGGGATTACTGAAGTGGTAAATGTCTTTTTGCATGCTAATGAGATGACTGGTGGCAGGGGCAACCTGAATAGCCGCAGGATGGGGGCTGGTTGCCAGGGAGACCAAACAAGTGGTGGGAACCTCTCAGTACCTCTGACCTCAGGGAGGGGAGAGGGCTGGAAATCCACTTAATCACCAATGGTCAATGATGCAGTCATTGCAAATTATAAAACTTGCGAATTGCGAATAATAAAATATTCATAAAAACACAAAGTTTGGAGAGATTCCACCTTGCTAAATATGTGGAGGTGAGAGAGGGTGACTAGCCTGCGGGGGAGGAGGGGGCATGGAAGTTTTGCTCCCTTTCTTTCCATCTGGCTAATCCTAAGGCATATCCTTTTTATAACAAACTGGTAACTGGTAATCTAGCTGGGCATGGTGGTACCCTTCTATGGTCCCAGCACTTGGGAAGCTGAAACAGGAGGATTACAGATTCCAGGCCAACCTGAGCAATTTATCAAGGTCCTATTTCAAAATAAAAATAAAAATTAAAAAGGGGTAGGGGTAAATCAGGCATGGGGACACGTGCTTGTAATCCCAGCATTTGGGAGGCTGAGAAAGGAGGATCACAGTTTGAGGACAGTGAGGCCCTTTGCAACTCAGTGAGACCCTGTTTCAAAATAAGAATAAAAATTAGGGCTGAGGGTGTAACTTGGAGGTAGAATGTCCCTGGGTTCCATCACAAGTACTAAATAAAACAGGGGGGGGGGGCTAGGGGTGTATCTCAGAGGTAAAATGTCCCAGGGTTCAATCACCAGTACCAAAACCCAGAAGAAAAAAAAAAAAAAACAGGCATGGTGATGCATGCTTGTAATGCAGTATTTGGGAGGCTGAGACAGAAGGATCACAGGTTCAAAGCCAGCTTTGCCAATTTAGTGAGCCTCTCAGAAACCTAGTGAGACCCTGATTCCAAATAAGATATACAATTGGGCTGGGGGTATGGCTTGGAGGTAGAATGTTTCTGGGTTCAATCCCCAATACAAAAAAAGAAAGGAAGGAAGAAAGAAAGAAAGAAAGAAAGAAAGTCAGAAAAGAAAAAAAAAAAGCCTGATAATCTAGTAAGTAAACTGGATCCTATGATTTCTGTGAACCATTCTAAAAAAAATCATTAAAACTGAAAGGAGGACAGGGCCACAGGAACTTCTACATTATAGCTTATTGGCCAGAAGCACTAGTGATAACCAAGACCTCCAATTGTTGGCTGAAGTGGCGGGTAGTCTTGAGGGGCTGAGTCCTTAATCTGTGGGTCTTCTCTACCCTCAGGTACATAAGGTCAGATCTGAATTGAATTATAGACTAACCAGGTTGTGTCCAGAGTGTTGGATAACACACACACACACACACACACACACACACACACACACACACACGTTGTCAGAACTGAAGTGGGGTGAGTACTGAGAGTCCATTGCAGAGGAAACAGGAATTTTCCTTGTAGATGGGAAACACTGCACTGGGCCTCACAAAAAAGTAATGGCTTGACCTCATGTTCCAGACTTTGGGGACTTTTACTGACATCTGCAAAGTCATCGCTATGCCAATCTAGAAAGGCAGAATCAATTGGAAGCAGCTAAGGTGAATTTTCAAGCCTAAGAAAGAAAACAATAAGATAAGAGATATCCAGTGGAAATTTCCTATGCTTCCAAGGAAAACAATGAATGTTGCTGCTTTAAGAGTTGGACACAGCTGACAAACCTGCCTCCCTGGCCTCCATCTACTGTGTTACACAAATTTAAACCAGCCACAGAAATCAGCATGAATCATAGACGAGGTAAAATAAGAAGGTTAGACTTTCTAAAGGCAAGAATTTGACTAAAAGAGAAAAATGTCAATTGCTGGTTTATCTATTTTCAGCCTGCTACCGCTGTGTAAAAATGCAGTATCTTTTTTAGTATTACTTGATGATGCATATTAAACAATAAATATAACAATTCTTTTTAAAACTATCACTGAAAGTATACTTGCTTTAGATATTAAAAACTTAAGGAAGACATTTGCTTTAGACAAGGTAAGAAACACTTAAAGCCTAGAAAATTATTTTAGCATAGCCCAGAACACCATTTTATTTTTAGCCAAGGTGATAGATCATGCTAATAGAGACACATTTTTTAGATACTTAAATGATTAATTTCTTGCTAAAGGAAAACTAGCTCAAAATTAAGCATAATTTTATAACTATTTTAAAAAAATGTGTTATTGTTGGTAAAATTGAATTATAATTATATAAATATTCAGTAGAAAATATTGTTTCAGAATCCAGTGGGTAGACTTTCTGTAATACAATTTATTGTTTCATTTTAAATTTTAAATTATTGTTGTGAATGTAGGAAACTAAGGAATCTTTATATAGGAGCAAAAAGAGTATATAACACAGAGTTTGTACTATATAAGAAACCAGACAAAACTATTTGAGGTAGAGAAGGGAGGTGGGTCCTCCACAGGTTAAAGGATACCAATATTAAATAATACTGTTTTGCCGGGCGTGGTGGCACACGCTTTTAATCCCCATGCTTGGGAGGCAGAGACAGGAGGATTGTGCAGGTTCGAAGCCAGCCGCGCGCGCTGGCTTAGGAGACCCTGTTTCCAAATAAAAATGTAAAAATAGGTCTGGGAGTGTAGCCCGGAGATAGAAGGGCTTCCAGGAACCCCAGTACCACCAAAAAATAATAATAATAATAATACTGTTTTTTCAGTTCTGAAAATCTGAAAATTTGGTCAGACTGTTGTCACTGACATTACTGCTTGTAAGAATTAGAGAGTTATGCTTCAGATTCTTCCTGATACAACTTCAAATTTGATTTAAGACTATCATGTCTCAGTGACTCTAAGTCCAAAACATCGAGTCCAAGGATCCCAAATTTTATCACAAATCTACTAAATCAAAGGTATAGGTGCACATTAAGTTTCACTGGATTCGTGGGATAATAATAGTCGGTTCACATATATAATTGTGTCACATTCTACTCAAAATGTTTCCCATAGAGTCTCTTATGATTTTGCCTGTAATCTATTCCTTTTTCTGATCTCTACTTTGTATAATTTATTCAACTTCTTTTTTGCCAACATAAGATTTTTTTTTTTCTAGTACTGGGGATGGAACCCAGGGATACTCTATCTCTGAGCTATACTGCCAGCCCTATTTTATAATCTTTATTTTGGGACAGGGTCTCACTGAGTTGCCAACTGCCTAAGCAGCTCAAGTGGTCCACAAACTGTGATCTTCCTATCTCAGCCTCCCAAATGCTGGGATTACAAGTGTGTGCCACCACACCTGGCTAAAATTTGTAATCATGTCAACAGGTTGGGTGTGTGTGTGTGTGTGTGTGTTTGCCTTGAATACTCTTCCCTTTCTCAATATGATAAGGTATTTTTTCATTCTTCAAGCTGATCTCAAATTTTTACATACACAAGTAGTCTGCTTGGCCCCCGATTAATCAACCTCAACCTTTTCTTCCCCTATTACATAATTTAACTGTATGCTTCTCCCACTGGATCATGAGTCTTTGCCACTAGACTATAAGCTTCTTGAAAGCAATGGCAATGTTTATTCATCTTTACATCTCTGTGTCTGTCACTATTCTCTCCTCTGCCTGGCACAATGTCTGACATTATGCATTTTTAATGGATGAGTGAATGTGAAGGCACTGTGATCTGTGCTTGCTCCAAAGTGCAATCTAAAAAAGATGACAGTAATGTGATTAGGCACAAAGCAAGCCAAGCTATAACATTTATTTGTTTGTTTGTTTATTTATTTATTTATTTATTTATTTTGCAGTAATGGGGATTGAACTCAGGGACATTCTACCTCTGAGCTACATCCCCAGCCTGATTTTTTTTCCTTTATTTTGAAACAGGGTCTCACTAAGTTGGGGGGGGGGCTCACTAAATAGCTAACACTGGTTGAGAACCTGTGATCCTCCTGTCTCAGCCTCCCAAGTACTGGGATTACAAATGGGTGCCACCATACCCAGTTAAAAATCAATTTTTAGGGACTTCAGATCCAAATATTTTATAAAATAATTTATCCCCTATATGTTTCAACATCAGCATGTCTTCCAGTTATTGTAGTTTTGTTAAAGAAAGAAAAAGGGAATTATCCTCAGAGATGACTAATTGTTCTGGGAAATCCCTCCAGAGGAATGTTAAGAAGGAAATTGTTTAGCATCAAAATTTTAAGCTGCTAAAAGGCCACCATCTGGCCAGGCACTGTTTTATCTCTTTATGAGGTCACCTTAAATCCACAATATGGAAAATCATAAAGCCTTTTGTAATAAGCATCCACTCAAAAGCACAATGAGCAGCATTAATAAATACAAATGAGCAGGGCTGAGATCATTTTCTTCCATCTTCAAACCATTTCTGAGTGTCTCTGTGCTGTGTCATCATTGAGGATGCAGACACAGCTGGGGGCTAAGAGAAGCTCTCAGATCCAGGGGAGACCTCCCCGGCACAAGGCTGCTATCTCCTGAGTGACGTGAGCAGATAGAAACCCAGAGGAAAGAAACATCCAGAAGATGGTTTCGAGGATGAGATGGACTTCCTTATGGCCTCAAGGGGAAAATTGTCAGAGCTGCAGGTTAAGAAGGAAAAAAAAAAGCAAAACTGAGTTTCGGCAGCAGCTTGCAAGGTGAATTACAAGTGCAGGACCGCTGTGTCATAGCAAATTTAACCCCATGGGCTAAAAAACTTTATCATCACAGTTAGAGCCCCTTGAAAATATGAGATGGCAATTTGAACGGCTTTCATCTCACCCGGCCTGTGTTTGGGCTAAATTTCTTTTTTCTTTCTATATTTTCTAAAAACATTTTGCAATATTTTTAGATATACAGGCAACATACACTCAATGTTGAAAAATCAAATTAAGTAAAAAATAAGAATATAAAATCTGTGAAAATTTCAACTCTGAAGCTACTGCTATTAGCATTTTCATAGATAATACTGCTATATCGTTCCCCAGAAATGTGTTGCCGATGCATACTCTCTCAGTGGATATTATTTTTATAGAAACATATATGGAATTAATTTTTTGCAGCTTTAAAAAAGGAAAATGTTGACAAGGTTTCCAAGAACATTTGGTGAAGGAAATAATAATCTTTTCACTAAATATTGTTGAAAAATAATAATTACATGAAAAAGAATAAAATTGGACCCTTACCTAACACCATATACAAAAAAATAAAAATAAAAATAAAAAAGGAAAATGTTTTGTCAAGGTCATTTGGTTAATTTCAGATTGGTTATGCTTAAAATCATGTTCTTAGCGGAGCGTGGTGGCGCACTCTTGTAATCCCAACATTCAGGAGGCTGAGACCAGAGGATCGCGGTTCGTGGACAGCCTCAGCTACTTAGTGAGGCCCTTTGCAACTCAATGAGACCTGGCTTCAAAATAAAGAATAAAAAATAGGGCAGGGGGTGTAACTCGGAGGTCGATGCCCCTGGGTTCCATCCCCAGACGCACAAAAATTCTTCTGAATTGCTATCTACTAGTAGTATGCACATATTAGAGAAAGAGGAGGAGCAGCAGGAGGAGGACGAGGAGGAAGAGAAAAAATTATAGCTTTGGGTGATTGTGTGCAGTGGGAGAGTACTGGGAATGGAACCCAGGGACATTCTGCCTGTGAGTCACACCCACAGTTCTATTATTGTTTATTTGGAAACAGGGTCTCACTGGAGGCCCTCCCTAAGTAGCTGAGGCTGGCCGTGAACCTCCTGTCTCAGCCTCCCAAGTACTGGGATTGATTACTGGAGTGTGCCACTATCTGCTGTGGTAATATACTCATCTCTTCCTAGACTCCTGACTAGGTGAATGATCCTTGCTAAACACATTGCCAACTGGTATGGCTGCGATCCCTGAGAACACCCTTTCCCAAAATTTGACTTTAGAATTGTAACGAGCAAGAGGAGCAGAAAGGCAGGACGAAAATTTCATTGATTCAAGCAAGTTGACATTTTGAAATCAGTAAAAGTGAAATGATGATTTTTAGTGCAGAGACCTTTGCAAGAGATGCTTGAGGGCTTAGCACTTGCAAAAACTAAACAACAACAACAACTGGAAAACAACTGGAGCTAGGTGAGACAACTTGTGGGTGAGAAGGAAGAAAAGGCTGCTTATGGAAACAGAGTTGCATTCAAATGGGTTAGGTTTCTTTGGGTAAAGGGTATTTGTTTATTTTGTTTTTGCTGAGAGGCCAGGCATGTCACAAAAGATATCTCTTGAAGAGGGTTCCCAGCAGTTCCCAGAGAGAGAGAGAGAGGGGAACTCAGCTCAGGAGCAGTGGGGTCCTTGACATACATGACAGAAAAGAATTTCAGCACATGTCAGCAGAAGCACAGAGATGTATTTAGGAAAGCAAGGAGTGCGCATTTGAGGGAGAATGTGGGTCATCTCCAGAGTGAGATGCATTTGGGGGGTTCCTGGCTCTTCCATTTTTCTTTTTTTTGTGTGGTACTGGGGTTCCTGGAAGCCCTTCTACCTCCGGGCTACACTCCCAGATCTATTTTTATGTTTTTTATTAGGAAACAGGGTCTCTTAAACCAGAACGGCTGGCTTCAAAACAGTGCGATCCTCCTGTCTCCACCTCCCAAGCCTGGGGATTACAAGTGTGTGCCACCACGCCCGGCGCTCTATTTTTCATTTTTAAAATTATTTTATTTTATCTTATTTTATGGTACTGAGGATTGAACCCAGGGGCTTTCTATCTCTGAGCTACACCCTAAGCCCTATTTTATTTTTTATTTGGAAACAGGGTCTCTTTAAGTTGCAGAAGGCCTCACTAAGTAGCTGAGGCTGGTAGCAAACCTGTGATCCTTCTGTCTCAGCCTCCTGAGTACTGGGATCACTTGTGTACACCACCACACCCAGCTCTGGCTCTTCTTTTCAAGGAAGCTTGGTGAAGGGTGGATGTGGAAAGGTATGGGAGGGTGACCTCCATCTGGCAAGCTCAAGCTGGTTTATGATGGTCTGGACAT
The DNA here is from genome assembly GCF_963383645.1 of Muscardinus avellanarius. Classification (NCBI taxonomy): domain Eukaryota; kingdom Metazoa; phylum Chordata; class Mammalia; order Rodentia; family Gliridae; genus Muscardinus; species Muscardinus avellanarius. The sequence continues at coordinate 45,377,110 of NC_137797.1, forward strand.
TCTCAGGATCTTCAGGCTAATGAGGTTTCTATTATTTGATCAATAGATAACACTGGAAAGACCCCTAAATTATAGCTTTCTCAAAATGACAAAATTTCACAAAAGTTTGGGAGTGCCAGGCCTGGGAGAGAGACTGACATGGGAAATGACAGATCTGGGAAAAGTATGAGGAACTTACAATTAATTATATTTCCAAAGCCAGATGTGGTGGTGCACGCCTGTAATCTCAATACTTGAGAGGCTGAGACAGGAGTAGCACAGGTTCGAGGACAGTCTCAGCAAGTAGTGAGACTCTCATCAACCTCGTGAAACTCTGTTTCAAATTAAAATAAAATAGAGCTGGAAGTGTAGCTCAGAGGCAGAATGCCCTTGGGTTCAATCACCAGTACCACAGATAGATAGATAGGTAAATAGGTAGATAGGTAGGTAGATAGATAGATGATAGATAGATACATAGATGTATATCTGGAGTATATAAATATATGTATTTCCATGTCCCTCCTTTATGTCTCCTTTTTACCTTTTTAAAATTATTTCTTCTATTCTACCTCATGAGGGCAGTGAATAGAGGCATCATAACATCTATCCTCTCTGAGTTTGAGTTCTTGAGAAAAAAAGAAAAAGAAAAAGAAAAGAAACCAAAACCAGAAAGCTAAAAACCAATAGAAGTGATTCCATGATCCCAGGTGAGATTCTGTATAAGATCAAAGATCTAGAAATGGTAAAATGAACCTCTCTTGAGCCCTGGGAATCTGCCCCAAATTGGTTCCTCATTATAAAGTGCAGCCTGGAGTTAGAGGAGGTCACTCATTCCATCTTCTGGATGGAAAGCAACACTTCTCAGGTGCCAGGATAACAGTGTGTGTGTGTGTGTGTGTGTGTGTGTGTGTGTGTAGGACGAACTTCATATGTGCATGCCTAGAAATTATCCTCCAGAGATTTCTGCCCATTTATACTCCAGGAAGGAGCCGGGCGTGGTGGTGCATGCTTGTAATCCCAGCATTTGGGAGGCTGATACAGGAGGATTATGCAGGTTCAAAGCCAGCCTCAGCTACTTAGTGAGGCCCTATGCAACTCAGTGAGACCCTACTTTAAAGTAAAGAATAAAAAAAAAATAGGGCTGGGGCATGCATAGCTTGGAGTTAGAATGCCCCTGGGTTCCATCCCCAGTACCAAAAAAAAAAAAAAAAAAAAAAAATATATATATATATATATATATATATATATATATATATGTATATATTTACTCTAGGAAGGCATGGGTGTTTGCTCACATTTTAACAATCAGCACTGATATATTAAATGTATATTTATTTATTCATTTATTGTGAATTGAATGCAGGGGCATTCTACCTACAAGCTATCGGGGGCTAATATCCAGAATATACAAAGAGCTCAAAAGACTCTACACTAGCAAAACAAACAACCCAATCAAGAAATGGGCAAATGAACTAAATAGACACTTCACAAAAGAAGAGGTACAAAGGGCCAATAGATACATGAAAAGATGTTCTTGATCACTGGCCATCAGGGAGATGCAAATCAAAACTACACTGAGATTCCATCTAACCCCAGTCAGAGTGGCAAGCATAAAGAAATCAAATAACAACAAATGCTGGCGAGGATGTGGGGAAAGAGGAACTCTCTTACACTGTTGGTGGGTATGCAAACTAGTTCAGCCACTATGGAGATCTGTGTGGAGATTCCTAAGAAAGGTGGGAATAGATCCACCATATGATCCAGCTATACCACTCCTGGGTATCTTTCCAAAGGGGTTGAATTCAGAGAAATACAGCAACATATGCATACCTATGTTCATAGTAGCACAATTTGTAATAGCTAAAATATGGAACCAACCCAGATCTCCATCAACAGATGAATGGATAGGAAAACTGTGGGAAATACACACAATGGAATTCTATTCAGCCATAAAGAAGAACAAAATTATATAATTTGCAAGAAGATGGAAAGCCCTGGAGAACATTATGTTAAGTGAGATCAGCCAAACACAGAAGGAGAAGGTACATATGTTTCCTCTAATATGCCCAAACTAGAAATGCAGAGGATACCAGTGGGACTCCAGATAATGGAGGGGAAATATCAGCAAAATTTGAATGGAAAGATAGGAGAGGAGGAAGGCTGATCTTGATTAATGAGTGTCTACATCTGAATATGTGTAAAATTATGAATATGACATGGTTAACCTGGACAACCATTGGTGGGAGGGGGGAAGGAAAAATGGGGGCGGGGGGAAGAGGGCACCAAATATAGTTTAAATGTATGCTATTTATGTTCAATAAGAAAATTGTTAAAAAATATATGTATATATTTACTCTAGGAAGGCATGGGTGTTTGCTCACATTTTAACAATTAGCACTGATATATTAAATATCTACTTATTTATTCATTTATTGTGAATTGAATGCAGGGGCATTCTACCTCCAAGCTATACCCCAAGTCCTATTTTATTCTATTATTATTATTATTTTATTTATTTATTATTTATTTATTTATTTATTTATTTATTTTTGGTGGAACTAAGTTTCCTGGAAACCCTTCTACCTCCGGGCTACACTCCCAGACCCATTTTTTAAAAATATTTTTATTTGGAAACAGGGTCTCTTAAGCCAGCGCGACTGGCTTCGAACCTGCGCAATCCTCCTGTCTCCGCCTCCCAAGAGAGGGGATTACAAGCGTGGGCCACCACGCCTGGCTTATTCTTTATTTTGAAACAGGGTCTCACTGAGTTTTTGCAGAGGGCCTCACTAAGTAGCTGAGGCTGTCCATGAACCATGATCCTCCTGTCTCAGCCTCCCAAATGCTGGGATTACAAGTGTGAGCCACCACACCCAGCCTTATTTTTTTTTTTTTTAATTTTGAAACAAGGTCTCGCTAAGTTGCCGACAGCCTCACTAAGCGGCTGAGGCTGCTTCAGAATTGTTAGTCACCTGTCTCCGCCTCCCACATACTTACACATATTCAGATGTAGACACTCATTAATCAAGATCAGCCTTCCTCCTCTCCTATCTTTCCATTCAAATTTTGCTGATATTTCCCCTCCATTATCTGGAGTCCCACTGGTATCCTCTGCGTTTCCTAGTTTGGGCATATTAGAGGAAACATATGTACCTTCTCCTTCTGTGCTTGGCTGATCTCACTTAACATAATGTTCTCCAGGGCTTTCCATCTTCTTGCAAATTATATAATTTTGTTCTTCTACACCTGGTTTATTAAACACTTTTTATAAGTGAACATTTCTGTCTTTACTTTCATCCTATACACTTGCAGCCGCACATACATATATAGTCCTACACATGCATATATAGTCACACACCACAAACACATACTGTTGGCTAAACTTTTAATAAGAAATGTCTAGTTCTGGGCTTCAGACCAATCACACAGTACCTTAGTATATACTGCTTGGTGGTAAGACCGTGCTATGTTGATGCTCAGTTTTTGTGTCTTCTGTTTGTAAATGTAGTACGTTAGGCTATAAATATATCCTCTGTTGGGTTTCACACAAAGTTGTCTAACTTTCCCCTGGTCTCGCTGTCTATACTTTGTTGACTAGAGGGTGAATGGGGGGGGGGATTCCATGAGGGAAGAATTTTGCTGCTTTTTCCACCTATCACTAAACAGAAGTAAAGGTACTAGTATTAACTGATCATCTACTGTTTAGTCATTACAGTTGTTCTGAGAAATTGGTGTTTCTCATCCAAACATTTTGTCACTGAGAATCATGAGTAAATCACCCGAGGTGCCAGGGACTGGAGTGACGTGGCCCCTAAACCAAGAGCACTTCTCCAAGGCAGTAGCTCCTAAATGTCAACCATCACGTGCCTGCTCTGGACACGTTGTCACATCTGAGTACCACATTAATAAGCATTTTACATTAAGTCAACTCACTTTTTAAATTTAAAGTATTGATTTTAAAAGGAAAGTTTATGTCAGTACCAGAAATGGAAACCCAGCATTCATAGCCACAAATCAAATAGAAGGTAACCATAAATACCTCCATGGACAAAATACCTGTCCTCCAGCTTGTCCGGAGGCTGTTTTTACCCCATTGTGATTTTTAAAAGCCTTTTTTTTTTTTTCTATCTCTTGTCGTCAACCTCAATTTCCTACTCTGCACTAATCTTTCTAAGAACTAAAGGCTGCTTATCAAGTAATTTTGAAGGGCATATATTTCTCTAAGCTCCTCTAGACGCTTCCTCGCCACCTCTCCACAAATATAACCCTCACACTTCGGCATAAATAAGTATGTACATTTGGAAAAACTACAAAAAGGATACTTCTTATTCCTCCCTTTATTAATTAATTAATTTATTTATATATTTATTTTGGTGGTATGGGAGATGGAACCCAGGGGCTTTTCTACCTCCAGGCTATACCCTCAGACCTATTTTATACTTTATTTGGAAACAGGCTGTCACTAAGTTGCTGAGAACCTCACTAAGTAGCTGAGGCTGGCTTTGAACCTGTGCAATCCTCCTGTCTCAGCCTCCCAAGCTCTGGGATTACAAGCATGCGCCACCACGCCTGGCTCTATTCTGCTCTTAAAAAAAAAAAAAACAAAAACCGGACTTGGTGGCGCAGCTTGTAATCTCTGCGCTTGGAGGCGGAGACAGGAAAATCACGCAGGTTCGAAGCCAGCCTCTCTGGCTTAAGAGACCCTGTTTCAAAAAAAATAGTTCAGTTTTGAGAGCATAAATTGCCCTAGTCACTCAGCAATGACTTTGGAAAAACACAAAGGGCTAATGTATCATTTTTTAGCAGATAGCATTTCTCTTCTAAAGCTGTCCACAGTGACATTTATTTATTTTTAGGGTCCTGGGGTCAGCACACTGGACTGGGGCATAGTTAATCTATTAATTTCTGCTCCCTTTAACACTGAAAGTGATTGCTACAGCTGACTCAACTGTGTTCTAAACCAAACTAGTGGCCACCGACACAAGTGGTTCAGTGTTGCTTTCAGCTTTTATTTTTGCGGGCAGAGTCATCATTTCTCTTTGATTCCACTCAGAATCTGTGAGGAAAACATCTTTGTAGCTGTGCAGAATTTTTTGGGGCGCATATATTATTAAGTGTTGATTCTCTAAGAACCTCTGTAGGTAATGGTGTTTTGGTTGCTAGTTATACCTTCTCTATTTGAATATGCAAGTCTCTAATCCCTGGTCCAAGCGCAGGTGCCCTTCTTACCTAGTCCTTAGATAGCATCCCATTGGAACCTATAGTGCATGAAAGTCAACTTTCCAGCTTTCTTGTTCTTTGCATACCATCATTTATTTTTTCCTCCTTGTGTGGAACCTAATAAAGTGACTTTTTACCAATGAAAACAGAATCAGAAAGCAAAGAGAATAAAATCCTAATTCTGGGAGGAGCAGAGCTCAAAGTGTTGGTCTAGGAATAAGGAGGGAATGCTTCAGAAGGGAAGACAAAGAAATGTTAAGCACCAGTTGCAAGTAGTAAATTTCATCCTTATTGCTTGAGCTGATGCCAACATATTGATCACCACAAATGAACAGTCTTTTATCAATATCTAAGGCTTCTTGAAAAAAATTTATTTACATAGTTGGTTGATTCTTGTAGAATTTAAGTTTTTTAAAAGGGGTCTTTTTTTTTTTCTCTTTTTCTTTTTTGGAACCAGGGATCAAACCCAGAGCGCCACACCTGCAAAGCAGGCGCTTTGCCACTGAGCTACATCCCGGCCCCAGAATTTAAGTTTTTTGGGAGGATTTTTTTTCTTAACTAGTTTAATCAGGCTTGGAGGTCAGGGTAGAGTGGAGTTGTTAATGTGGAAAACAAGATGTTTTATGATTTATAAATGAGCCAAAACCAAATATGAATGAGTGTAGGATGGACACCATGGAAATGATGGATTAGAATCACGTCTCAAGAAGATGGAAGAGAAACAGTTGAGAAGTGGTTCTGGTGGAATATATATACACACATACATATATGTTCCAGTATCATAAATGGAAATCCAGCATCAATGGATATAGTATGCCATTGATATACTTGGTACTAGGGATTGAATCTAGGGGCATTCTACCTTCAAGCTACACATCCAGCCCATTTTCTTTTTTTGCAGTACTGAAGATTGAACCCAGGGACATATTACCTCTGAGATACATCCCCAGCCTGATTTTATTCTGTATTTTGAAACAGGGTTTCACTAAGTTGCGGAGGGCCTAAGTAGCTGAGGCTGGCTGTGAACCCCGATCCTACTATCTCAGCCTCCCAAGTACTGGAATTATAAGCATGAGCCACCATGCCCAGCTTCTTTTTCTTTTTTCTTTTGAAACAGGGTCTCATTAAGTTGCTAAGGCTAACCTCAAATTGCAATCCTCCTGTCTCAGCCTCCCAAGTACTGGGATTAGAGGCATGTGTCATATCTGGCCAGTAGAAAAGATTTTTTTTTTTTTTTTGGTGATACTGGGGGTGGAACCCAGAGGCTTTCTACCTCTGGGCTATACTCCCAGACCTATTTTATATTTTTATTGGAAACAGGGTCTCACTAAGTTGCTGAGAGCCTCACTAAGTAGCTGAGACTGGCTTCGAACCTGTGGGATCCTCCTGTCTAAGCCTCCCAAGCGCGGGGATTACAAGCATGCGCCACCACGCCCGGCTAGAAAAGATTTTTATTTTAGGAAAAAAAAAAAAAAAAGAAACACAAAGTTTAACATGGTTATCAGTTGCAAGTGCTCACAAAACTTTCCCGTTCAATCTTAAGAAGCTAAGTAAAAAAATGTCTTCAACACAAAGGTAGCCTACAAATGAGATCTAGTCCTAAAGTAGACAGAGGTTGTTTGCAATACTAGCCATGTTTTTGTTTCAGCGAAAACTTGTTGAGAGCCTCTTTTTTGAGGGTTCTAAGACCCGCTCATGAAAGCTGTTTTTCCTAATGTAGAATAAACCATATGACTAATTATGCAAGTCAGATCTTTGAGAGTTGGGAATAGCTGGCCAAATGATAAGAAGAGAAGGAGAAGAAGGAGACAGAACTTTCCTATCTAGCAACAGGCTAATCCTAAGTCCAAAAATTGGTAAAGACTTATTATTTGGGGTGAGATGCTATTATTCTAAATGTTCTACATACAGTCAATTGTTTAAACATTAAGCATATATTTTGGTTTGGTTGTCACTCATCTTCCTTTTGTCCACTTTTATACTCTTTGAGTTTAGAACTTTCCAAGTTTCCGGAACACCATAGTGATCTGTGCTCCCACTCTGGCTCTTGTCCTGGCCAGTTTTACTCTCCAAGGTGTTCCATGCTGTAAAATTCATTATTCTCCAACCTCTACCAGCAACACTCCCATGACCTCAGTTTAGTAGATCCCAATTTTTTAGAAAGGAATTTTACAGAGATGCTTTTATTTTCAAAGACGATATTTCATGAATCAAATGCTTCTGGGACCCAGCAGTAAAGGAGAGACCCTGGCAATCCTGCTTACTGCGTAGAAGGATTTGCTCTTCTGCAGTCAGATTTTGAAGGGCACAATTCAAGCTGTTTAGATGTCGACAGTGTCTTCCTTTCTCCAGTTCTGAACACTAGAGAAGTGTCAGGTGAAAGTACTACTAGAGATAATTAGCATGCTCAGCAGGGACAGGGAAGGCAATTGTCTTAGTGTATTTTCTGTTGCTACAACAAAATGCCCAAGACTGGGTAATTTATAAAGGAAAGAAATTTATTAGGCTCACAGTATGGAGGCTGGGAAGTCCAAGAGTATGGTTCAAGCATCTGGTCTGCATCTGATGAGGGCCTTCCTGCTGCATCGGAATGTGGTGGAGGGCTTCCTATGGTAATAGAGCAAGCATGATAGCTCAGGTCCTCTTCCTTTTCTCTTAAAGGCATTACTGCAGGACTAGGGATGCGGCTCAGTGGTAGAGCCCTTGCCTAGCATGTATGAGGCCCTGGGTTCAATCCCCAGTGCCACCAAAGGAAGAAAGTCACTAATGCCATCATGAGAGTCTCATCCTTATGATCCCATCTAATCCTGATGGTCTCCCCAAAGCTCCATCCCCCAAAACCATTAACATATAGATCTGGGGATGAACTTCCAACTCATGGAGGTATATTTAAGCCATAGCAGCAATGTTGGGAAAGAAATGGAAGTCTTTGTGACCGAAGAGTCTTCCTATTGGTTTTTTTTTTTTTTTTTGTGGTACTGGGAATGGAACCCAGAGGCTTTTTACCTCTGGGCTATACTCCCAGACCCATTTTATATTTTTTTATTTGGAAACAGGGTCTCACTAACTTGCCAAGAGCCTCACAAAGTTGCTGAGGCTGGCTTCGAAACTGTGCGATCCTCCTGTCTCAGCCTCCCAAGCGTGGGGATTACAAGCGTGCACCCCCACGTCCGGCTCCTATTGTTAATAATGTGCTAACATCTGTATCTGCTGATTACTGGCTAGTCTATAGGAAAATTAATATACATTTTCCCCTTTTAGGGGAAAGTTGAAAAGGAAGTCTTTAAGTTGATTTTTACCAAGCCAGCATACTATAGTGGTACATGCATACTCCTGTTTATAGCAGTGCAACTCACAACAGGCAAGTTATGGAACCAGCCTGGGTGTGCATCAACAGGTGAAGATTAGAAAGTGTGGTATGTACACAAAGGAGTTTTCTTCAGCGGTAAAGAAAAACAAAAGTGCATCATTTGCAAAAAAGTGAAAGGAACTTGAGAACATTATGTAAAGTGAAATAAGCCAGATGGAGAAACTGCAGGGTCAAATGTCTTCTCATCTTCTCATATGTGGAAGCTAGAGAGAAAACAGGGAAAAGGCAGCGATCCCACAAAAGAAGGAAGACCAGTAGAGGAGAGAACAGGAATCGAGAGGAGGGAGCAGGAGAGGGAAGGGGAGCCACTGGGGAATGTGCATGTGCAAATATATAACAGAGAATGCAACTAGCATGTTTAACTGTAATGCATCAAAAAGTGACTTGTAAAATGTTCATCTCTAGTGCTGGGCGTGGTGGCGCACGCTTGTAATCTCCGCGCTTGGGAAGCGGAGACAGGAGGATGGCGCTGGTTCGAAGCCAGCCCTGCTGGCTTAAGAGACCCTGTTTCCAAATAAAGAATATAAAATAGGTCTGAGAGTGTAGCCGGGAGATAGAAGGGTTTCCAGGAACCCCAGTACCACCAAATAAAAAAAAAAAAAAAGATTTATCTCTATAAATTCTGATTTGTTTCTGATTTGTAGAATTAAAAACCCCGTGATGGCATAATTTTTAATCTCAGTGCTTAATGATAGTAGACAAAAGCCTTAAAAGATAGGCGATTCTTGTCCTTCTCAGTCATCTTTTGTTATAACATTTCAGTTTCTTTCTGACATAAGAGTTAATTATTTCACAAAGGCATAATTTTTACTTGTTAATCTACTAAACAGAAGGCCAGGACCCTATTAGTCTTTGTTTTTGCTAAATTAATAATGCAGATGCCAAAAGAAATGACATCATTTCAATTCAATTTCCATTCTTATTAAGCTAAAATTGCTTTATATATTTTCCAGAGGAATTTTAAAAATTAAGGTTCTGCTGAAAGAAAAATAAGTGTAATTACAAGACACTCCCTGATAAGTAAAAGAGATGTTTATTCTTCTTATTTATTTTTATGTTTTTTTCTAATGGACTTATAATAAAATTATGTGCACTGAAATATATTGATGCATAATAGAATTGCTCACTAAATCTCAAAGTTTGTCTTCAGAGTTTCTTTTTATTAACTAGCTCATTAAGCCAGGCCCATTGCCTGGCCAGATTATGGCATCATTCACTTATCTGTGATGACTCTTGTCACTTTGTAATCCTCTTTCCCTAGTGCAATTGTGGGCTGCCTGAGGAACTTTCTGTTATGTTTAACACTACATTCTATACCCCAGCCCCCATAACTGTAGTCCATGGTACATAACTAACCTCATAAGTACAATAATCATATGTTAAACACACAAATCATATCGCTACACACCTGAGATAAGCACACTGTGATAGCTGAGCAATAAATATAGCAAAATTTCTTGGCAGTTAAGGCCCAAGGGAAAACATACTGAGCTATAGGACTTATATTCTAATTAAAAATAGCATGCACATGAAGAGAGAATTTTTTTCCTTGAACTAAACTCAAAGACACCCAGCTGGGTGTGATGGCGGGAGGTTTGGAGCCAGGCTCAACAACTTAGCAATACCTTGTTTCAGAACAAAAATAAAAAATATAAAGGTCTGGTGATGTAGCTCAGAGGCAGAGTGCCCATGTGTTCAATTCTTGATACCAAAAAAAAAAAAAAAAAAAAAAAAAAAAAAAGCCGGGCGTGGTGGCGCACACTTGTAATCCCAGCATTTGCGAGGCTGAGACCGGAGGATCATGGTTTGAGGACAGCCTCAGCTACTTAGTGAGGCCCTCTACAACTCAGTGAGACCTAGTTTCAAAATAAAGAATTAAAAAAAACATAGGGCAGGTGGTGTAGCTTGGAGGTTGAATGCTTCTGGGTTCCATCCCCAGACCCGCCAAAATAAATAAATAAATAAATAAATAAATAAATAAATAAATAAATAAATATAAAAAAAGGAAAGAAAGAAAGAAAAGAAAGACACCAAGTAATAGAAATAACCATAGAGGTGGTTTTTGCAGAACAACCTAATGCTATTTGAATGAATTATTTTATGTAATTAATGTTAATTTTTTATGGTACTGCGAATCAAACATAGAGCCACACACATGATAGGTAAGTACTCTACCACTGGGCTACATACACCCAGAATCAAATGAGAATGTTTTCACAGATAATAGATTGTATGATTACAGTATATTGACAACATTTAATTAGGACAGTGTATAGTTTGGCATTTAACTGTTGAAGTTTTGTGTCAAAAAGATCTGGGCTTATATCCTAGTTATACCATTTACAAGCTTAGTAACTTGAGAAATTTACTCCTCTGAGACTTCGTTTTCCATGTCTGTAAGTATAACACTGTTCCTTATGCATTGATTTGTGTGAATTAAGTAATTTATGTCATCCTCCAGATAATGAGAAAACTCTCAATAACTGGCAATGAGTATTATTAACTAAAAACATTGAAGTAAAACTAGGGAAAATCTAAAAAATGTGTCTCTTTAGTAGTCACCAACCTTGTATGTGGCTATCTAAATTAAGTAAAATTAACTTAGCTAAAATTTTAGTTCTTTGGTTACAACTAGATGCATTGCAAGTGCTCGAGAGTATCGTGTGGTAAGAGCCCACCAGAAGAGCAAATACAGAGCATTTCCATCATTGCTGAGAGTTTTATTAAACAGTACTATTTCAGAATGATTAAGATTCCTGGCTGCCAATTTGGGATGGTTCCTGAAACCTTACAGAATACTGAGATTATCCTAAGGAGGTAGAACTGAAGGAAGCAATTTGTCCAATTACCAATGGAAATTCATACTTTTCTGATTTTTCTTGCATATGTCATGTCAAAAATAATCGTATTCTGACAACTGAGAACAGTCTCTCATTCTAAATATAATGCTGTATTTCTAGGGTTTCTACTAAGCGCTCTATAGGTTTTCTCATTAAAGCTACATAATAGTCTCATTAGGGAGATATTATTTTTAAAATGTAGGTGAGGAGCCGGGCATGGTGATGCACACTTGTAATCCCAGTACTTGAGAGGCTGAGACAAGAGGATCATGTGCTCGCAGGCAGCCTCAGCTACTTAGTGAGGCCCTCTTTGAAAATAAAGAATAAAAAAAATAGGGTTGGGAATGTAGCTCAGAGGTAGAATAGCCTTGGATTCAATCCCTAGTTCTACAAAATAAATAAGGAAAGAAATAAAAAAAAATGAAGGAAGGAAGGAAGGAAAAGTAAAGTTTAGCATGATGAATTTGCTTGTCTCAAATAATTTAGCTGGGCAGGGTGCGATGGCACATGCCTGTAATCCTAGTACATGGGAGGCATGTAAAGTGACAAGAGGATCACAGGTTTAAGACTAGCCTTAGCAACTTAGTAAGACTCTCAGCAACCTAGTAGGACCCTGTTTTGAAACAAAAAATAAAAAGAACTAGGGGTGTAGTTCAGAGGTAGAATGCCCCTGGGTTTGATCTCCAGTAGTATAAATAAATAAAATAGGGTTGAGGTGTGGCTTGGACGTAGAATATCTCTGGATTAAATCCTCAGTACCACGCTGGGCATGGTGGCTCACGCTTGTAATTCCTGCGCTTGGGAGGCTGAGACAGGAGGATCACACAGGTTTGAAGCCAGCCTTAGCTACTTAGTGAGGCTCTCAGCAACTTAGTGAGACCACGTTTTCAAATAAAATATAAAAAAGGTCTGGGAGTATAGCCCGGAGATAGAAAGCCTCTGGGTTCCACCCCCAGTACCACCAAAAAATAATAATAATAAATCCTCAGTACCAAATTAATAGTAATAATATTAATAAGCAATGATAATAATTTAGCTTATAAGGGGATAGTAGGAATTTAAACTCTATTCTAATTCCAAAACCCTTTGTACTTTTTTTTTACCACACTCTGCAGCCTCTCTATTAGAGAAAATATTAATAATGCTTTTTATATATGAGCTACTTTAGATATCTTGAGCTAGTTCACATCACATTTAATAGTTGTGTGGCCCTGAGCAAACAATTCAATCTCAGTTTTCTCATCTGTAAAATCGGAATTGTAATAATAGGAGCTTCTTTGAATGGTTGTTGTGAAACTAGATGAGACACATGTAAAACATTTGAAATAGTGTCTATTACATGTAAAAGCTCAATAAATGCTTGCTAATATTTCTAATTCAGTGTTTCAAGAAGCGATTGAGAAAAGAACATTTAGTCGTTTAATTATTACTTATAATTTGGCCTAGGAATTTCTTGAAAATTGTACCTATTTGTTTTTCAAGATATGAAACAAAGAGATTGGATAACCAAGCCTTCCCTCATCTCCATCCTTAAAAGGTACAAAAGTCTGGCTTCTGCCAATCTGGCACATCATGAAAGGGGACATATCTTCACAAAGTCTGAGTACAACAGTAGAAAGTTTTCAGAGCTGAGAGGATGTATCCAGAGCTGAACAGAGTCTGTCTTCACATAATCATCATCTTAAGGTACGAGCCACATGAGGACTGCTGTCAAATGCAGACCTTACTTCTTGGTTGTTAATTCTGCTGTGCTCAGTCTCAGAAGAGTCTAGAAGCTCCTTTCTTACTGGCCTTTGGGAGCTGAGAAATTCATAAACATGAGGGGGAACTAGATGTGTTTCTGGGGCAATTTTTTATGAACTGGGGTACTAAACAAAAGATATCAAAGCTGAGCACCCCTTAAACTTAGGACAGAGGATTCTGCATTTTATGCCTAGAGGAAAAGTTGATGCAAGCTATCCCTGCGAGTGCACAGTTCTAATAGCAATGCCCCCCTCCATGTATTCTATCACCTCCCAGGCAACAGCAGAAGCCAAATATATCAGGAATAAAAGCTCTGAGTCATTTAACTAGAAATGGAATACTTGGGAAGAATTGGGAAGTTCCAATAGTAGGCAAACAACAACAACAACAACAAAAAAAAAAAAAAAAATCCCCAAATATACCCAATAGAATACCCAGCCTTCCTCTCCCTTTCTCGATAAATAGCAGTGACTGTCTAGATTCAGCCACATTGGCCAATTCTTGAAATTATTCTATTGGGATGAGGTGGAGACAGGTTTCAGACACATCAGAACTGAAGGTCAGTAGAGAAGAAAGGATTTCAGAAAGCTGGAATCTTCTGGCAAGGCTAAAGTAACATTTCCTCTTCATGAAGGGCTTGTCCTTATAATGCATTATGCCTGTTCTGTAGATCCAGGTGTCCCAGACAGGAGGAGAGGAAGATAGAATAAAAAGCATCAACCAATGGTAGAGGAAACACTTATTATTACACAGTCTCATTTAACTTATTATTATGTTAGATAAGACTTGGGAGCAAACAATAAATTTGTGTCTTCCTAAATACTTCCCCAGTTTTCTTCAAAACTAATATTAAAAAAAAATTAAGACCACTTCTACTTCTTTCTCTCTAAATTGATCCATATTTTATTTATGGAAGAAGACAATGATACTTTCTTAATTCTTGGCATGTACTGGGCAGTGTGGAAGCCAACTTAGGCAGGATTTTATTCATTTCTCCCCAGCCCTTGAGCAGTATTGCCAGGAAGTAGCAGAGCCAGGATTACAAACAGACCTCTCTCCGCCTTTTATCCAGGGCACCCTACTGTGTGTGGTGTGCAAACTCATTAGGGAAGAGCTCACACTCCACCCCACCTGCAGTCACCAGCCACACTCAGGCCCTCTAGGGTAAAGAATAGAAAGTTTGCTTGTAAAGGTTTTCCCTTTTAACTTCCTGTCAGCATGGGTTCCTTCCTACCATTTTCAGTTCAAAGAGGACTCTCACTAGCATTGTGTGTGTGTGTGTGTGTGCGCGTGCGCGCACACACACACACACCTTTGATGTTGATTCCCATTCAAATTCTGTAAAAGTAGCACCTCTATACCAATGCTTTCAAAAAGAAGTATGGAGAACAAGTTTCACATTTTCTATTGGCTAAACTCTTCTTTCCCCACATCACACTAAAACCAGTATAGTTTTTCCAGGCATTACCTAAAGTTGGCATTACTAAAATGAATTATTTTGAGGAAAGATAATTTTAAGCTGTATGCTAAATGTAACTCTTCTCATAGTCTAAACCAGAGTTTGCAAGCTTTTCCTGTGAAGGGCCAGGTAGTAAATAGCTTGAACTTTATCACCATGTAGTCTCTTCTGTAGTAACTCAATTCTGCCATTGTTGAATGGTAGGAAAAGTGGGGAAAACAAGCCGGGCGTGGTGGCTCACGCTTGCAAACCCAGTATTTGGGAGGCTGAGACCAGAGGATCATGGTTTGTGGGCAGCCTCAGCTACTTACCAAGGCCCTTCACAACTCAGTGAGACCCTGTTTCAAAATAAAAAGACTAAAAAAATCGGCCTGGGAGGTATAGCTAGGAGGTACAATGTCCCTGAGTTCCATCCCCAGTACTGCAAAAAAAAAGGGGGGGGGGAGGGAACAGCCATAAACAATAATATCCAGATGTGCATGGATGCATTCCAATAAAACTTTATTTACAACTGGGCATGGTGGCACATATTTGTAATCCTGGTATTTGGGAGGATGAGACAGGAAGATCACAGGTTCAAGGACAGCCTCAGCAAGCAGTGAGATTCTTATCAGCCTAGTGAGACCCTGTTTCAAAATAAAAATAAAAAATAGGAGTGGGGCTGTAGCTCAGAGGTAGAATTTCCCTGGGTCAATCTCTAGTAACACACACTAACACACACACACACACACACACACACACAAACACACACACACATACACACACACACGTGTGATTGAGCTAAGTTTGTTCTGAGATTTACTTTGTGCTTGACCCCAGGTCTAGATCAGGACTGTCCAGTAGAAAACTAATGTAAGCCATGAGTTTCATTTTAAAAATTTTAGCCAGTTTTTTAATGAAAGAAAAAAGAAATAGGTGAAAACAATATACTATATTTAACCTTACCTATATAAAATATTATCTTTAAATATGTAACTAATGTTGAAAATTATTAATGCAATATCTTAAACTCTTTCTAAAATCTGATGTGATTTTTATAATTACATCTTTCAGACAAACACATTTCAAATGCTCAACAGTGCATGCAGGTAATGACTACTGTATTGGGAAGGGCAGCTCTAGGCTGCAGATATCTCTAGTTTTTCACCTTGCTTTCCCATCTGTCCTCTCCTCACAAGGCCTCTCCAAGATCCTTATTCCTCCCACTGCATTTAGGTTACTTAAGAGGATTGCTTTGGGCCTGCCAATTGTGACTGTCATCACTGCGAGTACCACAGAACAGTGTGTATATCTGTGGGGTGGGATTGGTCTTCTAAAAGGCAGGCAGATTATGTGTGCACACCTCCAAGTCCAGCACCTTTCATATTTCCCACCAGACTGAACTATAGATCTTTCTTTCTATCTTTCCCCCAATTATCCAAAGTATAACTGTGGAGTTTTTCTTTCTCTATCTCTCTGTCTGTTTCTCTCTCTCTATGTCTCTCTGTCTCTCTCTCTCTAACACACGCACACATACACATGCCAAATATAGTTGCTCCTGGACTTATAATGCAATTACACACATCGTGATAAACCAATTGTTAGTTGAAAATACTATAACTCACTAAACACCTTATCTTAGCCACAAAGTATACTGTATATTCTACCTAGTGACTACAGGACCCACTGGGAGCTAAGACTCAATGCTGCTGCCCAGCACTGAGACAGAGTATAGTATCTCACATTGCTAGTCTAGAAAAAGATCAAAATTTAACATTGCAGGTATGGTTGGTTTCTACTGGATGTGTATCGATTTTTGCACTATTATAAATTTGAAAAATCTTAAATCACCCATTACAAGTTGGGAACCATCTGTATTGCTGTCCTCCCTACACACACACACACACACACACACACACACACAAAGAAAATAGTTCTTGGAGACTAAACCATCTAATAAATTTGTAAAAAGAAACATTTTTTTTCCTAATTCCTCCATAATTTGTAAGACAACCTCATTCACTTTGAAATTAGGATTTTACAACAGGTCACAGACAGTATAAATTCCTTTTCTTAGCCAAGTGTGGCACGCGCTTGTAATCCCCGTGCTTGGGAGGTGGAGACAGGAGGATCGTACAGGTTTGAAGCCAGCCGCGCTGGCGTAAGTGACCCTGTTTCAAAAATATAAAATAGGTCTGGGAGTGTAGCCCAGAGGTAGAAGGGCTTCTAGGAACCCCAGTACCACAATAAATAAATAAATAAATAAATAAATAAATAAATAAATAAATAAATAAATAAATAAATTCCTTTTCTTCATTGTTTCATCTCTCATTCTGCAGTTTCACCTGTGTAGGCTTGTCCAGAAGCAGACTGGTCACTGAGCCACCTACTTCTCCTGTCCATCCTCTTGGCTACATGAAGACAATCTGGAAGGCTGCAGGAGCCCAGCTGAGTGCTTACATCAGGGCTGGATTTGTCTGGATGAGGCCAGACGGTTGCAACAGAAACCCAACACCACCCTGGCTTGAACAGTATGGAGTTTGTTTCTGGGCATGTAACCATCATAAAGAAGGTAGCCTAGTCAGCAAGGCAAGTTTTGCTCAGTGGGATTAGTTAGAATCCCTTCCATTATGTTGTCTCATCACCCTCTGGGTGTGTCTTCCTCTGCATTGTTGAAGACTGTTAGCCACCAAGCCAGGCTACACAATAGGGCTAGAAAAAAAGTGAGCTCATGGGATAGGCATTAGGAATGTCTTAAAACTGATGCTTAGAAGCAGCATGCATAATTTTTGCATATATTCTATAGGCAAGAGCTGATGTATTTATTAGTAAGCGTTTAGTCGCTGTAACAAAGTCTCTGAGAAAAACAACTTATAGGAGAGATGTATGTCAGCTCACAGTTTTGGAGGACTTAATCCATAGCCACTTGGTCCCGTTGCTGTAGGCTTGTGATGAGGCAGGACACTGTAGCAGAGAGTGTGTGAGGGAACATAACTGTTCACCTCATGGTGGCAGGAAGCAGGGAGAGACAGAGAAAGAGGTAGGGGTCAGGAACAAAATAAGCCCTTCAAAGGCATGCCCCTAGTGACCTCCAACTAGACTCCACCTCCTGAACTTGCTGCTGCCTCCCAATATTCTGCTAAGCTCTGAATCCATTGCTGAGCTCAGAGCTTTCATGATCTGATCACTTCCCCAAGCCCCACTTCTGAGCACTGCTGCTCTGGGGATCAAGCCTTCAGCACATGAGCTTCTGGGAACAGTTCAGATGAAACTAAAACAGCTTAGTAACATACACATCTTAGTGTGTGAAAGGCTGGGGGATGTAGTCTAGGAAGACAGCCATACACCCAAGAAGGTTGCATTAAAAAGATAAAACCAATAAAAAATAAAACTTTTTTTGTGCTATAGGGGATTGATAAGCCTTCTGAAAGTAGTATTGATTTTTAGGTTAGAACAAGAAAAATGAAACACTGAGTGTAGCCTATGGTAGACCCTTTAGTGTAACCCTCCCAAAGTGATATGATTTAAATAGCATATAATTTTTCACATATTCAGAATAAGATTCAGAAGGATCAAGTTACTTTATTCAGATTTAATCAGGTAGAAAGTAGGGGATTCTGGGATTTCAATCCACCTTTGTGAGCATCCAAAGCATCTTCCTTTAAAATGTAAATATTTAGAGCTGAGCATAGTGGTGCACTTTTGTAATCCCAGTACTTGGGAGGCTGAGACAGGAAGACCACATGTTCACAGCTACTTAGTGTGGCCTCTGCAAATTAGTGAGACCCTGTTTCAAAATAAAGAATAAAGAATGGGGGGGGGTAGCTCAGAGATAGAAAGCCCCCAAGTAAAATCCCCAGTACCACATACACACAAAAGTAAACATTTAGAATAGGCCTGGTGGGGCATACTTGAAATTCCAGCTACTTGGGAAACTAAGGCAAGAGGATTATGAGTTCAAGGCTAGGTTGGCAAATTTAGCAAAACCCTGTCTCAAAATAAAATGTTAAAAAGGGCTGGGGATATAGCTCTGTGGCAGAGTACTTTCCCTGCTTTTGACCCAGAAACATGCACGCGCGCGCGCACACACACACACGTAGACATTCAAAAATAATCTGAGCTCCATATTTTACTGAGACTTCTGAAACATGAGTTTCATCCCAAAAAATCTCCACATCTTTTACTATACCATGATGTCAAAATTCATTCATGAAATAATTCATTTGATCCTATAGGTGGTAGGAAGACAAGACTTGCTAAACTAGTTTTGCATATGAGGAAATTAAGACAGAAAGAAGCAGTTGGGAACATTGCTGCAGGTATATTCTAGATCTCCCAAATATCTTTTTGGTCATTTTATTATTGCCTCTACCCGAATTGCCCAGTCAACTAGTTTAAATGGAAGTAACTCATTAAACCAAGGACCTCTGGGATATAGCCTCCCAGGTTAGTATGAAAGTCACTGTTCTGAAATGACAAGGCTCTGCTTGGAGCTGAGGTCTAGACCTGTCCTCATCATGGGAATGTGGCAGTGGGGACAATAGGAACTGCTATATCTGGATGAGCTTGAAAGATATATCACTACATCTAAAGAGTGTCACCAAGGCTCCTCTGTTTCATGGGCCTTAAGGACCTCCTCCATCAACAAGATCTGATTTAATCCTGCCCTCTCAATTGTTTATACCCAGGGCACATGTAGTGACTGATTAAGAAGTTTCGGAAAAATAACTGGGCAGACGAAACCCAACCTCTCCCTTGGTTCTCCTTTCTTCAAAAAAGGTCTGCCTTGATGTAGGGTACTAAAGCTTATTGCCTGAAGGAGAGGCTTATGTTACAAAGACAGTTTCTCTGGGCTTTCTTGGGGTCTCACTAAGTTGTGGAGGGCCTTACTAAGTAGCTGAGGCTGGCTGAGAACCTGTGATCCTCATGTTTCAGCCTCCCAAACACTGGGATTACAAATTTGCATAATGCCCAGCTTCTCCAACCTTTTTTTTCTTAAACTGAGGATAGAACCCAGGGGCTTTCTACCTCCATGCTATACTTCCAGACCTATTTTATATTTTATTTGGAAACAGGGTCTCACTAAATTGCTTGAACTTGTGATCCTCCAGTTTCTGCCTTCTAAGTACTGAGATTATAGGCATGTGGCTCCAGCTTCCATCTATTTACTGGTTCTCTGGAACACAAAATATATATATATAGATATATATATAGATATATATCTATATATATATATCTATATCTATATATATCTTGATCATAGAAATGTTCTAAATTACTATAAAATTGTGTCTAGGTCCTAAATAATTCTTGATGTGTGTACAAAGTTTTAATTTATGGATGTGAAGAATTTTTTCTCTATAATCATATACATAAATGAGTATTGTTTTCTTATAAAAATCAGTTTTTGTTACTGGTTGTTCTGATAAAATTTGGTATTTCAGACATTTAAAAATGCCCTAAGAGAGCTGGGTGTGGTGGCACACGCTTGTAATCCCAGCATTTGGGAGGCTGAGACTGGAGGATTGCGGTTCGCGGACAGCCTCAGGTACTTAGGCCCTTCGTAACTCAGACTCTGTTTCAAAATAAAGAAAATAAAAAATTGGGCAGGGGGTGTAGCTCGGAGGTCAAATACCTCTGGGTTCCATCCCCATACCCGCAAAAAAAAAAAAAAAAAAAAAAAAAAAAAAAAAAAAAAAAAAAATGCCCTAAGAGCAAATCTAACACAAAAACCTCAAAGAAATGGAATAATTATTATGCTAATAGCCCTAAAATTGGAAAAATGAAAATAAAATACTTCTACTTTTTAAATTGGAGCTATGGCTGGGCATAGTAGTGTATGCTGGTAACCCCAGCATTTGGGAGGCTGAGACAGGAGGATCACAGTTTGTGGACAGCCTCAGCTACTACTTAATGAGGCCCTTTGCAACTCAGTGAGACCCTGTTTCAAAATAAAGAATAAAAAATCGGGCTGAGGGCATAGCTTGGAGATAGAATGCCCCTGGGGGAGGGGGGGGGCTATGGAACTAGAGATGGAGCTCAGTGCTGGGTCACTTGCCTAACATATAAAAGCCCTGGGTTCAATCCCCAGCTCCTGTTGTTAATAATACCTGTCACTCCCAACTGTCATATATGTTACAGATTGGGAAAATATGGTTTGGGGAAACTGTTCCCTGGGAACCCCTGCGAGGGTCCCAGACACACTTTCCCCCAACCCATAACAAAAGCCAAAAATGACCCCAAACAGAAGAAAAATTACCACAGGTTCTTGTCCTAAGCTAAGAATAAATATGCATAGTTTGGACAGTTGCTGAAGATTTAAAGAAGTTTATTAGAAAGATAGAAATACAGCCCCATGCCAAAATGGCATGAGGGGATGACTCGAAATGAATACACCAAAGGGCTTACACATGGACCGGACCTTTTATACCCATGACCTCCATCTTGTTTACGTAATTCTGACCTAGTGAACGTCCCTATAAGGTACCTCCCCTTAACCCTGTAAGGCACCTCCCCCAATAAGGTGTGGCAAGGTGTCTCCTTCCATGAAGGTCGACCCTTCCTACCATCTTAGCTAGCTTATCCAATCATGTAGATCTGTCTTTAGATAAAAGCCTAGTTCTCTCTTAAGATCTGTCTTTAGATAGAGACAGGCCTAGTTCTCCTCTCCTATTGACTGGTTAATTTTTTTGAGCTAGGTTAATTTACATTGGAATAGCTGCCTGTTTTAGGCAGAAATCAAGTCCTTTCTTTACCCATGTCTGCTGCCATTTTGACACAACTATTTTGAAATATATCAATTATTTTCTTTTGAAATATATTAATAATCAGAGCTTTCCCAAATCTTCCTAGGGCATTCCCAATACTGGCACAATGTACACCTGACTTCACAGTGTGTTTCTGGCCTGGCACCCTAGAGATGTTACAGTTTGTGACTATTTATTTAGGCCACCCCAACCCATTTGTTGAGTTAAGAAATGAATTAAAAAACAAATAGCATCACTCTTATCTCTCTTTTCTTTTCAGCTGGAATTACTGGACGTTACTGAATCCTGGTTCTGGTTACTGAACTGATTACAACTTTGCAAAGTAACTTAGACTCTCTATATCCATTACTGCAACTATAAGTAGTGATAACAATAATAACTACTTTGCAGAGTTGTTGTAAGAGCTAAAATGTATAGGAGACTTAAAGCAGTGCCCAACATGTAGTAAACTATAGTGTTTGTGGCTTCAGGCCCTATTGTTTCATTATTTTAGCTTTCTGGATTTTTAAAACATATTTCCAACATATGTTTCTAAGAGATGGTTTCATAAGATTTTGTGTGTATGTGTGTGTGTTTTACTGGGGATTAAACCCAGAGGCACTCTACCTCTGAGCTACTCCTAACCAGTAACCAGAACCAGGATTCAGTAATGTCCAGGGTCTCACTAGGTTGATGAGAGTCTCACTACTTGGTGAGCCTGCCCTTGAACCTGTGATTTTCCTGTCTCACCCTCCCAAGTACTGGAATTACCGGTGTGAGCCACCATACCGGGCTAAGATTTCAGGAAATGGACTTAACCTGGTTTATGATATGTAGAGAATACAACTCTGGTTGTATGAATTTTTTATTGCTAAGAAGTGATATTTCTCACAAAGGCTAAGTTTTGCCACCTGAATGTAGTGGGTATGAATAGACCTAAACTGAACTGAAAAACACTTGACACTAATCCCTTTTCCGAGGACTTGGCTGGAGTCTTCCGAGCTACACCCCAGCCCTATTTTTATTCTTTATTTTGAAACAGGGTCTCACACTAAGTTGCAGAGGCCTCGCTAAGGAGCTGAGGCTGTCCACAAACCGTGATCCTCCGGTCTCAGCCTCCCGAATGCTGGAATTACAAGCATGCGCCACCACGCCCGGCCCTAATACAAAGCACATTCTTACTTCCCTTTCAAGATTGGTGTTTGATCTGGGTGAGTATGGTAGCCCATACTTCTAATCCCAGTACTTGGGATGTTGAGATAGGATTTTAAGTTCAAGGCCAGCCTCAGCAATTTAGTGAGAGTCTGATAAACCTAGTGAGACCCTGTTAAAAATAAAATAAAATAAAGGGCTAAGGGTAGAGCTCAGAGGTAGAATGTCCTTGGGAAGTAAGAACCATCACCTCCGGCCCCCCTACAAAAGTTTGTTTTCAGTGTTAGTAATGCAAAGTGTTCTCTGATGTCCACTCCTTTGTTGTAAGCACTTACATTAAGTTGTAACTGCTTGTTTACACGCCTATTTCTTCTGAAATAAATTCCTAATTCCTAGGACTACATCTTCTGTATTTAATTGGAAAGAATATAGTCATAGTCCCTAGAGAGGAGCTAACCTGCCTGGATTCAAAGTCTGGCTCCTTTAGTTACTTCCTACTCCCTAATGGAACCCTCTTGGCTAATGATTGAGTTATTTTCATGTCTCTTACTCTTATTCTGCTACCCCCATTATAATGTGTTTAAGTATGCCCGTTTGTAGTTAGTTAGTAAAAATGTTTTTGCCCCCTCATATCATGGACACTAGATATCAACATGGCTCATACTTTATGATGTTAACCTTGATCATTTAGTTAAGGCAGTGCTTCCCAGTTTTCTCTAAGTTTAATATTTTTTCTTTTTCTATATCATTTCCTTTAAAAGTGAGCCACTAGGTACAGCTCACAACCAAGGAGAGAGAATTAATATCCACCTCCTAGAGAAGTCAGGATCAGCATCCTTTAGAATTATGTTATAAAGGAAGATCTCTCTTCTTTCCACCATATAATCATCTATTTAAGCGGTGGCTTTTGCATCAGTGTGAACTCATGGATATTTATTTTTTCCTGCTCTATTTTATCTTGAAACAAGGACTCTATTTTTTTTTTTTTTTTTTTGGTGGTACAGGGGTTCCTGGGCTACACTCCCAGACACCTATTTTTTATATTTTTATTTGGAAACAGGGTCTCTTAAACCAGCGAGGCTGGCTTCGAACCTGCGCGATCCTCCTGTCTCTGCCTCCCAAGTGGGGATTTCAAGCTTGTGCCACCACGCCCGGCTGAAACAAGGACTTTCTAAGTTGCTGAGGGCCTTGCTAAGTGGCCAAAGCTGACCTCAAACCTGCAATCCTCCTGTCTAAGGTGCCCATGTACTGGGACTAACATTGTCTACCAATACACCCAGTTCCCTGTGTCCTTTTGATATTCTTTTCTCTTTTTTCTTTTACCTCTCCACTTTTTTTTTATTTCAAAGTTCCTTTTTTTTTCTAGCACTACAGATTTTTTCCAGATTTATATTGTATTTTTCCTCGTTTAATTGGCAAATGGTGTTTGGAAACCAGGATAAGTGTGCCGAGTGTTCTAGTTACTACTAGTGTGTGTCTTTGCTCCCAGAGCAGAGGTAGGAACTGGATGAGTTTATTATCTATTTATCTATCATCTGTCATCTATCTACATATACATCGATCATCTATCTGATCACATGATTTGTCTTGGTAGCTTTTACCCAGATCCAGCACCAGTGTTCATTCTGGTCCTTTTGCCTTGCCTACTTGTGACTATTGATATTGAGAGGCCTGGCTCCCGTTGTCTCTAGTGAAGATTGTTCACTAATTTACTCAGCCATACACTGAATTATGTAACCCTGAAATTTACATGTTGATGTCTTAACCCTCAGTAACTGGTAATGTGACTTTATTTGGAGATAGGGTCCTTGCAGAGACAGCCAAGTTAAGACAAGGTCATTATGGTGTGTCCTACTCTGATATCCTTATCAATAAAGGAAATGTGGATACAGACACGCATATGGAGGACAGACACAGGGAGAAGTGACCGTCTGCTGGCCACAGAGACAGGCCTGGGACAGACCTTCCCTTACAGCCCCATGAAGGGACCAACGCTGTTGACAACTTGGTTTCTGGTCTCTAGATCTATGAAAATAAATTGCTCTTCCTGAAGCACCCAATTGGCACTTAGTTATAGTAGCCCTAGGAAACTCATCCATAATTTCTAGTGTACAGGTCAATTCATTTCAGATTCACTAATGTTTATCCCTATGAGAAACAAATTAACCAACTACAGTATAATGTTTATATATAACTCATTTTCTTTTTTTTTTTTTTTTTTGTGGTACTGGGGGTGGAACCCAGGGGCTATCTATCTCTGGGCTACCCTCCCAGACCTATTTTCTTTTATTTGGAAACAGGGTCTCACTAAGTTGCTGAGAGCCTCACTAAGTAGCTGAGGCTGGCTTCGAACCTGCGCAATCCTCCTCTCTCAATTTCCCAAGTGCTGGGATTACAAGCGTGTGCTGCCACGCCCGGCTTACATATAACTCTTTTGCCTTCACCCCGATAGCATACAAGTATCCAATTAAACATTATTTTCTCTTTTCACTTTCCCCTTCAGTGCTATTATGTTTATAATACAGCTAGATTAATTTGTCAGTTTATATGCTATCCTAAGATTCTCTAATATCTTGTTGATTTTTAAAAATCTGAATATAGCAAATGATTGTATGTGTGTATGTTTGGCATTGGGTATTTAACCCAAGGGCATACTACCTCCAAGCTACATCCCTAACCCTTTTTTAAAATTTATTATTTTTGATTATTATTATTATTTTTTGCAATACTGGAGATGAAATCCAGGGGCATTCTACCTTTGAGCTACAAACCCAACCCTACTTTATATCCTTTATTTTGAAACAAGGTCTCGCTGAGTTGTAAAGAGCCTCACCTGAGGCTGTCCAGAAGCCATGATCCTCCTGTCTCAGCCTCCCAAATGCTGGGATTATAAGCATGTGCCACCACACCCAGCTTATTTTTTTAAATTTTGAAATAGGGTCTCACTAAGTTTCTGAGACTGTTCTCAAACCTGTGATCCTCCAGTCTCAGCTTCCCAAGAACTAGGATTAATATGGGACATATGAAAACTGGGATTAATATGGGACATGCCTAGCTAGCAAATAGATTTTGACAAGTGTACGAAATCATGTACCTACTACCTACAGAATATAAAGCATTTTCATCACTTTAAAAAAAATTCTCCTCTGTGACCCCTTTAAAGTCAACTTCACCTCATCCCTACCCACTGGGGGCCCCAGATGTTTTCAATCCCTGTATTTTTGCCTTTCCTTTGCGGTGTACATGGAATTATAACATATAATCTTTTAAGTCTGCTTTCTTTCACTTAGCAAAAATGTATTGGAAATTTATCCATGATGTTGAAGAGTAGTTTGTTCCTTTTGATTGCTGACTTATAGTCCATGATATGAATATACCACTGTATCCATTCATCTGTGGAAAGACATCTTTAGTTGCTTCTTGATTTGGGCAATTAGGAATAATTATAAATATCCAGTCCAGGTTTTGTTGTTGTTTTGTTGTTGTTGTTGTTGTGTGTGAACATAAAGTTTTTAAGTTGTGTAGTTAAGTACTTAGTAGTAAAATAGTTGTTTATATGATAAATGTATATTAAATTATGTAGGAAACTGCCAAACTGTCTTTTAAAGTGCCTGGATCATTTTGTATTTCCACCAGGAGTGAATCATTCTTCCCATTGTTTTACATCTTTGCCAGCATATTGTGGCTTTGGGTCTTTAGTTTTTTTCAGTTTCAGCAATTCTAATAGGAGTGTAAGTGGTGTTTCGCTACATTTTTATTTTCAGGCACTGCATTTTAAACATTCATGAATACATCACATCACGTGTTCTTTCTAATACTCCAAGGTGTGCAATCAGCATATTTTACTATAGATTCTCCATCTAACTTATTTTCATAATTCATTATGATCTCCAAGCTGTGCATTTTACTTTCCTTTTGGTCCTGGGGATGGAATCCAGGGCTTTAAAAATGCCAAACATAGAACTGGGCGCCGTGGCACACACTTGGAATCTCAGTACTTAGAAGGATGAGATGGGGACAATCGCAGGTTCTAGGACAGCCTCAGCAAGTAGTGAGACTCTCATTTATCTAGTGAGACCCTGTTTCCAAATAAGAAAAAAAAATCAGAGGGTGTAGCTCAAAGGTAGAATGCCTTGGGCTCAATCCCTAGTATCCCCCAAATAAATAAGTAAATAAATAAATAAATAAATAAGCAAGCTAAGCTCATACTCTTAACACTGAACTTTACTCCCAACACCTACTTATTTTTTTTAATTAGCAAGCTGCTTTTCATCATGGATGAGGGAAAATAATATCTAAACCATATCCAAATATTGTCAAATTTGTCTTTTTTTAGACTCTATGATAAATATCAAATTGATATGATTTTTTGTGTGTGGTACTGGCAATTAAATCCTGGGGCATTCTGCCTTTAAGCTATACTCCCAGCCCTATTTTTTATTTTTATTTTTTAGTGTGAAACAGGGTCTAAGTTCCTGAGAGCCTCACTAAGTAGGTGAGATTGACTGTAAACCTGTGATCCTCTTGTCTCAGCCTCCCAAGTACTAGGATTATAAGCATGGGCCACCATGCCCAGCTGATATAATTGTCTTAACGTGGATTATTTACATAAAGTTTTGTGACTCCTTGTTTGTTTTGTTACCTCTTTATTCACTATTGTATGCTAAATAAAGTATTTGGCTTATTAGAATTATTAATTTATTTTTAGGATCAAAGTAGATAAGTAGTTTTGTAGGTCAGAGAGTATTAGAAAAAACCTAAAACCATCAGTTTTTTTTTCTTTGTTTGTTTTTGTATGTGTGGTACTGGGGATTGAACCCAGGGGCACTCTACCTCTGAGCTACACACCCAGCCCCATTTTACTTATTTTATTTCTTATTTTAAATAGGGTCTTGCTAATTTGCTGAGGGCTTCACCAAGTTGCTGAGGATGGCCTTGAACCTGGGATCCTCCTGTCTCAGAATCCCAAGTACTGGAATTATAGGAATGTAACACCATGTCTTGTTCTGATTTTAAAGCCTATGATATTTTTCTACTATCTAAGGGCTAAAATACAGAAGCAAATACCAGAGATTTTTGTCATCAGCTTGTCTTTTTTTTTTTTTTTTTTTTTGGTAGTACTGGGGTTCCTGGAAATCCTTCTACCTCCGGGCTACACTCCCAGACCTATTTTATGTTTTTTTTTTATTTGGAAACAGGGTCTTTTAAGCCAGCTGAAGCTGGCTTCGAACCTGCAAACCTGCGAGATCCTCCTGTCTCCGCCTCCCAAGCACGGGGATTACAAGCGTGTGACACTACGCCCGGCTTGTCTTTTTATCTCTGCAGTGCCTATATCCAATATTTAGATATACTGAATAATGAATACATGTACTGCTTTTGTGGTCATTGATATGGATTTTTTTTTTTCAGTACTGGGGATGGAACCCAACTCTACATCTGAGCTCCATCCCCAGCCCTATTTTTATTCTTAATTTTAAAACAGGGTCTCACTGAGTTGTAAAGGGCCTCACTAAGTAGCAGCGGAGGCTGTCCTCCTGTCAGCCTCCCAAATGCTGGGATTACAAGCGTGCACCACCATGCCTGGCTGGTAAGGATTATTTTAGCTCAGAAAAACTTTTTTTTTTTTTTTTTTTTTTTGGTGGTGGTGGTACAGGAGATTGAATCCAGGAGCATTCTATCACCAAGCTACTTTTTTTTTTTTTTTTTTGGTTTGAAACAAGTCCTCACTAGGTTGCTGAGAGTCTCTACCTTGCTGAGGCTGGCCTTGAATCTGTGATCCTGTTTCAGCCTCCCGGGTACTGGGATTAAAGGCATGTACTACCATGTTTGGCCAAAACATGTTTTAAAATTGGTGACTACATAGAAAATATTTAATAAAATATTTCCAAAATAGTGTCAGATGCTATCAGGAAACTTCAGGGGAGTCTGCTCAACTTTGAAATAAAATAAATACAAAGTCTCAGTAAGAGGTTGATAATGGTTAAATCTGAGTGTTTGTGTCAGGCACCATATTAAACAACTATCATATTTTATTTAAATTTTGCAGTGATCTTATGAGGGATGCACATTTCTTGTCCTTATGATGTGGAAACTGAAGCTTAGGGAGGCTAACTGACTCATCCCTTATCCAAAGTTGCATAGCAACTGAATAGTAGAATAGGAATAAAACCTAGGCTAACTTCAAAGCCACACCTCTAAACCTCTCAGTTCAATGCTATGAAAATGTACCAAGTGAAATTTATGTGGAATAAAGAAAAAAGTAAAAAAAAAAAACCCCAAAAACAAAAAAACATTCCAGGGCCACTATTTGCTGTAATTAAACTGATAAGTAAAATAAAAAATTAATGCGAGTAAAGTAAAAATAATATGAGTACGGCGGAGTGTGAAAAACACGAGAGAGGTCCGGTACACATGGCGTGTAAAGTTTTAATGGCACGGCTCTCCCAGGGATCAGAGCGAGGCACCGTGGGGCCCGTGCGCCTGTCCGGAGCTTGAGGATGCGGGCTCTCCTTTTCAAGGTATGCATCTCGCGAGATGAGGGTTTACTTGCAGGAACGCCCAATTCTCGCGGGGGTTTCAGCCCCTCCCTTGCCCTGCAGAGGTCATGTGACACAAAGTCACATGAGTGCAGGACCCAACTTATCATCCCGGCCTTTTGATGGTAGGGATAAAGGATGACGATTGGACCCTCTAGCTTCTTCCTGCTGTCAAGGGGCGTCGTCAGGGGCCCCAGGCCGGGAGGAGTCGGGAGTCCAGTCCCCCAGAAGGGGGTGCAGGTGGGTGCATAGCTGCAGTGCGAATTGGAGGTTACCCTGGACAGCTTAGTGATGTACGCTTGAGGAGCCTTGAACAGGCAAGGGCTATTAAAGAAAAAAACAAATCATGAGATTGAGCAGGTGACCAAAAAGGAGACTGGCTTACTAAGTACCTGGAGAGCTACCCTGAGCTGGCAAAGAAGATGGAGGTTGAGGGATCCAGGAGCCGTCAGTCTTCAGCCAGGCTGAGTAGGGCCAGTGGCAGGGCCTGGTCTGGAAAGGTGCTCCCCCTGTGTTGAGGCACCTGGGGCTCACCCTTTTCCAAGGGCACTGTTCCAGTGGCCCTCCTGGCCGCACGCCGGGCACAGTTTGATTGGTGGGCATGGCTTCGCCCCACTTCAGGCAGGCTCCTGGAGGTAATCGTCGTTGCAGTCCTCTACACCTAGGTGGCACTCCAGAGGGCTGAGCTGCCACCGCCAGCCGAAGGGCAGCTACCAGGGATCTGCTTTTTGGCAAAGTTGGAGTGTATGCTCCATTTCCGCCTGTTTCTCTCTGGAATTAAAACTTAGATGCCATGTTAAGGTTCTGTCAGCTGCGGCGGACCTATACTCACAAAGAGCGGGTCCCGGGACGGGTGTCCAGCAAGAATGGCAACGCGGACTCTGCATGGGCAGACAGAGAGTGTTGCCCCAGCCCCGGCCTGGCGTTTCCCGCAGCACCTAGGGCGCGCCCGAGCCGGCCGCCCAGCAAAATTGCAGTCTGGCGCGGGCCAAGATGGCAACTCTGACATCACCAGGCAGCGACTACGCGCCATCACAAAATGGCAGCTGGTGGGAAAATAAATGGAAGCTGATGGGGGAGAGCATTTGGAGGGATACCAGACCGCTTATAAAAGTTCCTAACTATTCCTGGGCCACCACAACCCATTTCCCAACTCGTATCAAGGCAGACAGGCTCTCAGGGCATCTGCTAGTATAAAGGTTCGACTTCCCATAATTGGTTCACGGGCGGAAACGAAGAACAGGAAATGGGCGTCCCCGATTTCCCTGCTCAATCGTTCGGAAACGGAGGTTAAGAGATAGGGAAGAATGTCTTCATTCCTTCTCAAAACCGGAGGATGACCTGGTCATCCACAGGGTGGTCCCAGTGGACCAGGGGACGATGGGTCACCAAGCGCTTGGATTTTGGGGTCCCAGTGGACTGGAAGACCCAAGTCCGGAACCCACTAACCAAGGGAAGGAGGCAGTTTACCGGAGTGAAGTGTTGCCAGCCAGCGCTGGCTGCGACAGAAATGCTGAGAAGCTGCTGGGGGCGCGGTGGAGCTAGGGCATGCAGATGCTGGTGGCTGGTGTGGACGGCACTGACGGCTGGCGCAGGTGGGATCAAACGGTGGCACGCAGGCGGCATGGCTTGCCCAGTTTGCGGCGTGGAGACAAAATGGCTTCCAGGCGCGCGGCAGTCGCTGAGGCTGGGCCCCGAGGAGCACCGCCAGTGAGCCTGGCTTGGGCGGGTGAAACGGAGCAGCAGCAGCGAGTAGAGCTACGCCTGGCGCGGGTGACTGTGGCGGACACCAAAGCCGGCTGTGCGCCGCCCAATGAGCCTGGCTCGGGGCAGGCAGGGCAAATCGGCCAGAGGTCCCGGCGGTGACTGGAGCACCGAGCTGGAACGGCGGTTTTAGGAGGTCCAAGCGGCAGGCAGAGGTCCTGGCCCGTGCAGGAGGTCGGCAAGCAGAACAGGTGCCAGCATCACCCAAGGAGCCTGGCTCCGGGCAGGTGGAACTGGCAGCCTGGCGGCTGGCGGAGCCTGCACGTCCCGGCGGTGGTGGCCGCGGCCATGGTGGCAGTGGAAGATGGCCGTCGGCGCTCCGGAAGAGAGCACGTGGGCGGGAAAAGATGGCCACCGGCTCTCAGCAGAGTGCGGGGCCAGAAAGATGGCCACCGGCTCCCAGCAGAGCGCGGGGCCAAAAAGATGGTCGCAAGCTCTCAGCAGAGCGTGGGGCCGGAAAGATGGCCACGGAGTCTCAGCAGAGCCCGGGGCGGGAAGAAGGCCGCCGGCTCTCCCGGGGAGCACGGGGCTGGGGAAGAAGGCTTACAGTCCGGGCAGGCACGGGGCGGCAGCGGCGGCAGTCGCGGGAGCAACGCCTGCAAGCGGAGCGCTGGTGTGGGACCTCACAGTCGAGCTGCTGGTGGGTCGGAGAGTTCGGGGCTCAAAAAGAGAGTAAAAATAAAAATAGAAAAAAGAAAAATAAAAGGGAGGGACCCAAGAGTTCTCCCGGGTTTCGGCACCAAATGATAAGTAAAATAAAAAATTAATGCGAGTAAAGTAAAAATAATATGAGTACAGCGGAGTGTGAAAAACACGAGAGAGGTCCGGTACACATGGCGTGTAAAGTTTTAATGGCACGGCTCTCCCCGGGATCAGAGTGAGGCACCGTGGGGCCCGTGCGCCTGTCCGAAGCTTGAGGATGCGGGCTCTCCTTTTCAAGGTATGCATCTCGCGAGATGAGGGTTTACTCGCAGGAACGCCCAATTCTCGCGGGGGTTTCAGCCCCTCCCTTGCCCTGCAGAGGTCATGTGACACAAAGTCACATGAGTGCAGGACCCAACTTATCATAAACTAGATAAGTACATTATGTGATTTTGTGGGTCTAAAGGGGGCCAATATAAAAAGATCAATGGTGCCATTAGGTTAATCACCTTCTAACTCTTAGTCTAATTTAATTTCTTTATAGCTCTTTCGATTAAAATATTTTGTTACTTGTTTTATCATTTGCACCCCATCAGTAAACATAAATTCAATAAAACCAACAACTTTGTTTTTCTTTTTCACTGCTATATTTCTAGTATCCCAAGTTGTGTCTAACATAAATACTTGTAGTATCCCAAGTTGTGCCTAACATACTTGTTGAATGAATGGATATAGGATTACCGTTCCTTGGACTTAAATGGCAAAGATTTCAATTTCAAATTGTGGTTCAAAAGACGATACTAAAGGGGCAATTTTTCATTGTTTGTGTCTTAGATTGGCTAAGATATATTGGAAAAAAAGGAGAGCTACTGGCCGGGCGTGGTGGCGCATGCTTGTAATCCCCGCGCTTGGGAGGCAGAGACAAGAGGATCGCGCAGGTTCCCAGCCAGCCGCGCGCGCTGGCTTAGGAGACCCTGTTTCCAAATAAAAATGTAAAAATAGGTTTGGCAGTGTAGCCCGGAGGTAGAAGGGCTTCCAGGAACCCCAGTACCACACACACACACACACACACACACACACACACACACACACACACACAAAGAGAGAGAGAGAGAGCGAGCTACGAAAGAGTATATAAACTGGTAATGATCAGTCTTTAATTACGAGGTTGGTAGTGGGCAGTGAAAACTAAGAAGTTAAGGGCTTTAGAACCACCAAGTGCCTGAAATTGGTGAGACTTCCCGGAAGAAGGAGAAATCATCATGAAGGATAAGTTCGTGATTTTGTCTTAGAAGTTCTGCTACTATTAAGGTTTATGGAAAGGAGATGAAAGTTCAGTTCAGTTTAATATGCTAATTACCCTGCATTTTGCACAGCTTTAATTAGAATGTAATACTCTGGAGGCTACCACTGAAATCAGTCAGTGTGACGACGCCTATTTACATTTTGAGCACTGGTCTATCCTGTTTATGCATAGTTGGTTCTTCCTGAAGAGCAGTTATTGATGCCATCATAATCCTTGTTGGTTCTGAATCAATACTGAAAAGGAAGAAGGTTGAGGAAAAAATCACACGAAAACCTAAATGAGTAAAATAAGGCATTTACGGAGTGGGGAAAACAACTAACTTCAATAAGGTTGGCCTGTTGAAAACATGGCATCCTCTAAAATGGAAGAGAGAGTTGCTAAAAGTGAGATTCAAATAGAATAGTTCAGGTTAAAGTTTCAAGGAATGTAGCATTAGGTAAAAAGTTCTCAAGCTTTTGGTATTAGGACCCACATTAGAGTCTTAAAAATTAAGGAGCCACAGGTAATTTGGGAGGCTAAAACAGGAGGATCACGGTTCCAGGACAAGCCTCAGCTACGTAGTGAGGTTCTTTGCAACTCAGTGAGATCCTGTTTCAAAATAAAGAATAAAAAAATAGGACTGGGAGTGTAACTTGGAGGTAGAATGTCCCTGGGTTCCATCCCCAGTACTGCAAAAAAAAAAAAAAAGGACTCCAAAAACTTTTATGTGTTATAGACGTTGATATTATAAATTAACAAAGAAATTTTGAGTATTCATTATTTCATTTAAAAACAATATCATCAAATAGCCTTTTAAAAATTTTTATTTTTTGTTGCGATACTGGAGATGGAACCCAGGGACATTCTACCTCAGAGCTATATCCCCAGCCTGATTTTTTTTATTCTTTTTTTTTTTTTTTTGGTGGTGGTACTGGGGTTCCTGGAAGCCCTTCTACCTCCGGGCTACACTCCCAGGCCTATTTTTACTTTTTTTTTTTTATTTGGAAACAGGGTCTCCTAAGCCAGCACGTGGCTGGCTTCGAACCTGCGCGATCCTCTCGTCTCTGCCTCCCAAGCACGGGATTACAAGTGTGCGCCACCACACCTGGCTTATTCTTCATGTTGAAACAGGGTCTCACTGAGTTGCAGAGGGCCTCACTAAATAGCTGAGGCTGTCCAAATCCTCTGGTCTCAGCCTCTGGAATGCTGGGATTACAAGCTTGCAAGTGAGCGTCACCAAGCCCGGCTTCAAATAGCCTTTTATATGAAAAATAGCTTTTCAAAAACAAATACCCCAAATTGAGCAAGTGTTTTTACATTTTTGTAAAGCTCTTTAAAGTCTGGTTTTACAGCAGATGATGAGATTCTTTTGTTTGCTCCTATTTTCAATGTTTTCTTGCAGTGTCTAGAAAACTCCACTGTACACTTGTGAGAGAATGAGAATATAAAACAGTGTCTTAGTATTTTTACAGAAACGGTTTTGAGCTCCCCTTTTAAAGGTTCGGGGGACCCTGAGGCCACACTTTGAGAATGACTTGGCTTAATATTAGAGATGCTCCCCCATCAGCTGAAAAATAGCCACGAGGTCTCACAAGCCTGAGGATTTACATAGGATTGAATTTTTTAGAAAGCTCAGACAACAGATATGCTGAGTGTCCTCACTATAAAGTATCCTGAGAGTACACACAACAGGCCACTTTCATCCAATAAATGAACTGAAGTAGAAATGCTCATCAAGTCAAAGGATGGAGAGGCGGGTGGAGGAGCAGCCCCAGGAGGTGCAGAGACCCACAGATTTAGGGAGAAGCAAAGCTGGCAACAAGAGGCGGCCGAGATGGTCAGGAGAAGAGAACTGCTGTTCTTAGGCAAGGCAGGAAAATGGTTACGGGGTGTCTGTGTGTGTTGTGGGGGGGAGGCGGAGAGTTACAGGGGTTAGGAGGGTCAGGGATGGGAACCAAGCAGAGAGGGACACCGTCCAGGATGCGGCGAGCCTAGGACCGGGCTGTGTCCCCATCCTCACCCCTCAAGGCCCAGCGCCCAGCCGGGCGAGGCTCGAGAGCCAGGCCTCGCCCCACTGCAGATGGGAGCTCCGCTTCCTTTCCAGAGAAGCCGAGAGAAAAGACAAGGCGGGGTGCGTAGAAAGAGGAGGGGAGAGGACAGAGCCTGGCGGGAACCCGAGCAGCCCGGGAACCGCGCGGGGAAAGAGCCCACCGCGCGGGTTTGGAGCTGGCCGGGGGAAAAAGGACGGTTCCGTTGCCAGGCAACGCGGCCCGAGCCCGCCTCCCGCCCGCGTTGCTAGGAGACGGGGAGGCGGGGGGCGCGGCGGAGCGGGCCCTACGTGCTGACGCTAATTGTATATGAGCGCGAGCGGCGGGCTCTCGGGTCTCTTTTAGCGCCATCTGCTCTCGGCGCCGCCTCCTGCTCCTCCCGTGGCCGCCGCCGCCCTGAGTCACTGCCTGCGCACTCCGGGCCGCCCGGCTCCCCGTACGCGCTGCCGGTAACGGATGGGGGCCGGGGAGGGCCTGGCGAGCGGGGGCGGCCGCGGCCTGCGGAGGGAGGAGGGACGGAGGCCGGCGCCGCAGCCCGCCGGGCCTCGCGGTCGTCCCGAGAGGCCGGGGCGCTGCGCTCGGCGGCCGCCGGCGCGCGTCTCGGGGCCCGCGGAGGGCCTGGGGCTCTCGGGGCGCCCCCGCGCGGACCCCGGGGAGGCCCCGGCGCCGCCCGGGCTCCGAGGAGGCGCGGGTCGCGGCGCCGGGCTCCGGGGAGGCCCGGGATGCGGGGCCCGGCATCCCCCAAAGCGCGGGCCCCGAGGAGGCCGCGGGGGTGGCAGGGGCGGCGGGGGATGGAAGCGGCGGCGGGGCTGCGAATTCCGACGGGAGGG
The DNA here is from genome assembly GCF_963383645.1 of Muscardinus avellanarius. Classification (NCBI taxonomy): domain Eukaryota; kingdom Metazoa; phylum Chordata; class Mammalia; order Rodentia; family Gliridae; genus Muscardinus; species Muscardinus avellanarius. The sequence continues at coordinate 45,412,700 of NC_137797.1, forward strand.
AGGGAGGGGCCGCGGCGGCGGAGGCGGTGGCTGCGGGGCTCCCCGCCCTCCGGGGGCGGCGGCGCGGGCGGGGACCGGCGGCTCCCCTCCACACGTGGTGCTGAGCTGCGTGGCCGCGCCGCGCCGACCCGCCGGAGACCCCCGCCCGGCCCCCAGCCCGACTTCAGTGAAAGTTGCAGGGAGGGTGGGGTGTGGGAATGAATAGTGAGCCCAGGAGGCCCGCTCCAGGGTTGCAAAGTCTAGCCCGCTGCTCTCTCGTCTTACATCTTTTGATTGGTACCAGAGGCAAAGAAAGAGTGTTAGTTAATGGGTGATGGGAGAGGGCCTCCATTGCCACGATTTTAATGAATGCGTGGAAAGCACTTATTTTTAGCTGTTACCGATAAAAGTTGGTCTTGTGTATTATCCCACATATAGTTAGAACTCCGGGGATGTCTTGGCCAGGGTGTTTTTTTTTTCTTTTTTTTTGAGATTGAGTTTAATCGATCAAATGTTTCTAAGATGAAGGTATAGGGTTCGGCCTGTAGTAGTTTTATTTCTAGGCATTTAAACAAATTCTTTGACGCTCTCAGAATATGATACTTGATTAGCTGTGTTAAGATGGATGGGGGTGGAGTAGAAGTAATATGAGGTGGAACGAGGGGTACACACCCTGTTACCTTGTCAGTGTGCCCCACTAAGGAAGAGTCGTGGGGATTACAGTGAAGGGAAGGAGGATCTGAGGTTTTTTGGGAGAAGACTAGGCTCAGAGTAAAGGAGTCTGTTTTATTTACTTATTGTGGTTTGGGAATTGAACCCAGGAGCACTCAACCTCTGAAATACATCCCAGCCCTTTTTTAGTATTAGTTTTAAAACAGGGTTTCACTAGGTTGATAAGAGTCTCGCTAAGTTGCTGAGGCTAGCCAGGAACTTAAGATCCTCTTGTTTTAGACTTATCACTGGTCTGATGAAATCTAAAAAGACTTCTCTTTAAGAATCTCTAAACTTGCCTGCCTTGCCAGATTTCAGATATAAAGTTGTAAGACAATTTTTTTTTTTTTTGCGGGTCTGGGGATGGAACCCAGAGGCATCTGACCTCTGAGCTACACCCCCCACTCCCGCTGCCCAATTTTTTATAATTTATTTTGAAACAGGTTTCACTGAGTTGCGGAGGGTATCACTAAGTAGCTGAGGCTGTCCACGAACCGTGATCCTCCAGTCTCATTCTCCCAAATGCTGGGATTACAAGCGTGCGCCACCACGCCCGGCAGACAATTTGTTATTTTTGAGAATGTATGTTAAATTTTTTTTTATTTAGCATTGGAAATTGAACCCAGGAACATTCTACTCCCAAGCCACAAACCCCAGTAAGGGGTTGGGGGCTGTTTTTTGACACAGGGTCTTGCATTTCACTGTCTCAGCCTTTCAGGTACTGGTGTGCAGGGCAGAGACATGGAGACTAGTTTCATTTTTTTTTTTTTTTTTTGCGGGTCTGGGGATGGAACCCAGGGGCATTCGACCTCCGAGCTACACCCCCTGCCCTATTTTTTATTCTTTATTTTGAAATCGGGTCTCACTGAGTTGCCGAGGGCCTCACTAAGTAGCTGAGGCTGTCTGCGAACCTGTCTGCGAACCGCGATCCTCTCTGGTCTCAGCCTCCTGAATGCTGGGATTACTAGCGTGCGCTACCACGCCCGGCTCTCATTTTTTTTTTAAACTAATATCTATGTCCTGTGTTTTTCTTTTTCTTCCTTCCTCTTTCTCTAATCTTGTTGAGACTCAATCAAACCCAGGGCCTTGTGCATGCTAGGCAAGTGCCCCACCACCAGTTACATTCTTAGCTCGTTGTGACCTATTTTTTGGTTAGCTTGATGCCCCTTATTTTACTTAGGATGTACTTAAAGTCAGTACCTATGATTGAATAAGGGAAAAACCAATACAAAGATTGAATTTGTTTAGAACTAGAGGCAAATGAAGTTGTCAGTGATTTTTAGGGATTCTTATGTCTCAAACTTGTTTGAAGTTGCTCCAGTTGAAATATGTGGCCCAAGTCTAAACTGTACAGCTTAATTCTAAGACTGATAATTTGGAAGATAGATGGAAGTAAACAGTAGATAGAATTAGACTTCTGTCATTATAAGACCTCTATGTGATAGGAACTCTTTTCAAGTCAACATTGTTTATGTTAAATTAGTAAATAGAAATAAACTTTTGATCATATTTATTTGGAAGTCTTTTTTTTTTCTTTTTTCTTTTTTGATGGTGGTGCTAGAGATTTAACCCAGAAGTTCTCTACCACTGAGCTACTCTAAGCTTTTTATTTTGAAATGGTCTTGCTAAATTGTCAGGCACTGGCTGCTAACTTGTCTCAGCCTCCCAATTACTAGGATTACAGGTTGAAACTTCTGTAAATTTCTGTTATGAAGTATCCTTTTTATATTAGGCCTATTAATTGCCAGGGTTACTAATTTAATACTAAATGTGGCACATGATCATTCTTTCATGAGATTTTTAAAAAGCATACTTGTAGCAGAACTAATGTAATTCAAAATGATTCAGCTCATGTGATTATTCAGCTTACTGTATTGGCTCAAGGTGACAGACAGATTGGATTCTAAATTTCCCCAAATACATTCAAAACAAAGGGTCTTTTTTATGGGGACTAACAATAGTATTGAATTAAAAAGATCTGAAGATGTCAGAATGTTTACTCTGCTAATATTTTGCTTGGTGGTAAATTCAAAATAAAAGGATTAGAGTGTTAACCCACATTCTCCACCATGGAAATATTAATGAGTTACTTGTATTCTTGGTTAGTTGTTTAAGTATTTAAGTCTCGTTTTTGAACTAGTTTCATCTGAATAAAAGTACTTTCTTTTGGCAGAGTGGAAAAGGAAGGTGGGAGCTGTTTGTGACAGCCTTAGCGCACGTGTCATAGAAAGTGGCTTCTATACCCTGGGTAATACACCTTTGTCTTTTACTGCCACCTATTTGGGTATTTTTTTTTTTTTTTTTTTGGTGGTACTGGGGTTCCTGGAAGCCCTTCTACCTCCAGGCTACACTCCCAGACCTATTTTAGGTATATATTTTTATTTGGAAACAGGGTCTCTTGAGCCAGCGAGGCTGGCTCTGAACCAGTGTGATCCTCCTGCCTCCGCCTCCCAAGTGCGGGGATTACAAGCGTGCGCCCGGCTCTTTGGGTACATTTTTACTTGTTCAGAAGTTCTGTGCATTTTGATTTTTACTGGGAAAGAGGGCCATGAAAATTATTTTCTAAAATAGGGTATAGAAGTATAACAGAAAATGAAACACAGGGGAATTATTCAGGCATTTTTGTAAATTCTTCTGAATATTATTTCCTCATTTAACGGTCTTGGTGGTAGGTAGTATTAACATTTTAACAAGGAAATTGAGGTGTAGCATCATTATCCAAGGCCATATAACAACAGTGATGACTTAGGATGAGGTGGGTTTTTTTGGTTTTTTTGTTTGTTTTTTTGTGTTTTTTTGGTGGTGGCTTCTGTAGAATGTTCTTTTGACTTTGGAATTCAGAAGCACTCCATCTTGGGTTCCACAGTGCTCCAGGGAAAAGTGGTATTACTATATAGCTAATAGCTCTATATTTACATGAAGTTGCATAATGACCTCATCCTTATGGCTGTCGCATAAATATATGCTATATGTACATAAAACTTATGGAAAGTACATGGATAAATTGTTAAAACTTGGTGATTTTCACCAAGTATCCTAGGTATGTTTTTCTGCTATAGGATTAGTGATACTCTAGATAACAGCTTTGGACAGGAGATAAAAGTATTTTCAAATGAGAGTTCATTTTGGTAAGAAGTTTAATGCAAATTTCTAAGCTGACTTTTGATAGCTGAAATGAAAAAGTGAGTGTAAAAATACTGATTAAGTTATAAGGTTATGTTGGAGCCTACTAATTGTGCTAATATCTTGGACCACTTAAAATGTTTTGAAAGAACAGCCATGTCTAAAATTAAAATTTTGTTTAAAGTGTATTTAAAATGAGATGAGGTTTGAGTTAAAGGGAAAACTATATTCTTGAATATTACTGGTTCCCTCTTTTGCTTTAGACCATTTTCAATTTTTAGTGATTGGCTGTTTTATCATGAAATAGTCATTTTCTGTAAAGGAATATAACTAGTTATATAACAGGTAGATTGGGGAAGCATCCTTGTTTTGGAATATTGGACAGGCGTGCATTTTATTTGTTGTTATTTTTTTGGTGGTACTGGGGGTGGAACCCAGGGGCTTTTCTACCTCCGGGCTATACTCCCAGACCGGTCTTATACTTTATTTGGAAACAGGGTGTCAGTCACAAAGTTGTTGAGAGCCTCACTAAGTTGCTGAGGCTGGCTTTGAATCTGTGTGATACTCCTGTCTGATACTCCTGTCTCAGCCTCCCAAGCACTAGGATTAGCCTGACTCAGGGATGTGTTTTAAAAGTCAGATTTTAAATCCTAGTGTTTTCAGGGTTTGTTGATAAGCAAGTTACTTACTATTTTTACCTCCAAATTAAGAGAGAAGCCTATAATGCCCTACAGAGAAGGCTCCATATATGTTCATTTTCTTTCTTTTCAGGGATAGTACGGGGAATTTATTAATTTTTTGCAATCCTGGGGATTGAACCCAGGGACATTCTACCTTTGAGCAACACCTTCAGCCCTATTTTATTCTTTATAAGTTCCTGAGGCTGTTCTCAAACCTGCACTTATCCTGTCTCAGTCTCCCAAGTACTGGGATTACAAACCTGCCCCCCCCCTCCCCACACCCAGCTGGGAATTTATTCTGCTTACTGGAATGGTAAGAAGTTAATTGATGTTTCTGTACATCTGGCTATTATTAGACCATAAAATGCAGCTTTTGTATTCTGATTCAGTTAGTGGTCTTCTTTTTTTCCAATGAAAGATTTTCTTGAAGCCAGTCTTGGAATCTTTAATGGGAACTTGTAGTTATACATTTGATGTAATTACTATGAAGGTTAGGTTTAAATCTGATTATTTTGTGTTAGGTATGTATTTTCTCTCCAGAAGTATATGTACCATTTTTGTAATCTTTTGGGAATCCTAGAAATTACAATATGCATACTTAATATTAGAATATTTAATACAGTTCTTCTGTTCATACCACTAACTTAAAACATTGTGGTTTTAATACACTATACAGAGGTGATATTTATTTTAAAGTCTCTAATTAGCTGGATATGGTAAGCTTGTACCTAACGCCCCAGTGCTGGGAAGGAGGATCACTTGAGCCTAGGAGTTTGGGACTGATCTTCAATATAATGGGGCACTATCTGAAAACAAACAAATATCTTTATTCGGCTATAGGCACCTCTCCTTCATTTTTGGTATCTTGGATTGTCTATCTTGATCACTTGTCTTCTATCTGAAGAGTAACAATATTTTAGAGTGCTTGGAAATATTTTTACCTTAAAGTATCAGCTTCATCTTTATTCTTAGAAGAGGGTATTTGGTTCCATTGAGTATTTTGAGCACACTTTGTATCCAGACCATAACACTCTCTATAGTGTGTTTATAGTCTATTTGACAATTATATTTAAATCTTTGTAATGTTAATTTTTTTTCTATACTGGGAATTGAACCCAAGGGCATTGTACCTTTAAGCTACATTCTCAGCCCTTTAAAAACTATTTATTTATTTATTTTTGGTGGTACTGGGGGTGGAACCCTCGGCTTTCTACCTCCGGGCTATACTCCCAGACCTATTTTATATTTTATTTGGAAACAGGGTCTCACTAAGTTGCTGAGAGCCTCACCTAAGTAGCTGAGGCTGGCTTTGAACCTGTGCGATCCTCCTGTCTCAGCCTCCCAAGTGCAGGGATTACAAGCATGTGCCACCACACCCGGCTAAAAACTATTTAAAAAAACAATCTTGCTTGCTGGTCGCACTTAAAGTACTTGGGAGACTAAGATAGGAGGCTCACAGGTTCAAGGCCAGCCACAGCTTAGTGAAACCCTGCTTCAAAATAAAGAATAAAAAATAGGGCTGGGGTTATTTATAGCTAGATGTAGAGAGCCCAGAGGTTTAATCCCAGCACAATCCCCAGTACCTCAAACAAAACAAAACAGGGTCTTGCTAATTTGCTAGAACCTGAGATCTTTATCTCAGTTTGGGATTATATATGTATGCTCCAATCCCTGGCTAGGGCTGGTTTCTCTCTCTCTTTTTCTGTTACTTCTGTTGACCTTGAAAATTACTTATGAATTATGAGGTCTAGGCTGTAAATGCCTTTTGCTTATACTTGGATATGCAGGTGCTTGTAAACACATTACCAGGATTATTTAGTCTCATATCTTAGATTGGGTTGAGGGCAAGACAGATAAGATGACTTTGGGTATTTGTTCCAGAACTAATCTATTCTCTTTGAGGAGATAACACTTTAGGGTTTCTTAATTTGGGAGGGCAACTATAAAGAGTTCATCTATATTGGACAGGCATAGAATTTTGATGTCACCGCAAGGTGATTAAAGCCACATTTCACACTTGTGACAGGGGCAGTTGATTTCTGGCAAAAGTGGCTTCCTGTTTTGTCTTCAGTTTTAGGCTACTATCCTTACTATCTTGTTCATGTTTTATTGCTTTTAAGATTTTTATTTTATTTAATTTTTAATTTTTATTTTTTGCAGGTCTAGATGGAACCCAGGGGCACTCGACATCTAAGCTGTACCCCCTGCCCTATTTTTTATTCTTTATTATTATTATTATTTTTGGTGGTACTGGGGTTCCTGGAAGCCCTTCTACCTCCAGGCTACACTCCCAGACCTATTTTTTAATATATTTTTATTTGGAAACAGGGTCTCTTAAGCCAGCGCGGCTGGCTTCGAACCTGCGTGATCCTCCTGTCTCCGCCTCCCAAGCACGGGGATTACAAGTGTGCGCCACCACGCCCAGCTTATTCTTTATTTTGAAACAGGGTCTCACTGAGTTGCAGAGAGCCTCACTAAGTAGCTGAGGCTGTCCACGAACCGCGATCTCTGGTTTCAGCCTCCTGAATGCTGGGATTACAAGCGTGTGCCACCATGCCTGGCAACTTTTAATATTTTTAAAAAATTTTATTTTGTGCTTCTAATTATTTTTCATTGGTAGAGTTGATGTCTAATCAGGCCGTTCGTTATCAGGAACAGAAGTTTTTCATGTTTGACAAAATTCTCATTCACTTAATTTCAATTGGAGTAAATAAAATAATGCAAGCATTAACATAAACTAGTATTTTTCTAGTCTAGTCTGATTATCAGAGAAACCACCTGCCTCAGACAATGATATTGTTCAAAATGGAGGAATTTTTTTTTTTTTGCGGTTCTGGGGATGGAACCCAGGGGCATTTGACCTCTGAGCCACACCCCCTGCCCTATTTTTATTCTTTATTTTGAAACCAGCTCTCACTAAGTTGCGGAGGGCCTCACAAAGTAGCTGAGGCTGTCCGCCAACCGCGATACTGTGGTCTCAGCCTTCCGAATGCTGGGATTACAAGCGTGTGTCACCACGCCTGGCTCATTTTTAACTTTTAATTGTAGGCATGGTTCAGAGCTTTTGTATGCTTTGTCTCAGTTTCTCCTAATGTTAATATCTTAGATTACCTGCATACATTTGTCAAAAGTAGAATTTTTTTTTGGTGGCACTAGGGACCAAACCCAGTACCTGCTGCATGTTCTATCACTGAGCTACATCCCCAGCACTGGAATGGAACCCAGGGGCTTTCTACCTCTGGGTTATACTCCCAGACCTACTTTATACTTTATTTGGAAACAGGGTCTCACTAAATTGCTAAAAGCCTCACTAAGTAGCTGAGGCTGGCTTTGAACCTCTACTCCTCCCATCCTGGCTTCTCAAGTACTGGGATTACAAGTGTATGCCACCACATCTGGTTTAGAAGAATCATTTTTAATTATCACCCTAGCTAATTTGCAGAAACTGACCTCATTTTAAGGAAAAATTCAAAATGGACTGGATGAAAACATAGCTTATATTCATTGAGTTCATATGAGGTATCAAAAGCCGGTTGACTCTTTCACCTGGATTTGATCCTTTTTTGTAATAGATAAAAATTTTGTTTTAGCCAGGTCTGTGTTGCCTGCCTGTAATCCCAATACTTGGGAGCTAAGAAAGAAGGCTGCAGCTTTTTTTGTGTGTGTGGTACTGGAGGCGGAACCCAGAGGCTTTTCTACCTCTGGGCTGTACTTCCAGACTTATTTTTATACTTTTATTTGAAAACAAGGTCTCACTAAAGTTGCTGAGAGTCTCACTAAGTAGCTGAGGCTGGCTTTGAACCTGTGCGGTCTCCTGTCTTAGCCTCCCAAGTGCTGGGATTACAAGCGTGTGCCACTATGCCCAGCTCAGGATTGCAGGTTTGAGGGCAGTGCATAGTGAGACCCTGTTTCAAATAAAATAAAATAAAATAGGAGTGTGATATAACTTAAATTGAGGTTTAGTCCCCAATACCACAAGACATACACATTTTTATTTTAAACTGATACATAAAAACATGAGAGTTGTGTTTGTTAATGGGCTATCAGCCTTAAATTCTTAAATTCAATACAGTGAAGGAAAATTTTTTTTTAAATTTTTGAGGCAAGAAGTTTGTTCCTGAGTTAGGCTGCTTTACATAGCTGGTGCAACCCAGAATGATTTGACTATAAAATTAGGCCTTTTAAAAATGTGTGCATCAGGAGATCTAGTTTAAGACAAAATAACTTTATCCTAAGAGCTCAAACTTTAAGCTAGGCATGGTAGCACATTCCTTTTGTAATCCCAGTATTTGGGAGGCTGAGACAGGGGGATTGCAGGTTCGTGGCCAGCCTCAGTAATTATTGAGGTCCTCCACAACATAGGCCCTATTTCCAAGTAAAAAATAAATTTGCGTGAGGAGTATAGCACAGTTCTTCGGAGTTTAATCCCCAGTATCATCAAAAGAAAAAGATCTCTAGGGGTATAATCAGTGTGTAATAGATTGTGTGAAGTGATTTGTTCTGAGATCTGAGTATCTTAAAAACAGCAAAATTTGGCTAACTGACCATTCATGATTGTTAAAATAATTTGAATTAAAGACCCTTCAATACTGCTTCTTTTCCATAACAAATATAGATTCTTTACTTACGGTATTTTAACAGTCTTTATATGATAGATTCTAAAAGCTTTAGTATACTTTGCTTGTTTTAAACAATATCTTCTGAAAAAGTTATTTAGGTAATTAGTTAGAAAGTCTGAGGCTGGCTGTGGTGGCACACAATTGCAATCCTAGTACTTGGGGAGGCTGAGACAGGAGGATTGCAGGTTATAGCTGATCTTAGCTACTTACACCCTCTGTAACTTAGTGAGACCCTGTTTCAAAATAAAATAATAAAAAATAGGGCTGGGGGTGTATCGTGAAGGTAGAATGCCCATAGGTTCCATCTCTAGTATTGCAAAAAAAAAAAAAAGGTCTGTGTGTTCCTTGTTTTCTTAATATTGATGGTATTTTAAAGGGAATAATATAGAATATATACACCTTAGGGTAGTTCTCAGTGAGATGTTAATTCATAGGATTTTGTGGGGGCCTTCTACCGCCAAGCGACACAGCCCTATTTTTTTTATTATTTTGAAACAAGTTGCAGAGGGCCTTACTAAGTAGCTGAGACTGACTCCAGACCTGCAATCCTATCTCAGCCTCTGAAGTACTAGGATTATAAGCGAGCACCACTACACCTGGCTAACACATAGGGTTTTGTGGTTTTGTCTTCAATTTTTTTTTCTTGGTTTTAAGTAAATTGCATACTTTGTTTTAACACTGATATTTCTCTCTATAGGTAATTGGAGTTATTTATTTGGAGTTCTTACAACATGGCAGACATTGACAAGTAAGTGGCATATAGTAGATACTTTTTAGACATTTGACATCACTTTGTTGTACTGTGTTGATAGTTAACATTTGAGTGGATTATATATTATGAAAATATATGATAATGATTAACACTTGGTCCCTGGTATAAAAATTGGGTAAAGAGTATCCAAAATAAAATAAAAATAATCACTTCATAAACATAGTAAGCTACTTGTCAGTATTTATTCTTAGGAAAGTGCTGAACATGATAATCATAAACACTTAAATAATTTATTTTTATCATATGTAACTCCCAAAGACTTCCTTTCTTAAATTGTATCATATCTATAAGATGTATATAAAGTTTATGTATAGTTTAAACAATACTCAAGTACAAGTTGAAAATGGAATTATTAGAAGTCTCTTAATACTCCTTCTCAATTGCATTCTTCGCTTTTCCTCAAGAAGTGTAAATACTATCCTGATTTCTGTCAAATTTATTTCTTTTTCTTTAGAGTTACTATTTTTAATCAATGTTTATTTTGAAGATCTGGATAGAAAGCCAAACTTAAGTTGTGTAAAGCAGTATTTACCACTATTTTAAGATTCCAAGATAGGATAATAAAAAGCAAGAGAGACTTATCTGGCTTAAACTTTTCTGATGCTTTTTTTTTTTTTTTGGTGGTATGGGGATGGAACCCTTCTACCTCCGGGCTACACTCCCAGACCTATTTTATATTTTATTTGGAAACAGGGTCTCTTAAGCCAGCAAGGCTGGCTTTAAACCTACGGGATCCTCCTGTCTCTGCCTCCCAAGCGCGGGGATTACTACTGTGCGCCACCACACCCGGCCTTCTGATGCTTTTCTAGGGCTTGTCCTGGAAAAGTTACTGGGCAAGGTGCAGCGCATTTTAAAACATGCATCCTGGTAAATAGGTTTAGTCAAATTGAAGTGTGGCTTCAAGTGTGGATGGATGTCTTTTAGTAAAGAAGAATGGAATGAGCAGCACAGTATTTATTGCCTTTAATTTTACAATAGCCTCCTAGCTCAGAGAAGGTTAAAACAGAACACTTGGGGGAATGGGTGTTGATGGAATTAATCCATCACTAAGGGTTAAAGCATAGAGCTGGGAGGACCAAAAACTCAATAACAAGGTCAGTACATGCAGTGGGGAATTTGGACCAATTCTCATGCATGCAGTCTTTGGTAGCATATATTTTAATAATATTGGCTCTTAGGAAACTGTCTCTACTCTTCTAATATGAATTGTTTAACCTTGGTTACAAGGTTCTTTTTTTTTTTTTTTTTTTTTTTTTGGCGGGTCTGGGGATGGAACCCAAGGGCATTCTACCTCTGAGCTACACCCCCTGTCCTATTTTTTATTCTTTATTTTGAAATAGGGTCTCACTAAGTTGCAAAGGTTCTCACTAAGTATCTGAGGCTGTCCGCGGACCATGATCCTCCAGTCTCAGCTGGGAATACAAGCGTGTGCTACTATGCCCGGCTAGTTACAAGGTTCTTATTGTGGGTCTGTTTCACTGTTTTGAGGGTTTCCTTTTGTTTTTTTCCTTTTTTGGGTTGGGTGTTTGCTCTCTTTTGGTGGTTTAATACCTTTTTAGAAGAGTGAGGGAAGTAAATTATCTTGACATGGCATATCTGGAAATGGCTATATTTTAATTGATTGAGTATAGAATTCTAAGCTAGCAGTCATTTTTTTCAGAATTTTAAAATAGCTGCTCTATTATCACCTTGCTTCCAGTGTTGCTTTGTTGAAGTTCAGTCAGAATTAATGATAATTTGATAATTTTTAAATAATATTTTGGAAGCCACTTTGGCTTTAGAATTTTGAAACGTTTTCATTGTCTATTTTTTTTTAATATCTTGTAGACATTCAGTGGTAGACTGTTTCAGTCTAGCAGTTAAAAGGCTTTCATTTCTAAGCAATACTCTTGACTGTTGACTTGTTTGTTTTCTACAGTTTCTATTAGATGTTGCTTGTCTGATTGGTCTTTTATCTCTTGTCCTATTTTCCATCTGCATCTCTTTGCTCTTTTGGGGCAGAACTAAAGAAACCTTATTTTTCTTGTATTGAGTTTTAAAATCTATTATTTTAGTTTCTAAAAGCTTCTTTGCTTTTTGTTCTTTTTATCATCCTGCTCTTGTTTCATTGATAATATCTTTTTTCTGGATGTTTCTACTCACTGTATAGTCTGTTTGCTCTTAAGTTTTCTTTTCCCCTATTTGTTTTAGTCTCAAGGTAAGAAGACTTCATCAAATAACAGGTAATACTTGGTCATCTATGCATTAAGTTGAGGGACATTAAAAAAAATTGATAAGGAAATTTGAGAGTTTGGGGGACTTGTCAATTTGGGACTTTAGTTGTAGCATCATGAGAGTGGACATTTGTTTTGAGAACCCTCATTGTTAGAATCATATATATCTCATTCTGCTTAAACATGGCTTCTAGTGTTGAGAGAATTAGAAGAAAGGCAGCTACAGAAGGGTCTCGGCATTTAGCATTCTATTGTATACGTAGTCAGTCATGTGTCTTGGATAATTTTAAATTCACCAGACCAAGTCTGAGCTCACTCTTTACAGAGAATAGACTTCATATTTCTGCTAGGGTAGAGTAGACAATCTAAGGATTTAGCTACTTAACAGTTTTTACCTGTCTTATTTTAGCCACCATAATCTTTCAGCCATTTAAAGACTGTATTTGAGCATGTCCTCAGCTTTTCCTGTTCTTTATAATTTAGATTGCAGTTATTTTAGTGGAGGTGATTATCACTTGTATTCTTTTCTAGCTTCCAAAATACATTTTACTGTTCATGTCTCCTTGTCTTTTCAAGTTTGTCTTTTAAGAAAACCAGCTTTTTTTTCATAATTCTTGTGAGATTTTGGAAGGATTGAAATTTGATGGGTCCCATCTTTAGAGCTTCATTTTGTAAACTTTTAAAAAAGGAACAAATTGATTTTGACAGCTTAATTTCTTTCTCCTGTGTTCAATTTTTTGATGCCTATTAGCTCTGGGAGTGTAAGAGGGGATTCTTTTTTATTAATTAAAAAAATTTTTTTTTGTGTGTGGTAGTTCTGGGAATTGGACATGGGGTGGAATGTTCTACCACTGAGCTATACCCTGAGCTCATCCCCCTTCTTTTTCTACCTCTGAGCAACCTCCCCAGCACTATTTTATTTGAAAACAGGGTCTTGCTAGGTTGTGAAAGTCTTGCCAAGCTGCTTAAAGCAAAGTCAGTGAACTTTCTCTGCAAAGGCCTTCAGAGTAAATATGTTAGGCATTTGGGTCTATATGGTCTCATAATAACTCTGCAGATATGTGAAAGCAACCATAGGTCATATGAATATGAGTTAGTATTATATATTCCAGTATAATAGTATGGGTTCCAATAAAAATTATACTTATGAAAATAGAAATGGGCTGGATTTGGCCATGTGTCACAATTTAACACCTATTTTTAAAGCCTAATATGTAAATGTTCAGTAAATAAGAATACTGGAGGAAGGGCTGCTCTGTTGTCTTTTGCCTGTGACCCTTAGTTCTTTTTTTAATGGTTTTATTTAAATATTTTTTACTATTTTTTAATTTTTGCAGCACTGGGGATAGAATTCAGGATCCAGAGGCATTCTTCTACCTTTGCGCTACACCCCCAGCCCTATATTTTTATTCTCTGTTTTGAAACAGGGTCTCACTGAGTTGCAAAGAGCCTCACTAAGTAGCTGAGGTTGTCCTCAAACCTTGAATCCTCCTCTTTTAGCCTCCCAAATGCTGGGATTACAAGTGTGCGCCACCACGCCTGGCTGGTGATCGTTAATTCTAAGTCAACGATAAAGATATCCCTGTTTCAAAATAAAGAATAAAAAATAAATAAAAAGATATTCCAGAAATAATCTGTATCATTTGGAATCTTGAATTGTTTACCTTAGGGGAGAGGCTATAGTAACTTAACACCTTTTCTGTACTTGTCCCTATAGGAAACTCAGTATTGTTTCTTATAAAAATTGATTTTTCGAAAGTTAAATTTTTAATTTTTTCTGGTAATGAGGATCGAATCCAGGGGCATTCTATTTCTGAGCTGCATCCCCAGCCCTATTTTTTATTTTGAAATAGTCTTACTAGCCAGGCGTGGTGGCGCACGCTTGTAATCCCCTGGCTTGGGAGGCTGAGACAGGAGGATCGCGCTGGTTTGAAGCCAGCCTCTTTGGCTTAAGAGACCCTGTTTCCAAATTAAAAAAAAATATAAAATAGGTCTGGGAGTGTAGCCCGGAGATAGAAGGGTTTCCAGGAACCCCAGTATCACCAAAAAAAAAAAAGAAATTGAGTCTTACTAGACTGAAAGTCTTGATACTTGCTGAGGCTGTCCACAAACCTGTGATCCTCCTGTCTCAGCCTCCCAAGGAATGGATTATAGGCATGTGCAGCAATGCCTGGCTCTTAATCTCTTACTCAAAAATAGATTTTTGGTGATTCTTTTTTTTTTTTTTTTTTTTTTTTTTTTTATGGAACCCAGGGGCATTCTACCTCTGAGTTACACCCCAGTCCTATTTTTTATTGTTTTGTTTTGAAACAGGGTCTTGCTAAGTTGTAAAGAGCCTCACTAAGTAGCTGAGGCTGTCTTTGAACTGCGATCCTCCTGCCACAGCTTCCCTAATGTTGGGATTGCAAGTGTGTGCCACCACGCCCTGCTCCATACTACTTTTACCTTCTCTCTTAATGGTATTATCTATCTGGTTTTACTTTAAACAAGCGGTAGGGCTTATAGATCTTTAACAGTTCTTCTATTTATATTGTGAAGTAATGAAAAAGGAGGAAAATCCAAATAGTACTGACTGGTATGGTTGTGCCACTGGGGAACCAGGATTCTTCTGATTTATCTCTTTTATATTTAGCTTAGTGGCTCCCATTTTCTGGGATGACTGTTATCCACTGAGGCTTCTAGAGCTGTACCTGCCCTATTCATATTGTAGGTAGAAGTAAGAGAGAGAGATCAAAAAGGCTTCCTTGCTATCTTTAGAGTTTTAGAATGCTTCTGCTTTTGTAATCTCACTGCCAAAACATAATCTGTAGCCACATCTACAAATACCTTGGTGTTTTACTATCCCATATGAAACAAGGAGGGTATTAAAGAAGGAGACTGAAACGAATAGATATTAGGTCAAAAGCCTACACCCATCAGATGTCACATTTCCCCCAAACCTACCAAACTACCTTTTAAAAGCTTGAAGTATAAACTTTATATTTGCCTAGGTGCTATTAAGTGAAAATTTAAGCACTTCCCATTAGTATTTGTTTTACATATGAAATTGATAAACTGAATTACCTTTAGAATTTACTGTTGTTTTTGAAGAAGCATATTGATTTAGAAAATGAATATAAGTTTTTTATAGTCTTTGGCAACTGATACATTTGAACCATGGTGTAATACTATGATATTGTAGCAAAGAACAGTCTGAACTTGATCAAGATTTGGATGATGTTGAAGAAGTAGAAGAAGAAGAAACTGGTGAAGAAACAAAAATCAAAGGTATTATTTTAAATTACTTCAGGAGCCAGTGGTTACTGGCACATGTCTTGTAGGGGAGAGTAATAAGACCTTTCTCTTCTTTTTGGACCCTTGTCCATTGTCCTTCAGCCTCTGGTCCATACCTTCAGTTCTAACTGTGTGTATCTTTCTGTTGTGTGTATCTTTCTGTCCCTCTGTAGTGGTGGTGGGGTGGAGTGGGAGAGGGAGGAGTTAATAAGGGAGGACAGCATGGATATAAGAAGTCATCAGAAGTCCCTGTTCATGCCCTCTGCTGCTGGGTGACATGTCATAGCTCTGTCAAACAGCTTTGAGTTTTATCTGAATTTAGAAATGTTCCAGGCAGTAGGGATGAGGTTATTTTTGGTAGCACTTCTAAACAATGTTTAGTGTTTAATATATAGAGAACATTCAGTGTGTCTTTAAAACTGTTCCCTTCTAAGCAGTGATATTAATTAGATGTAGATAAGTCATTCAAAATTACTTTAGTAGATGATTTTTAAAAAGGAGTTGGTGGTGTGGAATCATTCAAGTTATACCCTGTAAATCTGAGCCAAGATAACCAGATAACTCACATTTTTTATTTTTAATTCAGAGATAGAAGTTAATTGTAAAAAAAACTTCTGAACTTGTACTTTTCATCTCTCAACATTTTCTTAACAGATAGTAATGTATATGTATTTTGTACTAGGGATTGAACCCAGAGACATTCTACGTCCAAGCTAACTCCAGCCTTATTTTTTATTCTTTATTTTTGAAAGAGTCTCACTGGGTTGCCAAGAGCCTCACTAAGTAGCTGAGGCTGGCTGGCTTCTAACCTGTGATCCTCCTGTCTCAGCCTCCCAAGTACTGAAATTACAAGTGTGCACCATCACCCCTGACTAAATATAATTTTTAAAACCTATTAATTATCAAATTTTGTTTGGCTTATTTGTAGCCTTTGATAGTCTCTACTATTAAGTTCATCTCTATATATACAGTACACTCTACAAATGTAAGCAATCTAGGTCACTCCATCCTTTTCCCAGCTTAAAACTGTCACTATAGTTGTAATTTTCGTTAAATGTTACCTTCCTTCAAATGATTGTCAGGTCTTAGATAAGCCATCTGGATGAAGCTTTGTGCTTCCCAAAGTGCAAGGTGGGTAAAACACAAGGAAAAGAAAGTATATCATTCATAGTAGTTCTGGGAGTGGCCCTGAGAAATGCAGAGATTATTAGGAATCTAAACATCATCAGGAATAAACATTGGGTTTTCCTAAAGTGTATTTTCTTTAACTTCCTCTGCCCATTTCTGTTCATTATACCAACAGTTTATGGGCCAGTTAGGAAAACTTCATGATTGGATTGTCCTATTAAAAAAGCATAATACATTTTCATAAAAGCCTTCTTTTGATGCCTTTTTTTTTAAGCGCGTCAGCTAACAGTTCAGATGATGCAAAATCCTCAGATTCTTGCAGCCCTTCAAGAAAGACTTGATGGTTTGGTAGAAACACCAACAGGATACATTGAAAGGTACAAGTTCTTCTTTTCCATCCTTCTTATTTATCTTTCTATAGTCAACATTTCAGGTATATCTATTTTTAAAAAACATATAGGATTTATGTATATAATAGTAGAAACCTCATGTATGTTAGTACCACCAATTTAGAGTTGATCTTTTACAGTTTGTTTTGGTTCAAGTTTACAGGGAGTATACTGATCTTAACCTTTTCTGAGATGTTAAGAGTTTTATTAGAAATTCATAGAATTAGAAGAAACACTCATTTCTTATTTTATTTGTAACAAATAATCAAATATTTCATTCTGCTTATAACTTAGCTTTATGATTTTAAGTACATTCAGTTTGGATATGAATCTTATATATCTATACTATCTACATGTATCTTTACTTACTAGCTTCTAAATGTCTGGTTTTCTGTGGTGTGTCCACCATTTTTTTTTAATCTGCTTTTCCTTTGAACTGTTGTCTCCAAAATCACATTCTATTGTGATGGACATCTTTGGGCATATCCTCTTAAAGAACTTGTTAAAATTTCTTTAGGATGTGTATGTTAAAGTGGGATTGCTAGTTATGTGACTTTTAAGTATTTCTAGCATGATTTCTGGAAATACCGTGCCCAGTGTTTGAAGGTTGCTTTATCTTTGTGTCTCTGACAAGAAATTGGCATCATCCAACCTAGAACTGTTTTTTTTTTTTTTTTTTAGGCCAATCTAAGAAGTATGGGTGTATTTTGTTTTTGTATTTTCTGATTTTTAATGAATTTTGCGCCATTTTTTATTAAGCTTGTGAACCTTTTGGGTTGCCCATTTGTGCCCTTTGTCCAATTTCATGATTTACAGAAGTCCTTTTATATTCTAGATATCATAAATAATATTTTGTATCACTTCTAATTTTATCCATGGAGTTCTATAAAACAGAAATCTTTACCTTTTATGTTAACTTTTTCTATGGCTTGTGCTTTTAAATTTATTTCAGAAGTCCTTCCTAGTTGTATATTTTCTGTTGACTTAGTAGTTTTACCTTTTGTATTGAGGTCTTCAATCCCTCTAAAGCCTCCCTTTGTATTTTGATGTAGGTGAACATCTGGCCCCCTATTCTCTCTTTAGTAGTTTTTATAGCACTATTAGGTGTAAACAGTGCTTTCCCCATTTATTTTGTGCCTACTTTTATTGCCCATCAGGTTCTTATAAATACTTGCATTTGTCTTTGAGCAGCATTCTTCTCTTTCATTGATCTTTTGTCTCCTGACACGGTTACACTTGATTACTATGATTTTCTAGTATGGCTTAATATCTAGCAGGGCAAGTTCCGTTCTTCCACACTCCCCCAGTCCCAAGCACAGTATTCCATGTTCTTGTTTCATAGGTGTTTTTGTCTATCCTTTTGCAATTTTCATGCATAATTACTATGACTATAGTATGTCTTATCATCTGGGGGACAAGTTGCTTCCTTCCCCCCTTCCCCATCCCTAAACACATTCTTAAGGTTGATCTAACCAGATCCATATCCCCACATGCATTTGACAGTTTTTATTAGAGTTCTCAAAAAAAAAATTTAAATCCTAAAGTTTTGATAGGATTGAGCTTACAGATGAACAGAAAAGAATATCTTTAGTATTGTTTCATCCATTAACTTATATTTGTCATTCTATGTCTTCTATAGTTTCAGTTTTCTTCATACAGTATTGGTTACATATATTTCTGTATTTTTTGGTTGTGAGTAGTATCTTTTATTATATATATATATATATATTTTTTATTTATTTATTTACTTATTTATTTACTTATTTATTTGGTGGTACTGGGGGTGGAACTCAGGGGCTTTCCTACTTCCGGGCTTTACTCCCAGACCTATTTTATGCTTTATTTGGAAAAGGGGTCTCACTAAGTTTCTGAGAGCCTCACTAAGTAGCTAAGGCTGGCTTTGAACCTGTGTGATCCTGTCTCAGCCTCCCAAGCAGTGGGATTACAAGCTTGCGCCACCACGCCTGGCCTTATATTTTTGGTTGACTTTTTGATAGAGGCTCTTGTGTGTATGTGGTACTGGGGAAGGAACTTGGGAGTATTGTTCTGAGCTACATTCCCCAGCCCTATTTTGTTGCTATTTTGAAATGCTCTTAGTAAGTTGCAGAGCACCTACCACTGGGTGTGAAGCTGCAGTCCTCCATTCTCAACCTCCCCGTACTGGAGTTACAAGTGTGTGCCACCACACCTGACTCCAGAGGCGTCTATTGATTTTTTATTTTTTAAGTTGGTTTTGTATCCTTGTACTCAGTAACTGCTAAATTTGTGGTAATTTGTTCTGTTCCCACGAAATCCCAAGCAAAAGAACTTCTTGTAAATTAACAGTTTTAGCTCTAACCTTCTGAAAGGTCAGGACTTTTCAAGTATATTATTGTACTACTTAGCATTATATATGAACATCTTTGTCTTATTTTCAGTCATACTGGGAATAAATATAAAATCTCTCTATTCAGTGCCTCCTTTTGGGATGGGGGATACTGGGACATGAATCCAGGGCCTTATACATGTTAGACAAGTACTCACCCTCGGTGCCCCCTTTTTTGTTAATTCAGATGCTTTTTGCATATGTTTTCCTTGAATCCATTGAGTAAATGTTAAGGATATGTTTTAGAAATATTAGGTATATATATATATATTTTTTTTTCTGGTACTGGGGATTGAACCCAGAGGCATACTATCTCTTGAACTACAACCCTAGCCCTATTTTTTTATTTTTTTAAGTGTAAACATGTATATGCTGATATTAGTAGCTCAAGTTTAGGAATTGAATTGTCCAGGTTCTCATCATTTCTGCTTATTAATATCTGATCTAACAGTTTCTGGAAAGGGTATATTAAAAATGTAATTTTTTTCCTTGTAACTATTTGTTGTGGATTTTTTTTTTTAAATTTAAAAATTTTTTTTGCAGTACTGGGAATGGAACGCAGGGGCATTCTACCTCTGAGCTACACCCTAGCCCTATTTTTTATTCCTTTTTTTTTTTTTTTTTTTTTTTTGGTGGTATTGGGGTTCCTGGAAACCCTTCTACCTTCGGGCTACGCTCCCAGACCTATTTTTATACTTTTTTTATTTGGAACAGGGTCTCTTAAGCCAGCGTGGCTGGCTTTGAACCTGCGTGATCCTCCTGTCTCCCCGGCTTTTATTTTTTATTTTGAAATAGGGTCTCATGGAGTTGCAATGGGCCTCACTAAGTAGCAGCTGAGGCTGTCCTCAAACTGCGATCCTCCTGTCTCAACCTCCTAAATGCTGGGATTACAAGCATGTGCCACCACGCCTGGTTGGATTGATATATTTGAAAGCTGTGTTACTAGGTTTATGATGTGTCTTGGTATGTTCTTTTACAGTGTTGTGTCTTCCTATGTATTGTATGGGTTTTTCTCCCATATGTTGTTTTTCTAATATTACAATGTCTACCCAAGCCTTCCTTTCCTTTTTGAAAAATGATTTGCATTTTTCTATCCTATATGTTCTAGTATAAATGTTTGCTGCTTTATTAGTAAGTCTTAACTTACCAAACAGCACTACTGTTGGTAAACAATGAAATTCACTAGGCTGTTTGACTATCCATACTTTATACAGAATTTTCTGTAATTTTGTTTTACTTCCTCAAAAATTGCTTTTAATAATATAATGCTTCTGTTTTATGCTTCCTGAAGCCTGATATAATTTTTTTTTTTTTTTGGTGGTACTGGGGATAGAATCCAGGGGCCTTCTACCTCTGGGCTACACTCCCAGACCTATTTTTTATGTGTGTGTGTGTGTGTGTGTGTGTGTGTGTGTGTGTGTGTGTGTTTTTATTTTTTTATTTAATTAATTAACTTATTTTTTGAACCAGGGTCTCTTAAGCCAGCTAAGGCTGGATTCGAACCTGCACAATCCTGTCTCGGCCTCCCAAGCGGGGAATTACAAGTGTGCGCCACCACACCTGGCAAAGCCTGATAAAATTTTTGTCTTACCTTCATATCTGAATAATAGTTTAACTATGAAATGGTGGGTTCCAAGTGTTTTATTCTGCAGGTCTGGGGATGGAACCCAGGGGCATTCTACCTTCAAGCTCTTATATTCCCTGCCCTATTTTTTATTCTTTATTTTGAAACCGGTCTCATTAAGTTGCAGAGGGCCTCACTAAGTAGCTGAGGCTGTTCACGAACCGCGATCCTCTGGTCTCAGCCTCCCAAATGCTGGGATTACAAGCGCCACCATGCCCGGCTTCTGGGTTCAGAGTTCTCTAAAAAAAAATCTTTAGAAATTGCCTTTCATTTTACTCCCCTTTTTACATTGTTTCTTTTGAAGCCTTTTGTTAGTCTATTCCTTTTCCTTTTGTGGTTATTTGCTTTTCTCCCCCACTGAACCCCCATAGAATTTTATTTTGTTTTATTTTTTTGCAGTACTGGAGATGGAACCCCAGGGGCATTCTACCTTGAGCTATACCTCTAGCCCTATTTTCCATTCTCTATTTTGAAACAGGGTCTCACTCAGTTGCAGAGGGCCTATGTAGCTGAGGCTGGCCTTGAACCATGATCCTCCTTTTCAGCCTCCCAAGTACTGGGATTACAAACATGTGCCACCACACTGGGCTAGAATTTTATTTTGATATTAAGTATCACTAGTGAGTAAAGATCCTGCTGGAATTTTATTTTGATATTAAGTATCACTAGTGAGTAAAGATTTTCTCTGAAAAAAGAGAAATTAAGTCATTCTTGCAGTATTCACCTCTTTTCTATTATACTTTTGGCACCCATATCTCAGAGCTTTTTGATTTTCTATTTTTCGTTCATACTGCATTCTGGGAGAACTTCCAACTAGATTAGATGTGCTTTTTCTTCAGTCAGATATATCCTGTTTATCCTTTTTATTATATTAGTTATGATATTTTCATACTTGATATTCCCAGTCACTTTTAGATTTCTTGGTTTTGTTTATATTGTTAATAAATTTCTCATCTTTGAATATACTTATATTCTCACTTAAATTCTTAGTCTATGGATGTTGCTCTATATAATAGCTAGTCAAATCTTTCATAGAAACTATTATTTAAGTAGTTATTTTGACGTTTGGATTCAGATACACTGGGCAGTATCACTAATGAGTATTGAGGTGAACAATGAAGCTCCAGAATGTGATATGCTAAAGTCTCATTGGAGTTTAAGGATGAACCTAAGTAGAATTTGGGACTCAAAATTGGCTGATTACTCTCCTCTGGTTTGAGAAGAGGCAATCTTCAGTTGTCTAACATTTTACATCTAGAGTAAGTGGGTAGAAGAGTGAACCAGTCCAGTTTTCATCACTTTTCATGTTACGCCATGAATCCTGCATTGGGTTTTTATGAAGAGTATCAGTAGTGATTGTTTGAAGGCTAGAAGAGAACTTAAAGCTTTCTGGCAAAAATAGTGTCTTCTAACCTGTCTTCATTGCTGCTTATGCTAGCCGTCCCCTTCCCAGGTGCAGCTTACCCCTACTACTTAACTAGTTAAGCCTCTAGTCTTACTTAAAAGTTGCTTTGTGGGGTGTGTGTGCGCGTTTGTTGGCCTGTGGTTTGGTTCTTTTGTTCTAAAGTTTCTAGGTTAAGTTTGGGGTAGGAGAGCAAGCCAACAATCTATGCTAGTTCACCATTTTGACAGAACATTTTTTATTTTTAATTGTTAAAAAATGGAAAGTTGATATCTTTGGCTATTTTTTTATTTCTAGTTGTAACTAAAGTAGTACTTACGAGAATGTTGGACTTAAAAAATTTGTTTGTGGTAGGGAATTTTAACCTGGATTTTGAATCTGTTGCATATATTCTTTGAAATTAGGTTAAATTTAAAGTATGAACATTTTGGAGAATGGTGGTAGAAAGATTCATAAGTACTATCATTTTTCAAAAGACTCATAACCTAAGTAACTTTTTAAAAACTAGTGCTCAATAGTATATTGCTTGGTTTATGAATTGTATCTTGAACTGTTTTTAAAAATTTGTGCCCCCTCTTTCTAATAATTATATTAATGTAATTTTAAATTCTAAATTAGTAATGTAGGGATTAAAATAAAAGTAATATACTTTTCTCCAAAAATTGATATATTTTCCTTCTTTCTCCTATATAGTACAGGAAGACATGTAAAAATGAAAAAATTTATTCTTTTCACTTAAGATGATCAGTTCAAAGCTTTATATTTAAAAAAAACTAGATTGTATTTTATAGTTGAGTTAGCATCAATAACAAGTCCAACACTGAACTTGATTATAATTACAGAGGTTAGGATTAACAATAAGATTTCTATTTTCTTAATTTGCTTTACCTGGTTACATTTCTACTATTAAATTGCTTTATATTTTAGTAGTCAATATATTTGTATCTGAGTTTCAGTTATTTTAAATATATTTTTTGCTTCATATAGGAAACTTATGCTTTATTTTCAGTATGATGAAAGAAGTATGACATTTATGATGCTATGTAACTGGTTTCTAACCTTTCAGCTTGCCAAGGGTAGTTAAAAGACGTGTGAATGCTCTCAAAAACCTTCAAGTTAAATGTGCACAGATAGAAGCCAAATTCTATGAGGAAGTTCATGATCTTGAAAGGAAGTATGCTGTTCTCTATCAGCCTCTATTTGATAAGGTAATGCTCTACTACTTTAATTATCCAGAATTCTAGAAGACCAGCTCTAGAAATACAGAAACAACTTGTAGGTGGTTTAATCTTTAGGCATCTCACTAAAATGGGGTATTAGAGATACTCAGGAAAACCATTGGTAATCAGTTAAAGTTGTAGTATTCATTAAAAACCTTAATGTGAAACCACTTGTTTGAAGCTTGTGTGTCAGTTTAAAATTTTTAAAGTAAATTTTTTTTACATTATTTTAGCGGTTTGAGATCATTAATGCAATTTATGAACCTACAGAAGAAGAATGTGAATGGAAACCAGATGAAGAAGATGAAATTTCGGTCAGTACCAATTTTATTTTATTGTACTTTTGAATAATGAAGTCTTGTTACTTGACGGAATTGGTATTTGTCATGGGGCACAATATTATACAGTTGGTGTTTTTAGACTTCAGATGGGTAGTGTAGATGAGCTATTGTACCTGGCTGTGTCTATACCCCAAGTAATTTTTCCTCATATATTTACAGTATTTAAGCTTATAAATTCATATAGCTTCTTTGTTTGAACTTCATAATTGGCAAATATTATTCCCATTTTTTAGTTATTGGAGGATTTTAAGTGACTTGTCTATAATGAATAGTCACAGAACTATAACAGACCCTGTTGTGTTATGTGACCCTCCTCTTCTAGCATTGCTATCTTACTATTGGTTCATAAAGAGAATATGTTATTTTGACAACACAGGGTAAACATTGGATATTTTGATTTCCCTGATTATTATGCTTCAAGTCTTTATTCTTTGTGAAGTTTTTCTCCCTACAATAGTTTCTCCAAAACCTATTGGTCCCAGTGGTTTTTTTCAGAGGGTTGTGGTAGCAATAATTTTGATGGAATTAACTTGGAATGGATAAGAGCAGTCTTTACAGAATTAAGCTAGATTTTCTTTGGCTGAAAGTGATTATTGGTGATGGCAGATTTGTTGGTTTCTGTACTTAGGCTACTGTTGTAGGTAAGGGAATATATGAGTTTGTCATGCGTTCTAATCCAGTCATTTAATTGTATATACTGTCACTTCTCAAGGAGGAGCTGAAAGAAAAGGCCAAAATTGAAGATGAGAAAAAGGATGAAGAAAAAGAAGACCCTAAAGGAATTCCTGAATTTTGGTTGACTGTCTTTAAGAATGTCGACTTGCTCAGTGACATGGTTCAGGTAATTTTTATTCATAAAAACAGTACTTGTTCAGTGACAGAGTTCAGGTAGTTTTTAATTCATAAAAAATAACTAGCTTATCTGAAAGAGTAAACCTTTGAAATTTAATGGTTACCATGGCTATTTTTTTGTTGTTGACCTTTAGAGAATGACAGCATTTTTTCAAACAGTGATCATTATCTGAAGAAAATTATAGTGTTGATTAATGTAACTAAATAAATTATAGTTCATTTTAAAAAGATAATACAGTCTCACTGATAATTGATTTTTATTTACTGGTAATGTTTTTTTTTTTTTTTTGATGGTACTGGGGGTGGAACCCAGGGGCTTTCTACCTCTGGGCTATACTCCCAGACCTATTTTATACTTTATTTATTTGGAAACAGGGTCTCAATAAGTTGCTGAGAGCCTCACTAAGTAGCTGAGGCTGGCTTTGAACTTGTGCGATCCTCCTATTTCAGCCTCCCAAGCATGGGGATTACAAGCGTGTGCCACCACACCCAGCTTGGTAATGATGTTTTAACTCATTTGAAGTTAATGTGTTCCCTGAGAAATCAACACAGATGGTTTAATGTCTTAGAGAAGATATTACCTTTCAGGCATTTCTTGAACCATCTATATGATAGTCGTTGTTGCCCTGTCTTGTGATTGTTGGAAGCTATCTCCAAAAAAAAGAGGAAAAGAAATGAGCCTGGCATGTGGCACACACCTTAATCCTAGTACTTGAGAGTACATTGGAGGATCACAGGTTTGAGGCCAGCCTCAGCCACTTTCAGCAACTTTAGACCCTGTTTCAAAAAATAAAAAGGGCTGGGGGTAGCTTAGAGGTAGAATGCCTCTGGGTGCAATCTCCAGTACCAAAAAGAAAAGAAGAAGTGAGCTCAAAATAATGATTTCTCACTGCATTTATACTTTAGCACAGTAGAAAAGGAACCAACAGCTGAAAAAGATAGAAGTTTTAATCACAAACCATTTTTAAAGCTCCTTTTTTATACTTAGTTTTGTACTTTTCAGAGTATTCAGATCTCATAATGGTGTTTTGGTCTGCTTAGTCGCTTTCTATACTAGTGGCAGTAGAACCATGATATAAAGTAGTTTCCGAGTAAGTCATCTAGAAAGTCCTAATGCTTGTAATTATTGTTATGAAAAATTTTACTATAAGCTAGTCATAATGGCTCATGCTTGTAATCCCCTCTGTAACTTAGCAACACCCTTTCAACATAAAACCAAAATCGACTGGGGGTATAGCTAAGAGACAGAATGCCCATAGATTCAATCCCCAGTAACACACACACACACACACACACACACACACACACACACACACAGTCACAGTATCTTTACTGTATACTTTGAATCAGGGTTTGTTAGATAACTCATTTTTCTTATTTTAATTTGAAGGAACATGATGAACCTATTCTGAAGCACTTGAAAGATATTAAAGTGAAGTTCTCAGATGCTGGCCAGCCTATGGTAAAAGAATGTTGAAATATAATTTTGTAACATGCTTACGGGGAGATAAATGAACATTTTAAAAAATAGAGGGATGAGCCGGGTGTGGTGGTGCATGCTTGTAATCCTAGCATTCTGGAGGCTGGAACTGGAGGATCACGGTTCGTGGACAGCCTCAGCTACTTAGTGAGGCCCTCTGCAACTTAGTGAGACCCTGTCTCAAATAATAAAATAGGGCAGGGGTGCAGCTCGGAGGTCGAATGCCCCTGGGTTCCATCCCCAGACCCACAAAAAAAAAAAAGGATGGAGATGAGAAGGAATAGATAGCTGGTACTCTTAATTATGGCAAGTACTTGGATATTGCTAATTGATTCTATAATTTGTTCCTTCTCTTTCTGTGAACTTAGACTTTTTAAAATATAGACAATTGTTGGTTCTGTGTTAAAGTAGATAAAAATATAATGGCAAGAGAGCATGAATAAGAGTATTCAACTATATTAAAAGGTCCTTGCCTGGGAATTAACATAAAGTAGATGAGGTTAGAGGACTCAAACTTCTTAATGCAGAAAAGTCAGCTAATACCCTCTTAAAAGCTACCAGTATTACGTTAACCTATGGTCAAAGCTACTATAAGTATATAGGCTATATATTCATAGGGTTAAATGTTTTCTGTGTCAAATTCAGGTTCCAGTCTAATTTAAAAGCCTACTTTGCTGGGGAGGTTGTGATAAAGGGGAACTAGGTCAATTTACTTAGGGAAAATATCTAGCTCAAATTATATAAATTAAAACTATATTCATCTTAATTGTGCTTTAACACAATTTGGAATTTCTCTTATGTTTCCATTCTTACATTTTAGAGTAAGGAACATATTTAGAATTTTATGTATGGTTGTAAAAAACAGATTAAACCATTTACTAATGCATTGAAATCCATGATGCAAGATCTAAACTAATTTTTATGCTTGTTTTTTTTTTTTTTTTTAAGAGTTTTATCTTGGAATTTCATTTTGAACCCAATGACTATTTCACAAATGAAGTGTTGACAAAGACATATAGGATGAGGTCAGAACCAGATGATTCTGATCCCTTTTCTTTTGATGGACCAGAAATTATGGGTTGTACAGGGTAAGTTATTGTACTGCTTTAACAGAATGTTTTTTGTTATACTTAAGATATGTGGTGAGCCGGGCGTGGTGGCGCACGCTTGTAATCCCCGCGCTTGGGAGGCTGAGACAGGAGGATCGCACAGGTTCGAAGCCAGCCTCAGCTACTGAGTGAGGCTCTCAGCAACTTAGTGAGACCCTGTTTCCAAATGAAATATAGAAATAGGTCTAGGAGTGTAGCCCAAAAGCCTCTGGGTTCCACCCTTAGTACCACAAAAAAAAAAAAAAAAAAATTTGGGCGATGTGTGCATGTATGTCTACAAAAGTTTGTATCCCACTATGATGTATGAATACAGTGCACCAATAAAATAAAATTAAAAAAAAAAAAAAAGATATGTGGTACTTGTTATTTCTATTATGTATGTTTTATGCATACATATATACATAGTTTATTGTTAAACATTTCAGTAAAATATTTTCATTTTCCTAAAATTTTCTTTGGGCTCATGACTAACAGCACTGACTTAAAGTGGTGCATCATGCCAGATGTGGTGGCGCACACTTGTAATCCCCGCTCTTGGGTTGCTGAGACAAGAGGATCGCACAGGTTCAAAGCTAGCCTCAGCTCCTTAGTGAGGCTCTCAGCAACTTAGTGAGACCCTGTTTCCAAATGTAAAATAGGTCTGGGAGTATAGCCTGGAGGTAGAAAGACCCTGGGTTCACCCCCAGTACCACCAAAAAATAAAAAAGTAGTGCATTATTAACTTTATTATACTATGTATTTTTATTTTTGTTTATTGTAAGTATATTATTTAAAAATTCTGTTTAGCTGGGCGTGGTGGCACACACTTATAATTCCTGTGCTTGGGAGGCAGAGACAGGAGGATTGCGCAGGTTCGAAGCCAGCCGTGCTGGCTTAGGAGACCCTGTTTCCAAATTAAAAATATATAAAATAGGTCTGGGAGTGTAGCCCGGAGGTAGAAGGGCTTCCAGGAACCCCAGTGCCACACACACACACACACACACACACACACACACACACACACACACACACAAATTAAAAAAAATAAAAATTCTGTTTAGAAGTAAAATTTTCATCAGGTGTTGTGGCTCACACACTTTTCATAATATCAGTACTTGGGAGGCTGAGATAGGAGGATGCAGGTTTGAGTACAGCCTCAAGAAAGAGTGAGACTCATTAGCCTAGCATATCCTATTTCAAAATAAAACTAAAATAGGTCTGGAT
This sequence comes from Muscardinus avellanarius, assembly GCF_963383645.1. Taxonomy (NCBI): domain Eukaryota; kingdom Metazoa; phylum Chordata; class Mammalia; order Rodentia; family Gliridae; genus Muscardinus; species Muscardinus avellanarius. The sequence goes on from NC_137797.1 coordinate 45,441,183, forward strand.
ACATAGCTTGGAGGTAGAATGCTATAAAATGAACAAAATTTTTTCCCCATAGACTGCTATAGAAAACATTTGAGCCAGTTATCCTTTTGTGCTAATTGTGATAAAATACTTTTCTTCTTTGTTTTGTAAGGTGCCAGATAGATTGGAAAAAAGGAAAGAATGTCACTTTGAAAACCATTAAGAAGAAGCAGAAGCACAAGGGACGTGGGACAGTTCGTACTGTGACTAAAACAGTTTCCAACGATTCCTTCTTTAATTTTTTTGCCCCTCCTGAAGGTAAATAGTGGTTTAGTTTAGATGTTTTTTGATAGTTATTTTATTGTGAGCTTTGTTTACTTTTATACTCATTTGATCTTTTTTCCCTCAATTTTACAGTTCCTGAGAGTGGAGATCTGGTGAGTTGAATTGTATTTATTTATCCAGCTGTTTAGTACATATGAAATTAAAGCAGTGGTCCTCAAAAGTGATGGTGGGATGGCCACTTGCACCATTTAGTTTTTTTCCTTCTTTTGAGACTTGTAAATATTTGTGTTAGGGATTTTAATATACTATTTTATTAAACTCCTAGCCACACTTGATGAGAACTCTTATATTAATTTTATGTCAGTGGATAGGTTTAAGATTGGGTTCAAGTGCGATTTCCTTTTGTTTAGTACTAAATACTGACAGTGGCAAAAGAGTCTCTCAGTTTAAATACCATTTAAATACCAGACCTTAAATGGGATTTTAAGAAATTTTCATTTAATATCAGGATCATTTCTGTATTGTACTTTGCCATTAAATAGAAATCCTACATTGATTTAATTGGTTTATTATCTTCATTTAGTAGGACTCTAATCCCTCGTTTGGCATTAAACTTAAAACTGTATAGTTTCATGGATACTGTCCTTTAGGAAGTGTGAAATAGTTGTCTTTGTTCTCTTTGTCTATTTGTATATACTTAATGTTACATAGGAAAGCCTAAGATTTTTTTCTTAATATTTAAACATTCATTTTCAATATTTCCAAAGGAATATTACCATCATATAACAGAATTGCGTTTATGTTTTACTGTTTAAAACAAAACAAGCAATAACCAGTTCTGAATTTTATGTACCATATTTTTTCTTAGGATGATGACAAGAAGTAAAGTTAAGGGCTTTTTTTTCTTTGTGTTTCTTGGGATCGAACCCAAGGCTTCACACGTGCTAGACACGTGTTCTACCATTGAGCGTCACCCCCAACCTAAGAATCTCTAAATCATGATTTAAATGTGAGAATCTCACATATACCAAATTAAATAAAAAAAGTTGTTCCTAAACTTTGTGCTTTCAATTTCTTTAAAAGGATGATGATGCTGAAGCTATCCTTGCTGCAGACTTTGAAATTGGTCACTTTTTACGTGAACGTATAATTCCAAGATCAGTGTTATACTTTACTGGTGAAGCTATTGAAGACGATGATGATGATGTAAGTAAATTTGAATCCTGTAGTACAATATTTTGGTGAGGGTATGATAGTATTGATAGGTTAATTTTTAAAAGTAGGTTATTTAATAATTCAAAGGCTAAGTACTGATTTTCCTTTAGATAGCTGTTCTGAGTTTTAAGTAGGTCTTAGAAATTTGTATTCATTTATGTCAGGTTTTATTTTTCTATTAGGAAGATTATTCTGAATTTATTAAATTTAGGGTTGTTTAGTATTAGATCTATTGTGTTCTTGTCTTTGACCACATATATCAGAACTGGGATGTCATTGGTGTTTAAGAACATTTATTTAAGTGGCATAGAATTTTTACCTAAGGGGATATAATAAAATTTAGTCTACCCTTAAAAGTTTGGGTATTATTATTGCCAATAAGCTTTAGATTATGTTCTTTACATAAGTACAGACAAGTAATATTTACAGTAATAGTTGCTCACATGCAATCCAGATAATTGTTCTATGTTCTTTTGATTTTATAAGTTTTCAGTTTACAAGTAGCCCTGAGCTGAACAGTTTCTTGCAGCCAAGATCAGTCACTTCAAAAAGAAGTTCTTTTCTTCACTTTTTAGGTTTTAGTGTATAAAATGATAGGTGTTACTAATGTTCTTCCCAAATGTTTACTCACACTTGCCCTGTTTTCTCTTTTCAGTATGATGAAGAAGGTGAAGAAGCAGATGAGGTAATGTTTACCAAATGAGCAAACAATTATCTGTTTAACACAGTGAGAAGCCAATTGAGTGTCTTGTATTTCTTTGCTATAATCATTATGTGATTTGGGATAAAATTTGGAAAATATGATTTTAGAATTCTACAGCCAAACAATGTATGTTATAAGGTTTCAATAAATAAATTGCAAAACTCAGCAATATTTTTTTATTTCAAATAATTTTGTTCTGCTGCAGGGTTATCAGCTCTTTGAAGAAGTCAAAAGCTGCAGTAAACTTTTTCAACGTTGGCTGCAGTAAATCTTTTCAATAAAAGCTATCTGGATGTCTCAAATTGTGTTGGGAAATTTTTCATATTAGAAGCTTTCAAATTAAATTGTATTAACACCAAACCCTGAAATCATGAAAATGATTGCTCTGTAGAGTAATTTATATTAAATTTTCCCCACATTATGAGCCCGTTTTTCCTATGTGCCTACTTCATAGATGCATTTTGAACTTTAATATAGGAAGGGGAGGAAGAAGGAGATGAGGAAAATGATCCAGACTATGACCCGAAGGTGAGCAAAATTAGTGCTATTTCTATTAAATTTAAGGCAGGCTAAAGTAAGAATAAAAAATTTTTTTATTATAATTACTGGAAATAAAGCCCATTGACTGAATAACATTTTTTCCCTTTTCTCTGCCACTTTGAACCATGTACATAATTTCAATATACTGACTTTGTATTTTCCATAATTTTAGGCCAAGTAAACCCTAAGACCTCACTTTAATGGCAGATTTTTATGGACTTTTATTTTGTAGCTTTTAATTTTTCAATTTACTGCGATTTAGAATATTTTTCCTTCAAAGGAAAGCTTAAAAACAAAGGTTACTATTAGGAGATCCGAGTCCAATAGTGCTTGGAAACTGGGGAGCAGTACTGTTACATTATTCCGATCACCCGTATTTATTCCCTTAGAGTCCCAGTAATAATTCCTGGAAATTTGTCAGCAGGGTTATTACTAAGGGCCTTTATCTCCCATAAAATGAGCAGTAAATTACTAGGATTTATTTGAAATTTAGGTTTGCCTTTGTTTCATTCATTTGCTCAATGCTACAAACTATCTCAAAGACACTGTAAAATGCTCAGGTAAGAGGGTAATTTAAAATCAAGTTGGCCTGGCCTTGGTGGTACACACTTGTAATCCCAGCATGGGGAGGCTGTGACTGGAGGATTGCGGTTTGTAGATAGCCTCAGCTACTTCGTGAGGCTCTCTGCAACTTAGACCGTTTCAAAATAGAGAATAAAAAATAGGGCCTTATTTCAAAATAAAGAATAAAAAATAGTGTAGCTTGGAGGTCGAATGCCCCTGGGTTCCATCTCCAGACCTGCAAAAAAAAAAAAAAAAAAAAAAAAATCAAGTTAAATAGTTTGATAGGTATGAGTTAATCTCAATAGCTAAACATGAATGGAATTACTATCTTTGAATATAAAGAACATGGTGTACTTTGTCTCTGCAGTGTGGAATTTGGACTTTGAGCATTTCACTGACTTGCTAATATTTAAACAATTTGTCATCATTGCCCTATACTATTTCCTTTAATTTAGTAAAACTTGTGACAAAAGTGAGATACAGTGAAACTAAGGTAGTTAATTACTGTTGAAAAAGTACATTAAAGCAGGTAGAAGTTAGATTGACTTGTTGTTTTCCTTTAACAGAAGGATCAAAACCCAGCAGAGTGCAAGCAACAGTGAAGCAGGATGTGTGTGGCCTTGAGGATAACTGCACTGTAATAGCCTAAACACAACTATTATTTACTTAACAGCCTTATGTTTTTGTATTTTCTTGGTATACCTAGTGATTTTTTTTAAAGGAAAGGATACTTTAAAGATCAATTTGTTCTGCATAGCATTTTAACGAGTTTTTATGTCAGGTATGTTGAATGCACAGATTCTCTCACGCATGTTCATTCACTGCTGCAGTTTGGTTCTTCTGGAATATTTGTATCTAGCTACTGTAGTACAATTATAAAAATTAACAACTGTATTGCTGTTTTTTTTTCCCTGAAGAACCAAAGTAGTTTTTCATCTGGTAGTAAGAGTGAGTTTGAGTCCACTTGCAGTAGTGTTCTTCATTTCTTTGTTATAGAAATGTAGTTAATTATATTAATAAGACAATTCATCACTTAAGAAAAAAAACAAACTAGTGGTTAAGAATTTCCAGTAAGAGCAAACCCTAGAACTGTTAGATTATTAATGGATTACTATATTTTAGGTGGCATAGTTAATTATAAGGAAGTCTAAATCATATGGTTATTGGTTACCACAGGGAGGTGAATAAAACCTAAAGTTTCAGAAATTAACCTGGTATTATTTAAATGTACTTTTAAATTCAATTTCCATTAACCAAGCATCTTTTCTTTGTGGTAGGGTCTACCTTCTGCTTTCCTGGAAAGGATGAATTTACATCATTTGACGAGCCTATTTCAAGTTTTTTGTTGTTTGTTTGTTTGCTTGTTTTTGTTTTTGCAGCCTAAAATAAAAATGTCAAATATAATTTTAGTTCTCATAAGACTCATAAGATAATGTCTTTTGTACAAATTCAGGTTAGATCCAGAGGCTTAGGAATTGTTTCCAGTTTTGCCATATTATTAAAGGAAAATAATTCTAGCTTTGCAAGCCGTTAAATTGGCAACAACAAAAAATAAAACCACCAAAAAACCTCTTAAGTGATAAATATTTTTAAAAATTAAAAAAAAGTTAACTTTAATTTTTGGGGGTTAGAGCTAGAGAGAAAGCCCTCAGCCTCTGATTTATTCTGATTCTCACTGTTTGAGTATGAGTATGTCATACCCATGCTTCTGTTCACTATGTGATGAAATGGGTAGTACTGTTTACTCAACTACCTCACAGATGGGTTAAGGCATATTAAGTTAAATCTCATGAACTGTTTCTCAGTCTCATTAAAAAAGCTCAAGAAATTGGGCATGTTTGTACCACAAGTGTGATATTCAGCATGTCATTCACACCAGACCTGGATAATTAAACTGGAAAATGAAGTTAAAAAAACCTATCCTGTTTGGCCAGACAACATTCTTTCCTTTGTGGCTCCTATTTTAGTGAAAGAGGATGGGGTAGATGAACCCCAGTATTTCAAAAGGTTTAAAGAAAAAATTTCAGGTATTTTAGATGACCATATTATAATAAATACTGTAGAGATCATGGAACTAAAGTAATAAAACTGTTTTAAGCAGTGGAATGAGATTAATTTTGAAACTGTAGAGCCACCTTTAAAATACCTCAGGCTACTTACTGTTAATTTTGGGAGTGAACTTTTTTCTGACAGTGGTAGTAGACTAATTGGATTGTAATTAGAAGACGGTCTAGAGTTCCTGCTGTAAATAAAATTATATTGAGTTCATTTTTAGAGGTGATAGTTTTCTTTTTGAAAATTTAGTATTGAGGTCTTAAAATGTGTTCACATTTTATTTGTGTAGAACTATCTATACCTCTTCCTGAGATTTTAAAATAACTACTGGAAATCCTTAACCAATTACAATAGTTTCATTCCTCTTTATTTTCAAAATGATTTTGGTTGCTTTAATTTGACATTCTGTGCTTTGCTTTTTTTTTGTAACCATAGTTCATCTTTTTTGAACTTTAAAAATTTAAAGATAGAATCCCATTTTTAATTAACTTAATGATTAACAAAAATTGCTAGATAAAATAATTCCCTTAGAAATAGCTGTTGCCAAAGCGAAAAGGTAGATAATATGTCATAAAATGGGGATGTGGTTTGTAGAGGAATTGTTTTCTTTATAAAATTGGAGTTTCAAAGGATGTCAGTGTTCATTTATGCCATTTCTTTAGTTTCAAAGTGGTTCTATTCCATTCTAGGAACTTGAAATATGTAATTTGAAATCCTTAATAAAATGTGGATTTAATTTTATAAAAAATAAGCTGGTGATATTTGGACTTCTTTTTAAAAATCTTTTTTGTTTATTGGAAAAATGTTTTTATCAGGCTATTCTTTGGGTAGGCTGCTATGACCTGTAAATTTCTAAAAAATTTTAAGAGCAACTTCCTTAGCGCTGATAAGTGAAGTTACTTGAAGCCTAGAAAAGAATTCTAGTTAGTTTCTGAGCAAAAATGACACTTCAGAGTTTCTCTTTACATTCTCAGTTCTTAGTTTTTACTGGCCCATTCACTATCAAGTTCTCTTGTACTTTTTTTTTTAGAAGTGGTAATACCCATGTCATTCATAAAAAGTTTCAAAAAGCAAATATAAGACTGTCACATGATAATTATTCAGGTATGGTAAGTGAGCAGAGGACAAGAATTCCACACACAGATTGTTTGTTTAACTGGATATCTAAAAGTTACATCTGTAATTTTACTTTTATCATAGTTCATTGAAGCAGTATTAGTAGTGTTCCAGGTATGAAAATATCTTAGTTTGAATTGTTAAGTTTGTACTTAAGAAAAATGGGATTCTACCTCACTTTCCTTTTGAGCCTATTTAACAAACACAAAGAAACATCCTTTGGTAGAACTATTTTCCTTATTTTGTGATGAGTAGGTTGATTAGTGTATAAGGCCCCTGAGATGGCTGAATTAACAGTTTTTATATTAACTGCTGCTTGTAAGACTGAATATGGATTTATCTGAGTTTCAGGCTATTCCCATTAAAAATTAGGGCAAAAATTGAGTTTGTGAAAACCTTATTGTGCCATGTGAAATACTAACGTAATATTTAAATAGTCTTTGAGTGCTTTGATTTCAGGGCTTGTTTTAATTATTTTTATGGGTTAATCTTATAAAGATTTTAGCCTTTATATTTTTGACTATTTAAATCAAGCCTAATATTATTTTAAATGTACAGAATGGCTAGCTTAGAAAAATTTTTAAAAATCTGCCTTGTACATAATTATGAGCTCAATTTTGTTTTGAAAATTTGTGTTCATAATTTAAGTAATTTGCCACTTAAAAGTACCAAGTCTCTTAATACCTGAATACAAATGTAAATGATAATGATGAAATACTGAAATTAACATCATAGATGTATATAATGGTGGCTTTTGTATATTGGTTTAAAAATCCAGATATTAAAGCATAACCTGGATAAAAACCAAGTCTTGGACTGATTAAGGTTTACTTTACCACTTAATGACTTTGGAGAAACAGAAACATCCTTTATTGGTGTATAATGTTATTTTAAAGATTAGTGTTTAGCCACAACACTAATTCATGTACTTAATTTTTAAAATAGTATACTGTGTATCTTGTGCTTTATTTTCTCCATTTAACAGCCTAAATTATTGACCAAAATTCTCTGGTTTGAGAAATGGGACATAACAATTTAGAAGTAATAAAATTACTGGTTGGACATAAGCCATTAATTCAGTTTTTCATATGGGAAACAGCATTTGTAGTGGTTTTGGGCCTAATCACTTTGATCTTTATTATTTTGGACCTCTTGGGTAAATCTGGACTTGGTAGTACATACTTGTAATCCCAGTACTTGAGGCAGAGACATGAGGACTGAAGATTTGAGACCAGCCTCACCAACTTTGTTTCAGAACAAGAAAGGGTTAGGGTGTAGGTTGGAAGTAAAATAACCCTGGGTTTGATCCCCAGTACCACAACAAGAAAAACAGTACTTTAAAAAAATTCTCATGTTTTACATTTCAGAAGAAATAAGTGATAAAAAAATGCAAGTGCCAGAAGTTGACAGATAAAATGAGATTTTCATAATAAACTTGGTTAGGCAGTTTCTCTGGTAACGCTGGGTTGTGTCAGTATATTTGAAATATGTATGAGAGCTTTTAGCAGAGATTTCAAGGATGAGCAGGAATTTGGAAGATGTGGTTCAGGTGAGGGAAGTAAACTGGCCTAATGATTGCTAAATCAGACATCGGAAGGCAAGAAGAATATTTGAAGTAGGTCCCAGGATCATAGAAAAGAGAGGGGGAAAGTAGGTAATACAAGAGTAAGGGCTGGGGGTAAGGGCATGGTGAACAAGATGGCATCCAAAAGCTGTGAGCAGAAATTCCTTAATAAAAACCCCAAATAGGTTTGAGTTTATTTGGAGTAGAATCCCCTTAATCCAATTCCAGATTGTTATTTTGGGGTGTTGAAAGATTTCCTATGTGTTCTTTGATACAAACACTTTTGCCAACATTTGTTTAATAATAGGCACATGATTGAAGATAATTTTTTCCTCAACTGTTTGACAGAAAATTGAAGATGTGATGTGCCTTCTACCTGCTGAGTGCTATAGCATTTTCCATTTTATTACTGAGTTTAGTATTAAATTCAGGCATTCAGCCGGGCGTGGTGGCTCAATGCTTCTAATCCCCGCACTTGGGAGGCAGAGACAGGAGGATCGCGCAGGTTTGAAGTCATCCGTGCTGGCTTAAGAGACCCTGTTTCCAAATTTTTTAAAAGTATAAAATAGGTCTGGGAGTGTAGCCCGGAGGTAGAAGGGTTTCCAGTACCACCAAAAAAAAAAAAAAAAGATTGTCAGACATTCTGTCTGACCTATACCCTCTATCCCTATTTTATTTTTTGAAATGAGATTTCACTAAATCGCTGAGTCTGGCCTCAAACCTGCAATCCTGTCTGCTCCCCAAATGCTAGGATTACAGGTGTGCACCACCACACCCAGCTTGAAGGCATTTTTAAAATCAGGAAATCTTGAAATCATAAATAAATGATGCAGGTTTGATTAGTAGTCCTTGTTTTGTTTTGTTTGGTGGTACTGGGGTTCCTGAAAGCCCTTCTACCTCCGGTCTACATTCCCAGACCTATTTTATACATTTTTATTTTTGGAAACAAGGTCTCTTAAGCCGCCACGGCCACCTTCGAACCCGTGCGATCCTCCTGCCTCAGCCTCCCAAGCGTGGGGATTACAAGCGCGCGCCACCATGCCGGGCGTCCTTGCCCTTTTGATTGAGCATCTTTTGAGTACTTACATACTTTATGGCTGAGAAAGCTTTACTAGGTGAATCAAAGTTTTTCCATTCTGGGTCTGAAATGAGCCATTTTTTTGAGGATCACCTTTATTATAGTAAAATTAGAAATTAGTCCAGGTGCTGGGTGTGTTTGTTTTGAAGGTATTCTTTGGCCCTTTAGAGGTGAAAAACCTAGGGAAATATATGTTAAAATCTTATCACACTATAAATGCTTTGAAGTTTAACTCAACACAAAGAGTTTTCCTAAGTCTTATGCCAGTCCATATTTGTAACTACCTTCAGATGAGTGGAGTTAACTGATTCAACCTTGTTATTGAAGGTAAAGTTATTCTATAGGACATAACTAAAAATGGGGAAGTATAATCTCAGGCTAAAACCTGAAAAATACATGTGTATAAGTGGGTTCTTTCAGAACCTGATATATCCACATGAGAACTTGGTAATGTGATTTCAGTGTTAAGGGAGCCAGGCGTATACTTGTAATCCCTGCTCTTGAGAGGCTGAGACAGGAGGATTGCAGGTTCAAAGCCAGCCTCTGCAACTTAGACTGTTTCCAAATGAGAAAATTGGGCTAGGGGTAGAGCTCAAAGGTAGAGTACCTCTGGGTTCAATCTCCAGTCGCATGCGTGCGAGCACACAAAGTTTTAGGATTTTAGGATAGTTCTGAAAATTGAGTTAATTTCTGAACTAGCTGGGTTTTTATTTATTGTTGGTTTTAAAGGACTGTGTTGCCTTAATTTACCAAAGGTTACAGAAAAGTTCTATATCTGAACTTCTACCCATTTTGAAAAGTTTTTTTTGGCATTTGCTGTAGAAAAATTGGAAATAATTCTCAGCCTTTAACCCCAAGTCTGCTCTAAGTTTGGGAAGTCTCATCTCACTCCTTTAAAAAAATGCATTGCATTTGTTGGCTTAATTTACTTTGACCTTTGGAAGTATAGAAAGGATATTACCAAAACCAAAATTTGACTTGATAACTCATACTACTATATGTTTTCCATTACTCAGTTCATCCTCACCCTAATATTTACCCAGATTCCTCGACCTAGGAGATATTCTGAGGTAGGTTTCTTGACATCAGATGTAGTTTTAGGGTTGATTATTGTATCAGTCTTATCATAAGCCAGAGGCTGAAGAAGCCCTTGGCTGTTCAGTTGACTGGCTGAGTGAACCTATAACCTGCCTAAATGCATTTGAATTCTGGCAGCACTGCTTGTCTACCTTTACTTTTGCTTTCTACTAGGGTGTTTGTGCATGTTTTATTACTTCAATATATAATTTATTATTGAAGCAATACCTATATTTTGGTTCTTAAGTTCTGAACTGGCATTACTAGTTGAAGACATACTGTAGGGATCGTGCTTTGAGACAGCCTCAGCTACTACTTAGGCCCTTTGCAACTCAGGGAGACCCTGTTTCAAGATAAAGAATAAAAAATAGGGCTGGGTTTGTAGTTGGAGGTATAAAGCCCCTGGGTTCCATCCCTAGTGTAGGGAAAACAAACAAACAAACAAAAAAAAAAAAACTGGGCATGGTGGTGTCTGCTTATAATCTCAGTTATTTGGGTGGCTGAGACCAGAGGATTGGGTTTATGGACAGGCTCAGCTACTTAGGCACTTTGTAACTCAGTGAGATCCTGTTTAAAAAAATAATAAGGCTGGGGGTGTAGCTTGGAGGTAGAACACCCCTGGGTTTCATCCCCAGTACCGTGCCAAGAATAAAACTTAAGGAATATTAGCCAGTGACATGCTCAGTTTTTACATAAATAGCACAGACCTCTTATCACGGATAATTTTGAAGTATATTATACACAATGTCTCAGGTTCCCAGCATTCTTACTCCTTGGGATCACTTTCCACATAAACTATTTGCTCTTAGGGGTGGGGGGAAGGAATTGAGCGGGAGATTTGAGTTGGATTATGGGGAACAAAAGGTTACAGAGACTTAGCAAAGGAAATCAGCATGAGGTATGTGATAAGTGCTCAGTTAAATGAATAAAAAGGCAAGTGGGACTCATGGAGAGCTTTTCATGCCAGGTTAAGTAACTGGGTGGGATGTTACAGGATGATAGACAATAGAAAATTTTCTGTAGTATCTAAAGACAAAATGATGACAAGGTACAAAAACGGGTCAAATGGTGGGAGAGTGAAGGAATTGGGAACTTGAATCAGACTTGGCAGAAGAGAACTGATAACAGCTGATTGACATTCCATTTTAAACTTGGGAGTAGATGGCACCAATCCTCTTCCCTTGGATTTACATCAGCTGTGTTGCCCAAATTGGTCGCTAGGCGGCATCAGTTCATCAACTAGGGAGGTAAAAGACAGGCATCCAAGAAGTCTAGATAGTTCTTTTGAGAATATTTGATGTTTAAACTGAAGGCATTTTGGAAGCTTGGAAGTATTTTGAATAGATTTCAGAAGATGAAATAGATGGCTAAGTTATAAATAAGCCTTAAGCTACACTCTGAATGTAGGACTATTGGGTTATACTCTGTGTACTGATGAGGGTAATATTATTATTATTATTATTTTTTGTACTGGGGATGGAACTCAGGAGCTTTCTACCTCCAGCTACAGCCCTAGATCTATATTTTATTTGGAAACAGGGTCTCACTAAGTTGCCGAGAGCCTCACTAAATAGCTGAGGCTGGCTTCAAACCTGCACAATCCTCTCAATCTCCCAAGTACTGGGATTACAAAAGCATATGCCACCACGCCTGGCGTGACCTGACATATTCACGAGATGGTGACTTTTAACTACTTGTTTAAGGCCATTTGACCTTTGCTTTATACAAATCCAACTTTACAAGTTCTACTAGCCAGTACTGGTTAGTGGACTTTTAAAAACTTAGTTCTACTATTTTTCATTATTTTAATTACTCTGACTAGACAATAGGATGCCAGTTTTCATAAATACCTCTAAATATTGCTCAGAAAAGGTTTTGTGGGTTTAATTTAGGTAGCATCTATGGAACATAGTAGCATATAAGAAAGGCCTAGCATTTATAGTTACTCATTCTAAGTACTAAACATATATCCATATGGGAATTTTGTAAGCTTTTAAAGTCCTGTTAAAAGTTTCAGGATTTTTTAAATGATGCTTTATGAAAATGTCAGGAGCCTTAGAATAAATTGACTTCTGCATATGCTGAGCACTTGTGTGCTAATAATTACTTCTGGTGATTGGGACATACCTGAAATAACGTCCCTTGCCTTGAAGAATTTATCTGGTAAAGGGAACAGAAATTACTGATCAGTTTAGGCCACATTGAGGAGGCGACATTTCAGGAAAGTCTTGAAAGAGGGATGACTGCTCTGTTGAAGGATTATAAAAACAGGGAGGTAATTTACCAGGCCACTGTAATTTGGGGGCAGATGATTGTGATTGGATCAGGGTGACAGTAGGCAGAATTTAGGTGCAATTTGGAGGAATAACCAGTGAGATTTCCTGGGTAAATGTGTAAATTGAGTATTGAGAGAAAAAGATTACTGCAAGGGGCAGGCATGCTCCTAACACATTTGCAGTCTTTAGGTGACAATTCAGTACAGATACCTTGTGTTTAAGTGTGTTTAAATATTTAAGGTTGATTAAGTAAAAATACGTCCAATGTCCCTATCCTGACAAATAATATGAGAACCCGGAAAGCCAGGCTTGAATTTATGCTAGAACATAACGTTGCAAGTAGACCCAGTCTCAGCCCATGTCCCATCTAATTCTTTCCCCATCCCTAGCTCTTAACCATTTCAGAGAGCCTCCTGCACATTTGGATAGACACTGTAGCCTGTATGTGGAAACTGCCCAGCCCCCTTTTAGCAGCTGCATTTTCTTGAACAGTTTGGAGACTGTTTAGGCAGAGTATCAAGTACTGAGTACTTGGGGTATAGCAGATGGACTTGTTATTTTGACTAAAGTACGCAGTCCTTTGGAAGTGCAGGGATCTGGATAAGGCCTTGTTGTAACCTAGGCTAAGGATAGTACTGGTCTATGGTTTTGGGCCTGAGCAACTGTACAGGTGCTCACCATCAACTGAGAGGGGCTGCAGATAAAACAGGTCAGGGAGGGTAAGATCAGTTTGGGACCTCCTATGTTTGAACTCTACAACACCAAAGTAGTACCTCAGAAAAGGATAAGAAAAACAATTTCAACTTAGAGCAGCATTGGCCTGGAATATATCAAAGCAGACTATTTTTCACTGTAGCCACTTTAACCAAAGCTGTTTAAAACTGAGCGATAAGTGATCCTAGTATTCCATACTCTTATTGAACCAGTGTCATGCAGGGTTTTTTGGGGGGAGGGGTTGCTGGGGATCGAACCCGGGGGCTTTTTTTTTTTTTTAACCACTGAGCTACATCTCTAACCCTATTTTTTAAAAGATTTTATTTTTTAATATTGATTGATTGATTGATTGTGATACTGGGGGTGGAACCCAGGGGCTTTTCTACCTCTGGGCTATACTCCCAGACCTATTTTATACTTTATTTGGAAACAGCGTTTCTCTAAGTTGCTGAGATCCTCACTCAGTAGCTGAGGCTGGCTTCCAACCTGTGCGATCCTCCTGACTCAGCCTCCCAAGTGCTGGGACACCATGCCCGGCTCATCCCTAACCCTTTTTAATTGAGCTGTGTTTCTGTTAAAGTGCTCAGTGTGGCCTAGAACTTGAGATCCTGCCATAGCCTCCTGAGTGGCTGGGATTACAGGAGTGTTCCAGTATACCCGGCCAGGAATTGGTTTTACTTGTATATAAACCTGTAGGCTTCCCTTCCTACATCCTGTCTAGAGTGCTACTTTTTTTTGGGGGGGGGGTATGTGGTTTTTTAGCAAAAGCACTGAATCCTAATTCTATGTCCTAACATTCCCTCAGACTTTTCCCTGTAGTTAATTGTTCATTGAGTGAATTGTCCTGACTAGTGAGTGTTGCCTGACCAAGCGTGTCAGTTATTTTGAAACTTTATTCTGTTTTTTTTTTTTTTTTTTTTTTTTTGGCAATAAGCAGTGGGATATAAATTGAAGATACAAATTTGGAGATCTCTGGCATGTGATAAGGTCAACAAGTGAATAAGTGTAAAAAAGAGCGGAGAACTGGATCTGGGACATACCAACGTTAAAAGGTGTGAAAAGGAAGATCTTGTAGAGGAGACAGTGACCAGACAGGGACAAAGAGAACTGAGAATGATGGCCTTGAAATCAAGTGAAAACCTATCCAAAGGGAAAAACTGAACAGCTGTTAGATGCTGCTGATAGACAGTTTGGTATCACTGTGAAATGCATTTTTGATTGGCCATTTTAGATATTTAGCAAAGCAATAATTTTGTTAGCTAGTTATCTAAACTTTTGTTAACTTTTAAGTGACATTTATGGGGTTTCATTATGTATATAGCCAAAGTTTTTAACAGTCCTGTAACACATTTTATTTTTTATTTTTTATTGGTGCATTGCACCAATAACACATTTTATGTGAATTTATTTCATTGTCTAAAAAAATATGGTAATTTCAAAAGTGATTTGGATCCAGGTGAGGTAAGGCATGCCTGTAATCCCAGCTACTTGGGAGGCTGATGCAGGAGGATTACAAGTTTGAGGCTAGCCCCTGAGTAATTTAGGGAGGTCCTGATTCAGACTTCAAAAGGGGCCGAGGATGTAGCTTAGTGGTATAGCACCTTTTGGTTCAATCTCTAATATTAAAAAAAAAAAAAAGTGAGTTGGTGGTGATAAAATCAGTGAAAAACAAAGATGTTACCAATCTATAAGACTCTTAAGATTTCCAGTAACCAATGCCTATGAGCAGGGAGGGCACAACACAAACTTTGACCTAGTCACAAAATTCCTAAATTGTGAAATACCCAGTGGGAAATATAACTAGAAATTTAAAATCTCTAGTTATAATTAAGTGGGTGATTCTGAAAATTGTATCATCTGTTCAGATATTTTCCAGAAACTTAGGAGAGATTGCATTTGTTATATCCTGGTAAACTGCAGGAGATTATATAATGCTGAACACACTGGAGTTTCTCTAAAGAAAATGGCTTGGGCTTCTGGGTTACTTCTCACATTTTACCCAGATTTATGTTTTCCCATGTGAAATGTCTTTGTCAACTACACCTGCCCTCCAAGACTCAGAATTGCAGACTTAAAGGAAGTGTCTTTTCTAAATGAGCTAAAGAATGTCATTTTGCTACAAGGATGAACAGCTGGTCATGTAGAAATTCTCTGGAATGCTCAGTTGTCCCACAAAGGCAGAGAAAGAAAGCAAACAGATATTAGGTTATGGTGTTTGTTACAGGTACGTAAATCTCTACATAATCTTACAAGAAATATTCCAATAATTGCCTTTCTCTTTAAAAGACTAATTTATTAACTATGTGAAGGTGCTGAGGTCTGGCCAAGCGTGATTTAGTGGGACTCAGGATTGTGCTGGAATTTCCCATTTGATCAGATGTTCCTTAAGATTCAAGACTTTAAAAGATAGCCTCTGTTCTGACTACCTTCATAACATTTGTTTAGAGTTCTTAATATGACACACAGCAGTTTGACTTGCTCATCTCTCCAAGCTCATCTCACTTTCTCCTCCCCAATTCTTTGTTCTAGCCACATAACTAGCAGAAGAGGTAATGACCCCTCCTGGAACTTTGGCACAGCAGCGGCCTTTTTTTTTGTACTCTGGCCATATCTTTTTCAGGGTCGGTACTACTTGGGGCTCTTTGTGCCGTGGGTTATTTAATGGATGAGATTCCCTAACGGGAGGCTAGATTTTGGCTTATGCCTCTTATCCTGCTTTAATTTCCTAGGAAGCAGCGTGTGTAAAAATTGTTTAAATGTTAGAGTAGAGAGCAGGGAGTTGGGCGTTACCTCCCCGGGTCAGAGATCTTCCAAAGCGGAGATCTGACCCACCGAGCATATGCAGAGATGGGTCCGCGGAGGCCTGGTTTGGGAGATTAAACTGTGCCTTGAAGTGTGGGATCGCGGCCCCAGTATTCTCCCTGTTCCTTGGCTTGTAGTTAAGTAACAGTTCTTCGGTCAAGAAAGAAGCTTGTGTTCTAGATGGAGAGACTGGCGACTGTCTGCGCTCCCTGGTCGAGGAAACAGAGGCGAGATGCTACCTGAAGGGGGTCCACCTTTACTCCTTCCAAACTGGACAGGCAGTGGCCCTACCGCTGTAACCAGTTCCTCCAAGGAGAGAGATTTAATGGTCGTGAGCAATAGCACGCGGTTCTCTTGTCCTTGGTGCCCTGGGTTGTGCACACACGGGGCTGGGCAGACGCTTGGGCTGAGCCTGCTCGGTCGCGCTGTGGCTCCCGAGGGCAGAAGAGCTGGGCATCCCAGGCACCTGCCGGGTGGCTGCTCCTCCACCCGCGCTCGGGCCGTCGGTCGGGGAGGCGGGGCCGGGGCGGCCGCGGGTGGAGGAGAGGAGTGTCGGGGTCGGAGCCGGCGGCGGGGGGCGGCGGGGCGGAGCCAGGGGCGGGGCGCGGGGAGGCCCCGCTGGATGCGGCGCGCGCGGGCCGGCGCGGAGCCGGGCTTGCCCCCGCGGCGCGGGCGCCGGGAGCCGCCTTTTCCGCTGGGTGTCACTCGGGGGTGGGGAGCATGGCCGGCTCAAAAGCGCCGCGAGGGGGCCCGGCCGCTGCCCTTCGGTGAGCGCTCGCCAGAGGACGGCAGAGGCCGGGCGGCTCGCAGCGCCGGGACGCGGCCGCCGCTCTGCCCGCTGCGCCTCGGCCTCCGGCGCGCGCTCGGGACCCGCGGCCGCCGGGGCGAGGACGGCGCGCGGCTGCTGCGGCCCCCAGCGCGGGCGGCGGGCGGCGGGGAGGCCGAGCCGGGCGGCCCCCCGCACGCCGGGACGATGCTGGAGAGCGGCGGCTGCAAGGCGCTGAAGGAGGGCGTGCTGGAGAAGCGCAGCGACGGGCTGCTGCAGCTCTGGAAGAAAAAGTGCTGCATCCTCACCGAGGAGGGGCTGCTGCTCATCCCTCCCAAGCAACTGCAACACCAGCAGCAGCAGCAGCAGCAGCCCGGGCAGGGGGCCACCGAGCCGTCCCTCCCCAGCGGGCCCGCCGTCGCCGGCCTCGAGCCCCCGGCCAAGCTGAAGGAATTGCACTTTTCCAACATGAAGACCGTCGACTGCGTGGAGCGCAAGGGCAAGTATATGTACTTCACCGTGGTGATGGCGGAGGGCAAGGAGATTGACTTTCGGTGCCCGCAGGACCAGGGCTGGAACGCCGAGATCACTTTGCAGATGGTGCAGTACAAGAATCGCCAGGCCATCCTGGCCGTCAAGTCCACGCGGCAGAAGCAGCAGCACCTGGTCCAGCAGCAGCCCCCGCAGCCACAGATCCAACCCCAGCCTCAGCCCCAGCCTCAGCCCCAGCCCCAGCCCCAGCCTCAGCCCCAGCCTCAGCCCCAGCTTCAACCCCAGCCTCAGCCCCAGCCCAAGCCTCAGCCTCAGCCTCAGCTGCTTCATCCGTACTCCCATCCTCATCCGCATCCGCACCCGCACCCGCATCCGCACCCACACCCGCACCCGCATCCCCACCCACACCCGCACGCTCATCCGCTTCAACTCCAGCATCCACACCCGCAACCGCTCTCGCTCCCGCACTCGCAGCCGCACGGACCCCGGCTTCTCCGCAGCACTTCCAACTCCGCCTGAAGGGGGCAGTGCCCGGGCCGACAGGTGAGGTCCCTGCCGCTCCGGGCCGGGGAGCGGTGGGTGGCAGGGAGTTGGGAGGAGTAGGAAGCCTGCTCGCGGTCAGCTGTTGGGTGGAAAGAGGAGGCATCGTCCCAAGTTTCCAGGGAGGTGGCAAGGGACCCAGGAAAGGCCGGGCCGAGATGGGAGGACGGGGTGGGGGCCTGAGCCCGGCTGGACCGGGGCCGCCTCCTCGCCAGCCCGCCCTGGCCGCCCTTCTCCACACACGTGACTGTGTGGGCCCCGGGTGCGTCCCCAAGTCTTTCTGAATCTGTCCTCCGGACTGACCCGAAGAGAACTGGGGTTTTGAGAGGTTGTGAGCCACCTGCTTCATTCGGTGTCATTTCTTTCCAGGTTTTGAGGACTTCAGGAAGTGGGACGAATACATTTTTATTGTCTTCACTCGAATCAAGTAGTTTGGACATCACCTGACAGATAACTTGTGATTTCCAGTTTTCTGCATAGTTTTCATCATGATGCAGGAATCAATTTTGAGTCAAGAAGACTTTATTTATGAACCTTGGAAAGGATCTTCTAATAGAGTGGACCTTCTAGAAGCGATGATGTACTGTAATTTTATTTTAATGTATTTTGATTTATGGTTATTTATTAGTTTTTTTTTAAATGCTTGTTCTAAGACATTTCTGAATGTAGGCCATTTTCCAAAAAGAGAAACTTTGTTTTCAAAAGCCTCTTCGCTAGTTAGTTCTAATCTTGGAAAAGATTAAAAAAGGCGGAGGAGGAAAGAACACTAAGAATCCATTCAATATTCCTAGGGCATTTTCAGAAGGTCTGATACTTTCATTGTTATGCCCGGTCATTGAAATTAAACTGTTATTACTTTTTTTTTGAAGTTTCTTCCGTAGACATATAGTATGTATAGAATAGAAGTTTTAAAAACTTAAAACCCCAGAATTGTGTAATTATGAAAATCTAATGCTCAAGCTAATGCTTTTCTAAAAGGAAATTGAGTAACAGTGATATCTGACTTCAAAATATTTAAAACAACCCAACTGATAGCAGGATGATCATGTCTTAAATATGTAGGAACTTACATCCACTGTGTGTGAAGGTTTAATAAGAGTCATTTGGGGGTAGCGGTATAATTCAGTGTAGAGTGCCAGGCCCTGCGTTTAATCTCCAGCTATGAGGAAAAAAATAACAGAACAAAGAAAACAGTCCTTTTGACTGTGCTTTATGAATATGAATTCATTAGATGTTTCAGTTGAAAAATGTAGGGAAAGGAAAGAGAAGCACTCAACTTGCTTAGGAATATTTGTGCCCCTGTTCAGACTAGAGTACCCTTCACCAAGAGCTTTGCACATTTGACTTGAACCACATTTCTGATCTTTTTACTTTGTTCTAGAAGCACACTTGAAGAATCTTGTAGTTTAAAGTACAGTTTGTAAATATATCAAAAGACTAGGAGTTGTAATTCTTTATTTTCATACGGAAAATGTCAATTAGAGAAACCAACATGTTTTACTCTTTACTGCTGCGAGAAATTTAAGAGTTATATGTTTTGTTTGATTAGCTAAACTCAGAAACCAAAAAGGGGAGAACTGCATAAACACTGCATTTTCAATAAGAAAACAACCCTAGTCTTGTTTTAGCAGCCACTTGTCCAGGAAGGAGTCCGAGGGGGATGGGGGAAGAGGATGTGCTTTTAAAGGTAGAACAAACCCTCTTCTGTGTTAAATCAAAAGGATGGTCAAAACCTACAAGGGCAGATGCTACTTAAGTTTAGAAAGAGCCATAGAAGATACCAAATCCTCTTGGGGCTGAAAGTCACTTCCTATCTGCATGGCTTTTACTAACGGGCCTCTGTTTTCTATTATCTTTCTCACAGTGTCTTGGTCAGTATTTTTCCAGCATGCAAATTGGAACGGTCAGTATTAGACCATTGCTAAGTTATATAGTATCAAGAAACGGAAATAAAGCTGCATGCCAGAGATGTAGTTATTCTCTTTCTGTTCAGAAAGGCATTTCAGTGCCATTTAAATGATGAAATTTTGAGGTGGTAAAAAATTGCAAGGGAAAATGAAAATCTGAGCAAATGACAAAACTTAAGTGGACTTCTAGTCCAGTTTAGGTTGCAGTTGTGAAAATAATGCTGCCATAATTTAAAGACATAATAAGTAGATATGACAGTTCAGAGAGCCAGGTTAAAAGATTTCTTAAATCCAGTTTGATCTGGCTTTCTTAGAACCACTGCTGTACTTTTTAGGGAAGGTCTCACAGTACTGTAGTTATTATGTAGATAATAATAACCCAAATGAATCCATAGCTCTGTCCAAAAGGAAGATTTTTTTCTTCTAAATTCTTAATGTTACAAAATAATAAAAAAATATATACCAAATAGTTTGGAAACTAAGATTGATGTAGATTTTTAAAGTGGCATTTGTATATTTTTAGCTTATATACAGAGCTAGATAATCTCATTGTTAGGGATGTCATTGCATCCTGTTGGGTCTAATTCTTTTCCTAGATAGCCATGGCTCTTGGTAGGATGGTCAGGATCGTGGTTTCTTGTCTTTCTGTAGCCCCCATTTTTTGATTTGCTGTGGCATTTATGTTGAATTGACCCTTTTTAGGGTTCTCTAGTCTGAACCCATAGTAACATTTAACTGAAATTTCATGGGTCCAATCCCCAGTACTACCAAAAAAAAAAAAAAAAAAAAAAAAAAAAATCAGAAATTAGAAAAAATAGGATGGTTCAAACATGCTGAAAATATTACTATTTAATGATTTTTCCAGACCATGCTCAACAGAACTACACAAAATGCAAAGCATATCATTTGATATCTCAGCAACTCTCTCCTACCTGTAAGAAAGTGATACAAATCACAGGAGGCACTGTGAAGCCTGACAAGTTGGCTTCATGGAGATGATAAAAAATACTTTCAACCCAAGGAAAAGAACAAAAGGGCAGGTCCAATTAAAAAAAAAAACATACACACACACCCTTTAAACAAACCCAAAATGTTAAAAAGTTGAAAAGGGCATGGCCCATCTGGAAGCTGAACTTTTGCCCTTGACCTTGTACTGGCACCCAGCTTTGTACACACTATTTGTTGGGACAAAGAACTGAAAGAAAAATATGTAGGACTCCTCAGCACCCAGGAGGTAGGTTTCTCTTGCCTCACTGAGAACTTTCTTTACTTGTTATTATTTTTCCTGGGAGCAACTAATTCTGGGGCTTGCTAAGCATCATGAAGCTCCTTCACGTTTTCTTAGCAGAAATCTGCTTAGATCTGCTTATGCCCTGTGGAAAATGTTGAGGAGGTCGGAGAATAAATGTCTACAAGGGACCCTTTCAAAATGATCATTTGTCTAATTGAAAAGCTAAGATTTTCTGATCATGGATGTACCAACCCAGCTTTATCATTTCACTTTACATAGTGGTTTGTTCCAAAAATGAGAAGAACTCTACACATTGCTTAAAGGTATTTTTCTTAACATGCAAACACTGTTAGGAAGTCTGGTTTAAGTTGAAAGGTCTGTTTTAATTCTATCCATTAGTAATGTTTTTTCAAGAGAAATACATTAACCTAAAGCAACCTAAGATGTTTTCATTGTGGTGAAATGTGTTGGATGGGTTTTTAGGAACCATTTTCTAAGTTCTTGACACAGTTTTGAAGGGTGACTTTCTGACTTGCATTATTGAATAGCCAATCTAGATTTATATAAGTCTGACATAATTATATGAGGGTGACAAAGTAATCTTTGACTTTTTGCTGTCAGGATATTTGCCAAATGGAATACAGATTCCAACTGAGCTCTCTTAGAAAGGGCACTCTGAGGGTTGAGGATGTAGCTTAGCAGTAGAGCACTCGCCTCAGACGTGCAAGGTGGGGCTTTCATCCCCGGCACCACAAAGGCAAAAGAAGGGCATTCGTGTCCAGTGAAGGATACAGACAGCCGCCTGCCTGGTTAGTAGATGCATCTGCTTACAAGTTGTGGAGACCTCCCCGGAGCTCTGAAGCCTGGCCTGCTGGCGATTGGCCGGACAGTGGAGAAGCAGGTTTTTTCTGTTACGTTTCACCATCAGCTTTCTGCTTCAAGTTTCAGAACATGCAAGCACCATTTTCTGGAAAGCAAGCGCCACCGTGTATGTACCAAATGTTTTACAAACCATCACATTTGTGAACTTAATAGTGTGATCAGAATTTGTGTAAATATGTCTCTTAAATGATTTTGGAGAGATGTGATTTATTTTTCATATTTTAAAAATGCATTCCATTTCAAATAAAGTATCTATTGAAACACCTGACCTGTGGACCTGTTAAAGGCCCTGTTCACCAGGCACATACAGTGTTTCTATGGGACAGGCCATTGTAAAGGCTATGATTCTTCTGGGAAGGAAAAGATCATTTTGAGGTTAGAAATTTATTTTAATTAATGGTAATTTTATTTATTTATTTATTTTTTGTGGTGGGATGAAACCCAGAGGCAGTCTACCTCCAAGCTACATCCCCAGCCCTATTTTTTTTTTTTTTTTTTTTTGTGGTGTGTATGTGTGTGTGTGTGTGTGTGTTTGGGGATGGAACCCAGGGGATTTGACCTCCGTGCTACACCCCCTGCCCTATTTTTTATTCTTTATTTTGAAACTGGGTCTCACTGAGTTGCAGAGGGCCTCACTAAGTAGCTGAGGCTGTCCGCAAACCGCGATCCTCTGGTTTCAGCCTCCCGAATGCTGGGATTACAAGTGTGCACCACCACGCCCGGTTCAAGCCCTATTTTTTATTTTTTGTTCTGAAACAAGGTCTCACTGAGTTGCCAGGGGCTTCACTAAGTAGGTGAGGTTGTCTGCGGACCATGATCCTCCTGTCTCAGTCTCCCAAATGCTGCGATTACAAGCATGCCCCACCGTGCCTGGTTAATGGTAAATTTTCTGAATATAGAAGTTCACTGCTCTTTTGGTGAAATAATTAGTTTTCAGGATGCTAAGGAATTTGAGTTAAATTTGTCATTCTGCCCCAGAGGATAGAAACAGTCCCTAGTGAATTAGCTTGAAGGCAATTTTCTCTTAGTCTTAGGTCTTTGGGGAGGTTAAAACTTTGCTGCTAAGAGAATAATCCTTCAAAAGGACATCTACTTATAAAGCATCCTGTTTTGTGTTGAAAGCAGAGAGGAACTTGTTCTATAAAAAATGATAACACTTTATTCTTACAATCTCCATTGGCATCTAAATGTTTTCAAATCTCAAAAGACCTTAAAGTAGGTACTTTGAAAGCAATTATTAAATCCTTTAGCATAGTCTTACATTAGAAGCTTTGTTATTCTTTTTGTTTTCAGAGAAGAACTAAAATCAGAAGGTAAATTATTTCTATTCAACTGTGTGAAATAAATATGTGTAAGGTGTTTTCAAATGGTTACTAAGGGCCAGGATTTGAGAGTCATAGTACATGGGTTCAAATCCTAATTCCACTACTTAATACTATATAGACCTTGAATTACTTAATTTCTTTCTCTCTGTAAGATGGAGTTAATAAAAATGTTCAAAGTTATTGAGGAAATTTAATAAGTTAATACATACAAAAATACTTAGAACAGTACTTGGCATTGCTATAAAAGAAAGGAAGCTCCCTGCATTTTAGGACAGATTTGGGAATTTAAACAGGTTTGGGAATTGTTATAGCCATATTGTACATGGCATTTTGAAGCTCTGAATTACCTTTTCTGGTGTATCAGCACTTGTTTGTTGTGATACTGGGGATTGAGTCCAGGGTCATGCATACTGAGCTATACCCACCAGCCCTTCTTATTTTTTTTATGTAAAAAATGAATCTTGCTAAGTTACCACACACAGCTGGCCTTGAACCTGTGATCCTCATGCCTCAGCTTTCCAAGTACTGGGATTATAGGCATGTACCACCTTCTAGGCTCAGTACTTGTTTTATTTATTTTATTTTATTTTATTTATTTTGCTACTGGGGATTGAACCCAGAGGCATTCTACCTCTGAGCAATATGCCAGGCCTATTTTATTTTTTATTTTGAAACAGTGTTTAAGTTGCTGAGGCTGGCCTTGAACCTGTGATCCTCCTGTCTCCGCCTTCCAAATACAGGGATTACAGGCCTGAGCCACCACAATTAACTCAGCATTCGTTTTTAAATGGTAAAAATGCTGTGGTGACAACTTTCTTGTATTTAATTTTGAAAAAGGAAGAAAGTAATTATGTATAGTGTGACCGTTCTAATGACTATTTTAATTTGATTGTTACTTTCCAGTTTTGGTCTGCTCATATATTTTAAGTTATTTGCAATTATATAGTCAAATCACTCATGTATGTAGCTGTGGTACTCTGCCCAGACTGGACTTGGGGACAGGGTGGACTGGCAGTGTTGGTGGGTATTGGGCTCTCACTCAGTGCTTTCCAGAATGACCTGCAGGGAACAGAATCTTGCTTGAGGACACACTCCCTCCTTGGGGAAGCTCACTTTGGGTTAGTGGCTTATGGGGAGTGAAACCAAGGCTAGGCCCTGTTATCTGAGTCAGCTCACTGTAAAGGGCCATCCCAGTACCAGAGCCCCCTTTAGAACTGGCTGAGGCTTCTTTCTACAGCAAGGTTTGCCGGGAGTTTATGCTCTCTTGGCCTACTCCTGCTTCCCTTGCTCTTGTATGGGTGAAGTTCTCAAGGAACTCTTGCAATTTGATCAGAGCGTCAGAGGCCCTTTCTCAGAGAATCCTGTTTGTGATCATGCCACCAGATTTCTCCATGAGGGCTGCTGGTATTGGAGGGGTGTATATGACATTTTGGCTAACCCTAGGCTTTAACCTAGGCTTACCCACTGAGTAGTGGTCTCAGTGTGGAGCAATTTCGTCCCCCAGAAGACACTAGAAATGTTTGAAGATATTTTTATTTTTCACAACTGGTGGGTAGACACCAAGCTACTGCTAATTATCCTACAATGAACCGAAGAGTCTACCACAACAAAGAATCATCCCATCCAAAATGTGAATTGTGCCAGGGTTGAGAAACCGTGCTTTAGAGTCAAACAGTCTTGTTCTCATTAGCTGAGTTCATTGGGGCCACTGATTTACTTCATTTTAGCCTCAGTTTTCACGTGTAAGACACAGACAATGATAGTATCAGTCTCGTGGGATTGTGAAACCAAAATTAGACAGTTTACATGAAGGGTCTGCCACAAAGTAAGCATTCAATAAATGATAGCTATCATTCTCATTATACTTCAAAGTCATAATTTTAATAACAACATACATTGAGTTGATGTAATATTTCATTCATTTGCCTATTGCCATCTAGTGAGTTTCTGTTATCAGTACTGATGCAAAAAAACATCTACAGGGATGTAGTTCTCATAAAGCATGTAGACTGGGGTTCTAGTTCTAACCACGCTTAGTGTCGTGGCATTAGGCAGTCACTTATTCTCTCTGAGCCTTCTTCATCTGCCATGTGTAAGTCGGAATAATAACCCTGCCCATGAGGGGGATTATGAACCTACTATGAAGTAGCAGTGAAATCTACATGAGTTCATGTCCCAGAGCCACCCTTGACCACTTCACTTATATTAAAGCATTACTATGTAAGCCAGCACAGTGTGGCACACACCTATACAGCACTGGGGAGCTGAGATAGGAGGATCCCAGGTTCCAGGGCAGCCTCAGCAACTTAGTGAGACCCTCAGCAAAATATAAAGGGCTAGGGGCGTGGCTTGAAGGTAGAATGCCCCTGGGTTTAATTCCCAGCATAAAACTAAAAAAGGCATTATGTAAATAAAAACACTATTATCTGGATACCATTTTAAGAGGAATGAACTATCATATATCTATATGCATATGTGTCTTCCAATTCAAGCAATTTGGTTTTAAGAAATAGGATGTTGAGCTGAGGCATGGTGGCACATGCTTGTAGTACTTGGAAGACTGAGACAGGAGGATTCCTGTTTCATGACCAGCCTCAGCAACATAGTGAGGCCTCTGCAACTTAGTGAGACTATTACACACACACACACACACACACACACGAATGCAGGTGTAGCTTAGAGGAAGAATGCCCCAGGTTTAATCCCTATTACCACAAAAGTAAATAGGCTGTTATTACAACTAAAAAAGTAGCATAAAATAATTCCTAGCTTTTTGTAGAACTGGAGACAAATATGTTTACATTAAAGTAGAAGGACTCATGTGAGTACAACATTGCAACTGTCCAGAATTATTGACCAGAAAACCTGAAAAATGAACTCATTGACTCTATCAGTCTATTTGGCAAAACATTCTCACTTCATTTGCTTCTTTCTCAAAGCCCTTGTTGGAAATCCTCACCAACCACACAGAAAGGCCATAGTCAAGTAGGTGTCAGGGTGTGAGTGTCCCGGAGCTCTGACCTTACTCACCTGCAAAGTGAACCTGGTTATCAAAGATGGCACTGGCGAGGGACCAGAGGTATTTGCAATGTAGATATTTGGGTTGGACAGCTGTGTAGGTACATCTCATTGGTTGAAGGGTTGACCAGGATCTGATTTCATCTTTGCTCTTTTCTGTTCTGTATTGTTTTGTTTTGCAGCACCGGAGATTGAACACAAAGGCATTCTACCTCTGAACTATACACCAGCCCATTTTTTAACTTTCTATTTAGTCTCCCAAGCACCAGAATTATAGGAGTGCACCACTGCACCTAGCTTTTAGAATCTGATTTTATTTTGAAGGGATTTTCATACCTGAGGACAGAAAAGTCCACTCTGTTACCCTGATATGCCATCTGGCTTAACTGCTTCTGAGATAGAGTAGACTCGAGATTGGCTTGCTCCCCACCTGGGCATTCACTTGACGCATGTAATGTTTAGTTAGACTCCGGAAGTGGAAACTTGAAAAAACAGTTCATGTGGTTATGTCGCATACACTCCAGCCCTTCCAAAGTCATTTACAGTAGAGAGAGCAAACACTCACTGCCGCCCTCTAAGACCAGACAGCCTTTGCTTCCCAAGCAACTGATAATGACTATTCAAGCATTGTGCAGAGAGAAACAGGAAATGACTCTGGAGGAGTTTCAAAGTTTTAATTATGTCACCCTCCTCCTCTGGTTTTCTCCTGAAGCAGATAGTTCATACAATTCAGTTCCTAATGAAGTTAATTAACAGTTCAGTTATTTTGCAAGGATTTTGAACTTTACCAGAGCGAATTCTAACCAGTAATGTGGCTTCTCTGCCAGAGCTGACTCATTGCCTCAGAAGAACAGAACTGGCGTGTGACTCATCACAGCCAAAGAAGCCACCCTTGTAACAGTGGCAGGGATAGTCTCTTTTTCTGCTTTTGTATTTAGTTGCTCAAGAAATGTTCATTCTACAAGTCTTCTCTGTGGTTGATAAACACTGCCTTTAATGATCCTTCCAAGTCACCTTAAATATGCATTTTGTGATATGTGTGTTCTTATTATTTTCCTCTTTTCTTGGCTCATGAAGGTGTGATGATCAGTTTTTTTGGTGTAGAACCTGTCATCTAAGGGTTTGAAGTAGTGCTAGGCAGAGCAGGCTTCCTTGGAGCTGTGAGCACCCTGCTTTGAGAGTTGTTCTGACCCTGCCTGAATACCTGGGAAAAAGCAGTGGCCTGTGGTGCTGCCAGGCCCCCTTTTCATTTCTTCTCCCAGAGTCTGAAAGTGGAAGGATTGGTTCATCTCATAGGGAGAACATTTTGGTGACTTACTCTTAGTTTCTACCAGCAAAGGAGATTTGTAAGATGAATATTAGTATATGAATTGCATTTTTGGCCATGAGAATGAATTTGATAAGGGCCATGAGTTACTGGCTTGGTATGGAATAATTGTAATTATTGCTAGAGGTTTAAATTTCCTCATGCCTCTAAAGAGTGCCACAGAGCCCCTGGAAGACCCAACTCTCAAGACTATCTCCATGGTTTGTGGGCCCTGTTTTGTATTTGCTTTCTATAAAATGTTAGGCAGCAATACCTTTCCTTTTCCTGCATAAATGGCGAGCTCTGAAATCAGAGCTGAAATCAAGCATTTTAGGAATTCAGAGTTCATCCATACCTCTCCATTTTACAGAAAGTGAAGCCAGGAGTTGTCAGTTATTCCAGTTATCTGCCCAAGTCAAAGTCAGAGATAGGATAGAACCTGAACCCAGCTGCTTGGATTCTTGTCCTGCTACTATGTAAGGCTTGGAAGACAATTTTTATCTTCAAGGTGTACTCAAGATGTGTTATGTATTCAAGATGACTATTCTTGTAAATAATCACATGAAGCTTTTAGACACCAATCTTCTCAGTATCTAGATAAGAATATTCATCATATTTTTCTCCTAAAGTATAATTTTCTAAATTATATAAAATCTTCTTAAAGGTATTTTATACCTATTGAAAGCAAACTGTTAAATTCTACAGTTTTTTTTTAAAAGAAAACCATAATTCCCCTTTCTCTCTCTCTCTTTCTTTCTTTCTTTCTTTCTTTCTTTCTTTCTTTCTTTCTTTCCTTCTTTCTTCTTTAATATTGGAGATTGAACCCAGGGGTGCTCTACCTCCAAGCTGCACTTCCAGACCTTTTTATTTATTATTATTTTTATTATTTTCTTGAGTATTAGGTATTAGGGATTGAACCCAGAGGAATTCTACCTTTAACTGCACCCCAACCTAATATTATTTCTTATTTGGAAACAGGATCTCACTAGGTTGATGTGTCTCATTACTTGCTGAGGTTGTCCTTGAAACTGCAATTCTCCTGTCTCAGCCTCCAAAATATGGGGATTATAGGTGTGTACCACCATGCCTGGCTCATTATCTTTGATTTTGAAACAGGGTCTCACTAAGTTGCTGAGGTTGGCCTGGAACCTTCAAATCTTCCTGTCTCAGCTTCCCAAGTACTGGGATTACAGGTATGCACCACAGACCAGCTGTATCCTTTTCAAATATAACCCATGTAGTTTAATAGAAATAGGAAGTAAGGAGGCAGATCCATAAAAGAATCAAGAAATGTGTTTTGAAATGGACATATTTTAAAATATGATTGTTATAATATATATATTTTTTTAAAAAATTCACTAAGTTGCAGCAGGTGTGTTAGCACATGCTTGTAATCCCAGTACTCCTGAGACAGGAGGATCTGGGTTCATGGCCAGCTTCAGCTACTTAGTGAGGCTCTCTTCAACTTAGTGAGACCCTATTTCAAAATAAGAATAACATCACTGGCAATCAGAGAGCTGCAAATCAAAACTACCCTGAGATTTCACCTAACTCCAACTAGAATCGCAATCATTCAAAACACAAACAACAGATGCTGGCGAGGATGTGGAGAAGTGGGAACTCTAAGACATTGTTGGTGGGATTGCAAATTAGTGCAACCACTTTGAAAAACAGTATGGAGGATCCTCAGAAGAATGGGAACAAATCTACCATTTGATCCAGCAATACCACTTCTGGGTATCTACCCAAAAGATAGGAAACCAAACTACTAAACTAATGCATGTGTATCTATGTTCATAGCTGCACAATTCACCATAGCCAAACTATGGAACCAGCCAAGATGTCCATCAATAGATGAATGGATTACAAAACTGTGGGATATGTACACAATGGAATTTTACTCAGCCATCAAAAAAAAAAAAAAACTCAATTACATCATTTTCAGGGAAATGGATGGAACTGGAGGACATTATGCTAAGTGAGATTAGTCAGTCACAAAAAATAAGAAATCAGATACTTTCCCTAATATGTGAGAGTTAGGGAGAAATGGATCATAGGAGGAACTCTAGATGAAAAAGGAAATCCTATGGAGGAGCAAACAAGACAACCTAAAGGAGGAGAAAGGAGGGGGGAAGAGGAAAATCTCTAAAACATACAATGTACTCAAATATATCTAAATCAACCACTAAGCCAAGCAAGGGAGGGAGGGACGGGGAGGGAATGGGGTGGGAATTGGGTAGAGGTTAAATCAGTGATGTGTACATGTCTGTACACACAAGTTTTTTTTTATCCCAATATGATGTATGAATACAATGCACCAATAAAAATAAAAAAAAAAGAATAAAAAAAATCAGGCTGGGGGTGTAGCTCGGAGGTAGAATGCCCCTGGATTCAATCCCTGCACCACCACCCCCCCAAAAAAAAATTCACTAGACATATGTTTGTAATCCTAGTACTTGGAATGCTGAGACAGGAGGATTGCAGGTTCGAGGACAGCCTCAGCAAATAGTTAAGACTGATCAGCCTAGGGAGACCCTATTTCAAAATAAAAATAAAATAGGGCTGAGGGTAAGCCTCAGAGATAGAATGCCCTGGAACTTAATCTTCAGTAACACACACAAAAAAGTGTGGTGGCATACACTTGTAATTCTAGCATTTGATAGGCTGAGATAGGAGAATCGCAAGTTCGAGGACAGCGTCAGCTACTTAGTGAGTCCCTCTGCAATTTAGTGAGACCCTGTTTCAAAATAAATAATTAAAAAAAAAATAGAGCTGGGGATGCAGCTCCAAGGTAAAATGCCCCTGGGTTCCATCCCTAATACCAATAAAAATAAAATAAAATAAAATAAAAGTAGCTGAGTTAAAAAGCCATTTGCAATTTATTTTATCTTAGGATCCTTAAGCGATTCATGGAATGTTTCCAGTGTAGATAGTCAGTCACTCCTGAGGTCTTAAAATTATCTGTGGAGCTGAAAAAAGTTGAGGTGATTTGAATGCTTATAGAGTTCCTTGAGAAGGTAGCGGACCAGCCTTTCAGCCTCTTTGCTTAGGTGTCAGGGGAAGCATTCCCTTGAAAATCTGTTACTTTTGATGAAAGTAACAGATCTATGGGCATCTGTGAGATCTTGATAGGTACACTGCTAAAACTTGTTACTGCTCTTTCAGGGAACTAGGGATATGCCATTCATGTAGCCTCAAATTAAATAATAAGGAAGAGCTTTTTAATTTTTTCCCCCAGCACTGGGGATTGAACCCAGGAACACTCTACCTCTGAGATACACCACCAGCCCTATTTTTTCTTCTTTCTTTCTTTCTTTCTTTCTTTCTTTCTTTCTTTCTTTCTCTCTCTCTCTCTCTCTCTCTCTCTCTCTCTCTTTCTTTCTTTCTTTCTTTCTTTCTTTCTTTTTGGTGGTACTGGGGTTCCTGGAAGCCCTTCTACCTCCAGGATACACTCCCAGACCTATTTTATGTTTGGAAACAGGGTCTCTTACGCCAGTGTGGCTGGCTTTGAACCTGCGCGATCCTCCTGTCTCCGCCTCCCAAGCGCTGGGATTACAAGTGTGCACCACCATGCCCGGCTTTTTCTTCTTTATTTTGAAATAGGGTCTCACTGAGTTGCAGAGGGCCTCACTAAGTAGTTGAGGCTGGCTGTGAACCTGCAATCCTCCTGCCTCAGCCTAAATCCTGGGATTACAGGTATCTTGAACTCCTTTGATTTAGAATTCAACTTGGAGAAGATTTCAGAACTCAGAGAAGAAAAAAGGAAATGGATTCTAGTAAGTGTATGTTCTCAGCCATCCAGTAATTCATTTTTTTATTCAAAATTATGTATGTCCCCGGTAATGCTAATATTCCCTTGTACACAAAATGACCTTTACAGAGGTTTCATTCAGAGCACTGGGCTGCCTGCGGAGTCATACCGCTTGTCACCAGGCAGCAGTTGCCTGATTTTCCCTGTGTGAGTGACGACTCGGAGCCTGATAGGGGCAGTGCTGACAGATGGCTCCTCTGACTGCAGATTGTCAGCATTCTTGACCCTGGGTACTCTGAGAGCCTGGGAAAGCACTTTGATTTCAGTGTGGCTTTAAAAGCAAGATCTAGTTAAACCAAGTGACTGTGTAAAGTAGGTCCACAGGACAGCATTTGTGGTTCTCTGTGTCCTAAGCCAATCCATGACTGATAGGGACATAATTAGGGTTCTATTATTTGTACATGTTTAACTTTCAGATAAAATCAGTCATCAGTATTCTTACTTCAAACTCAATGCACAGGAGCTAACACATAGAACTGGGGTGAGAAACAATGTATATATGTGAATTAAAAATATGGAAATAATTAGGTATGACCTGGAAGGGTCAGTGAGAGAATTCCATCCTCCAGATACACAGCAAAAGCAAAAGGGCTTCTCTCAGGCTTGGAAGTGAGATCTTGCAAGAAAATGGGAGTGAGGGACCTGGGGGCGGGGGGAGGAACTTTTCCAAAGACTTCCTCAATTCATGGTTTTCCCCAGGTACCAATGAAATTTCCCTTTTGTGGGAAGATATCTTTTCTCAGGATGTAAAATTCCCATGAAGCTTTAAGTCTTCTCTTTTTCTAACTAGTGATTAAGAATGTTGTTGTTGTTGTTGTTGTTGTTGTTATTATTATTACTATAATTATTTTAGAATGGAGATTCAGAGATATAGCGAGGGGGAAAATTAAGCTTTCTTCCCAAATTCATCAAATTATTTATGCTAAACATGTACAGATGACTTTACCAGGTTTTTCTCTGGTAGAATGAAGACCAATCGCCCGATGGCCAGCTAACTCCTGGAGCTGCTCACCTTCCACGATGGTTCCTTGTGTTTGTCAATGGGACGAAGGCTTTCAGACTTCTGGGAAGATGGCAACTGAGGGAAGCAGCACATGCTAGTCCTGCTGACACTCGATCTCTGTCACTATGAAAACAGTATCTTGATGAAAGAAACCAGCATAAATTTGAACAGAGCACTAAGATTTAAAAGGTAGTAGAAATAAGGCAGGCAGATCAGAGAGTAAAAAAGTAACCCACCAACCTCCAAAGGCTGTGACTGAGCAGCTGCAGCAGCCATGGTGACGCCATCTTACCTCACTATGCTGGGACGGCCAGCACTGTGCCTCCAGAGACCCCCAGCAAAAAAGCCAATGACTTGAAATGAAGTAAGTGGGTGCAGATCATCAGAACTGTAAGCAGTCAGCTCCTCCTACATTGACTCTGGCTATGACTTGCAGCATTGGTAGGCAAGTTCACCGCATCCTCCAGAGACCCAGGCTTGCAGCAGGAAAGGTGCCAGTGGCACTCAGTGCTTGCATAGAGAGAGAGAGATGCCAGGCCAGAGATGCCAGGCCAGAGTATCATTGAAGGAGACCAAAGAGTGGGGCTATAAACTGACACCATTACTATAGGTTACAGAGCTAATGAGAATGCTTGGAACATGCTTGAGAAACTTATAGAATGTGAACCTTAAACAGCTGAAAGAATCCATGCAAACTCAGAAGGAATGCAGGGGCCAAGTCTACTCAGTATTTATATATTTGTAGGGTTGTATTATTTTGTTGTTTTTGTTGTTATTTTTGTATTTTTGTTGTGTGTGTATTTTTTTCTCTCCCCACCCCTTTTACAAGCTTCTTTCCTCGTATATATCTACTCTCTTCTTTCTGTCCCTTTTCTTTTCTTTGCTTTTTTATTTTCTTTTCTTTGTCTTGTATTAAACACACTTCATATCACTATACTAAGTACTTTACATTGGTTACTAGAATCCTACTACATATTCACTATCACTAATCTCTACTGTATATTAACTTTTCAAACTCAAACTTTGATATTATTTGATCCTGTCTGCTACTTTACCCTATTCTTGCATTTACTACTTTATCACGTTCCTCCTCACTCAATCTTCACCCTGAATACTATAGAACTTGCCCTTGTATATACTAGCTGACACCTATATAATGAGAAAAATCTATCAAAAGCAACAAAGATACAAACTTAAGAAACATAAAATCATGAGAAGGAGAAAAAGCAAGGAGGCAATCAGCTCCCACAACCCCACAATAACAGACCCTGACAACATAAAATTACAGAGATCATCAGAAGGACAAATAAAAAATTTAACAGTAGAAATTATATAGGATTTTTGAAAATAATTTAGAGAAAGACTAAAGGAAATAAAGGAACACATATACACAAAATCAGAAAGAAGCTCTGAAGAAATGAAGGATGCAATCATTGAAGTGAAAGCATCAATACAAACTCTTAAAAAATAGATTAGACCACATGGAAAATAGAATCTTGCTCTGAAAAGATGATCACTTCAAAAATGAATGTATAGTATATAATTTAGAAAAAACCAATTAAACAGCATGAATTGAATATAGAAAAAATATAGGCTCATCTTAAAATAGCTAACCTAAGAATAATAGGCATAGAAGAGGGAATAGAAGGTGAAACCAAAAGGATGAACAATCTCTTCAAAGAAATAAGATCAAAAAATTTTTCAAACATAGAAAACAGGTACAGGAAACTTCTAGAGCCCCCTTTAGACAAGATCAGAGCAAAGGTTCACCATGCCATATAATAGTGGCATGACTAAAGTAGAGACAAAAGAGAGAATCTTAAAGGCAACAAAAGCAAAAGAGCAAATGACATTCAGAGGCAAACCAATTAGAATTACTCCAGACTTCCCAAACCAAGCTATGAAAGCCAGAAGGGCCTGGAGTAACATATTTCAAACTCTGAATGAAAACAACTTGCAGTCAAATATTTTCTAACCAGCAAAACTATCTCTCAAATTTGATGGGAAAATAAAAATCTTCCATGACAAACAGAAGCTGAAAGAATGTATGTCTTCCAAAACAGCACGAGAGAAAATACTAGAAGAGATTAACTACAAAGAAGAAATAAGTAATAAATACCAGTTCCAGAGAAACAACAATTTCCATCAAACAAAAAACTAAGCAAAGAATTGCAGAAGAGAGAGAGAGAGAGAGAGAGAGAGAGAGAGAGAGAGAGATCCCAAATTACTAAAATAAGAGATGAAAAAATAGATATTACCACTGACAGTATGGAAATCCAGAGTATTATAAGAAACTACTTTGAAAAACAACAAAATGAAAAACTTAGAAGAAATTTGTTAATTTTCTAGATACATACAACCTTTCTAAAATGAACCAAGAAGATGTAGAAAATTTAAAATGACCAGTAGCAATCAAAAAGATTGTAGCAACAATAAAAAGCCTACCATCAAACAAAAGCCCAGGACCAGATGGTTTCCCAAGTGATTTTACAAAACCTTATAGAAGAGCTAATCCCAATACTCTTCAATCTATTCTGTGAAATAGAAAGAAATGGAACTCTCCCAAATACATCCTATGAAGCCAACATCACATTAATACCAAAACCAAATAAAGACAGCTTAAGAAAGGAAAACTATAGGCCTACACCATCAATGAACTTAGATGTAAAATTGATAAATAAAATATTGCGACATGAGGCCGGGCGTGGTGGTGCATGCTTGTAATCCCCCGTGCTTGGGAGGCAGAGACAGGAGGATGGCACAGATTCAAAGCCAGCTGTGCTGGTTTAAGAGACCCTGTTCCAAAAATATAAAAAATAGGTCTGGGAGTGTAGCCCAGAGGTAGAAGGGCTTCCAGGAACCCCAGTACCACACACACAAAAAAATTGCGACATGCATTCAAAATCACATCAAGAAAACCACACACCATGACCAAATAGGGTTCATTCGAGGGATGCAAGGCTGGTTCAACACATAAAAAACAATTCATGTAATTTATCATATAAACAGAATCAAAGACAAAAATCACAGGATCATTTCAATAGATGTTGAAAAAGCATTTGACAAAATCCAACACCAATTTATGCTAAAAACACTGCAGAGAACTGGAATAGAAGGAACATATCTCAACATCATATAGGCAATACACAATAGGCCTACAGCCAACATCATATTAAATGGGGTGAAAACTTCAATAACCCACATAAAAATAGGAACAAGACAAGGATGTCTATTATCACCACATCTTTTCAATATAGTACTTGAGACACTAGCCAGAGTAATAAGGCAAGAGAAGAAAATCGAGAAGTACACATAGGAAAATAAGAATTAAAACTATCTCTATTAGCAGATGACATGATAATATACTTAGAAGATCCAACAGACTCACCCAAAAGGCATATAGAACTGATCAATAAATTCAGCAAAGTGTCTAGATACAAAATCAATCTTAAAAATCAGAAACTCAGCCGGGCGTGGTGGCGCACGCTTGTAATCCCTGCGCTTGGGAGGCGGAGACAGGAGGATCTCGGAGGTTCGAAGCCAGCTGCACGTGCTGGCTTATGAGACCCTGTTTCCAAATAAAAATGTAAAAATAGGTCTGGGAGTGTAGCCTGGAGGTAGAAGGGCTTCCAGAACCCCAGTACCACCAAAAAAAAAAAAAAATCATAAACTCTCCTGTATGCTAAGCATTTAGATGAAATGATCTCCATGTTCTTGGATAGGCAAAATAAATATAATCAAAATGGCCATTCCTCCAAAAGTCATCTACAGTTCAATGCAATACATGTTAAATTACCAAGGTCATTCCTCACAAACAGAAAAATCAGCCCTTAAATTCATTTGGAACAGCAAAAAGCTCAGAATAGCCAAAATAGTTCTCAGCAACAAGAACCATGTAGGAGGCATTACAATACCTGACTTAAAACTATAATACAAAGCAGCAATAAACAAACAAACAAAAACAGCATGGTATTGGCCCCCAAACAGACACATAGACCAATGGAGTAGAATAGAAGAATCAGAAACAAACCCATGTACTTACAGCCAACTGATTTTTGACAAATGGGCCAAAAAAGTACACTGAAAAAAAAAACAAAACCCTTTTCAACAAATGGTTAACCTTAACCAGAAAATTAGAAATAAACCTCACTTTCTCACTCTGCATAAGAGTCCATTCAAGATGGACTAAAGAATTAGAGACCAGGGACCTTGCAGCTCCTTGAAGAGGGTATAGGTCCAACATTTCAACACACAGGTTAAAAAAAACTTTCTCAACAAGACCCCAAGGGCACAGGAAATTTAAAAAAGATCAATATGTGGGATTGTGTTCAACTGAAGAGCTGCTGTACAACAAGAACCACAACAGAGAGCCAACAGAATGGGAGAAAATTTTTGCCAACTGAAGCTGAGACAGGAGAGTTACAGATTTGAGGCCAGTGCATAGTAATTCAATAAGACCCTGTTTCAAAAGAAAAACTAAAAAGGTATAGGGTATAATTCAGTGGTAGAATTTCTCGGAGCCAATTCCTGGTCTCCTCTCCTCTCCTCCCCTCCCCTCCCCTCCCCTCTCCTCTCCTTTCACTTTTTTTTCCTCTCTTCTTCCTTCTCTTCTCCCTCCCTCCTCCTCCTCTTTTTATTCTCTCTCTCTCTCTCTCTCTCTCTCTCTCTCTCTCTCTCTCGCACACACACACACACACACACACACACACACACACACACACACACACACACACACACACAGAGACACACATAGACACACACAGGTGGAAAGAATCCCGATTCTAGCCTTTGCTCCGCTGCTAACAGGCTATGTGATTGTAACCACATGACTTTGCCTCTCTGGCCTTTACTTTCCTTGATCTTTGATGTAAAGTCATATCCTCAATTACACTCTTTTAACTGTAATCTTTTGCAGTTGCTAGTTATTTCTATATCCAATTGCCTGTGTTTGGAAAGAGCATAAATCCAGAGGACTTGGATTTTAATCTTAGCTTTGCCTTTTATAAGCTGTTGTGACTTTTCAGAAATCACCTAACACTTCTGATGTTCAGTTTCCTCCCCTGTAAAATTGGGGGAAAAACCCCACTCCACAGAGTATTGTGAAGATTAAATTAGATAATATATATGAAAGCAATTTTCACAATAGTAAATGATCAATAAGTGTGATAAATATGACATTTATCCACCCTATCATTTTCTTTCTCAGAACTTGTTTTTTTATATTTATTTTATATCCAGATGTGCGGAGAGAGAGAGGGAGAGAGGGAGAGAGAGAGAGAGAGAGAGAGAGAGAGAGAGAGAGAGAGAGAGAAGAGAGAATATTTGTAATTTGTCTCTGCATTGGAAGAGATAAGAAAGGGGTTTGTTCTTTTTATTTATTTTTTATTTTGTTTCTTGGTGATATTGGGGGCTGCACCCAGAGGCTTTCTACCTCCAGGCTATACTCCCAGACCTATTTTATATTTTATTTGGAAACAGGGTCTCACTAAGTTGCTGAGAGCCTCACTAAGTAGCTGAGGCTGGCTTCAAACCTGTGCGATCCTCCTGTCTCAGCCTCCCAAGCGCAGGGATTACAAGCGTGTGCCACCACGCCCAGCCTGAAATGGGTTTACAATACCCTTTTATAACCATAGATAAAAAAAACTCTCTGTGTCTCTGTCTCTGTCTCTCTCTCTCTCTCTCTCTCTCTCTCTGTGCTGGGAATTAAACCTAGGGGCATTCTACTTCCAAACCACTATCCCCAGTCCTTTTGTGTGTGTGTGTGTGTGTGTGTGTGTGTGTGTGTGTGTGTGTGTGTGTGTTACTGGAGATGGAACTTAGGGGCACTGTACCTCTGAGCTACACCCCCCAGCCTTATTTTTTAGTCTTTTTTATTTTTTAATTTTTTAAAACAGGGTCTCATTGACTTGGGAAGGGCATTGCTAAGAAGCTGAGGCTGTCTGAGAACCACAGTCCTCCAGTCCCAGCCTCCCAAATGCTGGGATTATAAGCATCTGCCATCACCCCAGCCCCCAACCCCGAGTCCTTTTTATATTTTATTTTGAAACAAGATCTCTCCAAGTTCCTCACTAAGTTCCTAAGGCTTGTCTCAAACCTGTGATCTTCCTGTCTTAGCCTCCCAAGTACTGGAATTACAGGCATGCATGACCACATCTAGCTAAAAAACAGACTCTTTAATTTATCTTGTGGTTTAGATATGACACTAAAATCATTTTTGCCTACTGGGAAGCCTGTCTCCATTCAGGAAAAACATCCAGGAAGTGCTCATCTCCACCATCTGCTAAAAAGCACCCCCACTTCATTACCTATTTATTATTATTATTATTATTATTATTATTAATTATTATTATTATTATTTTGTGGTACTGGGGTTCCTGGAAGCCCTTCTACCTCCGGGCCACATTCCCAGACCTACTTTTTTATTTTTGGAAACAGGGTCTCTTAAGCCAGCATGGCTGGCTTCAAACCTGCGTGATCCTCCTGTCTTCACCTCCCAAGTGCGGGGATTACAAGCGTGCGTCACCACGCCCGGCACCTATTTATTATTTATTTATTTTGTGGTGCTGGGGATGGAACCCAGAGGCTTTGTATTTTTGGGCTACACTCCCAGACCTATTTTCTATTTTATTTGGAAACAGGGTCTCACCAAGTTGCTGAGAGCCTCACCAAGTAGCTGAGGCTGGCTTCGAACCTGCGCAATCCTCTTGTCTCAGCCCCCCAAAGTACTGGGATTACAAGCGTGCGCCACCACACCCGGCTTGACCTCTTTATTTTAATCCTGATGCTACAGGCTGCAAAAATCTCCATCAGTTTACACAACCTTCCATTTGTACTCTCTGCCTTTCTCTCTTTTTTCTTTAGGAAAAAGAAGGAAACTACAAGGAGCCATGCCACTTTCCTGGGTTTTGCTTTTGTTTAGAAGCCCTGTATGTCAACCCAAGTGGACAATGAGAATGACTGTTCAGAGCAAGGAAAGATGCTTAGTGATCAAAGCAGCCCCGCACTCAGTAAGGCTGGAATGGATTCTGACATGATCTAGAATTATTTTCTACATCCTAGCCTGAAGTGAAAATGAATGTTGCTAAAAGACTTGATTTAGGCAAAAAATTCCCCGAAGCTGAATCCTCTATTGCCTGAATGCTCTGATGAGAAGTCATTAGCTTCGATTATATAACTGGAGAGAATAAACAATTCAGGAAATAAGAGTAGAACTTTAACAATAACAGTTACTACATTTTCAAGCACTTACTGTATAACAGGTCCTTTATCATAATTCTGCTTCCAGATAGGTACTACTATCTCTCTTTTATTGATAAGAAAACAGAAGATCAGGGAAGTAGAGTCAATTTCCAAGAGGAGAGGGCAGTTATGGGGCACCTGCAGCAGTGCTGTGATTGTGTGTGTGTGTGTGTGTGTGTGTGTGTTTCTGGTGGTGGATACCCCAGCCCTGTTGGGAATCCAGCCCAACAGCGGCAGGGCTTGCCGAGATGGTGAGTACCGACGGCCTGATCACCACATGGAGCCGGGAGATATGTCAAGCAAGATCTCATTTATTTCTCTCCAAGCAATCATATATATAGCACCAAACCACGAGGGGAATTCCCATGGGAAATAGCCTAGCCTATCCGGGATAAAGATCACTAGCACGTAGCTCACTGCCAATCCCAGGCCAGTACATGAGCCATTCATGTGTGCGGAACCTCCTTTAAAGGGAACTCCCCACCCATAATGAATGGGGAAACCACACCTCCATAGCTTCCTCTAGGTGCCATCTTTGCCTTTTTCTGCTGAATCACTTTACTTAAAGTTTTGCCTTACGCTGTAGGCCGCTCAGGCCGAGGAAGGCTGCATCTCCTTAGGCGCTGTATGGACACACCCCATCATAGCCCTATTTTATACTTTATTTGGAAACAGGGTCTCACTAAGTTGGTGAGAGCCTCATTAAGTAGCTGAGGCTGGCTTCGAACTCATGTGATTCTTGTATCTCAGCCTCCCAAATGCGAGGAACGCCACCAAGGAGACTCAAGAGGAGGCTGGAGCTGGGCATGGTGGCGCCCGCTTGTAATCCCAGCATTTGGGAGGCTGAAGACTGGAGGATTGTGGTTTGTGGACAAACTCAGCTACTTAGTGAGGCCCTGTGCAACTTAGTAAGATCTGGTTTCAAAATAAAGAATAAAAAATAGGGCAGGGGGTGTAGCTCAGAGGTCGAATGCCACTGGGTTCCATCCCAGACCCACAAAAAAAAAAA
This sequence comes from Muscardinus avellanarius, assembly GCF_963383645.1. Taxonomy (NCBI): domain Eukaryota; kingdom Metazoa; phylum Chordata; class Mammalia; order Rodentia; family Gliridae; genus Muscardinus; species Muscardinus avellanarius. Next base: position 45,481,659 of record NC_137797.1, read on the forward strand.
AAAAAGAAAAGAAAAAGAAAATGAAGTTGGCTTCCAGCCCTTTGGGGAAGGCAGGACTATGGGGGTGGGGGAGGGGTGCTAAGAGCACCAGGCTCCCCTTCTCCAGGGAGAAGAGAGTGGCCAGGGGAAGGGCGGTCTCCTGGCCTTTCCAGTGATGGGTGTACAGCTCTCTCACAGGCATCAGAACCTCTCCCCAGACCACCCGGTACAGCAGTCTGAATGCTTTCAAGGCACCATTTTATTTATACAATGATGGGGCTGTGAATCAAGGGGGACATGAAGATTAGTTTTGCTTAGCATATATTCAAGAAAAACACAGGCCTTTATAAAGAGTGGGATGGAAGTCATCAACTGCAAGAACAAGCCCACTTCCTGGGGAATGAATGAGAATGTCACCTCATTCCAGCAGCCCCACCTTGCTGAGCCTGCACCCTGGGCCTTATCTGCTTAGCTCGAGGTGAACAGGAAGGCCCACTGGAGGACTGTCAGGCCAGTGGGGTGAGGCCGAGCTGCACAGAACACAAGAGAGAAAGGAGCTACTCTCTTGGCAGGGGGATGGGGACTGGAGAGTGGACCATTCCCCATTCAGCCTTCACTCACCTCTTGCAGCCCCTTGTCTTTATACAATTTTGGGGGGTAACTTATCAAGACTCATTCTGGCTTTCTTGCTTCTCCTTGTCTTAAAAGTAAACATTCTGCCGGGCATGGTGGCACATGCATGTAATCCCAACATTTGAGAGGCTGAGTCAGGAGGATCGCAGTTCTCAGACAGCCTGAGCTACTTAGTGAGGCCCTTTGCAACTCAGTGAGACCCTGTTTTAAAAAATAAGTCTGGGGGGAAAGCTCAGAGGTATAATGCCCCTGGGTTCTATCCCCAGTACCAAAAATAAAATAAGAAAAAAAAGAAAGAAAAGAAAACATTCTTAAGGTCTCAGTGGCATTGCAGAAATGGTGCTGTCCCAGCAGCCACCACCTTCTCTGACTCTCCTGCATCCCACACAGCTGGTGCTCTGGCTGCAACGTTATCTATGAGACCGCTTACATCAGTTTCCTCCAGCTCCTGAGTACTTCCTTGGGCATCACTGGGTTCAGGCCTAATCCTCAGCGCCCCAGGTCCTCAGCCAAGGGATGTTGAGGTTCAGCATGGGGGAGGGAGAAGCCTTCCCCGCCCTCTCTCCTCCCAGCCTTGAGTTTCATTTGTTCATTTTCATTCTCTGCAGAGACTCTGCAGAGACTTGAAACAAAGTGGTTCCCCAATCAGGCTGCAGAATGAAGGCTTAGAAAAGGCTGCAGCAGGTTGCTCTTCAGGTAGGAAAGGCGCCTCTTTGTCATAAGGATCTCCTCTTCCCTCCATTAGGAAGGGATTTTCAAGTATGCGGAGACACTTTTCTAGGTGGACCAGTTTTCCAAGAGATGAAGGAATCGTAGCAGAAATGACAAAACCAAGATAGACTATGCCGGGGAGCAGACAGAAGACAGATTCTGAGTGTAGATACCATCTCTAGATGTTACAAAGAGATTAGAAAAAGAAGAAAAAAGAAAAGATGGCTAGAAGGGTAAGGAAACTCACGTTTTCACTTGGTTCTGTCCCTGCCTTCTAGAGGAGGTGACAGTGGTGCCCAGCAGTGAGCCTCTTTCTAACGCTGCATTTCAGCACTCTCCTGAGCACCTCACTTTGGTCTGCCTGCACCTCACCTCCTCGAGACTCTTGCCCGGGACCTCTGGACCATCTGCCCATAGTCTGCATGGTCCACGCTGCTCCCAGTCAGCTCTCAGTGCCTGTTGCCCACTTCACAAGAGGTACCACAGGCCGGGCCAGGGATGCTCCACTGGCAGGGTGGCTGGGGTGTGGGAGGCCCGCATCCCAGGTGTGTACAGTCTGAGTGTGCAGGGGCACAGTCCTAGAAAAGCTCAGAGCTGAGAGAGGGAGACAGGACTCAGGGCAGAGTCAGATCATGGCTGAGAAAAGATGAAGGCATTGTGCGGAACTTAGATCGGCTAAACGTAGGTATCAGGAAGGGAACAGAGCTTACCTTGTCCTTGCTTGGGTCATAGCTATTGTTAAAAAATCCGAAGCCTGGTGTGGTGGTGCATGCTTGTAATCCCAGCATTTGGGAGGCTGAGACCGGAGGATCGCGGTTTGTAGACAGCCTCAGCTACTACTTAGTGAGGCCCTCTGTAACTTAGTGAGACCCTGTTTCAAAATAAAAAATAAAAATTAGGGCAGGGGTTGTAGCTCGGAGGTCGAATGCCCCTGGGTTCCATCCCCAGACTTGCAAAAAAAAAAAAAAAAAAAATCTGGAGCTGCTTAAAAAAAAAACTCTGGAGCTGGGCATGGTGGCTCACACTTAAAATCCCAGTACTCAGGAGGCTGAGACAGGAGGATCCAGTGTTTGAGGTCAGCTTCAGCAGCTTAGTGAGATCCTCAACAACTAAGACTCTGTTTCAAGATAAAAATAAAATGGCTCTGGGGGTATAGCTCAGAGACAGAATGCCCCTGGTTTCAATTCTCAGTACCACCCCCACCCCATACACACAGATCTGAACATCAGACTCTGGCCATGGAAATCATTATGGCTCAGTTAACAGTGACAGTAGTCCTTAGTTTGATTCCCTCAACTCACTGTTCACTCCTCATCTCCTTTCTTGGGGGTCTGAGCAGCTCCTTGGATGCTTGGTGTTGAGCACAGGATCGAATTTGTTATCAGCCATGGCTGCCGCTCTATCCTCTGACACAGCAGTCTGAGTGTGTCTCTCCAGTGACCAAGGGGCCCTTTTGAGACAGTAGAGGTGAGCCTGGCTCTTGCATTCATAGTTCACTCCCCGAGGCTTCTCTAAGGCTGGGCTGGATGTCATTTTAGCCCATTGTGTGTGATATTTAAAAGTGTCCTGTGATGCTTGAAAGTGCCCACCGGTGTGTGTCCCCATACGGGCCCTGCCCTTGGCTGCCTTTCCTTCCAGAAGCCTCTGCTAATAAATGTGTTCGCTCTTTCACCTTCTCTGCTCTTTTAGGAAACCTGGGCTGCGTTTGCCTCCCCTCTGGGCTCAGTGGTGCTAATCCCAGTTTCCCAGGTGTCTGCCTATCCTTTTGTTATTTCTCTTCAAGGCTTAGGGGCTCTTCACAGGGACAGAGGAATCCTGTGATTCCTGGCCCACCCTATTTCTTAGGTTTTCAAAATAAGCATACAGATCAGTGCTCTACAGCAACATACAATTTATTTATTTATTTATTATTTTATTTTTGTGGATCTGGGGATGGAACCCAGGGACATTTGACCTCTGAGCTACACCCCCTGCCCTATTTTTTATTCTTTATTTTGAAACCGGGTCTCACTGAGTTGCAGAGGGCCTCACTAAGTTGCTGAGACTGTTTGTGAACCGCGATCCTCCAGGTCTCAGCCTCCCTCCCGAATGCTGGGATTACAAGCGCGCACCACCACGCCTGGCTGATATACAATTTAAAAAGTAAGTAGCATAAATTTTTTTTTTTTATGAGTAACTTGTAGAAACCAGGCCAGACTTGTATATTTAAGCAATACCAGGCGCTATTTCAATGAGGTTTTATTAAGTTCTCAGCTATTTTTGAGGTTGAGTGCTGGGAATCCTTCTGAGCACAAAGGCAAAGTCCCTCTGGGCACACTGGACCACCCCCAGAGTTACAGAGTGGATTGGAGAGGCATTCCAGAGCCAGGCTGGGAAAAACCTGACAGGAAGTATTCCCAGAACACTCTACTCCCAAAGTCCCTGTTGGTTAATGACTAGGGCATAACTATAAACAAAGCAGACTGGCTTCAAAGAATAGCAATCTATATACATGAACATCAGCCTCAGCAAGCAGGAAAATGCCCTCCTGGCTTTTGGCAATCCATAATGTCTCTTATGCCAGGGCATTCCAGTGTGAACCAAGCAAACACACATGTTCTACTATCTAGCGTCAATGTCTAAACCCACCTCTGGGCCTCCTTCCTCTGCCCACCCCTGGTGTCAGCCAAATTTTCCTGGGGTCAGAAAGAAGAAAAGCAGGGACAGGAAAAAGGGGATAAGGAAGTGAAGAGGCCAAGATAATCCACTGTGGTGTCTACCCAGGATAGGTTTTGGGTGCTCACAATCTTGATGTGACCTTACTAGTTAATTCTGCTCATCACAGCCTGACCCGCGGGGGTTGGCAGGTGTGAGCTTTGGGATTAGACAGTCCAAGGCCCAACAACTCAGCTCCACCACTCAATAGACTGGGGACCCTACTGAATGTGTTTCCTCTTCTGTAAGATGGTAAAGACAACTCTTGATCCATATAGAGGTCTTATTTTGAAACTTTAAATGTATATAAATGAGTATGTTTAGGGCCTGGTATACAGGAGGTAGATACTTCTACTACTACTTCTAGGCCTCCTCCTCCTCCTCCTCCTCCTCCTCCTCCTCTTCCTCCTCCTCCTCCTTCTTTTTGCGGTATTGGAGATGGAACCCAGGGACATTCTACCTCCGAGCTACACCCTCCACCCTATTTTTTTTATTCTTTATTTTGAAACAGGGTCTCACTAAGTTGCTGAGGCTGTCTGTGAACCTCAGTCCTCCGGTCTCAGCCTCCCGAATGCTGGGATTACAAGTAAGAGCCACCATGGCCGACTCTTCTAGTCCTTCTGCAAGCCTTATAAATAGCTACCAGCTAGGGAGTGCTAAACATATGCCAGGTACGGGGCTAAAGACTGTGCATGCACATATTTCCTGGTCACCACTTTTACTCTGAAACTTTTTTTTTTTAAAGTCATGATTCTTAATATAGTAAAGCATTTTTTTGTATCTCAGTTTAGTTAAATAAGAATCTCACCAGAGAAGGGAGGTTTGTTTGTTTGTTTATTTGGTGGTACTGGGGTTCCTCGAAAGCCTTCTACCTCCAGGCTATACTCCCAGACCCATTTTTATATTTTTATTTGAAAACAGGGTCTTTTAAGCCAGCATGGCTGACTTCGAACCTGCACGAACCTCCTGTCTCCGCCTCCCAAGTGTGGGGATTACAAGCATGCGCCACCACGCCAGGCAAGAAGGGAGGTTTAAACAGACTGACAGTTCTGTTTACATTTGCTTATCTAAAATTTACTCATTATATTTCACAAGGAACCTATTCTTGAGCCAAGAGATAATGTCATATTTTAGCAGGTGTTAGTCCTAAGTGTGTCTGGGCTTCTAAAAGGATATTCAGAATTGGGACAGTTGACTCTATATGCTAGATTAAAAACTAATTTTTAGGTAAAGAATCAAGTAATTAAAACCCAAGAATAAGAAATCAACTTTTGAAACATTTCACTATCTGATACAATCAGTCTTGATAAATATAGGTAAATGCAATTTTGTTTTTGGTAGTGCTGGGGATCGAACACAGAGCCTGTGCATATTAGGCAAGCACTGTACCACTGAGCTACATCTCCAGCCCTAGATACAAACATTTCATATCACTTTACATTTATCCAGAATTTCTGTGCTCTTAATAGGCAGAAAGGAAACATTTGTTCTTCCAGACCATGTATTTAAGAAGACAAGAATCAATAACTTTGAACACATCATTTGCCAATACATTGTACACAGAGTGTCTGAAATCTAAGCAAGAAGGGGAAAAGAGACCAGCTAAATACATACTCTAACAGCTGCCACCAGCTGGCATGGAGGGAGGCAGCCGTGCAGACTCCCCTCCCCCATTCTCTATCCCCATTTTCCCCTCTGTGTCTGGTGAAGACTATCTGACTTGTGTGTCCCCTGGGATAGGAATATTTGCTTTTGCTTTTCAGTGCTTCAGACTGATCAGCAGGTCAAAGCAGTCTGCTTTTCTTGGGACACAGATAATTTAATGCATTTTTCTATGACATCTGGTCAATGGATGAGGGCTACAGTGGGGTGGGGAAAATGAAGGAGACATTTGTTGACATCCTTGTGGTAAGGGCACTGTTGTAAGGAGATGCTTTTTGAATCTTACCCCTTTTAATTCCTGAGATGAACCCATAAACTATTGTTATTTGAACTTTATAGATGAGGCAACAGAAAGGTTAAAGAACTTGCCCAAACTATGGCAAGATCAGGATACAAACCATGGATTTGGACTCCAAGCCAATATTCTACCCATCATACTGTAGAATAATTGGCATATTCAGAATGATTAGTATATTGGCACTAAGAACATCTATTTTTTTAATTTCATGGATTTTTAGTCTCAGCTTGTTCATTGTATGACTGCGAACAATTTAATACCTTCAAGACTCATTTCTCATAAAAAGGAACAATAATAACAATATCGTAATGAATTGTTGGGAGGGCTAAATGAAGAAGCGAGTGTGAATCTCACTTTGGCACCTGATAAAGACCTAACCATACCACCTGTTCACTACTCTATTTTCATTGAAATTGGGACGTCACTAGCTTTTTGTGAAGGATATCGCAATGCCTCTGCTAATGATACAGTGTCTTTTCCCAACCTCTTGTTAGAGACTCCATCAGGGGAGACGAGGAAAAGGGAGCAGGGAATGATGTTTGATGTCTGATGACAAAAGTAAGAACTAGAGCATTAGATACTGACTGGAAGGCATTTAAGTGCTGTAGAAACACAAAGTATAGACCTGAGTGTGTTGAGCAGAGGGAGGGCCCAGGAGAGGCAAGAAGGGGCCCTGCCCCACTCCAACCAGTGAACGGGAGAGTGAGGGATTCCCATTCTGCTTCTGGAAGAATACAAAGACTAGCACTGTTGGTTTCCACTTATCCTAATCTGTGTCCCTTTTGCTATTCCTGAGCCAACCCTCAAGAAACTGTATGTGTGATGTGTGTATATGATGTATATATGTATGCATGTGTGTGTGGGGTATGTATACACATGTAGTATATGTATGCACTTATGTGTGCATGTGTGGTGGTTGTGGTGGTGGTGGTGTGTGTGTATGTGCGTATCTGTGTTGGCATGTGTGTATGTGTGTGTGTGTGGTGTCTGTGGGTATGCATGTACCTGGGTGTGTTCATGGGAGTATTTGAGAGCCAGGAAATCACTGTGTGCTTCTCATCCATCATTTCTTTCTCCTTGTATTGATTTATTTCATTCAACAAACATTTACCGAATATTTCCTACATGTCAGGAGCCTTGATAAAGTCTATGAGTAAGTAAACTTGAGTAGGACACAGTCCCTGCTGTGCATGAATTCACCAGCACATAAATGAACTAATAACTGTGACTTGAGGGGTCTGATAGAGGCTTCTAGATTATTAGCTCTTGACTTGCCAATTCATTAACATGAAATCCAGTTAACAGAGAACCAGAGAATTTGTCTCCAAGTCAGACACATAAATAGATAAAATACTGAAAAGACAAATGCTACTAAAGTGGATTGGAATTCATTCAGCTAGTGTGTAATCAATCAGCATGATCGGAGACAACCTAGGCAAACCCATCTGGATTTAAATGTAAGATAAAGGAAGGGGATAAGTGGGGAGCAAGAAGTGCTGAGGAAGGAGGTACTCTCAGTGTCTGGGAGGCGGAGGCAGGAGGATTGTAGGTTCAAGGCCAGCCTCAGCAACTAGCAAGATGATGTTTCAAAATACAAAGCAAAGAGCCGGGCGTGGTGGTGCACACTTGTAATCCCTGCGCTTGGGAGGCTGAGACAGGAGGATCGCACAGGTTCGAAGCCAGCCTCAGCTACTGAGTGAGGCTCTCAGCAACTTAGTGAGACCCTGTTTCCAAATAAAGTATAAAATAGGTCTGGGAGTATAGCCCAGAGGTAGAAAAGCCTCAGTACTACAAAAAAAAAAAACCACCCACAAACAAACAAACAAACAAAACAAAGTGAAAAGGGCTGGGGGTGTAGCTCAGAGGTAGACAGTCCCTGGGTTCAATCCTTGGTACCCTCTCCCCACATACACACACACATAATAAACAAACAAAAAATAACCCTAACAAACCCCCAAACTGAAAAACAAGCAACAAAAAAAGAGGCCAGAGTGGAAAACAGACCTCCTGGGCTGTGGGTTATAGCGTTATTTACCCTCTGCAAAATGCAGGTGTTGGGGACCAGCATGCAATGTCCTTTTTGTGTCACTAGTAATGATTTTCTTTAAAATAGAAAAAAAAAAAAAAAGCAACTGACTACAAAATACCTTCTTTAAAATTTGTTAACCAACCCCTCATGGGGAATTCCTTGCTGTGGAAGACCCCAGTCTTGATTATAGCTGTGCTCATGGGAGAGCCAAAAAAAGCCCCGGTCCCCTCAGGAGATGGAACATGCTTGAGAGTCTCATAGATTGGCAAAATTCAAGCGTGCCCCTTATTCCATTCAAAAGTGGTACTAAAGCTAACGAAGAATGGAGAGATAGGTTAACCCACTGCATTTGAGTTCTAAAAGTAACAGCTAATAGTCTCTCTCTGCCTGTGCAGTGCCCAAGAAGCCTCTCGGTTGACATCCTGACCTCCGGGGAAGCATAAGAGGATGAAAGAACACAGGCTCTGGAAGCTCCTGGGTGCCAAGCTCAGCAGCTCCCACTTCCTGGCAGTAAGTGCTCAGATATACTCACGTCTTCTCAAGTCTCAGAGTTCTTATCTCCAAAATGGGGATGATAATACCTATTTCATAGAGTTAGTTGCTGAAAGAATCATATGAGATCTTATGTGATGTTGGGCAAGTTATTTAAATGTTTCATGCCTTGGTGTATCCATCTGTGAAATATGGATAATGATAGTACCTACTAATGGAGTTAGGGAGTTCTTTTTTTTTTTTTAGTATTTTTTTTTTCAGAACTGGGGATGGAACCCAAGAGCATTCTACCACTGAACTCCATCCCCAGCCCTATATTTTTATTCTTTATTTTGAAACAGGGTCTCACTGAGTTGCAAAGAGGCTAAGTAGTTGAGGTCATCCTCAAAATGTGATCCTCCTATTTCAGCCTCCCAAATTCTGGGATTACAAGCATGTTTCACCACGCCTGGCTTATGGAGTTCTCTATTTGAGGACTTAGTTAATATTCATAGGATGTAGCTGGGCGTGGTGGCTCACGCTTGTAATCCCAGCACTTGGAAGGCTGAGACAGGGGGATTGCAGGTTCAAAGCCAGCCTCAGCTGCTTAGTGAGGCTCTCAGCAACATAGTGAGACCCTGTTTCCAAATAAAATATAAAATAGGTCTGAAGGATCTAGCATAGAGGTAGAAGGCCCCTGGGTTCCATCTCCAGTACCACACAGACACAGACACACACACACACACACACACACACACACACACACACACAATATAGGATGTTTGAAACCACACTTTATGACACATAATAAGAATTACATAAACCATTATTATTACACAAAGCACTTAACAGGTGCTCAGCGAACACCAGTAGTTTCATTATCCTTCCTTTGTTCCATGCATGCAGCCATTCCTATGAAGTAACAACAACATCAAAAATACTTAGAGCCTAACTTTAGCCCTCTACTTTTACCATGTGTCAAGTACTTTTTTTTGTGTGTGTGTGTGTGTGGTGGTACTGGGATTCCTGGAAGCCCTTCTACCTCTGGGCTACACTCCCAGACCTATTTTTTTTATATTTTGGAAACAGGGGTCTCTAAAGCCAGCGCGGCTGGTTACGAACCTGCGCGATCCTCCTGTCTCCACCTCCCAAGTGTGGGGATTACAAGCGTGTGCCACCACGCCCGGCGTCAAGTACTTTTAAAACATCCCTAAAGTCTAGATGTTTCCAACTAGTACTTATTTCCCACTATGCACATTGTAGCAATGAAAAAACCACACACACATACTTAACAAAGGCTATGGAGTGCTTTCTTTCTTCTTTTTCTTTTTTTTTTTTGGTGGTACTGGGGTTCCCGGAAGCCCTTCTACCTCCGGGCTATACTCGCAGGCCTATTTTTACATTTTTTAAAATTTGGAAACAGGGTCTCCTAAGCCAGCGTGTGCGGCTGGCTTTGAACCTGCGTGATCCTCCTGTCTCTGCCTCCCAAGTGGGGGGATTACAAGCGTGCGCCACCACGCCCAGCTGAGTGTTTTCTAAATAGAAACATTCAGGCCTAGAACCCTCCAGGTTTTTATATTATCAACCCAAGGGTCAGATATACGTATTTGCAATGCTTAGGACTTTAGGAACCACGCTGTTAAAACCACAGTGGGAGGGCCAGGCATGTTGATGCACACTTGTAATCCCAGTACTTGGGAGGCCAAGACAGGAGGATCGCAGGTTCATGGCCAGCCTCAGCTACTTAGTGAGGCCCTCTGCAATTTAGTGAGACCCTATTTCAAAAAAATAAAATAAAAATAGGGATGGGGGTATAGTTCAGAGGTAGAATGCCCCTAGATTCAATCCCCAGTACTACAAAAAACCCAAAAACCAAAAATAAAAAAAACCCACAGTGAGATACCTATTAGAATGGCTTCTAAAAATCTGAAAACATTAAGTGTTGGCAAGGATGTGTGGTTACTGGAGTTTGGTTTGCATATGCTACAGAGACAGACTTGGGTGGGGAAGACGATGAACTAGAGGATACTTTTTGGGGTGAACTATTTTGTTTCTTGAATGTAATGAGGTTATATTATTCAAATTCATATAATTATATATATAAATAAAGCTAACTTTTATTGTTATGTGAATTATAGCTAAATTGGCCAAAAAACCCCCACACACTTTAGCTGTTTAGGGCTTCAGATAGTTGGTCATTTAATTTATGGCACTGCTATCAGAAATACCTGGAGAAAGTAGGAGAAACTAAATCCTGTTGATTTGACATTCGGCCCAGATAGTGGATACCTGGCTTGCAAGATAAATTGTATAGTTATGTTAGGTTTAGGTAATTTTATATTACTGTACGTCGTACAAATACTTGAGATACCAGGTCACTAATAAAGGTTTGTTTTCTTTCTTTCTTTCTTTCTTTCTTTCTTTCTTTCTTTCTTTCTCTCTCTCTCTCTATCTATCTTTCTTTCTTTTTTCTTTCTTTTTTTTTTGTGTGTGTTACTGGGGTTCCTGGAAGCCCTTCTACCTCCGGGCTACACTCCCAGACCTATTTTATACTTTTTTATTTGGAAACAGGGTCTCTTAAGCCAGCACGGCTGGCTTCGAACCTGTGTGATCCTCCTGTCTCCGTCTCCCAAGTGTGGGGATTACAAGCATGCCCACCATGCCCGGCTAAGTAAAGGTTTAAAAAGCATTAGACCATTACTATCTTTTCTTTTAAGAAAAAGTATAAGACAGAGAACATTCTTAGTGCCCCTCTGGCTTAGGCTAACTGAAAACATATTTGACACAGGTTTTGGAGTCCTGCTGACTTGGCCTTTACCAGCAGCACTGCTCCCAGGTAAGTTGGCATGGTACTTAACTGAACCACTTGTAGAATAGGTATTTTCTTGGTCCAAATCCAGCGCTCAGTTCTTCCCATGATCACTGTTGTCATTAATGCGTCATCATCTTCATGATTCACCATGAGTAGAAGGAACTCCTTTTCCATTCACAGTTAGCTGCTAAGGCCACACAGGGGCAGATAGAAGGTGCCAGGAGATGAAGGCACAGTTTCCATTCATGTTAATGATAACAAACTCATGTTCTTTGGCACTTGCTGCCTGTGTGTGTGTGTGTGTGTGTGTGTGTGTGTGTGTGTGTGTGTGACTAGGGATTGAACCCAGGAGTGTTCTACCTCTGACTTATACTTCTAGCCCTATTTTATTTAGAAACAGGGTCTTGCTAAATTGCTGGGAGTCTTGCTAAGTTGCTGAGGCTGGCCATGAACTGCGATCCTCCTGTCTCACTCTACCAAATACTGGAATTACATTTGTGTGCCACCATGCCCAGCTTCCTCCCTTCTCCCCATAAAGGGGACTTGATGAAGATGTGCTCTTCATTTGAAACTGGGTTCTCTCTGCATCTTTAAGTGTCTCCCCTCTCCCTGGCTATCCCATTGCTGATTGTTACTGTTGTCTGGTGATTTCAGGACAGGTAGAAATCTATTTAAGTGACTTTAGGAAAGTAACCCAGTAAAAGAGTAAGACAGCAAGGAGTGTGCCCTGCTGTGTCACTGTGCGTGTGGTCAGATTCGCGGCTCAGATATTGGAGTGAGTCAGGATTCTCGAAGAAAGTGTGCAATTCAAGTCTGACTCATTCAAACCTACAGAGAAAGGGTCTGTAGCTTAGTGTTTGGGCACCCACAGTGCCAGCCACTGTGAACCTCAGGCAATTGAACAGCTAGGCCAGAATTTTCTCTGGACCAACAAATGAGTGCTGTGTTATTATACAGCTTGGGAATAAAAAGAAACATAAAATCCCAGCGCTATGGGAGTTTACACCCATAGCTGGGAAGACACAGCAAAAATATAAAAAGTTAGGGACTAGCAATATAGACTAGAATGAAATGCTAAGTGTTTTGATATAGCCCTAATGGAAGATGTGAATAAAAAGACAGATGAGTATACATGGAAGTGGTGAAGGTGGGAATTTCATAACTCCTTTTACAAGACTCTAGTGATTTGCTATAGGTCATCTAAGGAATTAGTTTCTGCCGGGCGTGGTGGCACACGCTTGTAATCCCCGCGCTTGGGAGACAGAGACAGGAGGATCGCGCAGGTTCAAAGCCAGCCGCGCTGGCTTAAGAGACCCTGTTTCCAAATAAAAATATAAAATAGGTCTGGGAGTATAGCCCGGAGGTAGAAGGGTTCCATCCCCAGTACCACCACCCCCCCAAAAAAAAAATTAGTTTCTGATCACCAGCTGTGATTTCAGTAACTTTCTAATCCCATACTAACGCTCAGTGAGAAGCAGTGTGGCTTGTATTTAAAATGGAATTCAATTAATTGTTGGCAGATGCAAGATTGATCCAAGTAGGAGATAACTGGGTAGGGAAATAGAATACTCTTCAAATTTCAAAAAGGCCTTTTCATGAACATTTAACAGCAAGCTGCTATGGAAACTTTTGAACACTTTTTGTTTATTTTAATAAATGATGGGAATTATACTTTGCTATGAGGGAGAGGGGAAGCAGTTTGTTGAGAGGAAGCTTCAAAGGACAAATGAGTCCTTTTTGATAATTTCTCTTAAAGTTTTTTCTGATTAAAAAAAAAAAAAAAGACCAAAGAAAGCTGTGTGTGAGGCTGTTTGATGCTAACACACAACCCTGAGCCCTTTTAACCCCAAAGTTCTGAAAGGGGCTCATATTTAGTGCAGAGTGAAATTAAAAAGTGATTAAAATAAGTAAAGTCAGTGAATAAGGATTTCATTTTCCATTTCTTTATATTTTGTTATACTTTAAAAATACACCTATACTAGCAGGAATGTAACATAGTAGGTCACCATGAAATATAGCATGTTGGTTCCTTAAAAGATTAAAGAATTGCCATATGGTTTAGCAATTTCAGTTTTGGCTATATACATAAAAGAATTAAAAGCAGGGACAGATACTTGTACATCAATGTTAACAGTGGGCTTATTCACAACAGCCAAAAGGGAAAAACAGTCCAATTGCCCATCGACAGACAAATGAGTAAACAAAATAAAATAAATGCATATGAAGGAATATTATTTAGCCTTCAGAAGGAATGGAGCCGGGTGTGGTAGCCCATGACTGAAATCCCAGTATTTGTGAGGCTGAGACAGGAGGATTTCAGGTTTGAAGTCAGCCTCAGCAAGCTTAGTGAGACCCTTAGCAACTTAGTGAGATACTGTTACAAAATAAAAAATAAAAAAGAGCTGTGGGTATAGGTTGGAGGAATGCCCCTAGGTTCAATATCTGGTACTAAAAAAAAAAAAATCAAATTCTGATACAAACCCTAGAACATGGATGAAACTTGAAGACGTTATATTAAATGAAATAAGCCAGACACAGAAGGACAAGTATATAAATCCTCTTATGTGAGGTCTCTAGAGTAGTCAAATTCAGAGACAGAAAGAATAGTGGTTGTCAGGAGAGTAACTGCCTCCTGGGCACAGTGTTTCACTTTGGACAGATGAAAAAGTTCTGCAGGTGGATGGTGGTGATGGTTGCACAACAATGTGGTTATAGTTCAGGCCATTGAGCCACTACCTGTTTAGAAATGGTTAAAATGGGAAAGGTTTATGTATATTTTATTGCAATAAAAAACTCCAGACAAGGCTGGGCATGGTAGTGCATGCTTATGATTCCAGTACTTGGGAGGCTGAGACAAGAGGATCCAGGTTTGCAGACAGACCTGGCTCTCTGCAACTTAGAGAAAGCTTGTTTCGAAATAAAGAATTAAAAAATAGGGGTGGGGGTAGCTCATAGGTAGAATGCCCCTGGCTTCCATCCTCAGCAACACACACACACACACACACACACACACACACACACACACACACACACAAATTTCCGGGCATATCACATAAAAATGTATGTATACAGTTAGTTTTTTCTTTGCATATAAGGCTCCTTTCCTAATAATGCATAGATAAGAAAAGTGTTCTTCCAGTTGAATCAAGCATTGCTTCTGCAAGCCTATTACTTCTGCAAGCCTAATGTCAACCGAGGCAGCACCTGCTGTGATCGGAGATAAAGGAGCTTTGGGAATTGGAGCCTTGCAATCTCAAACCTAGCAGCGATAAGGTAAAAAGCACAGAGCCTTAGTGTGTGTTTATGGACCCTCTCATGGGTGAGGGTATTCCAGCTGGTTGGAAAACAATGGGTAAGGTCTGCAGGCAGGAATAGGTGTGTGGTTCAGGGTGAGCAGGGAAGGCCAGGGAGTGGGCATTGGCAGTAAAGTAACCACCTGATTGGAGAAGTTATATGGCAAGAAGCAAGGTACCATTGTGCATTGTGTGAGGACGTTCAGGTGGTATGTCAGTGATAGGGATCCATGGCAGGTTCTTATTCTAGTTTTATGTGCATTTCATATATCAAAATATAAATCTTTTCTAACCCTAGCTATTCTTTAGAGAAGGGGAAAAGATAGGTCCGTTGGCTTTTGAAATTATTTTTTTTAAATCAGGGTCCAGCTATGTGTAAAATTTCTTTAAAATGCAAAGAAAAAGGAAGCCATTTGAAAGAAGGCAAACTATACTGGCACAGCAATAATGACTATACTCCAGTGATTTTGGCAAATGGCAAAATGGATAACAGGGTTCTTGAAATCCATTCTTGTGACAGACGAGACCATTTTTAGTTAACTTTTTTTGCTTTTTTTTTTTTTAAGCCTAAGGTGAGGGTCAAAGATCGTCGACTTCTGGCATGAATATAAATGTTTCCTTCACTTTTTCCTTGTGACATCACCCACTAGCTGGAAAACACGGAGACTCTTTGTTTGATTTGGAGAAGGCAGTGTATTTACCAGTGGCTGAAGGGTCATTAAGAAATAATGTAACGTTAAAGAGTATGTGTGGAGAGACCTAGATAGAGATTGCCTGGATCTCCTCTAGATATTATTGGAAGTTGACTTATGTTAATTTGAACAAGTCCTGTTGGATAGGTTGTTGAAAGTTAAGTACAGACTGAAGTGTCTCTGGTGTTGTAAAGACATCATGTACAGTGGCAGTCCCCTGCATGGCTTAAGAGGTTGACTCTGTTGTCTGGATCTAGTATAATATTGTGAATGTTCATCCTGGGACCATGAAAAAGGTCATAAACTTTCTTTAGCTGTGTGTGAAGTAGGGGCTTGTATTTTTCAAATACTACAATTAATAGAGGTAGAGTGATCTTTTCAAATGTGATTAACAAATATTACTAACAAAAGGAAGGGTGCTAAAGCAACTATTTCTACATGTTGGTAGAAAATTGGCATTAATTTTCAGGGATTGCTGAAAACCAGGCTCAATTGGATTCTTGCTTTTTGGTTAATGATGAGATATGTAAATTATGATAGAGCAGAAAAGGACTAAACAAGTTTCCATTTCCAGCAAAGCCCGAGGAGGGGGTCTTAAAGGGAAAAAAGTACTCAGTTTGTGTCACTTGTCATGAAGCTCAGCTTTCTCCATAGCACAACTACAATTACTTTGCCAAAAAATAAAGAACAAGCCTGGTGTGGCGGTCCATGCCTGTAATCCTAGCATGTGGTAGGGCTGAGAAGGATAGCAGTTCCAGGCCAGCCTCAGCAACTTAGACTCTGTTTTAAAAAAAAGGGTGGGTGGGTGGGAGTGTAGCTTGGGAGTAGAATGTTCCTGGTGCTAAAAAAAAAAAGGTAAACAAACAGAAAAGATTGTATTTACTTTAATTTTCAGGCTGTTTCATGTTGAACCACACTGCCTAAAATGGTATTCACTACCCAAGCATGGCTATTAAGCACTTGAAATATGACAAGTCTGTATTGAGATGTGCTACGAATGTAAAATACACTCCCGATTCCAAAGACTTTGTGCAAAAAAGAAAAAAAAAAAGTCGAGTATCTTGCTGATGACTTTTAATATTGACTTATGATAGTATTTTAATAATTTGACAAATGATATCATTTTGGCTATCTTGGGTTAAAACTAAATTACGAAAATTCATTTCACCTGTTCCTGTTTGCCATTCAAAGTGTCTACTGGCAAAGTTAAATGGCCTCAGTGGCTGGCTTGTATTTGTTCCTCTTGGAGGCACTGAGGCAGATGGCACCACACTGGCTGTAAGCACTAATGTTTTCTACCAATGCACTTTGCTCTGCTAACACAGACATAAGTCAAAATTCAGCTAAGAAATAGGAGTCAGTCTTTTTTAACCCCTAAATTATTGTCTTAAAAAACAAAATGTTTTCTCTTACAGAAGTTTGAAAAAGAGTACTCAAAGCAATTATCCTTCATACGATCTCCGTAGCATTTGTTTGGTTATTTTATTTCAGTGTGCCGTCATAATGATAACTTTCTATTCTTTGGAAAAATTAGCTCAGATGATTAAATCCCCTTCTAAGCATTTGGAAGGGGGCAGCCAAAGGAAGCTGATTTGAATAAATCAGGGAATAAACAGTAATTAAACTATAAATGTTGATTTTCTTTTGAAGTCCACTGGTGTGCTGGGTGTGAATAAAGAACACATTGTCAGTGAGTTTTTCTACCGCCACAGTTATGGCTTGGGAGAATCGTTGAAAGGCTATGTTAAATTGGGGAATTTCCCAGGCCTGCTCTACTGAAACTTCCTTTGTTTATATTAAAGCCTGGATTATTTTTTTCTTCCCTTCAAAGAGTACACATTGATTTTAGATAAAATCTGAGAGGTTCTCTCTCTCTCTCTCTCTCTCTCTCTCTCTCTCTCTCTCTCTCTCTCTTCAAATTCATCCAGCTCATTATGTTCTAGAGAGGAGTTCTTAATACCTGGAAATGTGGTTTCTCAAGGGAAACTAAAAAGCACTTATTTCATTGTGTGTTCTTTGGACACTTTAGCAGTTTTGACTTGGGCTATTTATTAGGCTCACCTGGGGAGTTTTTAAAAGTCTTGGGGTCCAGGATCTACTCTAGATCGATTAGATGGGGGAACTCTGTGATAGGTCCAGGGACCAGAAAATAATTATTAACACTCCCAGGCGATTCCAGTGTGCACTGAGGCTGAGATCCACTAACAGTCTGAGGCACACCTGCGCTCACTAGCTTTTTCCAGATGCACTGAAGGAATCTGGCTTGTTGTACATAAATGAATTGTTTCTAATGACTTTTCCCCCATCCAGCTGAAAATAGCAGGCTGTCATTACCTTACTCTGAAGCACAGAGAAATGCGTACGTTTCTCATGCTCCACTGAAGAGACTGTGTTGATAATATAACCAATACAAGTTCAATAATTAATTGTGCTTGTTTTATTCAGTGTATGCAATACAGGCTATTTGTCTCTTATAACCACATACACCTAATATAGACACCTATACACATACAAAGTGAAGGTATTTTTTTCACAGTAAATATATTTTCACAAGTTACCTATCATAGTATCCACAGTTTCAGCCAGATTCTAAAGAGGACACTTTCAGCAGGGTGAGTATCATCGAGATGTGCTTCAGTATTTTGGGTTGGTTATTACTGTCTTTGCAAATGTAATTTGTTATCATAGGACCCTTCTGTTTCCATCGTGAAACTATTAGTTCCTTTTGAATCTGGTTCTGTTGCGCTTAAGGCCTTTGGGACTCATGGTGAAAGTATTTTATAACCTGTTATGCACTGAGCAAAGTAGGCTAACTCATTCTGTGCCTTTTTATGAAGTTTGGGGTTGGTTTTCATGTTTAAAATAAATTATCAAATGAGACAATCCCGTTGCAGACAGCCAAGAAAGGTGAGTTCTTCAGGGGTTTCTTTCAGTAGTTGCAAAATGGATGGAAGTTAAAGTATTAAAATCCTTGAATCAGCCGCAAATTGTTTTTGGCTTTATTATTATTATTAACAGCTTGGAGAGATCCATTCTTTCATTCACTCATTAATTCAACAAACCTTTGTGATGGTGTCAGGTTCTGGGTGCTAGGGACAGAGCATTAAACAAAGCAGAGCACAAAGACAAAACAATCCTGCCCTCTGGAGTTCACCCCCACTCTCCTTGGGGGAGGTCAAGAATGCATAAGTAAATTATGTTTAGAGGAAAATAAAGCAGAGAGAGGGGATAGAGAGCACCAGATTATAATTTCCACGTGACTAGAGCCAGCCTCACCAAGAAGGTGACATTTAGGCAAAGGATTTAAGTAGGTGGGAGAGCAAACTTCACATATGTGAGGCATGTGTTCTAGGCAGCAGAGACAATCAGTAGAAAGGACCTGACATTTGGGGTGTCCTTGGGTGTGCCAGATAAAATGCAGGATGCTCAGTTAAATACAAGCTTTAGATAATACATAACTTTAAAACAGAAATACAAGCCGGGCATGATGGGGCACACCAGTACTTGGAAGGCTGAGATAGGAAGATTGCAAGTTCGAGGTCAGTCTCAGCTACTTAGTGAGGTCCTCCTCATCTTAGTGAGACCCTGTTTCAAAATGAAGAATGAAAAACAGGGCTAGTTTGGAGGGAGAATGCTCCCTGAGTTCCTTCCCCAGTACCAAAAAAAAAAAAAAAAAAAAAAGTACAGGTTATGCAATATTTGGAACATATTTATGCTAAGAAACTAGTGTCCTATGTTATGATTTCCTGAATATGGCAACACCACATACACCTTGCAGATTTGAGGGAATGATAGGAGATGGAAAGCTGGAGTGGGGAAGGGAAGTAGAAATAAATGAAGTCAGAGAGGTACCAGGGACCAGACAAACGTGTAAGGGTTTAGACATCATAGGCAGGGTTGAGTGGAGAGTACCATGATCTTTCCTAACTTGAGAGGACCAGCTGGGAGGAGATGAGAAGAAGCAGGAAACCAGATCGGAGGCTATGTAGAAATCCAGGTAAGAAATGACGGAGCAGGTGGGGTGTGCCAACACGGGTGTACTGAGGGCAAGCCAGCAGCATTAGCAGAGGGACAGCATGGGGAATGTGAGTCAAGAGAGGAGTCAGAAGAAGGACAAAGTTGCCAGGACACTAAAAGGGAAACTTCAGGTAGAGCAGGATGGTGCTTTGGTGGGGGGAGGATGTCAGGAGAAGATCCTGAGTTCGTTTCTGAGATATCTATTAGCTAAGTGGAAGCATCAAGTTGGTACGTGTGTTTTCCAAACAGCAACATCTGGAATTGCATCCTTTCACTTAGAAAAGAACAATGGAAGTCAAGCTGAGGAATGGGTGAGAAGGCTGCTTGAAATTCACCGGTCTTCTTCGTGCTCTAGAGGCTTCTTGGAGCACGGTTGACCATCTTAGGGAGCTGATCACCAGGGGCAGTGGCTGGTGCTGGGTGAAGACAGGCCACCAGAGCCGGGGCTGGCTTGTGAAGGGCTGAGCTGGGCACCATGTCTCCATGTCTCCAGCTGCCAGCACTGGGTCATGTAATGCCACCAGCGCCCAGTCTTTCTCCCTCAGTCTTCTGTGGTAAGACAAGGGGAGGGTGTTCCTGCCACTTAGCCTAAGAAAAAAAAATAAATGGAAATTACTTTATCTACAAATGACTTCAGAAGAGGAAAAAAAATCTTTCTATGGTTGAGTGACATAAATCTTTATGGTGATGTTTGCTGCTGTAGTTCACTGGTTGGTGGCTGAGGCTGTGATGTCAAGGAGGCTGAGCCCGTGTAGAACTTTGCACAGCCTACTGCCGCCTCTTCTCCCTCCTCCAGTTCTCTTCTCCCTCTTTGAGGTCTCCTTGAGGCTCCCCTGCATTCTTCCCTCCTTCTCAGCTCTGGCTGCAGCAGGATGTTATCTTTTCATCTCTCCCGCCTACTAGGCTTGGCTCCGCCCCAAGCCTCTGCTGAGTTTTCCTACCGTTTCCTTCCTTCTCTACTCTTCCTGTCAGAGTCTAGGCTCCCTCCTCCCATGCCCTGCAGATTCCGTGAGAACTTGGCAGTATCTCTTTGGCTTGTTTTGTTATTTATTCCCTCCCCTTTTTATTTCTTATGGCTTATTATACACTGAAATTTGTTTTGCATTTTTATTCTGACTGATAAAACTCAGAATGGAGTTTTTTTTTAAGCCTCATTATGTTACTTGTGGGTTTTTCCAGTTTGATTTGGAAAGCCATTATATGATCCTAATAATGAACCTTAATTTGGGCAAGTTCTGGTGATTCTAGGCCAAGTCTGTGAGTGCCAGGTGGGATAAGAGATAAAACAGTTGCTATCAGTATTTTGTTTCAAGATTATTGAATGTTTCTAACCAGTTTTATTTTGGAAAGAAATTAGTTGACCTACTTGGTTTAGGTCACTTGGTTAATGATTTTTCTTTTCTTTTTGTATTGAGGATTAAATCCAGGGACATTTTACCTGTGAGCTACACCTCCAGCCTTTTTACATTTTTTTTAAATTTTATTTTTTTTATTTTGAAACAGTGTCTCATGAAGTTACTGAGGCTGGCCTCAAACCTGCAATTCTTGTTTGAGCCTCCTAAGTATTAGAATTACAGGTGTGCACTACCATGCCTAGCCACATTTTTTTTTTTTTTTCCCCAGTACTGGGAAAGAACCCAGGGGCATTCTACCTTTGAGCTTTAGTCTTTTTAAACTTTTTTGAAACAGTCTCACTGAGTTGTGAAGGGCCTCACTAAGTAGCTGAGGCTGTCTGCGAACCCCATCCTCCCAACTCAGCCTCCCAAATGCTGGGACTACAAGCGTGCACCACCATTTTTAATGACAGTGTGTGGCTGCTTGGCCACATTTTTAACGACTCCGGGTTAACTGGAGCCTAGGCTGTAGTTCACATGGTCTCTAGCTTCCTCAGCCCAACTTGGTTTCTGCTACTTATTGGGGTTTGAATTCATAAAACTTTTTTTTTTTTATGCCAGCAATTGTTGGTTATCTTGGTAAATTTCTACCTGAATGCTCAGTTCAGGGCAAGTGTTCATCTTCATTCCCTGTTATCTCAATAGGTTGTGTTTTTCTGGTCATTGAGGAAAGTGATATGGTTGAATTTCCTTGTCAAAAAATGTCTCCTGCCAGGTGTGGTAGCACATGCTTGTAATCCCAGCACTCTGGAGGCTGAGACAGGAGAATTGTGTTTCCCAACTAGCCTCAGCTACTTACTGAGGTCCTCCGCAACTTAGTGAGAACCTGTTTTAAAATAAAGAATAAAAATCGGGCTGGAGGTGTAGCTCCGAGGTAGAATGCTCCTAGGTTCCATCCCCAGTACTGTTAAAAAAAAAAAAAAAAAAGAAAAAAGAATGCCCCAGTACTGAAAAAAAAGAAAAAAAATGTAATCCCAGTACTCAGGAAGGCTGAGATAGGAGAATTGCAGGTTCCTGGCTAGCCTCATCAACTTAGTGAGGATCTCTGCAACTTAGTGAGACCCTGTTTCAAAAATAAACAATAAAAAACAGGGCTGAGGGTTTAGCTCAGAGGTAGAATGCTCCTGGGTTCAATCCTTAGTATACTGCAATTAAAAAAAAAAAAAAGAAAAAAGAAAAGGAAAAATAAATTTCTCCTTAGTCACTAGGCCCCTTGGTTGAGGCATATCGGCTTTTCTTACAGTAAAACCTACATTGTGTACCAGTATTGGGAATGGCCTAGGGAGATTTGAGAAAGCTCTGATTATTAATAAGTATATTTCAAAAATTGGGTGAGGGGCAGATGTGTGGAAGGACTTGGTTTCTGCCAAGAAGCAGGCAGCTATTGTAATGTAAATTAATCTAGCTAAAGGTAATTACCAAGTGGGAAGAGAAGGGGAGCTAGGACTTCCTCATTCTGAAGACAGATTTACATGATAATTGGATGATCTAGTTAGGGTGCGAGTAGAGGACTGACCTTTAGCAAAGGAGAAACCTGAATGTAGACCAAAGTTTGGCAGGAAAATCAAGGGGATGGACATTACCTATGTCAGAGTTATGTAAAGCAAGATGG
This sequence comes from Muscardinus avellanarius, assembly GCF_963383645.1. Classification (NCBI taxonomy): domain Eukaryota; kingdom Metazoa; phylum Chordata; class Mammalia; order Rodentia; family Gliridae; genus Muscardinus; species Muscardinus avellanarius. The sequence goes on from NC_137797.1 coordinate 45,503,956, forward strand.
AGGATGTCATGTCTATAAAAAGGTTGTTGCAGGTTTTGTATTTCGGTGATTTCATTTGAAGCTTTCCCCCCATGCCACTCCTGAATGGCATGGGGCTGTAACTGTCTTCTGTATTTCTATCTTTTTAATAAACTCCTTTAAATCTTCAGCAAGAGTCCAGGCTATTGCATATTTATCCTTGGCTCAGGACAAGAACCCACTTTTTTTTTTTTTTTTTAGGGGAATGGTTTCCGGGAGTCTAACAAAGGTCCCCAGGGACTGTTCCCCGAAACAGTAACCCTCACCCCAAATGGTAACATTCATTTTTCACCATAACATCTTTCACTGTAACACTTTGTAGACATACTTTGTAGACAGTATTTTTGTGATGAGTATTTTGTGCTGCTAGCCTTATCCTACATAGACCGTCCTGTCTTTTGTATGTATGGTTTTTTAGATTGGTACACTGGAAAAACACAATGAGGATTCCTTTCTCTCTCCCCTCCCTCCTTCCCTTCCTCTTCCTCTTTTTCTCTTTTTCCTTCTTTTCCCTTCTGTTCTCCCTCCTTTCCTTCTTTCCTTCCTTCCTTCCCCTTGAATGACATCCCTAGATTTTTTTTTTTGTGTGTGTGTGTTACTGAGGATGGAATCCAGGGGCATTCTACCTCCGAGTGACACCACCAGCCCTATTTTTTATTCTTTATTTTGAAAAAGGGTCTCGCTGAGTTGCAAAGGGCCTCACAAAGTAGCTGAGGCTGGCTTCGAACCTGCGCGATCTTCCTGCCCCTGATTTCAAGCCTGCGTCACCACGCCTGGCTCTCCCTAGATCTTTCTTTATTGTGAGTCAGGGTCTCACTAAGTTGCCCAGGTTGGCTTCAAATTGTGATCCTTCTGTATCAGTCTCTGGAGTACTTGGAATTATGGGTCTTTTTCTTTTCTGTCAATTGCATGTATTGACTTATTATTCTGGGTTAAGTACTAAGCTAGTTTTTTTGTTTTTTTTTGGTGGGGGGGAATGGAACCTGATCACAGGTTCACTACCTACCTCAGCAACTTAGTCCCTCCTCAACTTAGTAGGACCCTCTCTTTTTCAAAATAAAAAATAAAATAGGGTTGAAGGTATAACTCAGAGGTAGACTGCCCTTGGGTTCAAACCCCCCCCCCCCACACACACCCAAAGGTGGTAAGAAGATAACAGAGTTTTGTCTTATCTTTACCTTTCTTCCTGGCAGAAAGAAGATGAATTCCAAAAGAGGAGCTGAACCCAGCCCCTTCCAGTATGTGTTTGATGAGGTGTTTCTGATTTGGCTTTTATTGGTCAAGCTTGAAAGATCACTGTTCGCTAAGGTCAAATTCCGCATTATCCGGGAATGGGAAAACAGGCTAGGAACTGCTAGGACTTCTGTTGCTATATTTTTTCTTTTCTCATTCCCTATACATAAGAAAGACATGAAAACCATATAGATGACAGGTGGGATGTCCATATAGAAATGGGACGTTGCTTCCTCTGTACTGCCTACTGCGTTTTATACTCAGATATAAAGATATAAATAAACGGTAAACGAAATCAAAGTAGCAACAAATAAATAATTCCAGTGCTGCTGCTTCTGTCCTAGCCCCCCTGGGGCCCACAGCAGGTGGTGAAGGGCTGGAATTGCCAAGGTAAACAGCTCTGACCTCAAATACTGGGTTCTTGTTGGCTGCCCACATATCAAGTAGGGGTGAGAATAGTACTTATCTAATATACTTACTTTGAAGATTAAAAGGATTAATACCTGTAAAAAAGTTTGCCAGAGTATCTGGCATCTGGTATTGAATAGTTGATGGCTATTTTTAGAAAATTGTAATTATTACAAAAGGGTACCATTTCATTAGTTGAAAATACTGATAGAAATGGGGATGGAAGTTTGTAAAGGAGTGGAGAGAAAATACTGGAACTCCCTGATACCAATTGTATGTAAATCAATTAATAGTGCGCTAAGCATCCTACTGTAATCCTGGGCTGTGAGGGAAGGCTGAATCATTTTCATTTGCAACAGAAAATGCTGAGGGCAATAATGGGGTGCGGAACAGTAAATTCAGCTGTCTATCTGAAAATGACTTATCTCCTTTCCCTTATTTAATAAAGTAGAATGATGTTGGAGTGGGTAAGAAGAGAAAATATGAAAGTATCGAGAGTGGGAAGTAGATGTGGGACAGAGGAAGGGCTCCAGGTCAGCTCCCATCTTTCTTCTTGCGCTATGACCAGAATATCATCCAATATTTAATATCTGATACCTTCTTTCATCCAGGAGAAGGAGAGAGCTCTGGATTAATCTGTGTGGCCTTGGAATGCCCCATTTCCACTCTTGTTTTCAGCAAGGGTGAGGTTTCCTATCCAAGGTCACCCAGAGGGCAAAGGCCTGGGCGCTCTTTTCTAGAGGAAAATATATAATTTTATGACATATTCTAAATCATAAAATATTTAGGAAGCTGTAGTATCATTAATAGACCCACATGAGGAAAGAAAGAACTTGCCCTAATCTCACTATGGAATGAAAGGGAGTGCCTTTGAGCTCTGCAACTCAGCAGCTAGTCACCTGGTCTCCCCTCATGATGTGCTGAGTGGAGAACTGGAGCACCTCTTCCCTCCCCACACAGTTCAAATGCAATCAGCAACAGCAGGCCATCAGTAATATAGGCAATTAGAGATTTCCCTTCTGTCCTCATCAGGCATTTACTTTCTACTCTGTGCATGTTTGGGGATGAGCTATACTTATCATTTGGAAGGCATTTCTGATTTTCTTTAAAATTGAAATCACAACCTGAAGTATTAGACTCTGACTGCAGGCTTTTTTTTTTTCTTTTTTTTTTCAGATTACATTAGTATGCCTGGGCCAGTTACTGTAAACTCACTGCTTTTCCAGAATAAAGGCATTGGGGTTTCCATCTGCTTAATATGTGAATAACTGTCAAGTTTGTTTCAACTTTCATTCTGGCATCAATTTGGCCAACTTCCTCTAAGCAAGCCAAGCAAATTCTCCAAATACCAAATATAAGATGGAGATTCAAAGGTCACTGTTTTCCTCCCTACCACCCCCTCCACCCCTACCCCAGCGAGGGGTGTAAGGAGTTCAGATTACTGTATAAGACAAAAGTTCACTGGGCATGGCCAAATTGTCTTCCATGCCAGCTCAACTGCTAAGTATTCCACATCATAAAATCAATGTTTATCGTGCATCTGCAGCTCCTGAGCAGCTCTCTCCTGACCTGGTTCTGTGGCTCTCCCCTGCCAGTGGGTTTGCATCATCTCTGCGTGCGCCTTGTTTGAATGCCCTGTCTCCAGCTCTGTTGAGACTGTCTGTGGGTGGTTTCCCTGTGTGGAATGACAAGGGTAAAGGTCAGAAGCTCCCATGATTCATTTCCTCTTTGCTGTGCGCAGTGGATAGTTTTCAGCGTGAGTCACTAGGATGCCAAACACAGGAGGGATTTTCTTCACATAGAGGCCCCAAGGCTCCGCTATGCCCTGCCTTGGGGTTCTTACTATCTCTTTAACATTTTTGCCTCCCCCTCCCCATGATTTCATAAGGTCGTTTGTATCTGCTTTTCTTTGTATGTGATGGCACAGCTTTGAGAAGGCTGCCTGCTCCTTGGAGAACTTTCTTGTATCTTGTGGAATCCCACTGAATCTTGACTCGAAAGTAATTAGACTTTTGAAATATACCTCAACATAACCCTCACGTTAAAACACGCCTGGTTTGTCATCTGTACTATTAGGAGCAGCCTGCTAGGGCTCCTCAAAAATCCACCCTCCTCTTTTTCCTCCAGAATAACAACTTATGGGAGGAACACGGATATCAACTAAGGAAGCTAACATTTAAATGCCAAGAGAGCTAAGATCAGCAGCGAGGTGTCATTTCTTCAACGAGGTGTTATTTCCTCAATGAAGGGAAGTTATTATTTTCTTTCTTTTTTTTAATCCTTTAAAAATTACAAAACAGAATGTACAAACAGAAAACATAAACACTTAGTACAATGAATAATTACAAAGTGAACACCCTCCATCAAGAAATGAAACACAGCCAGCCCAGAAGCCTGTCCTTGTTTACATGTAAGCCATACCCTCTCCCGCCCCTCCTGGAGCAGGATCCTGACTTTTGTTGTAATCACTTCCTTGTTTTTCTCACCACCTTTGTATGCAAGATTATTATTGTTTTCAAGGAATATCACTTCAAAATCTGCCAGTGGCACCATGTAATCCATTCGCATTAAGTAATGAGCACAGGAAGACATTGGGCCGGACATGTGTGCGTGTACTGTTCTCTCCCTGCCCCCAAATTCCATGGAACTACTTATCTGTGTCTCTTGGATCATGAACTAATAATACTCCTGCCAAGATGCATGTTTAAAATAATGACAGGGAAGAGGTGGGAGGAGCTTGGAACTTTCAGTGGTTTCTGTCCTGTGTTCTGGGGTTCCTGAGCTGCAAAAAGAGTGAAATAATTTGTGATAGGAAATAGGAATCCTCATACCATCATCCATTCTCCTTAATTTCCCTGGGAAGTAGCCTAGCAAGTTCTAAAATCCGCCGAACGAACGTGGGCATGAAAAGGACCCATTCACTGATCCTGCCCCTTCTGCTTCCCTCCACCCCCTGCTCCCTAATGCTAATCTGAAGCATATTTCTTCACCGTGGGAACTCATCCCCAAGACTTCTTTGACCTTTTTTTGGTCTGACATATTCTTTGCTGAGCTTGAAAAAGAAGATAAGTGGAAACTGGACATATAACCTGGTTCTTACACATTTTTATATCCATGCCTTGCTTCACGTTTGTTATTGGCTCAGGTAGATTTGTTAAGGAAGAGAAAAAAAACTGACATTTATTGTACCCCTTATCTGTGCCAGGTCCTTTAGAGTCCATTATCTTATTAAATACTGACAACACGAGAGGATAATTACTTATTGTCTCCGGGTTCATGGAGGCTGCTACATTCCAGAAAGCTTAAGATGGATCAGGGATCACCTGATTAGAAATGGGTACAACCAGGAAAGGTCTAACTCCAAAGCCAAGGTCTCTTTCTTCTTTATCAAGCTTCCTCTCATTTTAAGAAGCTGCTGACCAAGAAGTGCTCACATTTTTTTTAAAGAATTTTATTGCTCTTAGAAACAAATGTTCTTGAGTTTACTAGTAGCAATGGGTTCAAGGTCTCCTGCATTTTTCTTCTTGAAGGCAGAGGGTTAGGCTTGGGAACTTCCAGAATAAAGGGCTTCAGAGCATGTTAGTTCTGTGAGGGACAGAGGCAGGACCATCTGTCTTTGGAGCGCATGTTTGATCTAAGGCCACTTTCTATGCTTTCTGACCTCACAGGTCTGGCTGCCTCTGTGACCTGGTGCCCACAGTCTGTACCAGGCATTATAAGCAAAATGTAAGAAAACCTAATTAGAAATGAACAAAGACACGAGGAGTGGGATTGCCCTGGTAACATCCACTGGGCCATAATGCTATTCACTGTACTGTACAATTTGGTGAAATGCCCGTCTACCTTGGACCTAACCCAAGAATGTTGCTCAGGCAGCACAAGGACTGTGTTATGTGCTGGTTTTTCCTCTACTTAGCTCCCCAGTATGGTTCTCGTAGAGCCAGTGTGTCCCCATGTGAGGAGAGCAGGTAGGTTAAAGGCTTGTGTGAAACTGTTTGGTTAGTGGAAGAGCAGGTTCTGGGAGAAGAAGAGGACGGGATTTAATTTTAGATCATATCTGGAGGTGGCATTTATGGAGCACGTAGAAGATATTTTCAGAGGTGCTTATGAATTGTCCCAACCCATGTCCTTCACTTTAGGAGAGAGCGAAATTTACGTCAGGCTAAATGTGGAGCTTGGACAAGGCTCAGAGTCTGTCACAATGGCCAGGACTCTGGGCCAGCAGCTTTCATTCATCATGACAGGTTTAGTGCCTGATGCCAAATGGCATTTTGGAAGAGGAAGTTGGCTAGAGAGGGGCCACAGCAGTCCTACTTCACGGTCTCAGAGGAGATGATGGGTAACTTTTCACCTTCTCCGCAGCCCAGGCTGTGGTCTGTACCATACATAGAGTGATCATATCGCTGCTGTCCTTTAGGAAGTACTTTTCCCTTTTTTTGGTAATCTCTGTGGTCATTCATTTGTCTATTTTGGGTTAATTCGATTAATAAACAGATAGTTTATGAGCTCATACTAGGGGCAGACACTGTCTTAGACCCTGCTGGTATATAAAATAGACATGAACAGTACTATTTATTTCATGTATAAATGTTTTTGTTTCCCATAAACTTTTAAAAGATAATTGTGTAATTGCAAGTTGTTTTTAAAAAGTTGTTTGTATTTGTCATCAATGGGAATAATAATAAGGTAATGATATATGTAAAACTCAGAGGCAAAAATAATGTAGATTTTACTGAGCATGAACCTGACAAGAAAATAGACACGATGTCATCTTCCTTTTTTTTTTTTTTTTGTGGTAGTTAGGGGAGTTTGCTCCATGAGACACTGGCTCTTCCAAAGGCAGCAGCCCCAGTGACCTAATTACCCTGCACTAACCCTCGCCCCCCCAAAGTTCTACCCCTATCGATTTCTATGCTTCCAACACACGAACCCTGGAGGGCAAATCATATCCAAACCACAGCAAATAAAGAAATAGTGACAGTGGGGAAACCCAGCAGACGGTGCCTCAAGTAACCGAGATGCACATCACCAGTGATGAGATGCAGTAATATCTTCTACCTGCTCATATGATGCAGCAGTGGTAATCATGCTAAAGTTGTAGGACAGCAGTGTTGTCATGAGAAGAACACAAATTGAAGCAGCATTCTACTGAATATCTACCATCATGCCCCCAAATCATCAAGGTCACAAAAGTCAAGGAACGCCTATAGAACTGTCACACTTTGGAGGAGATTGGAGGTATGACAACAAAATGCAGCATGGACTGCTGGGGAAAAAAAAAACCAAAGATGTTAGGAGAAAAATGGGTGAAGATAGGAAACAGATTGCTCCAAGGATGTATACTATCGTACCAATGTTAGTTTCTTAATTTTGATCATTATGGCTATGCAAGATGCTAATATTAGGGGAAGCTAGGTAAAGGTTACATAGAGACTCTGCTATTTTGCAACTTTTCTCTAAGTATAAAATTATTTTAAAAAATGAAAGTTAAGCTGGGAGTGGTGGCACACACTTGTAATCCCAGTACTTGGGAGGCTGAGACAGGAGGATCTGGGTTCTCGGCTAGCCTCAGCTACTTAGTGAGGCCCTCTGTGACTTAGTGAGACCCTGTTTCCAAATAAAGAAAAAAAAAATTGGGCTGAGGGTATAGCTTGGAGGTAGAATGTTCCTGGGTTCAATCCCCAGCACCACACACACAAAAAAAGTTAAAAACAAATAGATTGCCAGGCCCCATCTTAGATTTACTAAATCAGTTTTCCAGGTTGATATGAACCAGAATGGTATACTGAGTAATGCCTGTGTCCAAAGTCACACATGCAGGAAGTGGTAGTGCTTGGATTTGAAACCAGGTCTGCCTGATTCCAGAGCCCTGGCTCTTCAACAGAGTGGGCTGCCTAAAAGAGACTTGAAGGTAAGTGGAAATTTATTTATTTATTTATTTATTTATTTATTTATTTATTTATAGTAGAATCTTTTTTATTCAGAAAAAAACAAAACAAAACAAAAAACAAGTTTTCCAACCACACACAGGAGGGGTTTGGGTAAGGGGGAGGTATTGGTCCATTCAGCCCCGGCCCCAGCCCATGTGGTTTTGGCAGCAATAAGGGATATGGGGTAATGGCCCCCAAAATAAAAATGATGTATGTGTGTGTATGGGAAGGAGGGGGTGCAAAAGCTGTGGGGAGTGGTGGAGGGATGGGACAGACAAGGTCAGTACTGGGCACGCCGCAGGTGGCTGGCCATTTCATAACATTTCTTGTTGATCAAACCACCGTGGACACCTTTACCCATCAGCAGGACTATCGTCTTGGCAGTCATGGTGACAAGTGATGTTAAAGGTGGGAGCTCCGCCGGTGCTCTTGGTACATACATTCATGGTAAATTCCCCATCCTGCAGCAGTGAGTCCCGGATCACAGAACATTTCTGGCTCCCGAGTGTCAGCCCGTTTACGAAAAAACTTGACCGGTCTTTACCAACCAGGACACCAACCTCAGCTAACGTGATGTTGATGAAGGTTTTCCCGGGGACGGCGGCCCAGACGGAGGGCGAGTCCTTGTAGCCCACGATGGCCGCATCCTGACAGGTCCAGTCCGGCCATGGCGCGGTGCTGGGGCTCCTCTCCGCGCGGCTGTGGGGCGCGGGCTGGCGCAGGTGCTTGGCTGGCGGGCGGCGGGCCGGTAAGTGGAAATTTAGATTAAAAATCTCAACACTATTTGTGGTGAAAAAAAAAAAAACCTGGTGAAAATATTGTATTTTAATAGTTTTATTTTTAAATTTATTTTTTATTTGTGCACTGTAGTCATACATCTTTTTTATTGTATTTATTTTTTAAATGTTTTATTGGTGCATTGTAGTCATACATCTTAATGGGGTACAAGATGGTAGAGACATACGTGCACACATCACTCATTTAGCCCTTCCTCAATTCCCTCCCCCCTCCCTCCTTGTGTTTGGCTTACTGATTGATAGGTTTTTAAATGTACATCATGTACATTAGAATATGTAGATTTAGTGATTGCACTGAACAATGCACAAAATTTTTTCTGACCATAACTTTCAGATCTTCTCTCTTTATTCTTAGCAGTATAATTATCTCAACTAAATATAGTGTATACAAGTTATAATACTAAAGCTAGCTCCATTTTGGGTGGAGAAGAACCCAGAACTATGATTGTAATTGTTGCTATTGTAAAATAAGGGCAAACGATAAGAATTTAATGATATATACATTTTGGGCTAAACACAAAGAACAAAAGCAAATGCTAAACATTATCATCCAAGCATGGTAAAGAGTCAAGGCCTGTTTAATTTGTCTTTCTCATTTGGCATAGTTCATCTCTCAGATTGCTTCAGTGTCTGGCATGTAGCAGTTCCCAAGGTGGAAAGTACCCAGACTTGGAGTGACTGCCTGCCAAGGAGGTGCGCCCAGGGGGGGTCATCAAAAGGGCTCTGTGCCTCAGATGTCCTCCTCTTTAATAACTTTTGTGCCATGTACCACAGTGGTGCCTAGAGATATAAAATGGATGTGACATAATCTTTGCCTCCAAGGAACCTCTGGTCTACTTGAAGTGAGGCACCAAGGTATGGCTCAGAGCTAGCTAGGGACTGAGTAAGTAGAGGTGAAAAGAAGGAAAAGATTGCTTTTGGAACAAAAATGGACCATCACCATTTTCACACATAAGAGGTCAACATAATTTGCCTAAGTCAGGTCTTTGATTTAAAAATTAGTCACAAGCCGGGCGTGGTGCTGTATGCTTGTAATCCCCGCTCTTGAGAGGCGGAGACAGGAGGATCGTGCAGGTTCAAAGCCAGTCTCACTGGCTTAAGAGACCTTATTTCCAAATAAAATATAAAAAAAATAGGTGTCTGGGAGTGTAGCCCGGAGGTAGAAGGGTTTCCAGGAACCTCAGTACCACCAAAAAAAAAAAAAAAAAAAAAAAATTAGTCACAAAAAAAAAAGAAATCTGATGCTTTCCCTAATATGCGTAAGCTAGGGAGAAATGGGTAACAGGAGAAACTCTAGATGAAGAAGGAGATTCTATAGAGGAGAAAATAAGGCGACCTAACTGAGGAGATGGGAGGGGGGGAGAGGGAGAGGGAAACTCTCTAAAGCACATGATGTGCTTAAACAAACATATCAAAGTCAATCACTAAGCTAGGCATGGGAAGGAGCGTTGGGGAGGGAATGGGGTGGGAATTGGGTAAGGACTAATTGGGTGATGTGTGCATGTATGTCTCCACCATCTTTTATCCCATTAAGATGTATGACTACAATGCACCAATAAAAAATTAAAAAAAAACTGGGTGTGAGTCAGATGTGGGGGTGCACACCTGTGATGCCTATGATCCTCGTCCTTGGGAGGCTGGGACTGGAGGATTGCAGTTTGGAGCCCAGCATGAAATAACTTAGCAAGGCACTGTTTCAAAGTAAAAAATACAAAAGGTTTGGGAGTATAGTTTAGAGGTAGAATGGTGCCATATAACACACACAAAATAAAATAAAAATTAAGTGTGAACTCTTTCCTTATCAACAGTGGACCCCCCCACTTCTCCATGAATGGGGCTGTGAACTGGAAGGAGAAAATAAGATTGAGAGAGAGCAAGAGCTTTTTGATCTGCACAATAAAGTAGCAGGAAGTGAAGACTGTACCCTGGTGCCTCAAAGGCAAGTAGGGACTCACAGGAGCATGAGGCTGAGAGCAGCTGGTACAGCCTGGTGGAGGGCACAGTGTCCGGATCTCCCCAGATTTATGAGTTAGGGGACCTTGGAGGGGTGGAGCAGGTGGACACTTTGCCACACTTGCATGTATCACATGGTCAAGAACATCAGCATCACTGGTATATTCGACATAACAATCTTGGGCTCCACTCCAGAAATGTGAACCAGACTCTGTCTCATAATGGGATCCCAAGTGCTTCAGATGCACATTAAATTGCAAACACCTCTCAGGTATGGTGGTGCATGACTGTTAGATTCCAGCTACTTGGGAGGGTAATGCAGAAAGATTGCAAGTTTGAGGCAAGCCTGGGCAACCTAACAAGACCCCGTCTCAACATCAAATAAAAATGGCTGGAATGTAGCTCAGTGGTAGAGTTCTTGCCTTGCATGTGTGAAGCCCTGGGACCAACCCCCAGCACTCAAAAAACAAAAACAAAAACAAAACAAAACAAAAACAAAAAACAAAAAAATTCCATAAAAACCAAAAAGAAATAAAATGCAAAGACCTCTGGTTGCAGAGCACACAAGAGGAAGCAGCTCAGTCTGCTGCAGTGGTTGGGAAGTCTTCCAGAGAAGGCAACACTAAGCCTTGAGAAAACATGCAGGCTTTTCACAGGCCCACAGAGTACAGTAAAAGCCGGCCAGGTTCTTACTGCCAGGAACATAGACTTTTTCCCCTTGGAATTATGCCTTGGTTTGAGACATCACAACTCTAAAGAAAGTCTCCCAAAGGGAAGAAAATGTTTGTGTAACCAGAGAAACAAGCAGGTCTTTGAGTACTCATGGTCACGTCTGATAGTAATATCAACTCAGTTTGACAAGTACTATTGACTACCAGTTATTCACTCAACACATGCGTGTTGTAGGTTTGTGATTGAAGGGTGAAAAATTAGGTGTATACCTGTCAAGTTCTGAACCCTGAAGACCCGGGTGAGGATCCTGGGAAAACCACCTAACAGATATCTAAACCTGGGAAGCTGTTTATCCTTTCTGTCCCTCATTTCTTATGTCTGGAAATGGGGATCATTATGGTACTACTTCATTGGGTTTATGTGATAATACACTTAGAACAGGAAGGGAAGTTTATGAAGCATTTTTATAATTAGTGGTTAAAGTGGGAGAAAGCACTGAAAAATTCGAAATAGAGCAAACATTTTGGAAGAACATTTGGAAGAAACTCCTTGGATTATCAAATCTCCCTGCGTCCCGTCACTGTATGAAGGTTGGTTGGGTTCCGGGTTCCCCTACCCACTTAAGGAGAATGTTAGCGGGAGGGTAGATGATGCTAACCGTATACTTAGTTGTGCACCCATCCAAAGACTTTCTTCCTTATCTGTTTCATCCTGCTCGTTCCTTGCTCATCATGTGACAAGCCAGTCACTTAACTCTTCAGGCGTTGGTGCCCTCAATTGTACAATGGGGGTAATCATCATACCTGCACAGAGGGTTGTTGTCAGGATTAACTAAGTTACTATAAGTGCTTGGTGCTTAAGAAGTAGGTAAATCTTAGCTATCATCATCATAATCATCAACCACCCTTCTCCCTCATCCTTCCCTTGTTGTGTTATTTTTTATTATTATTATTATTGTTGTTGTTGTTGTTGTTGTTGTTTATGTACTGGGTATTAAACCAAGGGGCATTCTACCGCCGAGGTATATCCCCAGCTCTTTTTGTTTATTTATTTTTATTTTGAAACAGGCTCTCACTACCTTGCTGGGGTTTTGCTAAGTTGCCAGAGCTGTCCTCAAACCTACAATCCTCCTGTCTCAAATTCCCAAGTACTGGATTACAGACAGACGTGCCGCTTTGCCTCGCTCATTCTTATTTTTAGTATTTTTTTTTTTTTACAGTACTGGGGATGGAGCCCAGGGGCATTCTTCCTCCAAGCTACACCCCCAGCCCTATTTTTTATTCTTTATTTTGAAACAGGGTCTCACTGAGTTGCAAAAGGCCTCATTAAGTAGCTGAGGCTGTCTGCAACTCAGTGAGACCCTGTTTCAAAGTAAAGAATAAAAAATGGGGCTGGGGCTTTAGCTCAGTGGTAGAATACCCCTGGGTTCCATCCCCAGTACCGCAAAAAAAGAAAAGAAAAAAGAAAAGGGGGTGTGTATCTTTTAAAAACCCGTTAAAAACAGCCATTCTGTGGCCATCATCATCCCCCAAAGCATAATCACACATACTGTCTAGAGTTTCATTATAGACATTCTTTCTCAAGATGATGTCATTAGTGTTGATGATTTCTTAGGGGCAGATAGATGAAAACATGACGGCCACTCTGGAGCTGCCAGTCAGGCAAGCCTCATCTCTCCTGTGCTTCTTGGCTGGGTGATTCCTGGTCTTACCTTTTTCATTCCCTTTCCATTCCCTGCACAATCTACGATTTCACCGTGAGATGAAAGTAGAACACCTGCCGTAAATCTTTGAGGATTTTTGTTCTGTGTTTTCTTATAAAGTCAGGCCAGAAACCCGCTGTGCAAAACCAGCTGTGCCTCAATTTAAACACAAGCTATAAAGTGTCAAGGGAGAGGGGAAAAAAAGTGACTTAGTCAATGAAAACAGTACACTCGGGGCCAGAATCCGTTTTCAAGATTTATGAGCTGGAAGCAAGTCACACTTTAATGAATATTAAATGAAACCCATCTTCTTTGTGCAAGACAAGCTATATTTCCTCCTGCGTGTTTCCAGGGACTGCCTCTTTTCCGAAACTTTTCTGAAGCTTGAGTTGTCTCCTCAAAATCGTATGCATGTCAGTACAATGGATTGCATTTTCTGAGAACTAGAAAATATATGACGGCTTGGTACTATGGAAATCTTTTTGTTTACTCTAAAATGTGTCAGAATTTTATCTATGGAATGTGTTGCCAATAAGGAGCAGCACAGGGAAACAGAATCTTCCGTTTTCAATCACCTACACTTGATTTGAGGTATTTGTGATGTTAATTTTTTTTTTTTTTTTTTGGTACTAGGGATTGAACCCGGAGACGTTCTACCTCTGAGCTCTAACCCCCGCCCTTTTTATTTTTTATTTTGAAGCAGGAGCTTGATAAATTGCTGGTGCTCCTACTAAGTTGCCAAGGCTGGCCTCAAACCTGGGAGCCTCCTATCTCAGCCTCACAAATCCTGGGATTACAGGCATGCACCTCCATGCCCATGCATGAGGTATTTGTGATTTTTAAAAACTGGGTCTAGAAATCAGATCTGAAAATTTTACTCTAGGGAATTTGACATGGGCAACGTCCATCCTGTATTTTTCTGCTGTTCTAAACTCTCATTCAGTTCACACTTTGAGTCTGCTGTTTTAGAAGAGTGTTTGCATTTTAAATGTCCCCACCAAGAGCAGAAGGAATGGCTGGTCTATTTGAGCTATGAAGGGAACGAATGGTGTTTGTGAGGAGGATTTGCAGGTACCTGTCAAATTGAGTTCTCTGTGTTCCTGGAGATGTGCAGGGCAGTATCCTGGGGGAAGAAGATGTGGAGAAGGTTTCCCAGGGTTTCTAAAATCACTGCCCGGCTTGGCTGTGTGTGGGAGACAGGTGTAGAAACCACCCTAGAAGTGAGGTAAAGCCAGGCTGCCTAGGAAGTGACTGCAGTGGCCGTTACAACTGCATCCTCAGGCAAGTGGAAGGCTGTGCTAGAAGAGGGCGTGTGGTCCACTGTGTGTGATGGACAGATTCCTACTGTTGGTGGCAAGAACGGCAAGCATCCATCTTGGCTGTCGATGACCAATATCTAGCTCTGTTTCTGGAATGGAGAGTACACTCAATAATGAACTGATGGCTGTCTGAATACTTGAACTAACCTGCTTGGACTCGAAGAGCTGCTATATATGAGTTTTCTAGCTTTGGGCAGGTTATCTGAGCTTCCTGAATATCTGTTTTCTTATTTGAAAAAATGGAAAAATAATACTGTACTGGATTGTGGGAAGAAATAAAATAATTTATCATATCTGTAGCCCTTAGCAAAATGCCTTAATAAAGGTAAGTTATCATGATAGTGGCAGTAGCAGTGTAATGCTCGAAGCTGTTATGCAGTGGGGGAGGAGGTGGTTAAAATATCAGATGTAGATCCTTACGGCTGTTGTTGAGATCAGCAGAAGAGAACTGTGTTGGAGTAGGGAGTCTGGGCAGGGATGGTTAAAGAACTTTAGGTGAGAGACTGTATGAGTCTTGGCCTTGACAAAGGTGGTAGAAATGGCTAGAGTGGGGTCTTAACACGATCAGGTTCATTAGGACGGGAGGCTGGTCTTTGGGAAGTCACAGGTGTTTCTGTCTTCAAAGCTCAGGACATTTCTAGCACACTGTGCCACATACACTCACCTACATTTAAAAGAGAGGAGGACTACATCCAAGAATCAAGTGTGTCTCTGTGTGTGTGCACATGCAGTTTGCCTGAGGGTGTGTGTGTGTGTGTGTGTGTGTGTGTGTGTATGTGTGTGTGTGTGTGCATACGCGCGCATGTAATTATTAAAGATCTAGAGGGTATTGCTTGGTTGGTAATGGAGACAAAGTCATGGAGAGGCATTGGGAGAATGGGAAGGCTGAGTGTTTATCAAAGTAAATTTTTGCTTTTGTCCCAGGCCGATTGGCACCAGCCTTACCCCTGGCCTACCTTTGGGAAGCATGGCTGATATGCCGACACACTTGGTTTTCTAACTCTTAACTGGGTCATTCTTTCTGAAAAAAAAAAAAATGGTCATGCTTATCATCACATGAGCTTATGCTTGCTTTTGAAGCCAGCCAATTTAGAAAGCACGTGCTGAAAGGGAATATATGAACTGTATGAAGGGAGAATGGAGAGATAACGTTGGCGCCATCAACATATCTTATTAGCTATGCTGAATCAGGCATTGGGCTAGGTATTATAAATATATTTTCTTTTTAAAAGTTTTATTTTTATTGGTGCATGATAATCATACATCATGATAAAATTTAGAAGGATGGAGACGTACATGCACATAGTATTTGGTGAGCCTCTCCCCAACCTCCACTCCACTTCCTCACCCTTTCTATAAATGTATTTTTTTTTTTTTTTTTGGTGGTACTGGGGTGGAACCCCGAGGCTTTCTACCTCCAAGCTACACTCCCAGACCTTTTTTATATTTTATTTGGAAACAGGGTCTCACTAAGTTGCCGAAAGCCTCACTAAGTAGCTGAGGCTGGCTTCGAACCTGTGTGATCCTCCTGTCTCAGCTTCCCAAGCGCAGGGATTACAAGCGTGCGCCACCACGCCCGGCTTCTATAAATGCATTCTCACAAGCCCCTTCTCCAATTATATCAAGAACACTGAGACACTGAGAGGGATTTAGAGAAGCTGAGTAACTTAATTAATAAGTTGCGAAGTCAAGATGGACAACCAGGTCTTATCTGTGCTCCTAATACTCTGTATTGCCTGCTCGGATTCAAAGCTAAAGGAGCCTATCACTCTCTGCCTTTGCCTTCTCGCCTCTACAGTTATCCTGCATTCTGTGGAAGGGCTAGCTCGCTGCTGGCATGGATGTGTTGACAGGAAAAAATCACTTGCCAGTCTAAGGACAATGGTTGTATCTTAACACAATAAGAGGAGTGAACATTTACTGAGATCCTGATACATGGCCGTGAAAGGCAGCAAATTTGGGATTTTGTTGAATCCTCATAAAAAGCCCACTAGCTGAGCCCTCCACAGGTGTGCTGTTGGAGGCAGTCCTGGGATTAGTGCAGATGTGTTAGCAGGCTGACGCTATCCTACTGGTTTTCTTGCCTGGTATTGCAGGAAAAGCACTGGAGATGGTGGAGAGCGTTCATGCATTTTCCTCCAGGTCACAGACAGTGGGCACAGGACCTTTCCTGCTCCTGGAACAAGTGAATTCAGGGTACAGATGCCATTTGCTAGCTGTCGATATGAACCACCAGTGGGTGGGTAGAATGGTGGATTCTGCAGAGCCATATACCACCTTAATACCTTCTTCCCGGGCCGGGCGTGGTGGCGCACGCTTGTAATCCCTGCGCTTGGGAGGAGGAGACAGGAGGATCGTGCAGGTTCGAAGCCAGCCTAAGAGACCCTGTTTCAAAAATATAAAATAGGTCTGGGAGTGTAGCCCAGAGGTAGAAGGGCTTCCAGGAACCCCAGTACCACCAAAAAAACAAAAAACAAACAAACAAAAACCTTCCCTTCAGTAGCAGCAAGAATGTTAGCTAATATTTGTTGAGCTGTTGCTAACTGCTGGATATTGCCCTAGTTATTATATATGCATCTGCTCCCATTTAATCCTCATAACCACTTTCTGAGAACAGAACAGAAGCAGAAAAATGAAGTTTATTTGCCCAGAGTTTCATAGTTAGCACAAGAAAGGGCTCTGATTCAAACCTAAGGCATTTTAGAGGCCAAATGCCCAGCCAAGGCGATCTATAGCTGGCAATCTCCACCACACCATAAATTCTCTGAGGAGCACTGTGCTTTATTTACTCCGTAACCCCCATACTTGTAAAGTAGGGCCCCAGAAGAATCACCAAGACGTGATTATTTCTGGGCGACTGGTCACAGGGCATGGCGTGTGTGCTAAGGGCCTTTTAGCCAGCGCAGTTGGAGGCAGGGCTCTCTTCCTCTTTTAGATGACCTCAGCCTGCTCCCTTTGGCGGGTTGGCTTCAATTATGGTTATTTCACATCTACATTTACAGCAGAGTTTTCAGCCTTAGCATTCTGCTCACATCTGGCTTTTAGCTGAGCCGGCCTTGAGCGGTGTGTGCAGACCTCTTGCCTGTGTGAATAAGGTCTGATTTCCATGCGGGGCACTTTTCAGACACGACTTCCTTCTGGCTGATTTTTGAGCTGTGAATATCTGACCTGAGTGGAGGAGGCATTTTTTTTTTTTCTTAGAAAAGGACAGAAGAGGAAGCTCCTGATTCATTTTCTCCAGGCCAGGTCTCTCCCTGTGAAGCAGTGTCAGTTGGATGTACTTCATTAGAGAGGCCCAGGCTGGTGTTTAGGAGCTTCCTGTTGGCCAGTTTCTGCAGGCTAGTGGCAGGTACCAGGTGTGTCCTGCAAACATACCTGCCTCAGAGGCCTGGGCTCTTTGAAGTGCCGTCCTGTCCCCGGAATGTCACACTTCAAAGAAACCACACTGCAGCTGTCACCTGGCTATCTAAGGGAGGTCAGAGAGTTAATGTACAACCCTGAGAGCTGGCCCTCTCACCTCCACCTCACACCTGGGATGGCTGAAGCACATTTTTCTCTGGTGCAAAGGATCTGAAAGCATTGTTTCTAATTTATTTCAGCATCTTTCCTAATTTATCTCAGCAAGAGCATAGTGCCCTGTGTCTTTTAGATAATGATCCATTGTATGTCTCTCTCCAACAATAAAATGAGCTGGGTTTTTCTTTTTTGAGAAGGAATTATTGAATAATGAGGTAAGTATTTGCAATTACTATTAGCAGGAGTTTAATCATGGGACTAATTTGTTAAAAAAAATTAGTGAGGCTTTGTACCAATGTAACTACCTTTTATCTGAGAATCACAATGGGTTGCATGCATATTAGTGAATTCTCTTAATGGCTTTGCTTCCCATGCACTCAATTACTGTTTTACATTTTCCTTGGGCGTCTAGCACTTGGGGTGGGATCGGAATCCAAAGTTATTTATAAGTTGCAGCAAGATAGATGTAGATTAGATCTAAAAAAGGACTTCCTGGCAGTGATGTTATTAAATGCCAGCCTGAATCACTGTGGCAGTTTTTAAAGACTTGCAAGAGAGGACTTCCTGTCACTTTGACTGTACCCTTTTCATTATGAAACCAAACCTTCATCTTTTTCCAGTAGAACAAACTAAGTATTTGACTTAAACACAAATAATAAAGCATCAAAAGAAAGATAAAGGCTTGGCATGAAAGACAAGAAAAATGCAAATCTCATGAGACTCTGCTTTAAGGATCTGGACTCTGGGGGCAGCAAGTCCTGAGCCTCAGTGAACATTAGAAGCCCATGCTCTGCCTGCAGTACTCTCCTAGCTGTGTTTGTTCTTGAACTTGGCTTCTGCTCCCTTTCCTTCCCATCCTTACCTATACATCCCAATAGGGACTATGTAATATATTTTCTTTCAAAATTAGAATAGACAGAGCCAGGTGTGCTGGCTCACACCTACAATCTCAGTACTCAGGAGGCTGAGACAGCAGGATCACAGGTTGGAGGACAGCCTTGGCAGGTAGTGAGACTCATCAACCTAATGAGACTGTGTTTCAAAACAAAAATAAAATTGGGCTGGGGATGTACCTTGGTGGTAGAATGCCCCTTGGTTCAATCCCCAGTAACACAATATTATATATATATATATTACATTTTCATTTCAGATTTCATTTAAGCTGACAAATAAACCAGACCTGCTCTCCTAATATTCTTTCTGCATTTGTTTGTGTGGGCTTCCTCTTCCTTCTACTCCTCCTGGGCAGGGAGAAAAAGACTTGGGAGCAACACAGGCTCTTTGCAAACTTCCTATGACTATTTTGATGGTGGAACCTTAATTTCTTCACTTTCTATGTTTCCACTCCTTTTATTCTCTCAATGCCCTAGGCCTTAATAAAGCTCTCAAAGTTTTATTAAGGTTTTATTCTGTAGATGATAGGTCAGGTCCCTCCCTTCTCCCATAGGACCACGTAGAGGGGACAGAAGGTAGAACCCCGGAAGCCAGAATGGAGATGCCCCAAGACTCCAGACCTTGTGAGGCAAACTCCAGAGTTTGCGAGACTACGGATGTCTTGAGAGAATCAGCATTCCCACGCTGCTAGCCCTACCCAACCTGCCCCCTCCTCCCAGCTTTAAACATCCGTACTTCTGCTCCCCGTGTGATTCTGCGGACCGCTTGGGGCTCATTGGTTTTTTCCCCCATGGTCCAGAGATATCGACCGTGAGGGGCTGGGTTTGATTAAAGCAGCTATTTTGATAACTCGGCTGGTGTTTACCTCCTTCGGGACTCCCCAGCTCAATTTCGAGGTTACAGTACCTTTAGTGTTTAACTCTGTACCTACCCAGTGTCTTTTCATTCTTAGAGATCATGATCTTGAGCCTACCAGACTGCAGAAGAGAACAGAAGGCCAGAGGAGCTGAAAACAAGGGTTTCTAGAACTGGGCCGCTTTGTTCAAAGCCAGGCTGTACTGGGTACTGGCCATGTGAACTGGAGATGGTTTCTTTATCTCTGCGCTTTGGTTTCTTCATCTGTCAATTGTAAATAATAATACTCTCTACCTTACAAGTCATGAGAGTTAAAGGAGATAATGCATGTATAATACTTGTTACTGGCAAACAAACTATCAAGAGGAAGTTTAGGACCTCTCTGTTTCATGCCTAATAAGCATGAAAAAATGCTAAAATAATCCAGGTGTGGTGGTACATGCCTGTAATCCCAGTACTTGAGAGGACAAGATAGGAGGATTGTAAGTTCGAGGCCAGCCTCAGCAATTTAGTGAGACCCTATTTCAAAATACAAATAGGGTACATCTCAGAAGTAAGATGTCCTTGGGTTCAATTCCCAGTATCATTCTCTTCCCTACATACATATTCTATGCTAATAATAACACTGAACTCCAAAAACATAAAGACTTTTTTAGGGAAAGATGTACACTTACATCTCTTTCTGGATCCAGGACATCTTCATTTATTATGATGTTCTTCAACTGTGGCTTGGGTCTTACTAATTGTTTATAAACTAAAGTCAATTTAACTGGGTATCAACTAGCCTAAGAAAAAAGAAAAAATATTTGTGCTCAAGCCAGGTATTAAGGGTAGTACTATTTTGTAAGACTTGTTTCTGTGTGTGTGTGTGTATATATATATATATATATATATATATATATATATATATATATATTCACATAAGTCACTATGTAAAATGTAAAAAATGCAGTAAAAAAAAAGTGAAAAATAAGCTGGGCATGGTGGTGCTCACCTGCACTTGAGAAGCTGAGACAGGAGGATTGCATAGGTTTGAAGCCAGCCTCAGCTACTTAGTGAGGCTCTCAGCAATTTAGTGAGACCCTGTTTCCAAATAAAATATAAAATAGGTCTGGGAGTATAGCCCGGAGGTAGAAAAGCCCCTGGGTTCTACCCTAGTACCACCAAAAAAAAAAAAAATACAATCTAATATGTATGCATTGAAAAGAGTTTCTTGCTACAACCCTGTGACTTCCATGAATGATGGATTATCTCTCAAAATAATATAATCTTTAAGAAATATGATTAGGAAAGTTATAAATGCATCCAATGAGGAAGAAAATGATTTAAATGATTTATAGGACAAAGAAAACAAAACCTATTAAGCATAGTATGAAAATCATGAAACTTAGTTCTTGGCAAAATATATATATTTTGCAAAATGTTAATGTCCTACCTGGGTGTGATAGTGCAGGCCTATAATCTCAACAACTCAGGAGGTGGAGGCATCAGGATTGCCAGTGTGAGGCCATTCTCAGCAACTTAATGAGGCCCTGTCTCAAAATAAAAAATAAAAAGGGTTGGGGATGTAACTCAGTGGTATAGGGTCCCTGAGTTCCATTTCTAGCACTGTAAGACAAAAGCAAAAACAGCCCCCCAACTCCTCCAAGTATTAATGTTCTTACTGTATAAAGAACACAAAGTATATAAACAACTAATGTACAAAAGAAGTAAATTACAAACAAACATATAAAAATACCTACAGCCTTATTAGTAATTAAGGAATAGGAATACAGTCAAATTATTTTTTCTTCTCTCTCTGTGTGTGTGTGTGTGTGTGTGTGTGTGTGTGTGTGTGTGTGTGTGCTTTATTAGGGATTGAACCCAGAAGCATTCTACTTTTGAGTTACACCCCCAGTTCTAATTTATTTTATTTATAAACAGGATCTTAGTAGGTTGATAAGAATCTCACTACTTGTTGAGGCTGTCCTCAAACCTATGACCTTTCTGTCTCAGCCTCCCCAATACTGGGATTATAGGCATGTGCCACCACACCTGACTATTATTTTTCACCTATTGAACTAGCAGTTTTGTTTTATGGTAATTCTCAATGTACAGAAAGTTACAGAAAAACAAATACATTCACCCAAGACTAGTGGGACTATAGATCACCTTTTTTTTTGCGGGAATAATTTGGCAATTTGATTTCAAAAGCCACAAAAACTTATATAACCTTTGGGCTGGAAATTGTATTTCAAAGAATTTGTCTTAAGGCAACAATAAAACAAATGCACAAAACTTTAACAACCAGGATCTTTACTGTAGGGTGATTGTACTAAGAAAATTAAGTGATAAGGATTTGTTTCAGAAAAAATTGATAAAATAAACTTTGGTGAACTTACACAATAGGATAAGAGATAGTCATTAAAAAATGATTTCACGGCATGGTTCCTGAGATAATTCCCTTTTGTGTAGGGCCTGTTTTCTCATTAGCAAATCCTGCCTTGTAAGGGGACTTGCTTTCTTTTGCACCAAACTTTTCTTAAATTACTTAGAGTTGGATCTTAAGTTTTGTAGTTTTCTTATATGCAATCGACTGGATTTGTGCTTGAGTGCTAACTTGAATAATAAGAATGTGATTGACTCCAAGTAATGCACAGTGTAGGAGAAGTGGCAGGTTATTTTTCCACGAGTTAAGTAGCCTGCTTTGCTGTTCTCTAGAGAGCCAAACCCACACCAGTTAAGCTTGGCTTTCCATAAGTAAACTGATGCAGTGGTCAAGCATTCCAGACTAGGTGTTGTTACACCCACTGATGACAATTCTGCCCGTCCCCTGCCTGACCCAGGTGGACCCAGGGCTGTGGACCGGGGCCCGTTTGTACTTGCCACTAACAAGACGCTGCTCACTTGCCTCCCTCCCTCACCTGGGAGCTATGAGACCTGGAGCAGTTGCTCTCTTCTGGCTAGCAACCTAGGAAGTGAGTTGGGCTCCAGTTAACACACCCTCAGTGCACTGGCTGGAAGGAAAAACAAAAACAAAAATCCTCCTTGTCCTACCTTTAGATTTAGGAAATTAGTCTTTAACCAGACTCTCACATATGAAGATGACTAGCAATATGGTGAAAAAAAGTGGTTACAAGACAATAATATGGGCCATATAGTAGTATATTATCATTTGGGAAAAGTGATATGCCTATATCTTCTATGGTTTGGATGGGGTTTGTCCTCCAAGGGTTTATGTGTTGGAAGCTGGTCTTAAGTGTGGTCATGTTAAGAGCTGGCAGGACCTTTAAGAGGCGGGGCCTAGTAGAAGGTCATTGTCAGTACCATCCTTGGAAGAGATTATGCAGTTCTTGTAAGAGTGTGTTAGAAAAAAACAACCTGACCCCTCCCTAGTCTCTGGTTTACTGTCTTACCATGTGATCTCTTTATTTTATGCATACTGGCACCATGATGTCATTTGTTTTACTCTGAGGCTCTTTGCTAGGGTCAACAAAATGTTGTTCAGACTATCAGCCTCTAAAACTATGAGCTAAATAAACCTCTTTATAAAAATACCCAGCCTCAGGTGTTTCATTACAGTAATGAAAAGCAGACTACTATCTATGGATTCATGAACACTGAAAATAGATACGGAAGAAGAATATGCATCCTGTAAAGGTGATAATTTATTTTCTTCTAGAGAAAAATTTATAATAGAGATAAACTGGAAGATAAATCCATTGAATCCTCCCAACCAGATAGGGACACTGGGATTTAGAGAGGCTAAGTTACTTGATCAGAAAATTGTGAAGTCAACATGGACAACCAGGTCTTTGTCTGTGCTCTTTCTAATATTCTGTATTCCCTGCTTGGATTCAAAGCTAAATGAGCTTGTCACCCTCTGTCTTTGCCTTCTCACCTCTACGGTTATCCTGCATTATGTGGAAGGGCTAGCTCAGTGGTGGCATGGATGTGTTGATAGGAAATAACCACTTGCCATTCCAAGGACATAGTTCCTTCTTTTTCAACACTCACTTCTGACACTGGGCATCCTGCATGTGATATTTTACTCTAGCATAGAATGGTTCTGTTAGGGACATTTTCAATTTATTATTTGTCCTTTGAGGGTTTGATAATTTAGTTTTTGAAATAAATGGACAAACAAATTAATGGGGCAAAACCATAAACACTGATTAATGTGGCTAACTATGGAAGCCACATACATACCATGAGACTCTAGACCCCTGGAGTTAGTATAGAGCTCAACAAAGGAGTAGGGTTTGGGCTTCTGAGGGCAAGGGAGGCAGGCTATGGAAAGTTGACAGGAGGAAGTTCATACTGAACAAGGCCTGCTTTCTTAGATAAAGTCTTCCAGGTACTAACCACCTGTGGTCATCTCTATCTGGGTTAGTTGTCAACCGCCCTCCTCCATCTCTTCTTCCTATGAGAATATCTTTGCTCGGCAGAAAGGGAGGCTTCAGATTGAAAAGCACCTGGGAATGGGAAGCTATTTACTTCATGGATGTTTATATTCTTTATAGATGTAAATTCCTTTTACAAAAGAGCAGACTTTCAGACTTAATCCTGCCTACTGCTACTAAAAATAGCCATCTTTGAAATATGTCACAGACACATTTTGGGGTGGTATATTTTGGTGTTCCACAGTTCTTACTGGATAGCCCAAGGTTATGGAATACTATACCCTAGTTAGCCTGGTCAGCCTTCTCCTGGACAATGGTGGACCTTGGATGTGATCAAGAATTCGGCCCTTGGTGTTTAACCTCAGTCTGGCCAGATGTTGGAGACCGAAGATGAATCTCTCCCTGAGCCACAGCTGTCTGAGTATTCAGCATGCCCAGGTATTTGAGAGAATATCATCATTAATCTTCAGGAATGCTAAGCAGCCCTGCATAGGTGCATTTTACTCTGGGGTAAATTTGGGGTAAAATTTTTTCCTTTCCAATGAACCTGTGATAGAAGTCAAGTGCAAAAGAAGCATTAAATCTAGTTTTACTTGTTACCAACCAGATCTGGCACTGTGGTTGATTCTCTAATTTTATATATGGCCTAAATCTAGCTATTAAATTGAAGTTGAGACAAGACACAGAGGTGTATATATATAATTCCAGATGCTTAGAGGCTGAGGCAAGAGGACCACAGGTTTGAGGTTAGCCTGGGAAATTTAGCAAGACCTTGTGTCAAAATAAAAATTTAAAAGGATTGAAGGCGTAGCGCAATGTGGAGCACCCAACCAGAAAAAAGCGTTATCTTCAGTCCTGGATGGGGGAAGGGAGAGGGAGACTGGAGTTACAATCCTATGATAGTGGCTATGGGTTCTTGTTTCTTACCCTTTCTCATAGGATTGTTTTTTATTGTTACTGTTTATTATTATTATTATTATTATTATTATTATTATTATTTGGTGGTACTGGGGTTCCTGGAAGACCTTCTACCTCCGGGCTACACTCCCAGACCTATTTTATATTTTTATTTGGAAACAGGGTCTCTTAAGCCAGCGAGGCTGGCTCCGAACCAGTGCGATCCTCCTGTTTCCACCTCCCAAGAGCAGGGATTACAAGCGGACCACGCCCGGCTGTTACTGTTGTTTTGAGGGCACTACAGATTGAACCTAGGGCCAGATGCAAGACAAGCATTTTATTCTGAGTTACGCCCTCAACCCCTTCATGGGGTTGTTCTGAAGAATAAATGGGCTAAAGTACCTGATGTAGGGTTAGAAACATGTCAGTGATCAGAAAATGAAGTTTCCTGTCTTCTGTACTCTGTCCCTAGGCTTTCTACCCTGGAGATTTCCCCTTAGAGGCGGAGGCAGCTAATGATCTCAGGCTGCTGTGGGAATTTAGTTCCAGAGATTGACTGGTCGATCAGTCTTGGATGGTTCTGAGCCAAAGGAGTGCGGCTCCGTATGTCATTACGTCTTTGTGACATTCATCTTTCCCTTTCTTTCTGGCTCTTCCACTTACGCCTTTCTCAGAGACGGCTGCTGTTGAGTCTGTAGTTTTCACAATGCCATGGGATTTGTGGGAACTGAATAGATTGCTTCAAGATCTGACATAAAAATAAGTCCTGGCCTTGAGCCTAAAAGAGGTCACTGGGAACCCAATCAGAGCTGGGCAGCCAGCCCAGGCCCCAGCTAATGAGACATTTACATGCAGGGCCTTTCCTTTCAGTTTGGTCTTCACAGGCCTCATCTGTGTGGAGATCCAGAGAGTGTGTGCTGTAGGCAGAGGCCAGTGCTTCCCTCTTGGTACCATGGGTTCCTGAATTACAACACCTGAAATCTAGAAGAGTCAACAAATGACCAATGCCCAGCCCAAAGCAATTGCTTGTGGTTTTGTTTTGGCAATTCCTTTTTTTGGTTAATGTTCTCTTCTGTGTCATCTTTTGCCTACGATTCAACCTGCTTATTACTTATAATTTTTTACTCTGAGAAAATGTGTAAGTGGGCAAAGGAAAAGTAATCTTTCTTTCAGTATTTGTGGGAGTACATGGTGCCAAGTTCAGTATTTGCTGGAGGTTTGGGAAAAACATTTTAATTTTTCAGATTAAAAAAGTTGAAAAGGGAGCCAAATGAGAATTAATAATTAGAAAATAAGACCTAGGAGGGAGTTAAAAGTATAGCGATCATTTGTTTAGAGAATAGTGTTGGCTTTCTCTCTCTCTGTGTGTGTGTGTGTGTGTGTGTGTGTGTGTGTGTGTGTGTGTGTGTAATACTAGGGATTGAACCCATGGGCATCTACCTTGAGGCTTCACCCCAGCTCTATTTTATTTTTGTTTTGAAATAGGGTCTTGCTATCTTGATGAGAGTGTCACTACTTGCTGAGGCTGTCCTCAAACCTATGAGCCTCCTGTCTCAGCCTCCCAAGTACTGAGATTACAAGTGTGCACCACCATGCCCGGCTAGTATTGACTTCCTAACAAAAAGGAAATGGTTACTAAGAAAACCAGTTGATTGGTTTTTAGTGTGTGAAATGGACAAGAGAGTAAAGACCCAAGTGCACTTTCATAAAAAGAGCATTCTGGTGTCAAACTGGTTAGATGTTAGTGAGACAGAGTGTGCTATTTTTTATAAAGGTAGGAAAGTGATTTGTGTGATTTTTGCCAGTGTGCAGAGGGAAGAACCAGATACTTTTCCAACAATCTTTTAGTTTTTTCTAGAATAGGGAGACAAAAGAGAAGCAAAATTAGTGGCTCATGTGGTAGAAGA
Source organism: Muscardinus avellanarius (assembly GCF_963383645.1). Classification (NCBI taxonomy): domain Eukaryota; kingdom Metazoa; phylum Chordata; class Mammalia; order Rodentia; family Gliridae; genus Muscardinus; species Muscardinus avellanarius. Next base: position 45,530,439 of record NC_137797.1, read on the forward strand.
ACACTATCTTAAAGTTTATTTCCCCAAGTTGAGTTAACATTTCCAGATTTGGAAATGACTTCAGTAACTGCTCTTCTGATGCAGAATACCAGAATCTCACTTTTGCTTTAAGCACAACTTCAGAGATGAGAAAAAAAATTACAAATCTAGAAAGAAGGAAAGAGAAATTCTATCAATTTCACATTGGAGAAATGTTCAAAAGGCCACCAATAACTATATAATTATTTTATAGTTTGATGCACTATTTACCATTGACAAGGCCTAGACTTCATGAGGTTACATGTTAATTTAGATTTATGTCTAGAATATAAGATAACCCTAAGGATTATGAGGACATTAACTAGCTCTTTTTTTTTTGGGGGGGGGGATTAAAATCTCGGCCTAGCACATGCTAAATATATGCCCTACCACTGAGCTATGCGTCAGTCTACCAGTTTTGATTTAACCTAGTAACCTTATTCATACATTTCCTTTTACAAATTTCTACAAATACCCAGATCCTCAAATGCCCTCAAATGCTTTCCCATCAGTGAGCTGAATATGAGCTAATGTGTGTTCCTTCTGTGTTTATATGAGTCATGTTTAAAAATCACATTTTGGCAGTGGAATTTGATCTTTTATTGTTTGTGGAGTAAGATTCTTCTGAAAACTTATTTTCTGCTCTTTTACCAATGCTGAATAGAGTCATGACTTTACCAACATTTATTTTTGAGGAGGCCTCATATGTAACCCCACTTATATTCTTCAGAAGTATTTGTAATTACCAACAGAGCTTTTTCCTGATGTAAATCAGTATGCAAATTGGTCTCTCCTCTCTCTCTCCTCTCTCCTCTCTCCTCTCTCCTCTCTCCTCTCTCCTCTCTCCTCTCTCTTCTCCCCTCTCCCCTCTCCCCTCTCCCCTCTCCCCTCTCCCCTCTCCCCTCTCCCCTCTCCCCCCTCTCTCTCTCTCTCTGTGTTACTAGGGATTGAACCCAGGGGCATTCTACCTTTGCGCTAGATATACCTCAGCCCTATTTATTTTACTTCGAGTCAGGGTCTCACTAAATTGCATAGGGCCTAAGTTTCTGAGGTTGGCTGTCTCAGCCTCTCAAGTTCTGGAATCACAAGCGTATGCCACCATGCCCAGATCTGTCCTTGTTCTTAAAAGAAGTTAGAATCAATGTCATTTCTTCATAGCAATCTGGGATTTATACTTAAATAGAAAAGCCATTGTTTAATGTAGGTCAGTACTGATTGTCTGTGAATAAATCTCGTGTACATATAGTGTTTGCTGGCTTTTGTGTGAAAAATTATGTGTACTCACATAAGTAGTTTGGAAATAAAATTGAATTAATTCGAAAGAAAACCAGCTCTTTAAATAGGAACCTGAACTAGAAATAGTTCAGTAGGAGTTGTTTGTTGCCTGAATAAATTTGACCCCTTGTCTTTGAATAATGAGCCATTTGAATTCCACTCCTTTTTAGTGTGATAATGTTGCATCTTTGAAGCTTTGGCGATGCAGCATGACCTCAAATAGTTTTAATTGCAAAAAAAGAGCCAGGCATGAGAACTGCATATAACACGCACACCTATCTGGGACTGTCACATTTCTGTCTTAGTCTCTTTCATTCAGAGAAGTATGATGCCTTTATATAAATAAATACCTGATATACAGCAATAAAATGTATTGCACTTATTTTTTTATAAAAATTCCTATCTGGAAGGCACAAATTAAATTTATGACAGCCAGGCATGATAGTACATGCCTGTAATCCCAGTACTTGGGAGGCTAAAGCAGGAGGATTGCAGGTTTGAGGTCAGCCTTGGCAATTTAGCAGACTCTCAATAACTTAGCAAGGCCCTGTCTCCAAAAATAGATAAATAAATAAATAAATAATAAATAAAAGGGCTGGGCATGTAACTTGGAGGCAGATACTTCTGGGTGTCTCCAGTATCCGCTTCCCCCCAAAACATGATGAATGAGCACAAAATGTTAATCTCAATGTCTCAGTATTTTATTTTATTATTTGCAATACTGGGGATTGAACCCAGGGGGTTCTACCATTGATTTACACCTTCAGCCCTTTTTATTTGAAACAGTGTCTTGCTAAGTTATCACCAATTGGCTTTGAACTTGAGATCTTCCTGTATCAAGCTCTCAAGTACTGGGATTATAGGTATGTGCCACCACACCTACTGAACTGTTGCACACCTACTGAACTGTTTCATACCTGTTGAAATGTTTTGATATTTTTAATCCAAATAAAAATACTAATGATTTTTCTAAACATAGAAATATTTATTTTCATAGGATATCTACTTTATAGTCTAGTCAAGTTATGTCTAAATGGACTGTCAGAATTTTTTTTTTTTGTCATTGAGGGCACTGTTTAATGATGAAAATAGCCAGGAAGTTGTGTTTGTTTTAGAAAGTGGCACACATCTCTGTTTGCCGCTCACATCTATTATTTTATAAATGTGGCATTGCTTTTGTTTGGAAATTGTGCTCTCCACTCTTGTGGTTCCTTTACCATCCTGTTTCCAACTATATTAAACATCTAAGATCAAGAAGGAAATTCTATACACTCATTGGGTTAGTCGCTTTCTGTTACTGCAACAAAAGCCTGAGATAAGTCAGTTTATAAAGAGAAGAAGTTTGTTTTGGCTTCTAGTCTTGGAGGTTTCAGTCCATTGTGGTTGGCCCCATTGTCCTTGGGCTTGTGAAGAGGCTGCACATCATGGACAGAGCACATTGTGGAGGGAACTGCTCACCTCATATCATCAGGAGGCAAAAAGAAAGAGATAGGTGTCCCATAATCCCCTTTGAGAGCACACCCTCAGTGACCTAACTCCACCCCCACCATACCCAACTCTTAAAGGTACTACCAGTTTTTGATACTACCAAGCTGCTGACCAGAAATGTAACACAAAGAATATTAGGAGATATTTATCCAAACTATAACACCTACTGTATGGATAAAAGAAAGGACTTGAAAGCATGGTGGTGCACACTTGTAATCCCCGTGCTTGGGAGGCAGAGACAGGAGGATCGCGCAGGTTCGAAGCCAGCCACGTGCGCTGGCTTAGGAGACCCTGTTTCCAAATAAAAATGTAAAAATAGGTCTGGGAATGTAGCCTGGAGGTAGAAGGGCTTCCAGGAATCCCAGTACCACCAAAAAAAAAAAAAAAAAGAATGGACTTGAGAAAAAAAATACTCTAAAAGTTGTTATCACTAACCACTATGGGAATTATTGGGATCTTTAAGGCTGACATTTCTGGCACTGCATAATGTTTATAGTCATCTAAATTATTATTTAGAATGATTTAAAATGGGCAAACTCATAATCTCCGATTTACAAAATTGTTTTTTTTTTTTTAACTCTGGTTATAAGCTTTCTAAAGATAACATTTTTTATTATTTGTTTTTCTTTTGACTACTAAGGGATTATAAGTAAATGTTACAAAAAAACATTGTTTATAACAAAATATCTTAACATAAAGCACAAATTGGGGCTTGAAATTGTTGAAGCCAGCTTTTAGAACCATGCTTGGCCCAGGCTGCAAGGCTTTCATGGTCTTCAGAACAGACACTCCATAAAACCAATTGATAATAGGCGATTGTGTGACTTCTCCACTGGCCTTCACAGCTGATTATCTGGACCAATTCTGCAGGAGTTATTTCATGTTATCAGAGAGGCTCAATAATTTGAAACAAGCAGTGTTTACATAGTCCTTTATTGAGCACTTTTTATCCAGCTTTGCCCTAGTTGGGAAAAATGGAAATGATCTGAAAGCTCGTAGAACAAAAAAGTTGGTTAGGCAGGTGTTTCTAAAATTTTATGTCTTTTACAACTCTTAGCTGAAAAAATTATAGTCAGCAATTCACACTTTCAGCTTAATATACAGAAGAGAATAAAGATCTATAAATAACAAATTCACAAGGCTAGATACTTCCATCAGGCAGAGAAACCTGTTTCTCTTTTTGCAATAACTGAAAGGAGTGGTTTCTGTTACCTGCAACTAAAACCAAACTGAAATATTCTTAAAAACATTCCTCCAGATTCTTTCTTTTCTTTTGTGGGTTTGGGAATGGAACCCAGGGGCATTCGACCTCCAAGCTACACCCCCTGCCCTATTTTTTATTCTTTATATTGAAACAGGGTTTCACTAAGTTGCGGAGGGCCTCACTAAGTAGCTGAGGCTGGCTACGAACTTTGATCCTCCGGTCTCAGCCTCCCAAATGCTGGGATTACAAGCATCCGCCACCACGCCCAGCCAGATTTTTGTTCTTTTTTGTTGTTGTTAAGTATTTTACATTTATTAACCCAGAAACACACTATAAGATATAAATACTACTGTTTACATTTTACAGTAAAGATACTTGAAGTATAGAAAATTAAGTAAGAGTCATAAATCTAATATTTAAAGAGGAGCCAGAAATACATTTAGACCTAGCCTTCTAACCACTTATTATTAATAACCATTTTGAACTGTGTCAATAACCAGCAAACATTTGTGAATTCCTATGATTTGTTTTCTCTACTAACTTCTAACAGTGTTGTACAGATTTTTGTTCTTTAGCCAAGCATGGTGGTGCATGCCTATAATGGCAGTAATTGGTAGGCTGAAACAGGAAAATCACAGGTTTGAGGCCAGTCTCAGAAACTTAGTGAAACCTTGTTTCAAGATAAAAATTGGTCTGGGATTATAGCTTGAAGGTAGAATGTCCCTGGATTCAATCCCCAATATAAACAACAACAACAACAACAACAATAAAAACAGCAACAACAATAGCAACCAACAAACCAAAACCAAAACAACAAAACACAGATTTTTCTAAAAAAGGATACTTAAATTGAAGTCCAAAAACATTATAGAGAAAATTATAATTCTCATTACTTTAGACATTTCAGCACTTCGTTTCTGTAGCAGAATATGACCTGTAAGTGGTACAGCAAAAACAAAACAAACAACAAAATGAATGGCTCTATTTTCCTATGAATCTGCAAATGAACCTTCAAGTTAGAGCATTACTAAAAGGGAAGAATGTTTTAAACTTTTCCTTAAAAATCATTCTTTTGAGTGCTATAAAAATTATTCAAACACAACTTCCGCCAGGCTTGGTGTCGCATTTGTAATCCCCGGGCTTGGGAGGTGGAGACAGGAGGATCATGCAGGTTCGAAGCCAGCCTCGCTAGCTTAAGAAACCCTGTTTCCAAATAAAAATATAAAATAAAATAGGTCTGGGAGTGTAGCCCGGAGGTAGAAGGGTTCTATCCCCAGTACCAACAACATAACAAAACAAAACAAAACAACGAAAAAACAAAAAACCCCACAACTTTTCCATAATAAATCCAACCAGCTGAATTCTTCCAGCTCAAGATGCATGAAGGACCTCAGCTGGTTTTGAGTTTTCTTCACAATAGCAGCTTTAGCCAATTCTCTGTGAGGAGTCGGGTGAATCTAACATTATCATGCATTTCTTTTTTAAATATGCTTTTATTGGTGCATTATAGTCTCACATCATAATATAAATTATATTAACAGTGACATGCATGCACACAGCACTTGGTGGTCCCCCAGTTCCCTGCCTTTCCCATACAGAGTACTGAGATGAACATTGATATTTTCACATGCACACAAGGATGATGGTAGTAATTCCTCCAATGACCCCCACACTTCCCTCTCCCCTAGACCACTTCCATGGCTCCACTGAGGTTTCTTTTCCATTATCTGGAGCCCCTCTGGTATCCAATTACTCTCTAGCTTCTGCATATTAGAGAAAACATAGGACCCTTCACTTTCTGTGACTGGCTAATCTCACTTACCATAAAGTTTTCCAGGTCCTTCCATTTTCCTCCAACACAATCACACATTTATTAAAGCAGTGATTCCAATGGCCAAAGTTATTCTTTTCTATGAAATAATATGAGGCCTCTCCCCAAATCATATAGCTCAAGGAACTTGTAGAGGGGTCTAGACACGTCAGAAATTTTTTAGCTATTGGGGCTCTGAAAATGATAACTCAACGTATGCTCAGTTTGGTGTATGCTTTACTTCAAACTGAGAGCACCTGAGGAACTGCAAAGGCAAAGGCCCCCTACCCCCCCACACATACACAAGTTTCCTTTTCCAACTGAAGGCAGGTGGGACAGATTCTTTTTTTTCCTCTTTTTTTTTTTTTTTTTTTTTGTGGTGCTGGGGATTGAACCAGGGCATTCTGCCTGCAAGCTATACCGCCTAGCCCTATTTTATTTCTTATTTGGAAATAGGGCTTTTCTAAAATCCTGAGTATCTTCCTGAGTTTCCAGGCCTGGCCTTGAATCCATGATTCTTCTGTTTCAGCCTCCCAAATCCTGGGATTACAGGATCCTCCTTTTTAGCCTCCCAAACACTGGGATTATAGGCATGCACCACTATAACTTTCACTACCTGAGAGATTTTTTATTTGCATTTCCTTCCTTCCTGCCCTCCTGTAGCTTGCGAGTAGGTGGGAGGGAAACCCACTCCCTATAAAGCCCAATTTCTATTTCTTTATGCTGTATAAACTTCAATCATATGGCCTTCCCATGAGTATCATATTAAAATGATTTTTATCCTGCTGGTCTGTTGTCAGTTTATTTCATAGGCTCAATTATTCAGCCTTCAGAGAGTATAGAAAGCTTTTCTCTCCCCTACATAGTCTTTAGGATTTAACAGGTAGTGCTGGAAACATTTGTACAATACATCTGACAGAAATATTTCCAGTTCAGCCCCAGAGGCGAACTGACCAGAGGCGAAGCTCTGAGGCATAGTTGGTTCCTGGCTTTGCCATGATCAACTGGCATTGCAGATGAGCTCAAGGACTTTAGAATCAGAATGCCTGAGTTCAAATCCTGTCTCTAGCTGGGCGTGGTGGCACACGCTTCTAATCCTAGCATTCGGGAGGCTGAGACAGAAGGTTTGCACAGGTTCAAATGAAGTCAGCCTCAGCTACTTAGTGAGGACCTTTGCAACGCAGTGAGACCCTGTTTTAAAATAAAGACTAAAAAATAGGGCTGGGGGTAGCTCGGAGGTAAAATGTTCCTGGGTTCCATTCCCAGTACAAAAACAAAAACAAAAACAAACAAAAACAAAAACAAAAACAAAAACCTGTCTCCACACTTGCCAGATGTGTGACCATACCTCAGGTTCTTGAAGTAAAGCTATCAGTAGAATATAAGATTGTGTTATTTAATTTTATGTGAATTAAGAATTTGGAAAAACTGGTGTAGGGTAAGCATTTAGTAAGTATTAGATATTATTTTCATAAATTTTTCTCTGGTATCCTGGGGCTTTTAAGTTCAGTTGTTTCTATGTATCTCTCTAGTGCTTTTAAATTTATTTATTTATTTTTTTGCTGGTAATAATCACATCTTGAGTCTTAAGAGTACACTTAAAAATATTGATGAGTAAGTCAGAGATCATTTTAGGAATGAAGGGTTTTCCAATAACCTGGAATCTCAATCACATAAAGTGCTGTCTACTTTAGGTTCAGAAATCACCTGTTAGCAAAAAGAAGGGAAATTTTCATTGAGAGAGCAAAGGGCTACAATTTTTCTGGCTAGGGCTTTCCTCTTAAGGCATGAAAATTGATAAAGAACTGAAAAGAGGAAAATACTCTGTTCTTAAGTGACATGAGTTTTGTTTCTTTTCTGGGGTGGCTTGAAGGAGGTTGAGTTAGGGTTATCCATAAATGACTCTGTGTACCATAGAGTCAGTATAATCTCCTTCTCCTAAGAGTCACCTTCCTTGAAGTCCTTTCTTTGCTCCCAGCATCCTTGAGGTTTCAGCTTGGATGTTAGCTCCCCTCAGAGGCCCACCCCCTGCTCCCTTTCTTGAGCTTTCAGAGCAGCTGGCTCCGCCTCCCAACCTCTAACTAAAGCACCTGCCTTAGACTCCAATGGACACCTCAGTCCCTCCCCTTGGACTCAAAGTCCATGAGAACAGAGAAATGGTTTATCTGGCTTATTGTTATCAATTTGGCACCTAGCACTGTGCTTAACACTCAATAAAATTTTCTTGCATTATACCAAGCACCCCAGTGCCTTTGAATTTTAGTGCTGGTGGTCCTTTTTAGCTCTGAGCTTTAATATAAATATGGACACAGGAGGGGTTAGGGAGTATGGACATATTTTCATGTATGGGGTATGTAGGAAGGATTAGTTAAGCCTGTAGAGTTCCCAAGGTGATGATGAGAATACACTTACTTTTCTACTTCCTTGCTTTCTTCCTTCCCTACCTCACTCCTGAAATCTAATCTTCAACTCCTGAAAAATGAGTCAATTGATAAACCTATTACAGGGGTTGGACAAGACTATAGTAGACATTGGGGTGAGGAATTAGCTACTGGCTACTCACTCTCCTGTTTTATTTATTTATTTATTTATTTATTTATTTATTATTTGTGTGTACGTGTGTGTGTGTTCCTAAAATACTACTATATTTATTATTGAGTTAATGCAGAGCCTTCATCATCTCCAGGTCAGTCTCTGACTTGTTTCCCTTTTTTTTTTTTTTTTTTTTTTTGGACTTTGGTTACTGTAAGACTTCCTCCAAAGATTTATGAATATCTTTGCAACCCTGGGTAACTTGGGGTTAACTTCCTTTGGGAAGAGATAAACTTTACCTGAGTCACCCAAAGGCTGGATTCCTTTGGTGAGTATCAGGTGAACCCCAGCTGGACCAGAGACTTCCCTTCTGTCCTTTTATCTGCCTTGTCCATCTCACTAGTTCCTATGTCTCGAAGGAACCAGGTATGCAAAATAATGTTTCTGTTTTGTCAAAGGAGGGGCACTTGCCTTCTTGCTATTTGAATGAGAAGAAAAGGTCTGTTAAGAAGGTATGTGCTGTGTAATGATTATGGGCCTCCATGTCTCTTAATTCATGCTTAAAAAAGGAAGTGACTCATGCTGAAGATAAACTGGGCTTGAAAGACGTCTGGCTTATGCAAAGCTCTTCTTTACATACTAGGTTCTTTCATTCACAAGGAAATAGGTGCTCAAGGACTTTGCCTCTGGAGTTCCTCCCTTTCATTCTTTGGTAGGCTGGGGCCTAAATGATTCTCTGGGAGGATTTTTCTCTGTCTGTAAATGGCAACCTTCCCTTCTTTTGTTGAAACTAGGAATTTTATGACTGTAACAGTAGAGGCCAGAGGGAGATTGTAAAAATTTCCTCTGTTTTACATTCCCAAGTCCTCAAAGTCTCAGATCCTCTCTAGTCTCATCTGTCTTTTTCTGTCTAGGTGGTGCTACATTTACTTCTTACTGAGTTCTTGACAGGGTTTAATAAAGCAGTTGAGAGTCGAGGTTAGGAAGAAGTGCTTTTAGTGTTGACTGGCCTTGGCTCTGTGTTTTTACAAGCTCTGCAATCTTGGGTAAATCATTTAATCTCTTAACATATTTCCTCACCTGGGAAGGAGTCGAGGGATTGTCACCCTCATTGTCAACATAAAGGTGCTATGAGTTTGGTTAATGGGCACCCTGGCAGTCACCATAAAGGGGTTTGAGGAGGCCTCTCCAGAGGGAAAGGAGACCTCTACTCAAACTGAGGAGGTAGAAAGAAGTAGGCAGATAGGGCCGGAGGGCCACGGTGGCAAAACTTCATTTCCTGAGAGGCAACAGATGCCAACTAACTTTCAAAACTCCCCCAAAGACAGACCTCCCAAATGTCAAGTGATATCAAAATTCAAAGCCTCCTGAGAGTGACCAGAGCTTCATAAAACTCCAGTTGTTCCTGCTACTAAGTAATCCCAGGATTGCTCACTAGAGATTCCAGGAAGCAGTGTCTGGAACCCCAACCGAGAGAAGGACATTCAGAAAGAACATTATGCAAATACACTGCGCACATCTCAGGAAACTGCCTCTGAGACCCCCGACTGGAAAAGGAGACTCGGAAGTACATAAGCCCTTAGACCAGCCACTCTGGTTGGTTTTTCCCCTTGGGAGCCCCTTTCTTTTAAGAGCTTTATATATATCTCTCTCTCTGTCTCTCGTCACTTTGGCTTTGAGAGAAAATGATGTGTAATTAAGAGCCCTCGGTCCAGGCACCTCTTGGGTGGTGACCAGAAGGCATCTGCTGGACATCAAGGCCAACCTAGGCCCTAGGGGTGACCTGCACTTCTCTTCTGGCAGATTGTGTGGACTTTTGGGAGAAAGTAGTTTGCAATTGACATCCTGTGGCATGGATTACTCCCAAGTAGTGTCCAGAAGCAGCTGCTAGACACCAGGGTCCCTATAGCCCCCAAGGGTTCTCTGCCTCTTTTGCCCCTTCCCTATTCTCTTTATGATAAACTCTCTGCTCGTCTTTCTATTGTGTGTGAGTGTCATTCTACATACTTCGTAGACAAGAACCACAGAAAGGAAAACATCCATTTAAAAACCTTCTATACCCTTGACCTGTTGCAAAGAAAAAAAATGTAAGGATGTATCAGGTTTTAGCAAAGAGGAAGAGCTTCATCAGGAAGTTGAAAGGTTATGGGGGTCATGGTGGTACATGTGTATAATCCCAATACTTGGGGAGGCTGAGACAGGAGGATCAGGTACATGGCCAGCCTCAGTAACTTAGCAAGGCCTTCCACAACTTACTGAGACCCTGTTTCAAAAATAAAATAGGGCTGGGGGTGGAACTCAGAGATAGAATGGTCATGAGTTCAATCCCCAGTACCAAAAAAAAAAAAAAAAAAAAAAAAAAAAGTAAAAGGTGAAGATATGCCTTCTTAGCATATTTGAGCTAATTTAGGAGTGAGAAGCACCTTGGAGGTCTTGGGCACTCCTCCTCCTCCTCCTCTTAAACTGGGAATAGAACCCAGGGGCATTCTACCTTTGAACTATACCCTGGCCCTATTTTATTTTGAAAAGGACATTGCTAAATTACCATGTGCTACTGGCTTGGAACCTGGAATCCTGTCTGAGCCCCCCAAGTGCTGGGATTATAGATGTGTGCCACCCACTTGGTTTAGGCTCTTTTAAAGGAAACTTAGCGAGAGGCAGGTGTGGGGAGATATATGAGAAGAGCGCCCGCGTGGTGCCTGGTTATGTAGGTTCTTTGAGCATGGGTCACAAGGTGCTTTTTATGGTGGTTTGGTCTTCCTCTAGGATATTCAAGTTGAGGTTGAGATGGTCTCTTCCATCTAGTTAACATTTGGAATGTGCCTATATTGAAGGTTTCTTAAAATACATCTCCCTTTGCTTTATCTAATCTGAAAATTCATTTTGCAGGCTAACAATGCACCCAAGTGTTAGTCACAATGAGGCATTTTTCATAGATGGTGAGTTTAGAGTAACTCTAAGATTTACAGGTTTTTCAGAAATTTGGGAGTGAAAGGTCTGAGGAAAAAAAATGGGTGTGGGGAGTAAGTCTGATGTTGGGGCTTTTAGAGTTAGAGCGACCGTCTCTTTTTTATTCTCTTTCAGCACCTTTCTACCTATTTCTGTTCCTTCTGTCCCACCTCAGATGCTGATTATTTTAAACTAAAGGGAAATAGCGAGCAACAGATACTGGAAGAGGCTCACCTTTTATATTTCTTGTCTGCTTAAAGTCCAGACTCACTGAGGAAGAAAATAATTACCTCTGGCCCCTTCCCTGAGTTTTCATGACCCAAACTCATATCACAGTAGGAAGAAAAACTGGAAGCCAGTCAGCACACCTGGATAGATTTCAACACACACCACTGTCTTCTATTTTCAATTTCATTCAATGTTTCAAAAAGAGTGAGAATCCGCCGGGCGTGGTGGCGCACGCTTGTAATCCCCGCGCTTGGGAGGCAGAGACAGGAGGATCGCGCAGGTTCGAAGCCAGCCGCGCGCTGGCTTAGGAGACCCTGTTTCCAAATAAAAATGCAAAAATAGGTCTGGGAGTGTAGCCCGGAGGTAGAAGGGCTTCCAGGAACCCCAGTACCACCACCAAAAAAAAAAAAAAAAAGAGTGAGAATCCATTGCAGGTCCACTGGATTTCATCTCAGGCTATCGCATGTTTAGAAAAGCCCATTGTATTCTCTCCTCAAAATCCTGGACTAGTCCTCTCATATCTTCATTCTCCCTTTTCCCTTTGAAAAAAGGGTATCTAAATTTCTAAATCCTCTTAGGCTAGTGGCTAATTACACGATGTGATTGCCTCCATGCACATAAGAAATTTGTGAATCTTTTCTCCAGCGAATCATCTCTGTGAGGTTATTTAAGCCAACCTTCAGAGGGTAGAGGGGAAATATCCCTTCACTCTATATCTGGAATGGGAATCATAGTAATACTGGGATTTCAGGGCTATTATGATGGTGACATGAGGATTTATATATGGCACATGGTCAGCATCTGGTCAAAGATAACTTCACCCAATGATTTGAGGTGATCATTAATAATAATTTAAGAGAGGACTTCCGGGAAGATGGCGACCGAGAAAAGCGGGGCTTAAGAGTCCCGCTAACAACCAATCTCCATTACCACAAAAAGAGCGCCTTTCATAGCCAGAAAACACCATCACCAGAAAAACAAAAAAACCACCAGGCTCCAGAGAGAAAGCGGACTGAGAACAGAGCTCAGGGCCACAGAGGAGACACACGCGCCCGAGGACGCGGCAGCAGCGCCATACTGCCGGCAGCAGAGGCGAACTCAGCGGACGGCTACAGCAAGCCGAGGTGAGCCAATGCGGAACAGCCAGGCGGGATCTTTCGGCGCAGACAGCATTTAAAGCTCCCAGTGGCTGAGCTCAGCACACGCTGCAGGGATTCAGAGTGGAAATCAAAACCAGAGAAGAAAAAATACGCCAGCCTCATGGCCGAGGGCGTGGCAGAGGCGCCATATTGCCACCGGCGGCGGCAGCAGCAGTGAATTCACCGAGTCCAGTACAGCTACATCTACGTACTCAAGAACAGTGAGTCAAATTGCGGGCCACAGAGGAGAAATCCCAGTATTGTGCCTCCTGGGACTTGACCCAGTGAGGGAGTGGTGGTGGCAGAGATATCACACCATAGGAGAACGTGCAACCTGGCACCCCCCATAGTTTAAAGCAGCCTCTATCGACTCCCTGGGTCGGAGACTCTGTGATACAACCCAGTAAAGGGGTAGTAGGGTCTGAGATAATACAGACTCGAGATCCAGAGCACCTTAAGTGAAGCCATAGTGACCCAAGGGAAGAACCCAGAAAGGCACAAACCTCCGAAATCATGGGAAAGAGGAATAACACTGAAGTAATGAATGTGCACAACCCCACAATATCAGAACCTGATAAAACAGAAAATCAGAGATTTCTAGAAGATCAAATCAGGAAAATAACTGTAGAAATAATAGAGGTGCTTCGAAAAGAACTCAGAGAGAGCCAAAAAGAGATAAAGGATGCAATTAATGAAGTAAAGGCCTCAATTCAAAGCACAAACAACCGATTAGACCACATGGAGAACAGAATCTCGCTCTTAGAAGATGAGCAATCCAAAAATGAATGCATAGTTTCTAATCTAGAAAAAGATATCCAACAGCAGGAATCTGACATTGAAGAAATATGGGCCCATCTTAAGAGAGCTAACCTAAGAATAATTGGAATAGAGGAGGGAAAAGAAAGTGATACCAAAGGGATCAACAATCTCTTCAAGGAAGTAATAGCAGAAAATTTTCCAAATATAGAGCAAGAGGTTGATACACAGATCCAGGAAACTTACAGAACTCCCTTTAGACAGGATCCGAGAAGAGGATCCCCACGCCATATAATTGTCAAAATGACCAATGTGGAAGCCAAGCAGAGAATCTTAAAGGCAACAAAAACAAAGGGCCAAGTGACATTCAGAGGCAAACCAATTAGAATCACTCCAGACTTCCCAAACCAAGTCATGAGAGCCAGAAGGGCTTGGAGTAACATATTCCAAACTCTGAAAGAAAACAACTTCCAGCCAAAAATTTCCTATCCAGCAAAACTTTCTATCAAATTAGATGGAGAAATAAGAAGCTTCCATGACAAACAGAAACTGAAGGAATTTATGTCTTCAAAACCAGCGCTAGAGAAAATACTCAAAGAGATTAACTACAAAGAAGAAATAGGTAACACTCACCAGAACCAGAGAAACAAGAGTTTCCATCCAACAGACAACTAAGATTGGTTATCTGTGGAGATTCATTATTTATGTTAGTCTTTTACCTATCTCTAAATTGTATTGTTTGCCTTTATTGTTGTTAATTTTTAGGATTTCTAGTTGGAATATTAATATACCTTCAGATATAGCATTTGGAAATATTTTATCCAATTCTATTAGTAACTTTTAACTCTGTTTACATTGTCTTTGGATATACAATATTTTCTTTTATTTTTTAGGGAGTTTGTATATTCTTCTGTTGCCTGTGCCATTGAAATCATATCCAAGAAATCACTGCCAATTTCAATGTTGTGAGGTTTTATGACCCAGATTTTCTCCTAAAAGTTTATAGTCTTAAGATTTATATTTAGGTCTTTTATCTAGTTTGAGTTAATACTTGTATGTGGGATTAGGTAAGGGTCCAATTTTATTCTTTTCCATGTAATTATTATTTTTCAACAATATTTAGTTAAAAGATTATTATTTCCACCACCAAATCTTCATGGAAACTTTGTCAAAAATAACTTGACAATATAGGGAAGAAGTTAGCTCTAGGCTTGTATTTAACTCCAATGGTCTATATATCTGCCTTTAGAACAGTACTACACTGTTTCAATTATTGTAGCTTTATATGGTTTGAAATCAGAAAATATACATCTTCTAGCTTTGTTTTTGCTTCGAGATTGTTTTGGGTATCTAGAGTCCATATTCCATATTAGGATAGATTTTTTTCTGAAAAATAAATATATGATAGTTTCACCTAAAAAAAAGAAAAAAATATTCTCTGGTAAGAAAGAAAGCAAAAAGAAATATTGAAATGTTATCTTTAAGTCATCAAAAGCTTGGTATCAGACAAATGAAACTGTTATGTGAGATTCTCATTTTTAATTTTGGATAAATTGCTATAATACTAGATGTCAACCACTAAGCCAAGCATGGGAGGGAGGGATGGGGAGAGAATGGGGTGGGGATCGGGTGGGGGCTGACTGGGCGATGTGTGCATGTATGTCTACAAAAGTTTGTATCCCACTATGATGTATGAATACAGTGCACCAATAAAATAAAATAAAATAAAATAAAAAAAAATAATAATAATTTAAATTTTAACCTGACTATGTTAGTCATCTTTCTGTTGCTGTGAAGAAACAAAAACTAAAACAAGACAGGAAAAACACCTGAGCTGGGTGCATAGCACATGTTTATCATTCCAGCTGCTTGGGAGGCTGAAGCAGGATTGCAGGTTTGAGGCCAGCTTGGGCAATTTAGTGAAAACCTGTCTCAAAAAAAAAAGAATAAATGAATAAATAATAAATATAATAAATACATGGGCTGAGAATGTAGCTCAGTGGCATAGTACCCCTAGATTGAATCCCCAATAAATATAAATATATTAATATATTTAAATACAAGAAAACAAACAAAACCCAGGGGTAAAATTTTGAGACAAGATTGAGGCTCATTATTTCAGAGGATTTAGCCCCTGGTGGGCCAGCTCCATTGCTTTGGGCCTGAGGAGAGAAAAAATACTGGGCAGAAGGATGTGGTGGTGGAGTAGAGCTGAGAGAGAAAGAAGAGAGATGAAAGAAGAGAGAAGAGAGAAGAGAAGAGAGGAAAGTTGATGAGAGTAAATGACAGATGGATAGTCAGGTCAGGGACAAGATATAGTTCCCAGGAGCACATTTCCAAGGACCCACTCCTTCAACTAGGTCCCCCCTCCTAACCATCCAATAATACCATCAACTTACTAACCCAAGCCAGGCATGTTGGCACACACCTGTAATCCCAGTACTTGGGAGACTGAGATAGGAGGATCACAGGTTCTAGGCCAGCCTTAGCAACTTAGTGAAGCTCTTTGCAACTTAGTGAGATCCTGTTTCAAAAATAACGAATAAAATGGGACTAGGGGTATAGCTTAGAGGTAGGATGCCCATGGTTTCAATTCCCAGTACCCAAAAAAAAAAAAAATTAATCCATGTATAAACTCTGAGCCCCTATGATCTAGCCACTTCCCCAAAGCCCCACCTCTGAACACTGCTGAGTTGGGGACAAAGCTTTCAACACATGAGGCTATGGTGTACATTTTGGATCCAAACCATAGCACTGACTTAATGTGTATGATTCTGCTTTTGATTTTAAGATTATTTTCTATGCCTTTTCTAAATCACATTTTCAAGTAAAACTATCTCCCTCGTAATTTTTTTGGCTGATGAATAATTCATCTGAGTAGATAGGGAAAATGCTGAATAACTAAAATAACAATAAATGGTGATGGTTTATTTTTCTAGTTATAAGATCCCCTTGTATTTTTAATGATTCAGATTTGTTCCAGAGACTAACCAGCTGCAGGGTGGAGAGTCTATTCCATTCAGCTGAAGAGTTAAAGGGGTTCATGGAGGCCAGGATTCCTTGCCCTATCTGAAGATGACCTGTGGTGTGATCCAAAACAAGTCCTGCTGAGATCTAGACAATCTTCCCAGGAGAGCAGCACGCAGGCAGGGCACCAGGCAAACAATCTTCACCTTGCTTTCCCTGCCCTCGAAGTACCTCTTATACATTCAAAGACAGTTATTAATTCAGTCAGTCCTCACCTATGCACTAATTCTGGTACAAAGGACTATTAAAGTGAACCCCTTCCATTTTTTTCTCAAAGATTTTACTTTTTATTTCTTAGATTTTTATTTTTTGTTCTCTGACTCCTACTTCAGTGCATATCCATTCATTCATTCTCTTCATCTCCATCCCTTCCTCCCACTTCCAATGAAGCCACTTCCTAGTGGTGACTAGATATTTAAAGGCTAGACGTTAACCGGGAGTGGCAGCGCACACTTATAATCCCAGCAGTCAGGAGGCTGAGACAGGAAGATCATGGTTCACGGACAGCCTCAGCTACTTAATGAGTCCTCCTGCAATTTAGTGAGACCTTGTTTCAAAATAAAGAATAAAAAATAGGGGTGGGTGTGTAGCTCAGAGGTAAAATGCCCCTGGATTCTATCTCCAGTACTGCAAAAAACAAACAAACAAACAAACAAACAAACAAACAACCCTAGAGGTTAAAGAAGTAGTGACATTGCCCTCCAAGCATGCCTTGCATTCAAAAGCCATTTTGGAAGCATCTCTTTTTCCCTTTCCTTCCTTCCTTCTTCCCTCCCTCCCTTCCTCTCTCTTTCTTTCTTTCTTTCTTTCTTTCTTTCTTTCTTTCTTTCTTTCTTTCTTTCTTTCTTTTCTTTCTTTCTTTCCTTCTTTTTGCAGTACTGGGTGTTCAACCAAGGGGTATTCTAGCTCTTTGCTTTTTATTTTTTATTTTGAAGTAGGGTCTTGCAAGGTTGGTGAGAATCTTCCTGTGTTGCTGAGGCTGAACTCAAATCTGTGACCCTCCTGTCTCAGCCTCCCAAGTAGTAGGATTACAGCTGTGTGCCATCATACCAGATAATTTCATAACTTTTTTTTTTCTTTTGCAGGTCTGGGGCTGGAACCCAGAGGCATTTGACCTCCGAGCTACACCCTCTGCCCAATTTTTTATTTTTTATTTTGACACAGGGTCTCACTGAGTTGCAAAGGGCCTCACTAAGTAGCTGAGGCTGTCCACAAACCAAGATCCTCTGGTCTCAGCCTCCCAGATGCTGGGATTACAAGCGTGCGCCACCATGCCTGGCTTATAACTTTCTTAATTCTACTTGACCTTCATCTCAACTCTCCTTGAGCCATCCTTTGACTCAGGCACTTTACATAATTTATAATTATATTAAAAAACTCCCAAGTAGCTGGCATTACTGGTGCACATTATTATGCCCAGATTACACCCAGATTATTTTATTTTATTTTATTTATTTGCTTTTGCGGTACCGGGAATGAAATCCAGGAACATTCTACCTCAGAGCTACACCACCAGCCCTATTTTTTATTCTTTATTTTGAAACAGGCTCTCATTGGGTTGCAAAGAGCCTCACTAAATAGCTGAGGCTGTCTGTGAACCATGATCCTCCTGTCTCAGCCTCTCAAACTCTGGGATTACAAGTGTGTGCCACCATGCCTGGCACACAGGCATGCGATTATTTTAAAGCAAACCCTTGACATCATATGATTTTATTTGTAAATGTTTATATAATATGAAAGATAAAGATGCTTAAAAAATTGACCACAATAGCAGTAGCAAAGCAAAGAAGTAAGGATGATTCCCAATACCATTAAATATATTGGTAGTCTTCATTTTCTTCAATGTTCTTTAGCTTTTTGCTTGAATCAGGATCCAGATGAAACACATATATGGTGATTAGTTAACATATCTGTTGTCTCTTTTTTAAAAAATTATTTCGCTGGGCGTGGTGGCGCACGCTTGTAATCCCTGCGCTTGGGAGGCGGAGATAGGAGGATCGCACAGGTTTGAAGCCAGCCTCAGCTACTTAGTGAGGCTCTCAGCAACTTAGTGAGAACCTATTTCCAAATAAAGTATAAAAAATAGGTCTGGGAATATAGCCTGGAGGTAGAAAGCTCCTGGGTTCTACCCCCAGTAATACACACCCACACACACACACACACACACACACACACACACACACACACTTTATTTGTTTTGGTAACAGGACTGAACCTAGGAATGCCCTACTACTGAGCTAGACCCCCCAGCCTTTTGTATTTTGAGACAGGGACTCACTGAGTTGTACAGGCTGGCCTAAAACTCGTTATCCTTCTATTGTAGGCTTCTGAGTAGCTAGAATTACAGACGTGTCTGTTAAGTCTCTTAATGTAAAGGCTCTCCTCCTGTTTCCTTGCATTTTTCCCTCTGTGGTTGAAGAAAACAGGCCCTATATTGCTTTGTGTAACTATGACCACACTACTTTAACCAACTTTATCATTCCTGCCAGTGGATCTAGATTTATGGGAGGAGCCCTTTGACCACCCGGCCGCCTGTCTGCAGTGCTATTAATATTTCCACCCATTCTTGCCTAGTCTCCCAGGGAAGTTCACCCTTCTCCCCACTGAGTCTCTCCCCACTTTCTCTGTAGGGAATGCCCTCTATGTTTTATCCTCCCTCTGCGTGTCCTTAGCCTCTCTCCACCTTTCCATGTCACTGTTCAAGGCTCTCTCAACTGTAAAACCAAACTAACCAGCTGAATAACACATACCTACCCTGAACTTCCTTCAGCCCTATATTTATTTTGGTTCCATTTCTCATATTACTTTCAAAGCCACACTTCATTCCATTTTTTCCTACTCTCTTACGGCCTATGTAATCCCTCACCCAAGCCTGTCTTTAGTTTCTATGACTCCTCAGAAATACCATTTTGCTTTCCAAGGTCACTGAAAACCTGTTCTGAGCTGGACATGGTGGCCCATGCTTTAATTTCAGTAAAAGGCTGAGACAGGAGGATTAAAGTCCGAGAACAGCCTCAGCAATGTAGCAAGACCCTGTTTCAAAAAAAAAAAAAAAAGAAAAAGAAAAAAGGGCTAGGGTGTAGCTTGGAGGTAGAGCACCCCTAGGTTCCAACCCCAGTATACACACACACACACACACACACACACACACACACACACTCCTCTGGCTAAATGCAGTGGCCACTCTTTTAAGTCTTTATCTCACTTGGTATCTTTGTAGCATTGAGAGTGTTAGTCACTTGCTGTTTTTTTATTTTTGAGCCTTGTTTTTTTTTCTTGTTTTCTTAACTCTTTTACTGAGGTTTCATAATTCTTTTCAAAGTTTCTCTCCCTTTTCTTCCTTAAATTGAAGTATTTTAGCTGAGCATGGTGGCACATGCTTATAACCCTAGTAAGTGGAAGGTGAAGACAGAAGGATCACAGGTAAAGATGAGGAGCTTTGGGGAGCCTCATGCAGTGAGGCCAGCCTCAGCGATGTAGCAAGACTTAGCACCATAGTACCTAGTGAGACCCTGTTTCAAAGACAAACAAATAAAAAAAATATTGGGCTGTGGGTCTTGCTCAGACATGAATGCCCTCGGATTAAATTTTCTGAGTAACACGCGCACACGCACGCGCGCGCGCACACACACACACACCACCACCACCAACAACAACAACAAAAGAAAATTAAAGTATTTATAAGTTCTGCAAACTTTTTGTAGATATCCTGTAAATCTCTGGCTCAGGAATCTTTCCCATCTACCTATGTAGACAACTGCCTATTGAATAGACTTTTTGTTGTTGTTGTTGTTGTTGTTCTGGAGATTAAACCCAGGGACATTCTACCTCCATGCTACACCTCCAGCCTTTTTACATTTTGAAATAAGGTCTCATTAAGTTGCTGAGGGTCTTGTTAACTTACTAAGGCTGGCCTCAAACCTGTGATCCTACTGTCTCAGCCTGCCAAATACTAGGATTACAGGTGTGTGCCACTGTACTCAGCTGGACAGATACTTTGATGTCTTTCAGTAACTCAGACTCAACATTGCTGAAATTTGATCCATGACCTTCCCACTTAACCTTCCTCAATTTCTACTGAATGATATCACTTCCTACACAGGTGCTTAAGCCAGAAATTTGGAATTGCCCTTAATGGCTTGCTCTCTCTCCCTGCTCTCCTTGCTCTCATTTCTAACAAATCACGAAGTGATGTTAATCATAATATTTTGTTCTTTTCATCTTCTCCTCCCCCAAGCTTCTCAGGTTTACATAGATTATTGCAATACTGCAAAATAGCCATAGCGGGTCATCCTGTCTCCTGCCTGGGGTCCTCCAATCATTCCTCACACTGCACCACGCTGTTCTGTCACTGCCCTGCATGGCACCCTCCACTGGCTCTCCACTCCTCCAGGAAGAGAAAGAAGCTTGGTAGCAAAGTCGAAAGCCCTTGACTGGCTGCCTTCACCTCTTCAGCTTCTTCTGTGCCCTTCCGTTTTTCACATTCAATGCTCCAACTTCTTGTTTTTCCTACTAGAGTCTATTGGTTTGTTTGTTTGTGTTTTTTTTTCCACCTCTAAAACTGTGCTTATGCTGGACCTTTCAGTTAGAATGTCTTTCCTTCTCTTTGTTGAATTCAACCTGTGAGCCTCAGGTCAGAGTCACCTCTTCTAGAAACTTTTTTTTTTTTTTTGTCTTCCAGCAAGTTATACATTCTTCTTTTCCAGCAGCCTTAAAATATGCCTCACAATAGGCAGTGCCCTCTGCTTGCCTGTCCTCCTTCACCAACTGATCTCTCCAACATAACCTGTAACCTATAACTCCCCAGGACATGGAATGAGCTAGCTGGAAGAGATCGTGTCTTCATTTTGCATCTGAAGATTTGCTTGTGACTTCCTGTCTTTAAGGAGGAAACCAAACCTCTGTTCTAGTAATGTAAAAAAATCATTGTTTGCCAAGAACCTGCCATGGGCAAGGCAATGTCTGTAGTCTTCAGAATATAAAAATAAAAATGTTTCCCTCAAGTTACTTAGTGGGAAAAAGGAGATAAAAATGTGTTCTTAAGTAGAATGCCCTCAGTAAAGAGGTTCACAGCACAAGAAAGGAAGAGACAAAATGCCCTGAGAGAGAAATAAGATTTTCCATCCAGCAGACAACTAAGCAAAGAAGAATATATTCATGTGTTTATAGGTCAAAATCTTTGGAGATTCATTATTTATTTTAGTCTTTTACCTATTTCTAAATTGTATTTCTAAATTTTATTGGTTGCTTTTATTGTTGCTAATTTTTAGGATCTCTTTTGGAATATTAACATACTTTCAGATATAGCATTTGGAAATATTTTATCCCATTCATCAGTAACTTTTAACTCTGTTTACATTGTACAATTTTTTTTTATTTTTTAGGAAGTTTGTTTATTCTTTTGTTGCCTGTGCCTTTGAAATCATATCCAAGAATTCACTGCCAATTTCAATGGGGTGAAGTGTTATAACCCAGGTTTTCTTCTAAAGTTTATAGTCTTAAGATAAAAGACATTTAGGTCTTTTATCTATTTTGAGTTAATATTTGTATATGGTGTTAGGTAAGGGTCAATTTTATTCTTTTTCATGTAATTATTATTTTTCAACAATATTTAGTAAAAAGATTATTATTTCCTTCACTAAATGTTCTTGGAAACTTTGTCAAAAACAACTTGACCATATATGGAAGAATTTATTCCTAGGCTTTTTATTTTACTCCACTGGTTTATATATCTGCCTTTATAGCAGTACTATACTGTTTCAATTATTGTAGCTCTGTAAGGTTTGAAATCAGAAAATGTACGTCTTCTAGCTTTGTTCTTTTTTGAGATTGTTTTGGGTATTTAGAGTTCATATTTCATGTTAGGATTTTTTCTGAAAAAAAAAAATGTACGATAGTTTTACCTTAAAAAAAAAAAAAGGAAAAATATCCTCTGGTAAGAAAGAAAGCAAAGAGAAATACTGAAATGTTATCTCTAAGTGATCAAAAGTTTGATATCAGACAAATGAATCTGTTATGTGAGATTATCTTTGTTAATTTTGGATAAATTGCTATAATATTAGATGTCAACCACTAAGCCAAGCATGGGAAGGTGAGATGGGGAGGGAATGGGTGGGGATTGGGTAGGGGCTAACTGGGTGATGTGTGCATGTATGTCTACACAAGTTTTTATCCCATTATGATGTATGAATACAGTGCACCAATAAAAAAAATAAAAAAAAAACACACAAAATGCCCTGAGAACTCAAAGGCCTATAAAAGGTCCTGGGTAACCAATGGAGTCAAGAAAGTCCTGTGTGTGTTTGGGGGGGTAGTGTTTGAGCTGAGCCTTGAACTTGCGTAGGCAATGAGTAAATATGGAGGACAGAGAGGCCAGATAGAGGAAAGCCAGAGACTAATTCAGATTTTAAATTATGGGCATAATTTGCTATATATCTATCTGAAAGGTAGCAGATACTTTTATAGTCTTTTTTATTATAGAAATTGTACAGCATTCATGGATCTTTTGCTACTAGAAAATATTTTATAGCATTGATATATTATTTTTTGTCATCATGTTGCTCTGGCTTCTTGCTGTTTCTCAGCATTCAGAGAATCAGAAATCTGATAATACTTATTAATTCAACAGTTATTGATCCTCAGTAAAAACTGTGTGCAGTGGCATCTACAAAGATCGATTAAGCCTGAGTCACTGTTTTCAAGAAATCACAGTGTTGTGGTGCCATGATTTGGATCTGGCATGTCCCCCAAAGGCTCATGTGTTGAAGGTTTTGTCTCTGATGCTGCAGTGTTTGGAGGTAGGACTCTGGGGGAAGCAATTGGATCACAAGGGCTTCGACCTTATGAATGGATTAATACACTGAATAGTCATGGTTGAATAGAGTATTGGGAGTAGTGGAAACTCTAGGGGGTAGAAATTCATTGGAAGGAGTGGGTCATTGAGGCCATACCTGTGAAGACTGTACCTTGTCCCTATCCCCTTCTTTTTCTCTGCTTCCTGGCTACCATGAGCAGAGCAACTTCTCCATTACCCCTCCCATCGTGCTGCTGTGCCTCACTCCAGGCCCAAAGCAGTAGAGTCAGCTGACCATGAACTGAAACCTCTGTAACTGTGAGCCAAAATAAATCTTTCCTTCTCTAAACTGATTTTCCCAGGTATTTTGTCATGCAGATATGGTAAAGTCATCAGATGGTAAAGAGCAAAATAATAAATACTTTGGCACAGGTATAAATAAGTTAGTATAGGAACTAAGCCAAAGGAACTTCTACCTCTGGCTTGGGGGTAGAGAAAATATCAAAGAAAATGGGAAATCTTTGAGGTAGGCAGCTTCAGTGTCCCAGAAGTAACTACAATAGTGAAAAGTGAATGGGAATGGAGAAAATGGAACCAGGGGAGGTAGTATTATTGTGCTTTTGCAGACTTGCAATTGGGTCTCAGCAGGATCCAACCCCTCAATCATTGCTATTTTAAAAGAAGAGGAGAAATAGAGCAAGAAAGAAGAGAAAGGAGAAGACCTGGTTTCACATATCCAATTCTGTAATTTGTGTGCTGTGTAACTGAGGACAATTTCTGAATGTCTCTGGGCATCTGCCAGTTAGAGGCAAAATTGACATTTAAAGCCTCTTTTTACTTGAATGACCTAGGATTCTGTTTTCTTTCTGATTGTAGAGTTGGACATTTGTCTGTTGATGGACACTGGACCAAGATCTTTGGCTCAACATTTGCTGAGAAAGAATGAGGCCTGTTTTCAGATATGTTTTCCTCATGACTGAGCTGTGTTAGGTTTTTATCGATCAGCAATGGCTACTCATCTGCTATTTTCTTTAGCGAGAAAGGAATTGATTTAAAAAAAAATATCTGACACCTTTCCTTTCCTCAATATCAGTGCTGCACATGAACCACGTAATTCGGTGATAAGAGCTGAAATTACTCATTGACATTATCAGGAAGCTATTTTGAAAACATTATCTCATTTTATTTCCTAGAATATCAAGTCTCTACGATATCCGTTCCTTAAAAGAGAGTGCTATTTTTGTTCCGATGGAAGCCAGAATATTTTAGTAAAGTTTGTCTCCAGTACTGCTAACTTCCTTCCCCAATACTGTGACCCACAGGAACATTTTTTTTAGTAAACTCTTTGCCATAAAAAATATGATGTAGTTTGCTCAATTTGAAGTTAGCTGTTTTCAATAATGTATCTTTACTCCCCTCCCATGCAGTGTTGGGGATAGATCCCAGGGCTTTGAACAAGCTGGACAAGTGCTCAACTACTGAGCTATATCCCCAGCCCTATCTTTTTTTTTTTCTTTTGGTGGTACTGGGGTTCCTAGAAACCCTTCTACCTCTGGGCTACACTCCCAGACACCTATTTTTTTTTATATTTTTAAAATTTGGAAACAGGGTCTCTTAAGCCAGCAAAACTGGCTTCGAACGTGTGCAATCCTCCTGTCTCTGCCTCCCAAGAGTGGGGATTACAAGCGTGCGCCACCACGCCCAGCCCCAGCCCTATCTTGACTCCATATGCATGGTCTACATTACATGTTATTTTGGTAACTTTCAAATACTGGGATGAATCTCTTTATTTATTACTTATGAATTTGTCATCTCTCTCCTTTTCTCTCTGTCCAGTCACCATGTACTCAGGCATTGTTAGAGCACCATTTCACAGCTGAGTCCATCACAAATGAGTATTTTATATATTCCCAAAGGTAGAAAAATAGCTTCCATATTATTATTGTTTTGACTTGTTTCCACTAATAGGTAAAAGTGTTTGTCTAATAATCAGATATTCCTCTGGCTTGATCTTGAATCTTTATTTAGGAGACAAGAAAAAGCGAACACTCACTAGCATTTCTATGGAAAGATTATTTTATTTATTTATTTATTTTTGGTGGTATTATTTATTTTGGTGGTATTTATTATTTATTATTATTATATTTGGTGGTATTTATTTATTTTGGGGTTCCTGGAAACCCTTCTACTTCCGGGCTACACTCCCAGACCCATTTTATATTTTATTTAGAAACAGGGTCTCTTAAGCTAGCGCAGCTGGCTTCGAACCTGTGCGATCCTCCTGTCTCCGCCTCCCAGGCGTGGGGATTAAAAGCGTGCACCACGACGCCCGGCCTATGGAAAGATTATTTTGAAAACTTTGAACATGTCCCAGATTTCTTTGCCTTTTCCCACTGAATTGCTGAGGCTGGCCTTGAGCTTGAGATTCTCTTGTCCCAGCCTCCCAAGTGCTAGGATTACAGGTGTGTGCCACTCCGCCTGGCTCCTTCTTTGCTTCTTGATTTAGAAAAAAATTTTTTTAATCGATACATAATTGGCATCATAATAATATATATGTGACACAGCATAATAATTCTATACATGCATGTGATTAGGTATTTTCAAGTATTTAAAATATTGACAGATTTGTGATTCACTTATCCATTTAATTAAATTTTAGTATATTGCTCTCTAAACTGCTATGTACAAAGCTAATTTTAGGCAGCCGTCCCTAAGTAAGTAAAGGGGAAAGATGACGTCTAGCAGTGCCACAGGGTGACAGCCTGGAGCTTCTGGGAGTACCAGGGCCTTGACCGCTCACATCTCATGGGAACTCTTTACAGCGCAGTCTTGCCTCGACTATAAGAGTCACACACCTTTGCCTAGGCAATGCCATCAGCCAGATGCAATGGAAAAGTATGTTAACATGGAAAGTATGGGAGGGCTATCTAATAAATGTCTGTATGACTCCTAGGCTTAAGTCTCTTAGGCCTGCTAATTATTTTTTGAGTGAACTAATGTATATATGAGTAAACACATGTTAGGATGTTGCTACCATTTATAGCCTATGAGCAAAATTCCTTATAAGGCAAAATGGGACCAAGACCAGCTAGCTAATGGGTTTACTTAACGGGTCATTTATAAGGCTGCTTCACAGAGATTTAGCAACGAACAATTCTATGATGATTTGACTGTTTCAACTGTAGCCTTTCCCCCTGTATTTCTTTGGAATAACACCTGATTAACATACAGCAGTCAAGTTTTTGCTTGTCATTTAATAGAGTGTAGTTTTAAAGTATCTTTGCGTACCAAGCAAGGCTTTTAAAGTTGCTTCAAGAATTGTGCTCTACATTTCTCTGTAAAATTTAAGATAAACCTGGGTAGAGGAAGGATGGAAGAAACACAGATTTTTATTGAACTATTCCTTGTTTCTTTTTAATTTTTGTTTTTTAATTTGGTGCTTGAAATTGTACCCAACCCTTTTTAAATTTTGAAACAAGCTCTCTATAAGTTACTGAGGGTCTCACTAAGTTGCTGAGGCTGGCCTTTAATCATGTTCTTCTTTCTCAGCTTTCTAAGTACTGGGATTACAGGCAAGCACCGCCATGCCCAACTCCTTCTTTGCTTTTGATTAGATATTTTCCTTAATTGGTACATAATAATTGTACATATGTATGGGGCACAATGTGATAATTCTATACATGAAGGTGCTGTATAATGATTAGATATTTTAAATTATTTAACATTGTATCTAGGGAGGAAAAGTACTTGCAATAGAATCAAGTCAGCTGTTTGTAGCTCCAACTAATTGTTGCTGGGTATTCTCCATTTTCAAAAGAATGATGAAGCCAGGCACTGAGATGCACATCTATAATCCCAGTACCTGAGAGGCTGAGACAGGAGGATTACAGGTTCAAGGCCAGCCTTAGCAAGTTAACAAGAGCCACAGCAACTTAGAGAAATTGTTTTTAAAAAGGGAGGGATGAGGCTGGGGTGTAACTCAGAGTTCATAGAACATTCCCGGGTTCAATCCTTAGCACCACACAAAGAATCAGAAGAATAGTGAACTTGATATTTTATAGAAAATATGACAGATTTTAAATGTAGCATTACATTGAAAAAACTGTGTGAGCCAAACTGTCTGTGTCTGTGGGGTGATAAGACTCTTTGATTATCAGCTGGTCACCTCTATTCAAAGCTGATTTCAGAATTACATGCTACATGCTGAGAATTGTGCAACTTATTAACCAGGTAAACACAAAATCTCCATCTCAGTAATGGTTCCAAGAAGACTTAGCATGTAGGGTTATTGTGAGAGCTCAGAAAATTTATATTAAAACAAGCCTGTCCTACAATGCAGGGCAGATAATAAGACTCAGGCAGTGTTGTCTGAATCTGTATCAGCAGCCGCACATAATACCGAGCACTTGGTCTACCATTCTTTGCTGTGCCCACATTCATTGCAAGCTAAGGATGAATATGTGTTTTCTTTGTTATATGATTTAAGAATGGCTTCCCTCCCTAAGTCAACCAGACACTTGAGCTAATGAGTTTTCTGAGTTTAACTAAACATGATTCTAGTTTTTTTTTTTCCCCCAAGAATCAGAGATTGGAAGTAAAGAAAAGATTTGTTCTTTCTGTGTTTGGGAAGCATTTAGCTTTCCTTTGCAGAAAGGGGCGAGGTACATTGGTCTTTGTCTTTCTCATTTGACATTTCTTGCTCGTT
This sequence comes from Muscardinus avellanarius, assembly GCF_963383645.1. Taxonomy (NCBI): domain Eukaryota; kingdom Metazoa; phylum Chordata; class Mammalia; order Rodentia; family Gliridae; genus Muscardinus; species Muscardinus avellanarius. The sequence goes on from NC_137797.1 coordinate 45,558,363, forward strand.
GCCCCCAGGTCCCCTCCTATCATATGTATGCCATAACACTATTAGAGAGCTGTTACTCTGTGTTCAGAAGGAGCCCAAAGGCTCTTAGGGCCAGATGGAGACACGGCTTCATCTTGCCAACCAGAGGTGTTGGGCTGCCGGCATCTCAGCTGGGAGGCTCAGTGTGGAAGGGTGTTCTGGCCTCTCAGTGTTGTTTTCCACAGGCCCGCAAGGAGGGAGAGAAACACACCTGGCTGCTGTGTCTGAGAAGTATAAGTACTCATTTAAAATTTATTTGAGGCCAGGAGTAGTGGAGAATGCCTGTAGTCATGGTACTTGGGAGGCTGAGAAAGAAGGACTGCAGGTAAAAGGCCAGCCTCAGCAACTCAGCTAGACCCTCAGCAATTTAGTGAGAACGTGTATCAAAATAAAAATAATAGAAAGGGGTGAGGTAATGGCCCTGGGTTCAATCCCCAGTTACAAAGAAAAAAAGATAAACATTTGGGAAGGAGGAAAGGAAATTTGTGCACGTATCTGACCCTGGACTTGTTTTCGGTGTGTTAAAACTGGAGAACAGGGGCCATATTTTCAGTGCAATTTATTATATATTTCCATGTCATTTTGGCAAATGTAAGAAATCTTCATTTTTGAAAGCACTGGCAAAGACATCACTTCTCCTCCTCCATAGAGGCTCATCTTCCCTTCCACTTCCCAGGACATTGCTATTTTTATCCTCCCCTAACTTCCGTGTATAAAAAGGGAGATACTACTTTTAGATCAAAATGTTTACATTATAAATGAAGAGAAGGTTTTGTTTATTATTCAAATAATAAAAGATCTGGAAACGCCGGCTTCCAATTTCTTTTCGTCTTTCTAAAAACACTGTCACAGAAAGGCAGAGCCTGGTTTGGTATGTCCCCTAAGGGTTCATGCATGGGGAGATTGGTCCTCAGTGTGGAATCATCAATGTCCCTCAAGTGCCCATGTGTTCAAGGCTTGGTCGCCAGTCTGTGGTGCTCCTGGAAGGTGGTAGTACTTTTAGTAGGTGGAGCCTAGTGGAAAGAAGTTAGGTCACGGTGAGGGTGGGTGGTGGTGCCCTTGAAAGGGGTGTGGGGGCCCAGGCTTCTTCCTGCTTCCTGTCAGCCCCAGGTGAGCAGCTTGGTCTACCATTCTCTTTCTGCCATGATGTTCTGCCTTACCATAGGCCCACAAGCAAGGGGACCAAGGAACCATAAATTGAAATCTCTAAAACTGTGTGCCAAGAGTAAACCTCTTCTCCTTTTAAGTTGATCTTTTCAGGTAATTGTTACATTAATGAAAAGCTGATATCAATCAAATGGATTAATCCATAGATAAGGTTAGAGCCAATCACTTTCCTCAAACCCCACCTCTGGACACTACTATATTGTGTTGGGGAACATTCCAGATCTAAGCCATAACCCTATGCTAAAAATAAAGTCTAAACTGGGCATGAAGGCACATGCCTGTAATTACAGTACCTGCGAGGCTTAGACGGGAGCATCTCAGGTTTGTGGCCAGCTTCAGCAACGTAAGTCAGGCCCTCTGCAGCTGAGAGCCTGTTTCAAATAAAATATAAAATAGGGTTGGAGGTGTAGCTTAGAGGTAGAGTGTCTCTGGTTTCAGTTTTTCAGTACCACACACACTGTGTGTGTGTGTGCGTGTGTGCGTGTGTGTTTGAGGTACACCTTTTTCTAGTTGCCTATCAACACGTACTGGCATATAACTTCATAGACACTTATGATGAAAAATAGTTGAGACTCCTTTACTACAATGGTATACTCATGTATTTCTTTTATCTCTTTTTTCTACATTTATCACACCTTTCCCTTCCTTAGAGACCTGTTGGGTTTTAAATCTATTACCCTCTCTCTGAGGTTCACTGAGGCTCAAGATAGTGCTTGGGATATAGCAAACATTCAATCAATTTTATTGACCACTGTCTGAATAAAGGAAGGAAAGAATGAGCCTGACTTTGAAGTTGTGAACCTTGGTGTAAAACGAAACTCTGTTCCAAATTCAAGGGGGGAATTTATTAGGTATTGAGGGAGCTCTGGCTGTTTGGGAATTTTAACTCAAACATATTTGTTAGGTGTAAAATGTGTTAGGTGTAAAATGATTTATATTTTTAGGATAGGATATTATACACAGAAGATGGTTTAGAGATTATTTAATCAAGTAAGATTGCAGATGGGATTTCACCTGTGTGCTCCTGTGTGTTTAAGGAAATGGATGTCAGGAGGGGTTTCCTGATGTGTTCAAAGTCATGGAGCTAGTCAAGGGTAAAGCTGGTGTTTTGAAGCCCAGGTTTCTTGACCCTTAGTAGCACATTCATGACATGGCTATTCTCAAAGCAAACTTAACTTAGAAAAGTGCTCTGGGAAATGATAAAGACCACATTGCTGGTGCACTTTTACTATGGGAACATGGATATAACTTGTACAATTCATTTTGACCCTGAGCTGAAGTTTTTAAATGAACTTCTAAAATGAATGAATGAATAAATAAATAAATGAATATACAGTTACTTAACTTGCTGATATCAGGAAATTCTTAATGTTGAGCTTATGTAGATTTGCATTCCTACTGGCAGAAGAAAGCTTAATAAAATGGGCCCTACTGATAATCTATAGAACATTAAGTTATAAAAGGAAGATCAAAATGGAGTGTGAGAACCAACACTTATTTTAGACTCATCTGGGTGAAGCACTTCCCTCATGATTGGCTTGCAAACATTGCCTGCCTGATGGTGAAATAGTCTGCTAACACATAAGCTGGCAACTGAAACAGAGCAAGCAATCAGCTGAAGTGATGTCTTCAAGAGGATCAAGATGTCATTAAGAGAAGGCTCGAAGGCCTTTGGAATTACATGGAGAGAGGTTGAGTTCACTTTATGTTTAATTCTCTACAAAATATTTGTAGACTTTGCCTGCCATTCTTGCTAAATTACCATGTTCCTGGCTGCCTACTGATCTGCCCACCATCCAAAACACAGTTGTTTTGGAAACAAATAATTAACTCTAATGTTTGCTATGAGTACTTTGGGATGTTCTGTGATTGGGTAAAAAAGGAGGCAGAAAATGAGCCAGTGGAGTGGGTGATGGATGAAAAGAATTAGGAAGCAGGAAATCCAAAGGACCTGTTTTAGAAGAAATGGTATTGGGTTGGTGGTCTTCTCATCTTTCACTGATTACTCTTTATCGCTTCTAGAAAGGCACTAGAAATATGCTTTACACTTTAGGATCAACCATATTAGTTTCACTCTAGTTCCTCCCTCCCCCCCTTCCCTCCTTTCTTTTTTTTTTTTTTGTGGTATTGGGGGTTGAACTCAGGGCACTCCACCTTTCAACTACACCCCCAGCTTTTTCTTATTTTTTACTTTGAAATAGGTCTTGCTAAATTAGTGTATGCTGGCCTCAAACCTGTGATCCTCCTGTCTTAGCCTCCCAAGTACTGGGATTACAGATGTGTGACTCTGTTCTCAGCTTAGTTTCTTGGTGTTTTAAAAACGAGTCAGCTATAACTATAGATATTTTGTTTCCACTTGGACTTAGAAGATTTATTGTAAAGGTAGAAGGCAAAAATTCTGGATTTTACTGAATCAAAACATATTTAGACTCTAGCTTTACTACTTTCTTTCTTTCTTCCCTCCCCCTTTCCTCGTCTCTCTTTTCATTTCCCTTTTTCCTCCTCTACCTCTATTTTCCCTGCATTCTATCTATCTCTCCTTTCTTTCTTCTTTCCTGTAAAGAAAGAAAATGGAAGGAAGTGGTAGAGCTGAAAAATATGGCTTATAAACTCTTTATACCTTCCAGATTGTAAAATATTTTATAATTTACCAATGATAAGATTCAGACTCTGGACAATAACCAATTTCCTTCCTCTAATCAGAATTTTTTTTCATTGTGTTTCTGGGGTGTGAACCCAGGGGGATTCTACCTCTGAGTTATACCACCAGGACTATTTTATTTTTTTATTTTGAAATAGGGCCTCTTTAAGTTGCTGATAGCCTCACTAAACTTCTGAGGCTGGCTTCGAACCTGTTACTCTCCTGTCTCATCCTCCCAAGCACTGGGATTACAGATGTACACCACCATGCCCACCTTTACTACTGTTTTAAAGATGAGGTGGCGAGGGTGGTAGGGGAGAGTGTAATGAAGGAAACACCATTGCTATTATGTGCATATATGAGAACACTAAAGTCAATCTCAATATTCTGTATGAGGAAGAGGGGGTGAGGAGGGAGCAAGGGGAAAGCTCACCGAGTGCTGTGTGCCTGATGCCACTATCACCCTAAACTACATTATGATGTAAGACTAAATGTACCAAGGAAAGTATTTTTTTAAAGGTGATAAACAGGACTCATCCAGAGAAGTTTGGTGGTGCTTCAGTCTGTTCCTCTGCAGGGTGGTGGTGGGGGTCACTCATCCCTCTCCAGTGGAAAGGATGGGGCGGAGAGGTCTGGTCTTCTGCCATTGCCCCATGTCAGATCTTGGCACTTGGGCATCTGGAATCCCTCTCCTGGGCACGGAGGGAGAGGCACACCTGGCCCCACTGCTCCTCCAGCCGTGGGCGACCAATGTGTGCAGGGTCTGTCCAAGATGGTGAATACACAATGACAAAAAGCCCCTTAGTTCTCTAGCCAGTCTTCCCCACCACAAGTTTTCTACAGTACCTGGTCCCCGGGTGGGGTGGTGGTGGTAAGAAAAGACTTATCAGAATTCATTGCCGAATAAGGTGTTATGAGACTACTCTTGGGGAGTTTGGGAGCCATTTCTCATTCTCTTTAAAAATTTCCATCTAGTATTTTCTGGTTTATGATATTTTTTAATCCTCTTACTCCTTTTTTTTTTTTTTTTTGTGGCACTGAGAATGGAACCCAGGGGCTTTCTACCTCCGGGCTATACTCTAGAGCTATTTTATATTTTATTTGGAAACAGGGTCTCACTAAGTTCCTGAAGGCCTCACTAAATAGCTGAGGATGGCTTTGAACCTGCACAATCCTCCTGTCTCAGCCTCTCAAGTAATGGGATTACAAACATTTGGTATTACACCCAGCTCTCTTTATTCTTTATCATCCATTTTATCCCTAAAATATAATCCTAAAATATAATAATTCATTTCTGATCATATGTGATGTTTATGCTTTTAGTGAGAGGCATTCAACATTAGATAAATAAAAAGTGGGGCTTTATTTTTCGGATAATTTAAAGCAGTATTTTAAAACAATTGCATGTCTCAGCCCATTACTGTATCACCAACTCAGTATAGTGGACTTCAGCTTGCAGCAATGGTGATTTTTTGTTTTTGTTTTTGTTTTTTTCTTACAGTACTGGAAATGGAACCCAGGGGCATTCTACCTCTGAGCTATATCCCCTGCCTTATATTTTATTCTTTATTTGGAAAGAGGGTCTCACTAAGTTGCAGAGGGCCTCACTAAATAGTTGAGACTGTCTGTGAACCATGATCTTCCTGTCTCAGCTTCCTGGATGCTGGGATTACAAGCGTGCACCACCACATCTGGCTAGCATTTTTTTTTTAAAAGAGAAATAATTGAATAGAAAATAGCAAAGGTGAGCATTGCTTGGTCTACATTTTGCTTCATTTGCACATCCACGCGAGTGTGTACTTGAGTGCGATGTGCAATGCTTTCCTTGCAGTGGACCCAAAGAGTTTAAAGCTACCAATGTAAGGCTGTTTAGGTTCACTTCAAGGTACTATATACTGTATTTATACAATCTTAAATCACTTAACTACCATGCTTACATTTCTAGAGAAATGCCTTCACCTGACCCAAAGTGAAAATGTAATAGATAAAAGCTGTAGTAAGAAGTTTAAGTAATGATTTGTTCCAACTGTGTCAGTACTGAGCCAGTGGCTTATGCAGTGGCTTTTGCTCTCCACTGCTCCAAACTATCTCTTAGCCCTTTGCATTTTATAGAGATCATTTGCTTTTTTGAGAAATTATATTTTTTATCATGTTGGAAGGGTGATAACATCCTAAAAATGATTGTCGAGACTTCCGGGAAGATGGCGACCGAGAAAAGCGGGGCTTAAGAGTCCCGCTAACAACCAATCTCCATTACCACAAAAAGAGCGCCTTTCATAGCCAGAAAACACCATCACCAGAAAAACAAAAAAACCACCAGGCTCCAGAGAGAAAGCGGACTGAGAACAGAGCTCAGGGCCACAGAGGAGACACACGCGCCCGAGGACGCGGCAGCAGCGCCATACTGCCGGCGGCAGCGGCGAACTCAGCGGACGGCTACAGCAAGCCGAGGTGAGCTGATGCGGAACAGCCAGGCGGGATCTTTCGGCGCAGACAGCATTTAAAGCTCCCAGTGGCTGAGCTCAGCACACGCTGCAGGGATTCAGAGTGGAAATCAAAACCAGAGAAGAAAAAATACGCCAGCCTCATGGCCGAGGGCGTGGCAGAGGCGCCATATTGCCACTGGCGGCGGCAGCAGCAGTGAATTCACCGAGTCCAGTACAGCTACATCTACGTACTCAAGAACAGTGAGTCAAATTGCGGGCCACAGAGGAGAAATCCCAGTATTGTGCCTCCTGGGACTTGACCCAGTGAGGGAGTGGTGGTGGCAGAGATATCACACCATAGGAGAACGTGCAACCTGGCACCCCCCATAGTTTAAAGCAGCCTCTATCGACTCCCTGGGTCGGAGACTCTGTGATACAACCCGGTAAAGGAGTAGTAGGGTCTGAGATAATACAGACTCGAGATCCAGAGCACCTTAAGTGAAGCCATAGTGACCCAAGGGAAGAACCCAGAGAAGGCACAAACCTCCGAAATCATGGGAAAGAGGAATAACACTGAAGTAATGAATGTGCACAACCCCACAACATCAGAACCTGATAAAACAGAAAATCAGAGATTTCTAGAAGATCAAATCAGGAAAATAACTGTAGAAATAATAGAGGTGCTTCGAAAAGAACTCAGAGAGAGCCAAAAAGAGATAAAGGATGCAATTAATGAAGTAAAGGCCTCAATTCAAAGCACAAACAACCGATTAGACCACATGGAGAACAGAATCTCGTTCTTAGAAGATGAGCAATCCAAAAATGAATGCATAGTTTCTAATCTAGAAAAAGATATCCAACAGCAGGAATCTGACATTGAAGAAATATGGGCCCATCTTAAGAGAGCTAACCTAAGAATAATTGGAATAGAGGAGGGAAAAGAAAGTGATACCAAAGGGATCAACAATCTCTTCAAGGAAGTAATAGCAGAAAATTTTCCAAATATAGAGCAAGAGGTTGATACACAGATCCAGGAAACTTATAGAACTCCCTTTAGACAGGATCCGAGAAGAGGATCCCCATGCCATATAATTGTCAAAATGACCAATGTGGAAGCCAAGCAGAGAATCTTAAAGGCAACAAAAACAAAGGGCCAAGTGACATTCAGAGGCAAACCAATTAGAATCACTCCAGACTTCCCAAACCAAGTCATGAGAGCCAGAAGGGCTTGGAGTAACATATTCCAAACTCTGAAAGAAAACAACTTCCAGCCAAAAATTTCCTATCCAGCAAAACTTTCTATCAAATTAGATGGAGAAATAAGAAGCTTCCATGACAAACAGAAACTGAAGGAATTTATGTCTTCAAAACCAGCGCTAGAGAAAATACTCAAAGAGATTAACTACAAAGAAGAAATAGGTAACACTCACCAGAACCAGAGAAACAAGAGTTTCCATCCAACAGACAACTAAGATTGGTTATCTGTGGAGATTCATTATTTATGTTAGTCTTTTACCTGTCTCTAAATTGTATTGTTTGCCTTTATTGTTGTTAATTTTTAGGATTTCTAGTTGGAATATTAATATACCTTCAGATATAGCATTTGGAAATATTTTATCCAATTCTATTAGTAACTTTTAACTCTGTTTACATTGTCTTTGGATATACAATATTTTCTTTTATTTTTTAGGGAGTTTGTATATTCTTCTGTTGCCTGTGCCATTGAAATCATATCCAAGAAATCACTGCCAATTTCAATGTTGTGAGGTTTTATGACCCAGATTTTCTCCTAAAAGTTTATAGTCTTAAGATTTATATTTAGGTCTTTTATCTAGTTTGAGTTAATACTTGTATGTGGGATTAGGTAAGGGTCCAATTTTATTCTTTTCCATGTAATTATTATTTTTCAACAATATTTAGTTAAAAGATTATTATTTCCACCACCAAATCTTCGTGGAAACCTTGTCAAAAATAACTTGACAATATAGGGAAGAAGTTAGCTCTAGGCTTGTATTTAACTCCAATGGTCTATATATCTGCCTTTAGAACAGTACTACACTGTTTCAATTATTGTAGCTTTATATGGTTTGAAATCAGAAAATATACATCTTCTAGCTTTGTTTTTGCTTCGAGATTGTTTTGGGTATCTAGAGTCCATATTCCATATCAGGATAGATTTTTTTCTGAAAAATAAATATATGATAGTTTCACCTAAAAAAAAAGAAAAAAATATTCTCTGGTAAGAAAGAAAGCAAAAAGAAATATTGAAATGTTATCTTTAAGACATCAAAAGCTTGGTATCAGACAAATGAAACTGTTATGTGAGATTATCATTTTTAATTTTGGATAAATTGCTATAATACTAGATGTCAACCACTAAGCCAAGCATGGGAGGGAGGAATGGGGAGAGAATGGGGTGGGGATCGGGTGGGGGCTGACTGGGCGATGTGTGCATGTATGTCTACAAAAGTTTGTATCCCACTATGATGTATGAATACAGTGCACCAATAAAATAAAATTAAAAAAAAAAAAAGAAAAAAAAATGATTGTCAATAAAGACAGAAGGAACTTTTTACTTACTTAAATGATCCCTGGAACAAATAGGTCTTATCTGGATCAGGGTATTCAATTGTATTGATGTCAGTGGCCTATGATATGCCACTTTGGCCTTTAATCTGAGAGCACTTGGGAGTTTCAAATGCAGGGCAGGACTTTTTCTGAAGTTGCCCTTCAACTTTAAAGGTTAGATTCTCCAGAAGACATGCAGTTGCTGAGAGCCCCTGCCCTAGATATCAATTGGGAGAGATTGAAGCAGATGGCAGGAAGGAGGACTAGAGTTGACATTATACCTAGAGCCCAGACGAACTTTATCTCAGGCTATTTGCTTTTGGGCTTATTCACCTCCCCTAAAAATTATTTACTTCTCTAAAATTGCCTATATCCTCACTTCCCTTTTCCCTAAGAAGGGGATAGATAAGCTTCTAAATCTGACTGGCTTATCAGTACTCACCTTCCTGTGATTCCCCCCATGACATAATACATCTGTGTGTCACTTCTCGATTGTCTGTTCATTTCTCAGACTCAAATACTGAACTTTAACAGAAGGGAGGGAGAGAGTTCTTTTTATGTCTACACAAAATAAAAATTTAAAATACAGTATTAAACCTATTGACTACATCATCTGTCCCTTTCCCAGCTGCTCAGCTGGCTTGCTTGCAGGGAATACGAAGAAGGGTGATCACCTGTTCTATCTGGTGGCCAGTTTTCTAAATGGGGTCCCACTAGACCTTCTAGGCCTCATTGATGGAGGCTGTCTCATAGGACACGCACACTGGGCTGGTGCTTGCAGCTAGAGAGAAGGAGGGTGTGGGAGATGTGCCTGACTCTGCCAGTAAGCCCATCTCAGGCCACAGCCAGGAATGTGAACCGGATGGTGAGAGGCTGTAAAGGCAATGCTTTTCCTACAAGTTACTCTAATGGAGACCTTCCCCGCTTTGGGAAATCTTCCTGTTTTGTATAGAGGAAGGCACAAATAATTCACAAAGTGGTTTATAAACTTCTTTTAGGGAAAACAAAGCAAAGCAAAACGAAAAAAAAAAAAAAAAGAACCCCGAATCCAACGAAATGTAAGCCACATTTTCCCATCTGAAGCTGGTCTTGCCTTTCTTGGAAAAATTATTAATTATGGAATCACAGCTTTGAAAAATCCTCATGTAACCTAAGGACCCATCTTTGAGTCAGTGGATAAAGCTCATTGGAGCTGTTTTAATTTTTATTCTGCTCCAGAGTGAGGCCACTTATCCCTCTCAGACAATATAATGGTTCCCCAGACTCAGGAGATGGCAGATGGCTTATGAAAATATATTGATGTCCCCATTTGGAAACTGACCTTTTTGTTTTGTCCTTGTTCTCCCTCTCAATCTGTTATTTGAGATGGCAGGGACAAAGAAATGCAAGCAGGAAGGAAGGTCACAACTTGCTGGTGATTTCTTCCACCTCCTGCAAGTCACAGGGCATCTCTGTACATTTATTCAAGACCTCTTGAATATGTGACCTGCCAGTATGTCTCCTTTTTTCATGTGCAGACCCCAAAAGACAAATAAACAGACATCTCGTTATGGGAGGAATTCATCTCCAGTCGAACATCAGAGACAGACTTTCACAAGAACACGCCTCCTGACTTGTCTCCCCAGGACCCCAGCCCGTATTCCAAGACTTCTGAACTCTCATTGTTGCTGATCATGGTAGTCAGTGAGAAAACTAAAAGAAAGGAGGCAGGCACACTGCATGTTGTGGCTGGGCCCGTACTGTTTTTCACTGAGCTGAAGAAGCTGGACACTGATGAGGGAGAGGGTGAGGGTCAGTTTTGTCTTGATTGGTAAGTGGCTGCAATATGCACGTCGCTTCATTTCTTGTCATCCTGCTGCTTGGTTATTAACCCAGCTGCCCAGGAACTGAGTACTGAAAGGATGAGGAGATAAGATTGGAACATGTTACATTTCCATTAAAGCGTAGACAAATTTGATTTTATTTAACAAAAGAGAATTTAAGTCGATCTTGCCTTCGGTTGGTAAAAGGAGGGTGTCCCCTTCATCTGTGTGTTTTCCAGCAACTCAATTCTAATAATTTGATTTCACAAGGTATTTGACTAGTTAAGCATTTCCTGAGCCCAGTTACTGAGGCTAATTGATGGTTAATTGCAAGCCTGCTCGTTATTTTGCTTACCTCTTAGTCTGAAAGTAGTGTCAGTTGCTCACATTTCAAACTTGGGCCAGGAAGTAGCATCCTAGGGTGTGATTTGTGGTGTTAGTACAACTAACACTCTCCCCAGTGCCTTTTCCTCCACCCAGCCACACTGCCTATATTGTATAGGGAGTTATTCTTCTAGGCTAAAACAGTTTTATTTTTTTCCCAGAAAACAATAATTTAATTCTTTTAAGTTTTGCTTTTTCTTCATTTTTTGGTAGTGATAGGTATTTTCTAACAAATTTTAATTCAGCTTATAATGTATTTTCAGTGGAACACTGGAAATGTATATTAAGCTACTATTAGTTAATTATATCTGAGTATAAATTATTTCACAATTTTTGCCTTTGGTGAGCTACTGGAGAAAAGATATTATAGAACTTGGAATGCTGGGAGGATGAAGGAGAGATGTAGCAAAATATCAGAAAGTATGGAGACCCAGTGAGCAGTTGGGGAAACAAGCCTCTTAGGTTCAATTTTTCCCCCTCTTTTTTTCCTTAGGTTCAATTAATGGGGACCTGCAAAGTAAACTAACAGGAGACGAATTAACAGGAGAAAAGACACATAGTTTTATTAACATTTACTTCCATGGGAAAATCATAGAAAAGAAGTAAAATTCAAAGTGGTTAGATTTGGGGTTTAGTTTTCCTTTTAACAAATGAAAGAGGGTTTGGGATTAAAGGAAGGATAAATAGTGGGAAACTAAGTAGGAAATATAGGGGGGAACTAATGGAAGAGAATGGTTATTTTAGTAATATCTACTTCTGCAAACACACCTCCCATTTTAGATAAGACTTTTAGGCTGATAAGGGGAAAGCCATCTCTTCCTGTATCTTTTGGTTCTCTATAGCCTTCAGCTCAAAGATAATTCTTATGCCAAAATAGTATTATGGGGTAGTTCTTCAGAGACAAATTGGGAAAGTGATACACATAATTAGATGTCAAAAGACCCCCAGTGACAGACTACATGGTTCTATGATTTTTACCTGATGCTGAGCTTTTTCTTCAAACATGAATCTTGATTGCCCATTGTCTTGATGAATAGATATATGATGTCATTCACACGATACGAAGACATAATTGAAGATATAAATGGCACCCAAGCTTTATGGAATTTTGGTTTACTTAGAATCATGTGGTTTATCTAAATAATACCCATACCTGAGTGTGGGGAGAAATCCCACTAGGCCTGAGCTGGAATTTAAACATGTCTGGGTATGTTTGGTAGGCTCAAAGTAAGGCCCTAGGGGGGCAGTTTTATTGAATTGAAGGATTTGTGATGGATAAAAGAGGCAGATGTTTTGCAGTTTTCAGGGCTTTGGGCAATGTGCGGCAGGACCCACATAAATAAGCTCTGAAAGAGTTGCTTTCTGGAGGGATTCTGAGAAACAGAGGTAGTGTTTCTCTGGGATACTGTTGGAAAAGTGCAATTAACTTAACAATACTTTATTTGGACAGTATAATCCATCTGTCACTCAGTTTTTATGTACACCCTGGAGTAATTAGTATTTGCAGTATATTGTGGAAAATTAGTTTGCATTCAGAAACATCTTTTAACATAAAAATATTGTTAATATTTAAGGTGGGTAATGTTTTTCAGGTGTGGTTATGTTATCTTTCAGAGCTTTATACTTATACTTATGTGGATCAAGTGATATGATTGACATTTCCTTCCAAGTAGGCTGTTGTTTGGGCTGGGTATGAGAGAAGAGGCAGGATACTGGGTAGAAGTAAACAAGTCTGTCTAAGAGTTAAGCATCATTGAAAATGGACAATGGGTAGTTATTATGCTAGTTTCTATATTTGAGGCTTCTGTAATTATAACTTCCTTAAAAGCACAACTAAAAGTATTAAAGAATCTACTTGCTACAAGTACATTAGCTAATTTTTCTCTAATTAAGGCAAAGAACATTAGAAATTACTTTTTTTTCCTGAAATGACAGCTACCTATGAAATATGAGTTGTCAGAATATTGTTCAAGGGCTCTCCTCGACTCATTGAACAAAAGTTAGGACCCTGGTAAAAGTAGGAGATAGTTGTTACCAAATCAGGACCATTTTGCTGGCTGCACCATATTTCACTCACTAAAATGACAAAGTTTGCAAAAAAAAAGTTTATTCATAGGTGGGAAAACATTGAGACCAGTCTCAAATACAACCCTTGAGGATAGGGTTCAGGTATAGTTATGGGATAAAAAAGCAAAGTGTACAAAGGCATAGGAAAAAGTAATTTGAGGTAAGAAAAATGGAAGTAATTTGTGCTCTGCATAAGATAAGTAACCAGCCTTACCAGTTGTTTATAGGATGCATGCTCGAAACAATGTCTAAGTGGTAGCATGTTCTGAGTATAGAATTTTAGCTCCCTGATGTCCAGTGTCACTCTGTGAACACTTCCACAGGCCCAAGTGAAGGGCCAGTGGTTTCAACCGGTTTTAGATAGACAAAAGAAGCCTCCACACTCTTGAAAAACAATTTAAGTATCTGTCACCATGGTAATTTATCCACCAGTGGTATTATCTAGAGCCAAGCTAATGGAAGTATACTGCTTAGCTCTGTGACCTCTAAAGCTGGTGATAAAAGCAAGTGAATCTAGAGGGTTTATTCACATTTCCCCTGGTTTTCATCTTTGTTGAACTGGCGTTCTGAACCAGAAGCCTATTGAGTCCCTTGTCAGGTGCTTAGTGAAGGGTTTTGTTTTCTGATTCTGACCAGAGGTGAGCTGTACTGACCTGTTCCCACAAGATTGTCCCACCTACAGTGGGTGAAACTTGGGAGGCCAGAGGCTTTTCAGAGACCTAAGTCCACAGAGCACTGGGAGTATATTGAGTTTAAGAAAAAGACTCTCTGGCGTTTTTGCTTCTGCTTGAAAATGTATTTTTTGTATGTGTGCCAGAATTTGTTTAAACCACCTATCCTAGGCTGGGCGTGGCGGCGCACGCTTGTAATCCCCGCGCTTGGGAGGCGGAGACAGGAGGATCGCGCAGGTTCGAAGCCAGCCGCGCGCGCGGGCTTAGGAGACCCTGTTTCCAAATAAAAAAAAGTATAAAAAATAGGTCTGGGAGTGTAGCCCGGAGGTAGAAGGGCTTCCAGGAACCCCAGTACCACTAAAACAAAACAAAAAAACCCCCACCTATCCTGAAGGTTGATGAGAAGACCCAGGGCTCATTTACCTTTGATGATAGACACGGGGAGTTTTAAATAGATACTTTGGCCTGGACTGGGCTCAAGGCAGGCATTAGGGACCTCCTCCCTCTTCTCTGTGGGGCTCTGCATGTCTGCCACGCAGCCAAGGGGCCCGGGAGTAGCCCTGTGAGTCCTGGGTGGCTTTTGACACTCATCTTTGTATTAGGGCTCCACAAGAAAGAGGTGGGATGAGGGAAATGATCTCCGGCCTTTTGCCAGCACTTTTGATAACCCCTGACACCACCTAGTGACTCAGAACAATACGAAGGAAATAGCAAAGGGATTGGGCTTTTGAAATGTGCACATAGGAACAAAAGTGAGCCAGTTTGTGTAGTTATTCTTTAATTTGCCTCCCATTCATACTGTTAAGTTTTCTGAGGTTTTGGCTAAATTGTGTCACACGTATTAAGGTGAATTTCTTGGTTACCTGTATAGTCACTAACTTTAAAAAATCCAGATAGTTGTGCAAATATATAAAGATTAATATTTCTTGAGCATAATATTGCAGGCTTTGGTTTTATTGACATGCTCCCAATCTGTCAAACAGACCTACGAGATAGATAATAATAATATTATTATTAAAGAATTTTGCTTCAAATAACTAAAAATGACTTTTATTTACTTAACTTATACTTAATGAGCACTTGCTAGGTATCAGGAATCATTTTAATTTTTTTTGGCAGTATTGAGAATTGAACATAGGGGCATTCTACCTCTGAGCTACACCCCCAGCCCTATTTTATATACTTTTTTTTTTGAAACAGGGTCTCACTAAGTTGTAGGAGGTCTCATTAAGTACCTGAGGTTGGCTGCTATCCTGAGATCCTCCTATCTCAGCCTCCCAAGTACTGGAATTACAAGCATGCACCACTATGCGTGGCTTAGGAATCATTTTAAATATAGTCTCTGTCCTCAGGAAGTTGATTGTGATAAACAGTCAAATCAATAATGAGATAATTTCATGTTATTAAATGCTACGAGGATAATAACCGGGCGAATGCATCTGAGGGGAACTAATTGGCATGGAGGTCACCATTATATGGGCAGAGGGAGCATCAGGTTCAAAGCACCAAGGCTATGCATAAGGCCTTGTGACTTTTCAAGGTTATCTAACTTGTGAATGGCAGTGCTGGATTTTCATCCCTTTTTGCGGAATAGCAGGTGGTGGTGGTATGGAAAGTTTTGCCTGTTCAAGGTGAAGCCAGGGGCGTTATCAGAGGATGTTGAACGGATATTTGCAGAGCTGGCTGGAATGGAGCCAGGACACCTGGACTGGGAGGGCCCCCGCCACCCGGACACCGGGGACTTCAGAGGAAGTGCTTGCTTTAATCACTTCTGGAAATGGGATCGTTCTTTGATATTTTCTCCTTCTGTTTGCTTGGTGACCACAGCAGAACCAGGCCTCTCTTGCCTAATGAAGAAAAAAAATCTGCCAAATAATAGAAATATTTCTTTCAGCTTAACTGCTGACCCAGACTAGTCAGAGAAATGGCCTTTCAAAGAATAAATCTATGAAATTCCATTTCTGGGGGCAAGCGCCTCGATTCACATTGAGTATTGTTGTAAATGTCAGTGATCTAGCTCCCACTGTCTGCGTGAATGGCTGTCAGTGTTTACTCTCCCAAGTTAATTGCTCTAACTTATTCAGCACAGGGCTGGAGACTGCCTGGCCATAGTGTTTTTTGTTAATCTCAGTCTCTGTTCCTCTTTTTTGTCTTTCTTCCTTTTTTTCTGCTGTGAGCCACTTTTCAATTTTTCAAGGTTATGCTGAAATACTTCTTTGCTTGTTTTCCTGGGCTGCCCTGAGTCAGTATCCCAAGCTGATTCATGGAAGATCCAGGAGGGTAGACGAGGGGGAGCCAGGGGGAGATGGGGACCAAATGAAAATACCTGAGGTAAGGGGACAGACCATAGCCCTTTCTTTCATGTGAAGAGCCCAGGGCACAAAATGATTCCAAGTCAAAATACCAAAATGTAAGTGCTGTGTTTTCCTCGTGGTGTACCCAGGACTGAGGACACAGCAGGTGCTGAATAAATACAAAGTAAGTGGATGGACCATCCAAGCAAGTTATCTCTACCAGCTTCGCCATCCCCCACCTCCTTCTCAGTCCTGTTCTCACTGACCACTGCTGGGTGTTTGCCAAGTGTTTTAAGGAAGGCGTTGAAGGTTGAAAGGGAGGAAGGCTGGACATTTTGCCTGGGCTTGATTGGCTGTGGCCAATTATGACTCTGATCCAGCTGCAGAGCACTTTGTGTGTGATGAATGATACAGAAACATGCCTCCAGCAGCCAACTGGCCCCTCACCAGTTCTTTGTAAATACCAGCCAGAGGCAGCTCTGGTCTTCTGCCAGGCTGGAGACAGCAGGAGCAAATCCCGCAGGTTCTTAGCCTTCACCCGGGGCTCATCACGACGCTACAGCTGTTTCAGCTGCAGATACTGGCTGATGAATTCTTTGTAATTTTCCTTCAGAGAATCTGCAAAGGAAATGCCATACTCCTGCTCCCCTCTGCCTGAGTATGTTTGCTTTGGCAGAGAACCACTCCATATCGTCTCTCCTGCACTCTCATCTCTTTGATCCAAACATTCTCTCCTGCGGGTTACTTCTTGTCCCTAGAGGCACAAAACACATGCTTGGCCTGGTAGGAACATCAGGAGGACATGTTAGGTTGCTTGAGGGGCCCAGATGAACAGAGTGGTGTGTCTTAAAATCCATTTTAACCTGTTCTTCCATTTACTACATTATACTAAGCCAGCCTAGGAAAGACAATTGATACTGATAGGTCTGATGCTGTAACTGGGAATTGAGTGGAGTGTGTGTGTGTGTGTGTGTGTGTGTTAGTCTTTTTCCTGGCTTTTGAAATTCATACATTTTCACAGTTTAACATCTTGGAAATTAGGAGACATTTTTGTTTTGTTATGATCAACATATTTTATACATCAATTGGCAATACTTTTTTGGGGGTGGTGGTGGATGAAATAATGCTGTGCCTTAAAGTAGGCATCTTAGATTTGATGAAATATTTGTAGTTAATTTAGGCCAGAAATGTCTCCATTTATTTTGCCAGTCAATTTTTTCCTACATGGTATTAACCACTCAGATGACTCTGAGTAAAATGTTTCCATAACCAGTCTGACTATTTTAAAGAGTTCACTGTCATAATCATTCTAAATATATGTTGATAAACTTACTTAAAGGAAGAAAGAATCCAAGAGTGAGGAAGCCTGGGTTTTCTGGTCCTGCTCTTGCTTTGGTTAACTGTAAGATCCTGGATAAGTGATAGCCTCTCGGCATCTCCTTTCTCTGCTGTCCTCTGAAGAAGGTGAGGATGGCGAAGGCTTTGATTTCATAGCTATTCCTCCCTGTCCCCATGGGTTTACTTACTCGGTGTCGAAGGCATGGGGTGGCAGGTCTGGCTAATAGCTCCTCAAAGTGAGGTTATGTCATGGTGACTTGTGAGAACTTGTCACGCCAAGCCAATTTAGTTTTCTCCGTAGGACAATGATGACATAACATGAGCAAACAAGAAGAGTTCATGGTTACTGAGTGCTAACAGAGCACTGTGGACTGTGCCACCAGTTGCTGTGAGTCGAATCATTCCTTTCCCCTGAAAGGTGCAGTCCTGATCCCCAAACCTTATTTGGAAATAGTGTCTTGAAGCTCGGTCAAGTTAAAATGAGGTCATTAGGGTGGGCCCTGATCTACTATGATTTCAGCCTTAGAAAAAGGGGAAATTTGGACACAATGACAAATAAGCACAGAGGGAGAAGGTCATGTGACATGAAACCAGAGATCATGGAACACTCCAAGTTGCCATAAAACCACCAGAAGCTGGATGAGATGTTCTCCCTCCCAGTCCTCAGAAGGACCCACCTCTGGCAACTTGCTGATACCTTGGACTTCCAGCCTCTAGAACATCACACTTCTGTGGTGTAAGCCAGTCCATTGGTGGTACTTATTCTGGAAACTCTAGAAATTCTGCTGCGCTATTTAGGCACATTGACTCATTCGGTCCTCACAATTATTTACCCTATTAATTTATTCCCCAAGGGGCTAGCAGGAGAGCAGATAAAAGTCCTTTCTTTACAGGGCTCACCTTCTAGTGAGAAGGCAGGATGGATAACTAAGCATGTCCCATGGCAGATGGTGAGATGTAGTGGCGAAACAGACATGGTGAAACTGTATGGAGGAGGGTGGTTATATAGGAGTCTGCAAATATTGCGTAGAAAGAGTATTATAATTTCCCAGCAACTAACACAAGGCAGTCCCCTAGTGTATCCACCAAATGGGTGGCTTCAATAGTCTGTTTTCTGTGTGATGAGCTTAGACATGTGGAGGTACTTGCCAGAGGTTATGCAAATAGCTAGTGGAGGAGTTGGAGTTGGATTTAACCCAGGACTTCTAACTGCATGTGCTCACAACAAAGGCTCTCTGCTCACCTTATCTCTATTGATTTAAGTTTGTTCTCTTCTGCCTGAGTCTAGTCTAGATTAGGCGGGTAGAGCATTTATTTGATGAGCCTCCCAGAAGCTTAGTTTCCAGTGACCTGAGATTAGTGTGAAGGACATATGTCAAGTGGTCTTACCACCTTCAGGATTATTAACATATTGACTAAAGATGTTGAAGATCTGCTTATTTAGCCTGTAGGCAATGCCACATCAAATAGACCAATGCCATATCCTTGAATAGAAAGCACATTCCTAGACAAACAGGATAAAACATAAGCATGAGAGTAGAGACTAGAGAAACCAAAACTATGAAAGTCATTATAACATTTTCTGGTCACAGTCGGTATTTTCAAAGACATGTCGGTCATACTGATCATTATATGAATCAGAAACATCATATCTTTGTTCAAAATGAAGACCAGCCAGAATGGGTGTAATTCTTCTTCTATGCTCTGAGTACATCAAATACTTACCTGTATTTGATATGCTGCAAATAATATTGCTCCTGGAACTTTAAAAGATAAATATTCAGTCATTAGTGTTTTAGTTTAGCCAGTAGAATTGGAAAAGTTTAAAAATAACATTTAGTATCAATGTTAGTTTGAAGAAAAGAACGTTTTCATTTGCTTCTGCTAGAACTCTGAATGATACCACTTTTCTACCGGGTAATTTGACAACATGTATTAAAAGCCCTCAACTGAGAATGTTCTTTGAACAATCCCAATTTTAGGATTTCCCCCTTCCCCAAATCATTTGAGATAGATAAAAAGATTGAATTACAGAAGTTTTAATTGCAATGTAATTTGTAATAGCAAAACAAAATCAGAGTGCAATTTTTTTTTCTACATGATACTGAGAATTGAACCCAGGGCCTTGTGCATGCTAGGCAAGTGCTCTACCACCGAATTATATCCCTAGTCCTAAATGAGAGGTTAAAAATGTTTTTAGTCAGCCAGGCATGGTGGCGCACACTTGTAATCTCTGGGCTTGGGAGGTGGAGACAGGAGGATCGCACAGGTTTGAAGCCAGCCTCGCTGGCTTAAGAGACCCTGTTTTCAAATTAAAATATAAAAATAGGTCTGGGAGTATAGCCCAGAGGTAGAAGGGTTTCCAGGAACCCCATTACCACCAAAAAAAAAATGTTTTTAGTCTATAATCTTTTGGGGGAATCTGATAGAAGCAGTCAGTTTCTTTCTTGAGAAGAAAACACATATGTATCTACATCAAATTTTGTACACAATTTCTGAGAATTCCTGAACTCTGAAGTCCATGCAGAGTTAGGTTGAAGACTCCTCCTTCGTAGTAAAGAGTAATAATTGGTGACAGTGTAGTCTCAAAGCACATATGTGCACTACTGTCTAAGACTGAAAATATATAAAGCAATATAGTTGTTAGTTCTAAGTGGAATTACAGGTTTAAATTATTTTCTTTGGGCTTTTCAGTGTATTCCAAATTTTCACTGTGAAAAATTGAAATCACATTATTCAGTGTGACTTTAATTTTTAATTTTTATATACTTTTATTGGTGCATTATAGGTGATTTTTAAATGTTTCCTTGATATTGAGAAAAATAAGGAAGCTTGGAAAAGACCCCCCCATGTAATAAAAATAATACATGATAAAAAGTGCAAAGAAACATCACTTTGCCTACAGTAATAGGTACCCTTATGAGGAGGGCCCAGAATAGTTTTCTGAGTTCATGGAGCATTAAAGGGAAATGGATTTAATTTAAACTAAATGTTCTGCTTGGGCAGAAAATAAAATTTTTTTTTCCTGTTGGTGCTGTAAAATGCTTAGATGGGGCAGCCAAGGACATCAGATGAAACCTTTGTCCCTGGAAATGCAAAAGATGTAGCAGGAAATGGTCCATCTTGTTGGTTTAAGCATCTGCTTCCCTGAAGGTATGAAACAGGTGGTTTGTCTCCAGCCTCCTGCTCAGTGCATTTATGGTTTTGAACTGGGGCACACTGTCCACAGAAGGGAAAGACACTGGCTGTCCTTATGCGGGACTCCCTTCCCTCCTCACAGATTTTGGTGATGTAGTGGCTTCTCTAGTAGGGTGATTCAGGTCCTATTAAAAACATTGACGCTGGGTGTGGTGGTGCACGCTTGTCATCCCAGTACTTGGGAGGCTGACACAGGAGGATTTGGGTTCTTGGCCAACTTCAGCTACTTAGTGAGGCCCTCTGCAACTTAGTGAGACCCTGTTTCAAAAATAAAGAATAAAAAATAAGGCTAGGGGTGTAGCTTGGAGGTGGAATGCCCCTGAATTCAATCCCCAGCACCACAAACAAAAGAAAACAGAACAAACAAAAAACATTGACAACTCGAGAAATTTTGAATCTAATGCCAACAAAACTGAAATTCATTTCTGTCCCTTTATCTGATCCAGAATACTGAGTGAAGTGTTCAATGAGCAAAACCCAGGCGAGGGACATTGTCACTCATGTTCAGTTATTTACATTAATATCTCCTTTGGGGAAACTAATGTTGTTTATTGGATATTGAACTCAGGGGTATTCTACGTCTGAGCTACACCTCCAGTATCCCCTTTTTTCTGGTACTGGGATGGAACGCAGGAGTCTTCTACCTCTGACCTATACCCCCAGCTCTAATTTATTCCATAGTGGAAAACAGTATCTCACTAAATTACTCAGAATTTTGCTAAGTTGCTGAGGCTGGCTTCCAACCTGTGATCCTCCTGTTTCAGCTTCCCAAGTACTGGGATTACAGATGTGCACTACCATGCCTGGCAATTTATTGGGAAGATTGAATAATCTGTGGACCTGAATCTATAGAGGAATTTTTCTAATCCATTTATAGCTTGGAAGCCTTTTAAAAAAAAATATCTGAGCTACACCCCCAGCCTTTTTTATTTTGAAGCTGGGTCTTACCAAGTTGCTGAGAATCTCACTAAGTTGCTGAGGCTCACCCAAACCAGCAATCCTTTTGTTTTAGTCTTCCAAGCACTGGGATTATAGGTGTGTGTCATCGTGCCCCTGCTGAAAGTATATACCTAGGGACAATTCAGTTTCTATGACAAAATAAATGGATTGAATATCATAATTGTCATGTATTATACGCCCACGCAACATATTCACTGCATATACAGACGTAGAAATAGGCAATGTAGTGACATAGTGAAAAGTATCAGGTCTGCGGTTAGACTTTCTTGATTCTTGGTTCCACCGTGGATTTGTCAGGCTTGGATAATTGGTTTAACCTCGGTAAACTGGGTTCATCTGTAAAATGAACATAATGATGGTTGTCTTCTTCACAGGGTAACTGTGATGACTAAATGCCTTAACACCAGTGCATTACATTACCTGGACTCTCATGCATATTTGCAAGTCGCATCAAGGACCTGAAGGTTTGTGAGAGACTCTGGCTTATAGTCTGCCTTAGTCTGGGATGCAAAACACTTGGATGGTCCTAACGCCACCAGGACCAGGATGGCCCTTGGATAGTGTGCCCATTGGAAGTACTGGCTTCTCTAGGACAGTTGCGTCTCCATTTGTCTCTACTGATGCGAGGTCATTATATGTGCAGGATTAACCAAAAGAGTTCATGAAGTAGACAGGGCTCTCGTGGCTCGGGAAGAGCCTGTGGGAATGGAGAACTACAAGCTATCCCTAAATTAACCTATTTGCCAACACTGCACAAGAAAAAGCTTAAAAAGCTTATGTTTTTAGTTTCCATGACTGAGCAACACAGATTAAGGTATAGAGTCTTTTCTTGTTCATAACTCCACAGGCCAGTGGATTTATCTCTTTGTGTATTCTCTCTTTCCATTAGGGGACATGATTTCCTCTTGAGTTTCTTGCTTCCTGGAATCAGAGACTTACTGACTTTCTGGATGAACCAGAGGAACTGATTGTATTAACATGTTAACAGGGACAGCTTGAAGAAGCATTGGTAGGTGTATTTTCCCTTACACAGAAGAAAACTTTCAGAGTTGCAAATTAAAGTTAAACTTGTTGGAACAATTTGTTCCTTTTCTGGTAAAAATTCTGCCATTTTCTCAAACAAATAATACATCAAATACATACAGGTAACAGTGTCCTCTAATACAAGAGAAATCTTGTGAGAACATTATCAGAGAAGTTGAAAATATATTTGTTTCCATAGAATCTGTGTTTTAATGGAGGAGTCAGGGAAAAATAAAGATGAGAATTCAATGTGTATGATCTTGTTCTGATTGCGCTGTCATTGTGAGGAGTACAAATAGTCTCTGCCAAGACTTTTTCTTTTTTCTCTTTTATTTTTATGATGCTGGAGATTGAACCCATGGACATTTTATCTCCAAGCTAAGTTCCAAGCCCTTTTAATTTTTTATTTTGAAACAGATTCTCTTTAAGTTGCAGAGAGTTTTGCTAAATTGCTGAAGTTGGCCTCTAACCTGTGATCCTCCTGTCTCTGCCTCCCAAGTACTAGGATTACAGGCATACGTCATCACACTGGGCCCCCTGCCAAACTTCACAGAGGCAAATCTTCAGTGGTTTTACCATTCCAGTTTTCTCTTTCTTTCTTTCTTTCTTTCTTTCTTTCTTTCTTTCTTTCTTTCTTCCTTCCTTCCTTCCTTCCTTCCTTCCTTCCTTCCTTTCTTTCTTTCTTTCTTTCTTTCTTTCTTTCTTTCTTTTTTTTTATGGTACTGAGGGTGGAACCCAGAGGCTTTCTAACTCCAGGCTATACTCCCAGACCTATTTTATATTTTATTTGGAAACAGGGTCTCACTAAGTTGCTGAGAGCCTCACTAAGTAGCTGAGGCTGGCTTCGAACCCGCGTGATCCTCCTGTCTCAGCCTCCCAAGCGCAGGGATTACAAGCGTGTGTCACCACGCCCGGCACCATTCCAGTTTTCTAAAGTCTGCATTTCCTAGATTTTCTGGGACAGCATCTACCACTATCTTATTCTGTTCAACCAAAGTGTTGTAGTAAACCCATAACTAGTACAAGCTTAGTTATCTAATTATATGTCACTTTTATGTAAATAAAAGCAAATCAACAGTGAACCTTTGATGAACCTTAAGTTCTGATATTTGATCTTGAAAATAAGATCTTTTGAATTCAGAGCTCTTTGAGTTGTATGTATGTATGTATGTATGTATGTATGTATGTATGTATTATGGGCTCACTACAGTCTCACATCATAATGTGGATCATGTGGACAATGGCATACATTTACACAGTACTTGGTGCCCTCCTTCCTCCCCCACTTCCCCATTTCCCTCACTTCGGATACTGGGTGTCCAGGTTAACAATGTTATATTCACATATATATGCATACTCTCATGTAGCTTTCCCATGAATGAATCTCAGCCTTCTTCCTCCCCTCCCTTTCCTCTCTGGCTTTCCTGAGGTTTCCCCTCCATTATCTGGAGTCCCTCTGGTATCCCTAAGGCATCCAACAACAGATGAATGGATTACAAAATTATGGGAAGGACACACAGTGGAATTCTACTCGGCAATAAAGAAGAACAAAATTATGTTATTTGTAAGAAGATGGAAAGACCTGGAGAACATTAGGTTAAGTGAGATTAGCCAAGCACAGTAAGAGAAGGGACATATATATAAATATATATTTTTTTAATGAAGCTGGAATGGTCCAGGAGCCAAACAGTGCCTGTCAAGGTGAGGACAGTACCTCATTGTTCATTCAGGATGTCTTAGATTTATCAGTATCTTTGGCACAGTTAATCGTGGTGCACTGTGACCTTGTACCACCCACTGTTGGCTTGTCAGCCTCTCCATCTGTCAGGGAGAACTGAGAACCAAGTTCAAGCGACCCTGTATTGTTTATCCCTGGCTCCTGCTCCCCTCCTCTCTGCATCTTCTACCATTTCCCTTCTTTCCTGGGATCCTTTGAAAACTGGAGAGTCCAGGGATGAAATGAGGCATCACTGTGCATCTGCCCAGGTCAGAGGCAGACTCTACAAGGCCTCTGCTCTGCTTTATTTTGAAGGAGATTGGCTAGGACATTGGCACGTGATGTACCATACTGTGGGGTTGGCCTGCAGTGCCCTGATTGCCTAAACTTGAGAAGCACAGAGTTCATGGTTCATCTTCTTTGCATCTTTGGGTGTTTATTTGTTTAGCTGGGCTTGTCTTTTTTGTCTTGAAAAATAAATGTTACACATGAAGCACAAAAAAATGTTCCTGCCTAGTAGTTAATAGCGCAAATAATAACTTTAATGTCATACAGCAAAAGTGCTCTGATGACTGACGGAAGACCTTTAGAGCCAATCTGATCCCTAAAGTTAGGTGAGTGTGTGATGGGACAGATTGAGTGTTTTAATCTGTCCAAATCAGAGTTTCAGTTTTGAGAACTTTCTTATGGTTCATAAGCTCTATCTGCCCGAAGACATTTTAGAAATCTTAGCACAAAACATTCTCTAACGTACTTCAGAGTCATTTCAAAATAATTTCCCTTAATTACATCTAATGGATTGTCTGATGAACCGTACGACTCTCCATTTGGTTTGGCAGAGGTAATTAGCCATGAACAATTGTACTTGGACATTTTAATTGTACAAGTATGAGAGCTATGCTTTTATTTTTATACCTGCCATTTGAAGAAACCTGAAGACTTTACTGAGGTATGTATAATATTGCTTTTTTGTGTGTGGGTGGTACTGGAGATCCAACCCAATGCCTTGCATATGCTAGGTAAGTTCTCGGCCAGTGAGTTACAGGCCCAGCCCTTTATGCTTTTTAATTTTGAGACAGGGTCTTGCAAAATGCCCCAGGCTAGCCTCAAACTTTCAATCCTCCAGAGTAGCTGGGATCATAGGAGCAGCCAGGATTATTGGCATAGACCACAGAGCCAGGTGCTTTTGTTTTTCCTTTAAAGCACCTATTTTAAATCAAAACTCTAACTTCTGAAGTCTGCCAGGTCTCCCAACCCTTAACTGCATCACTCAGAGACTCTGTGATCCTGACAAATCATGTATACTGTGTTTCTTCTCATATAAAATGGAGTTAATAAAGATACTTGCAGGATTAAATGAAATAGTGTCAGGATGGCATTTTGTAAGTCACGTTATCATGTTGTTTATAAAAATCATAAGGCTTTCCAGGAGGCTGAATAAGCAATGTCTTTCAAACAGTGGATTAGAGCAGTGGGGTATATATTAGGCCCTGAAATCTCTTTACTAGTTTAGAATGGGCATTTTAAAAAAGTGAAGTACAATAGGATAAAAAATATAAATGTCCTTCACTTCACGAGTAATAAAAGCAAGTGTTGCTTCACTGAAGGTTGGGAAAGTATGTGTGTGTGGAAAGTTGTGTTGTATGTGTCTTTCTATTTTTTTTTTTTTGTTGTTGTTCAACTGTGGATCAAAGGCAATGTTTGAGAACCACTGGAGAAAATGTTGCTGGTCAATGGAAGCATTATCCATTGTTGAACAATTTTATCCATAGTAAAGCTTAATATAACTTTTCTAGTTGCCTTCCTCTGTTTTTTTTTTTTTTTTTTTTTTTTGTGTGTGTGTGTGTGGTACTGGGGTTCCTGGAAACCCTTCTATCTCTGGGATATACTCCCAGACCTATTTTTTATACTTTTTCATTTGAAAACAGGGTCTCTTAAGCCAGCATGGCTGGCTTCGAACCTGTGCGATCCTCCTGTCTCTGCCTCCCAAGCACAGGGATTACAAGTGTGTGCCACCACACTTGGCTTCCTCTAGGTTTTTATTGAAGACAGAATTTCAAATTAAAAAAAAATTTTGATTTAGGCCCACCAAATCTTAATTATATATATTAAATAACACTTGAAACGATATTTTCTCTCTACACCAGGCAATGTTGCCCACCTAATTGCCAGACTCCAATATCACCTTATTCCTGACTGCTATGTTTTTCTTCCATCAACTCAGGGAAGAAGGCCTCTATCTTCATTTAGTCCTAGGAATAAGCCCTGACAGGTCTTAGCCAATCATACTAGTTTCATTTCCTCAGTGCCCATGGGTTTAAGAAACGAAATGTGACACAATTCCAGCTAGTGAGATGTGAGGTGAGCTCATCTGGGGGTGCATCTGGGAATGGTTTCCTTATTGATAAAAAAAAACAAGTCTCTGAAAAAAGAACTCTTCTTAATCTTCTTTCACTATATGTGTTAAACTGTAATACCTGGGTCTGTGGCAGATTTTTAACTCCAAGATGAACTCTGAGACCTGAGCACATTCGAGTGGATGATAGAGCTGAAAGAAGGAAATGACCTGCGTCTTTGTTGTTGAGGCCCAAAGTTTAGCTGCCCTAAAGGACTTCAGGACTTTTTTCTACCTGAGCTAATGCTTGTGTGTGGTTTCAGTCATTCTGAGTCAGGACTTTCTGCAACTTGGAGCTGGAAATATCCTACTTTATCCCCCCTAGAGTCACATCTGGATTACTTCTTTAGAAATATAACCACTGTCACTGCATATCCTTGGACTATATTGAGCTTTACCACATGGCTATTTCCAACTTTAGAGGGAATTGTGAGTCAGCAGGTTCTATTTCATCCTCTCCTAAATCATCATGCCTCATACTCTTAGGAGTAAACTCTTTTAGCAGCCATAGATGACACCTGATTCAGACTAGTCATTTTCTACAGAGGTTGCTGGTATAGGTGTGTGAAGGAAAAGACTTCTAAGACTTCATGTCAGTATTCATACATTGTTCTTTTTGAAATAATTTTACATCTTTTGTTACTACGATTGAACATCTACAAATGAATGTTTAGGCATTGGCAGTATATTGGTAAATATGATTTATATACTCTGTCTTAACAGGGAGTCTAAAGTTAAATGATTCTTGATAACTTTGGAAACTAGGGCAACCATTATGAGATTTACTGAGTTTCGTATCTACCAATGAGTTCACCATGATTTTGATGAGATTCTGCAGTGTACCTGGCGCCAAGGGGGTAAAGTAGCTAGCCACAACACTTGCTTACTCCTATAGAAGCGTAAAGTCTAGCTCTTCATAATAATCTTCTAAGGTAGCATATGTTATTAATCCATTGACTCAACAAATATTCACAGGTCATCTTCTCTGTGCTAGGTAAAGATGAGAAAACTGAAGCTAGGGAGGCAAATGACATAACCAACGAACCAACAGAATACTAATGAGTGAGAAAGTTAAGTCTGGCATGCAGAAAGCTTTCGTGATCTAAGGGATCTTCTCACTTGATCATATTATTTGTATTGCAAAGAATACTTAGAATTTCTTCTTAAGCATGCCTTGCGAAGTTTGTGAATGAGTTGGCATCAACACTGTCCTCTCAAACATAGTATAGAAAGTCAAGCCAGAAAATTCCTCTGGACATCTAGGATTTTTAAGGGAGAAAAAGCATGGCTAAGTACCGTTGTAGCTACTGACTCAAAATGGATATTTATCTGTAGCATACATTCCTCCAAAGTCCATGTATTTTATGTACAGAGTGAGTTCTTGTGATTGTCTTGTTTTCACTTTCCTTTTCTTTCAAGCATTCTTTATATTAGCTTACTTTTTCTAAATTCCTACTTGATTTCACGCTATCTACCATTTCTGACTCTGTGATTAAGAAGGATAAGAAAGGATGCTTTAGCTGGGCAGGGTGGCACATGCCCATCATTCCAGTACTTAGATGGCTATGACAGGAGGATTCCAGGTTTGGAACAGCCTTCACACCTTCATAAGACCTCGTTTCATATTAAAAATTAAAAAGAGCTGTACTGTTGCCTAGATGTAGAATGCCCCTGGGTTCAGTCCCCAATACTAAATAAATAAATAAGTGAATAAAAACTTTAAGGCTATCAAATGTAGAATATTTTATACTTGAGATGCTAAGGGTTTCTAAGTAGCATAAATCTTCAAAATTTGGAGATGGTATCGGAAAATGCCACTTTCTGTAATGGTGCTCAAAATCTTATAATAGAGCTGAAATTCATCTCTTGTCAGGTTCTCTACTTTTATGTTATGGCCTCACTTTGAGATATTCTCATGATTGTGCAATTTTGTTGTAGTTATGTTTTATTTTGCCTAACCTCCAGGACATAGCCCATCAAGGTAATACAGTTACGAGAACACAGTACATCAATATAATAGAATTAGAGACAAAGACACTGGAAAAATAAACACAGTAATTCATCCTGGGAGCCAGGAACAAAGATCTTGGGGTCTTCTATGAAAGACCTTATAAGCCCCAAACTAAACTCTAGATTATATCAATTAGACCTTGCTGGTCAGTCAAGTTTGGGCCATTGGGTCTGCCTTAACTCCTGAAGGCAGTAAGGTGAAACTAACAGGGCAGACTTCAGTGTGTTACCAGGAGGTTGTGGTACTGAGAGAGGGCTGAGGACAAAGCTCTTCTAATGGCTGGTTGTTTATCTTTCAATTGGGGCTGGATAAAGGAAGACCCGATCAAGATCAAAGAATGCAGGTGAAGAGGTTATAAAGGAGGGTAAGGGAAGCAGGCTCATTGAGAGGAAAGGGGCTGAGAGCTGCTGTTGACCAGGTGGTGGAGAGGAAGGGTGACCCTTGCCAAAAAGGCCTCTTCTTTATCTTTTGCAGTTGCTCTAGGTTCTAGGATGATATATGAGAGTTAGGTCTTGTCTTAGGCCAATACTTTCTAAGATGTTTACCTCTTATTGCTGATACTTGGCTTTTAGTTCACCCTCTTTTCAGAGGTTCTCCTTCCTCTTATCTTGTTGTAGAGTTTATCTTTTTTTCTTTGATGGTTCTAAGAAATACCCTTTTTTTTTTGGTACTGGAGAATGGACCCAGGGGCATTCAACCTTGAAGCTATGACCCCAACTCTTTTTATTTTGAAATAGGGTCTTGCTAAGTTGCTGAGGGTCTAGCTAAGTTGTTGAGGCTGGCCTTGAACTTATAATCCTCTGGCCTCAGCCTCTCAAATACTGGGATTATAGGTATATGCCACATGCCCAGCTCTAGCAGACACTCTTACTGTCTTATTTTATCAAATGCTATTATTGTGAGATTTGTTGAGTTTCTTTCCTTTGTCTCAAGTTCCCTCTGCTGAGTTCCTAATGACTCTGTAAAGGAACACAATCCATGAAGACATTTATTAAGCATCTATAGTATGTAACATGTTGGAACAATTATGACAAATAGAACATAGTCCTTCCTTAAGCAGGTGACATCCCTGATAAAGGTGACCTTTTAGAGAGGAAAACAGAATTATAAATACATACAACATAGTATAAGACTATAATGTTAAAAATATCTATAATGCAGAATATGGCCTTGTTTTTCTCAAGGTCCACCACCCTACCTTCTGCCAGTTCAGTCTATCAGATTTCAGGGAACTCTATCTGTTTGAGAAGCCAATTTAGCAGTTTAGTTTACTTAGCTGGTAGCCAGGCAGCCTAAAAGCAGAGGGACAGCAAGATTGAGGGGCTGAGTCAGGCACTCTGAGGTGATATTATCCCTTCGATAAAGAGAGGACTGTGTTGGCCTAAAGTTGGCTTCTGAATCTAAAAGGCCAGGCCCTTTTAAGCTTTATGGAAGTGCAGAAGAAATGAAAGTCACAACATGAAATGCTCAGGCTTTCCTCTCATGATAAAATAAATTATTCATACTATTTCCTCTTTTTCTTCTCTTTAAAAGAAAAATGCATTTGATGACACTGGTTGAAGTATGGTATAAGAGATTTTTTTTTTCAGGACCATCTTGATATGTGTAGAAAATATTGCAAAGGAGTTTTTGCAGTAGAGGAGAGAGATTGGGCTCAAATCCTACTATATTGTGGATAAGTAGGATTTTATAATCAAGGAGCAGGGTAAGTATCAATGGGTGAAAAATTACTAAGAGGAAGCATTGGAGGTAAGGGGAGATTTTGGTTAAATTGAACTAACTGGATTGTTGCTAAAGACAGGCCAGTTGATCAAACATTTCCTGGGGGTTGTTGGAGGATGAGGAATCAAATCACATATAAAAATGATCAGATATTGAGCATGAGGCAGGAACAGAGAGGGTTCTTTTTAAACTAACTTAGCAAGTTTTTGCTAAAACTGGATTTTGCAGAAAATGAGCGTAGAAGAAGGTGCAAGAGCCTGATAAAATTTGACCAAGCAAAAAAACTTTGATAAAATTTGACCAAGCAAAAAAACTTTATCTTATTATTTTGCTTAAAACTGAATGGGTTAGCCTTTAAATTTTTGCACAGGAGATTTAAGAAGAAATGATGAAAACTTGAATGAAAATGATTTTGAAAAAGAGCTAATTCCTATAGCCTGGGTCCTGAATGCTCAGGAAACATTTTTTATTATTTATTTATTTATTTATTTATTTATTTATTTATTTATTTATTTATTTATTTTGTGGTACTGGGGTTCCTGGAAGCCCTTCTACCTCCGGGCTACACTTCCAGACCTATTTTATATTTTTTAAATTTGGAAACAGGGTCTCTTAAGCCAGTGTGGCTGGCTTCGAACCTGCGCGATCCTCCTGTCTCAGCCTCCCAAGCGCGGGGATTACAAGCGTGCGCCACCACGCCCGGGCTCTCAGGAAACATTTGAGAATAATAAGCAGCAATTTAGGAACCTAAGAGATGCCTGCCACAGGGCACATCAATACAAAAGTGTGTGTAATGCCTACATCCTCCCTGCCCTGGGAAGAGTTGACATAGGGAGAAGATTTTGCAAACAGGATGAACCCAAAGTTGTTGGCACCAACATTTGGCACCACATTCTCCCCATGTCATCAACATACCTTTTGTGCTGATATTGGGAAAAGTCTTTGGTACAATTTTAAAATACTGATTTCAAATGCTTTGGCATTAATTTTAAAATATAGAAAGTAGTCAGAGCTTGGGTGTTGCACAGGCACTCAGGCAAAGAAGGAACCCTGCAGAGTTCCTGGCACCAAAAATGATTAGCAAGAACACATAGAGGTAGCCAAGAGCCTTTGCATTTCAAAGACAAGTTTATATTGTAAATAACTTCTATCGGACAGGCTAGAATTCCCCAAGGATATGGGAGGATGGCACAAGCCTTCAAGAGATCCCTGACTTCGATAATCAAGTAACATATTTTGGGGGTCTTAAAGATTTGAGCTTACGCCTACAGGAAGAAGATTTTGGCCAGACAGGTTGTAAGATAGTGAATCCCCACATCAAAAGGCTTGCCCTGAAGAAGGTTTGGATCTAGTCAGGTCAGAAAGACAATTGGTTAAGCAAAGATGGGAGATAAAATTCTTTATAAAAACTGTTCTATATCCTAAAACGTCAGTGACTTATTTTCAAGTCACTCCACTGCACCTCAAATGCAGTGTTTCCTGTCTCTTTCTTTCTGCCTTTGTAATAATAAAAATTGCATAAGCTTAAAGCAGTAGAGTTCTGGCTATTATTTTCTACAAATAACTAGAACAAGAACTCACGGCTCCATCTTACACCATTACAGTTTCGACACCCAACAGGGGGTACCGTTTCAATTTTGGGTGGCACAGTAAAACCTTTGGAATGTTATCTAAATTTCTTCTATTGAAATATCTCAAGTGCAGCAGTGCATGCCTGTAATCCCTAAACATGGGAGGCTGAGACAAGAGGGTTTCAGGTTCAAGCCCAGTCTCGGCAATTGAGTGAGACTCTACTTCAAAATAAAAAATATAGCCAGGTGTGGTGGCGCACACTTGTAATCCCTGCGCTTGAGAAGAAGAGACAGGAGGATTCTGCAGGTTCGAAGCCAGCCGTGCTGGTTTAGGAGACCCTGTTTCCAAATAAAAAGTATAAAATAGGTCTGGGAGTATAGCCTGGAGGTAGAAGGGCTTCCAGGAACCCCAGTACCCCCCAAAAACAAAATACCCCCCAAAACAAAAAATAAAAAATATAATAGTAGGGTTAGGGGCATAGCTTGGAAATGCAATATTCCTGGGTTCAATTCTATATAATATATATAGCAGACAGGCTAGAATTCCCCAAGGATGTGGGAGGATGGCACAAGCCTTCAAGAGATCCCTGACTTCGATAATCAAGTAACATATTATATATATATATATATATATATATATATAATATATAACATATTATATATATATAATATATATATATTGAATATATATATATTGTGCTCTGACCCAAGCTCTGACTACTTTCTATATTTTAAAATTAATGCCAAAGCATTTGAAATCAGTATTTTAAAATTTGTACCAAAGACTTTTCCCAATATCAGCACAATATATATATTGAATATATATTGAATATATATATTGAATATATATTGAATATATATTGAATATATATATATTGAATATATATTGAATATATATATTCAATTCCAAAAAATATATATATATATATTTGAAACAAATCTTCATTTGTTTCAAACTTGGGAAATAACACAAAGGTAAGGCATAATATTACAATACTCTACATTATACAATAATATATACAATACTATGTATATCAATACTATATATAGTATAATATATACAATATATATGCATAATATATACAATACTATATATAGTATATTACAATACTATATAAATATATTTCTGTTAGAAGACTTGAATGAAGAATAAAAAATAAATTTTGGGAAGATCAAAGGTTTTTGTTTCCTTTAGTTATTTTCCCCTTCCCTGGGATTAATAGTCAAATGAAAAGAAAATTCTGAAATGGGGATTGCAAAGTTTCCAGAATCTCCAGGGAAGAAGAGCGACTCATCCAGATGTTATGGTGGTACAGCAAAACTCTATCGGTGTGGGATGTAACTGCGGGTTCTTGTTCTATTTTAGAAAAGAATAGCCCAAACTCTTCTACTATAAGTTTAAGCAATTTTATTATTACAAAGACAGAAAGATAGGACAGAAATTAAAGCACTAAAGCAGAGGGATGCAGTAAAGTAACTTGAAAATAAGTTACTGGGGTTTTGAATACCGAATAGTTTTCATAAAGATTTTTATTCCATATCTTTGTTTAACTGATCATCTTCCTGACCCGACATAGGTGTCGATCTGTGGGGGCAAGTGGGCCCACCCTGGTCTCCAGTGCAAGAGATACTGGGAGAAAAAAGGTGGC
The DNA here is from genome assembly GCF_963383645.1 of Muscardinus avellanarius. Lineage (NCBI taxonomy): Eukaryota > Metazoa > Chordata > Mammalia > Rodentia > Gliridae > Muscardinus > Muscardinus avellanarius. The sequence goes on from NC_137797.1 coordinate 45,591,985, forward strand.
CTCAGAAAGTCCTTGGTCTCTCGTATATGGACAGGAGCATTGCTTCTGGCCCTCTTAGTAAGTGGCACTACAGAAGAACGAATCAGCAAAAACACAACCAGCTAAGGGCCAGGCACTGCTTTTATGCTTTTTGTATACCCAAAAGAAACTAGACAAAATTATAATAAAAAATGTTTGGATGGTAGAGTTCTCAGAGTTGTGATTGTAGCATTTCAATCCAGTGAATATTTATTGAGTATGTATCTGTGTCCACACTGTTCTTGGCACCACACTGTGGAAGGACACCAAAAACTCAGAGGTGGGATTCTTACTTGTATTCTTCAGCCAGAGCTGAAATGTGATTCATGAGTAGAATTAAAATGTATTGGAGCCGGGCATGGTGGCGCACGCTTGTAATCCCAGCATTCGGGAGGCTGAGACCTGGAGGATCGCGGTTCGCGGACAGCCTCAGCTACTTAGTGAGGCCCTCTGCAACTCAGTGAGACCCGGTTTCAAAATAAAGAATAAAAAATAGGGCAGGGGGTGTAGCCCGGAGGTCAAATGCCCCTCTGGAAATCCCCAGACCCGCAAAATAAATAAATAAATAAATAAAATGTATTGGGATTAGGGGTTAAATTAAAAAAAAATTACCCTATACAACATTATGATAAAATTATTCACAGATAATCTAGAGCTTGTTTAGTGGGACACTTAATATATCTAAGGCCCTCAAACTCCATTTCAGTTCGGTTGTGTATTTTTCTCCTTGTTCTTTCTCAAATAACAACTGAATTTGGGGATGGGTGTGGAACTGGGATAGCTACATGGTATTTATTGGAGAGAGAGAGAGAAACCGTTTCCAAACCTAGATCTGTTTACTGAATATCCAGCTTTTAACAAGAGCATTTAATCCAAAGTGAAATCGGTGTGTTTCACAGATGTATTTGTCCCTCTATAATTAAAAGATCAGCTCCATGGAGTTCTTTTCTTTAAAGATTATCTATAATGTGAATAAACCATTCTCTTAAATGACAGCTTCTCTCTTCTGAAACCTTTCATCTCTTCCTCAGCTGACTGAAAGGGCTGCTCATGGTCTTTTTCAGCTACTTAGAAGGAATATAAAGCAAACCAGTGCAGCAGAAAGAGATGAATAAAGATTTCTTTGTTTCTGATCACGTGCCTAAAGGGAGGACGCCCCTGGGCTGGAGGCGCTCTCTAGAGTGGGTTCAGGCTCTTCCCCCTCCCCACAGCAGCAGTCTGGCAGTTCTCTCACAGGGCTGCATGAAAAAGCAGCACTGTTCCCTGGGGGTGATCCCCCTCCACCACAGGCACTGCCGCCTGCCACCTATGATCCCCTTTACCCAGACAACAGAGAGACACTGCTAGTACCCAGGGTATGTTTATTCCTTCTGCCTACTGGAACCTTATATCAAAGAACACAACAGGGATTGCCTGGTGCACAAAGGTTCAAAACACTGAAATCTGTGAAGTAACTTGACCACAGTGGACGAAGGCAAATGTCCTGTGTTTGGGGAGGTGCAAGGAAGAGATCAACGTATTTGTCATGGAGGGAAAGAGAGATTTCCATCTGAGTACCCGTCCAAACAATGAAGTATGTTTGCTTTTATTTCCTAGGCTCATAAAATATCCTGGAAAAAATAGGGTCTTTGAAATCTCTAATTTTTCATAATCTTAAAATTCTATCTATGCAATTTCTCACTCTCCCCTCTTCATAGAACTCTTTATAATGCAGCTTTCAGGTAAACTCTCCATATAGTTTTTTTTTAAATTTTTTATTGGTGCATTGTATTTATACATCATAATGAAGCAAAAAACTTGTGTAGACATACATGCACACATCACCCACCCAGTTTATTATTGTTTGTAGTTTTAGGCTCAACAGTCAATTCTTGCTCAATAAATGTTTTCTGAAAGAAAATAAATAAATGGGTAAATGTAAAGGTTAAAATATTAAGCTTTGTGGTGAAACTTTGATTAAACTTTCTCCTTAGGAAAATTCCAGTCTTGGTTCCAGGCTCAAATATAATCATACCTTGACAATCTGTGAGGATTTGTTTCAGGACAACCCTCCAGCCCCACCTTGTAGATACCCAAATCCTTAGACGTCCAAGTAGCTTATTTAAAATCACATAGTATTCACATAGTATTATTAACTATAAGTTATAAATATCCTTCCAATACTTTAAATACTTTCTAGATTACCTTTAATACCTATAAGTGCACATGCTATTTAAATTCTTGCTATACTGTATTGTTTAGGGAACAAGCACAAACATATTATTTAAAAAAATATTTTCAGTCTGTGGTTGGTTGTGTCCACAGATATGAAAACCATAGATATGGAGGGATGACTATGTTAGCCTTCTCTGAAAAGAGGGCTGCTTTTTCTTGGGCTTTTACTGAACTGGACCCCATGGAACATGAACTTTGGGGAGATATGCAGTGCAGTGGCCAGTGGGTGAGGTTATGGGGAAGATGGCTACAGTAAATTTGGTTCTGCTTTCTCAGGAAAATCTTTAGCTATTTAGCTACCTACCTGAGATTTATTAGACTGTTCATGATTCTTTGCATGTAAAGAAGAAAATAGAGGGAAACACTGACGATCTACAATAGCCTTCCAGAGTGGGTGATACTGCACCACAAAAGATGATGGAAGGAAATATAGATATATACAAGGATGCAAATTTGTCGCTGAATCTTTCTGCTTATTCACTTAGGGATGGAAGATTGCCGAGCAATTTCTCTCTCCCTGGAAAAAGGGGCAGTGAGACAAATAAGCTTGGGAATCCAATTACCAAAGACTATGCTTCTCTTGTGAAAGTTTTCAATCTGCCCATCCGCATCAGTGGGATGGGATGGGCTGGTAGTGCTAATGGAATTCCACGTGCCAGCAGTACAGTGTGTTCTAGAATGAGGTACAGACATCATACCCCCTTCTAGCAGCAGTGAGCATAGAGAGCAGCAGTATCATTTTTCTCCTCCAAGATCAGAATCTCAAGAGAGGTTTCTGTTAGTTTTTTTTTTTTCTTTCTTTCTTGCGGTACTGGGGTTCCTGGAAGCCCTTCTATCTCCGGGCTACACTTCCAGACCTATTTTATATTTTTTATTTGGAAACAGGGTCTCTTAAGCCAGCGAGGCTGGCTCCGAACCAGTGCGATCCTCCTGTCTCTGCCTCCCAAGTGCGGGGATTACAAGCGTGCGCCACCACGCCCGGCCTCTGTTAGTTTTTTTTATTGCTGCTATAACAAAGTACCACAGACTGCGATGAAAAATTATTTCATCGGAGTCCCTGAAACTAGAAACCAGAGACCAAGGTATTAGCAGGGTTGGCTTCTCCTGAGGCCTTTATTCTTGGCTTATAGACATCTATCTTTTCCTTGTGTCTTCACATGGTCTTCCTTCTGTACATGTCTAGGTCCAGATTTTTTGCCTTAATAAGGACACCAGTCATATGAATAGGGCCTACCTTAGTGAACTCATTCACCTTTAATTACCTGAATAAAGGTCCTAACTCAAATTAGAATCACATTCTGTGGGATTTAAAGGGGACATAGCTCAGCCCATGATGAGATCACACCAGTCAAGCCGGGCGTGGTGGCGCACGCTTGTAATCCCCGCGCTTGGGAGGCAGAGACAGGAGGATCGCACAGGTTCGAAGCCAGCCGCGCGCTGGCTTAGGAGACCCTGTTTCCAAATAAAAATGTAAAAATAGGTCTGGGAGTGTAGCCCGGAGGTAGAAGGGCTTCCAGGAACCACCACCAAAAAAAAAAAAAAAAAAAAAAAAAAAAAGAGATCACACCAGTCAGATCCTTGACTCACCACTGGATATAAGTTATTCTATGTCTAGGGAAGAATAAAGCTATGAAATAGAGAGTAGGTAATAAGTATAATAACTACTGATTGTAGACAAAAATGACCAGAAAGGGTTTGAGAAATTGAAATGAAAAGCTGATATGAGGCAGTAATATAGCTTGATGTGGTTAATTCAGAAAAAATGAAAAATGAAACAAACCACTTTTCCCTACATGGGGGTAAGAAAGAGATTTCTAGCATGCAAGAACAACAAAGGAGTTTTATATTCAAACAGAATTAATTAGTTTTTCATGCCATGGGGTCACTTAAGAGATGGGTAATTTGAAAGGTAAAGGAAATTATAAAATGTAAGGAAGCAAACTGGAGAAGAATCAAGAAGAATCAGATTTAACTCAATAATACCGGAAAAGTGAGGGAGGGCAGATCCGTGCTCTGAGTATGGTGGAGTTGTATTATAAAGTGTCGGATAACGTGAGCAGAAATGGTATTCGTTTTTACAAATATCAAAAGGTTTTCTCTGAGAAATTATGAAAGGAATAAGTACTCATGTGAATGGAGGTTTTGATTGATAATATAACTCAAAGAGCTGATCCTCCTGATGTGTTTAGTGGACATTAATGATGAGTTTTGAGAGTCTTAAATTCAAACACAATAGACAAATAAAAGGTTCAAGCCTAAAATCAAGAATAAGGAATCATTGACTTTTAGAGCTAGAGGAGGTGTGATGATTTTCTGGTTCTACTTTCCTCTTTTATAGGGACCCACCGAGGTTTGGAGTCCAACCCAGTGTCATTCTTCTAGTAAGCAAAATTGCTGTCACAAGTCTCGTCTTTGTTCCTTTACTGACTTGTTAAATGATATTATGCAAGTTATTTAAACACATAATATTAAATATAAATTGTGTAATATAAAAACTGCAAGAGGGTATAATGAGAATTTAATGATTTAAAATATTGAGTCCTGTGTGATTGAAAATGTACATGAGTCCCAGGTGGCTTGAAAATCCTAGCATTTTAAAGAGGTAATTAAAATGAAAATGTGAACATGTGGCACTTTATTTAATGTCCTTTTGGTAGAACCAGAACTCGAGGGGAAAATCTGTGATTTGACTGCTCAGAGCAACCAATGTAATTGTGCTTTTCTTGCAGCTATCTGATTTTCTAGTGTGGAAGCAGAAGCCATAGACTTATTTATTATAAAGAGGTCCCCTATTGTTTTGTGTTCACAGCTTTGTCCTGCCACAAGTCTCGTCTTTGAGAAAGTTTTTTGAGAAAGAAAATTTTATGTTCCTTTTCCATGTAAAAAGGTCAGCGTTTAAGCTATGCAGAGAAACTTTTGTGCCATAAAATTTTGTTGGTCTTAATAATTCATTATTATTCTCATTCCCTTCATTCTCAAATCTTGTTGTTGAAGAGTAGGACTGGACTCTGTGATTGTTGTATCTTAAGACATATAGAAAGCTATTTTATTGGCATAGCATTTGAAAATATACATGTTTAAATAATTGTATTTTCAGGCCATAATTTTAAAAATAAGCTTATTAACTTAGATGTAAAAGACTTTTTAAAGGTATAAACCGAAATTCAGTTCACACACACACACACACACACACACACACACACACACACATACACACGAAACTTTCTCACCTTAGCAATGATGGACTATATTCTAATTAAATCTTTAAATATGGGAATACAATTTTGGCAACATCTATTTATGTATAACTTTTAAAATCTCTTTTAGCATCTGGGGGAATTTCCTTTTCACTTATACTTTTAAAGTGAGTAAAATCTGATAATTTTACCCCTTTTTATTTAATCCAACCACTTAGTCATACCTGCTTAGTATCATTAATTATTTACCAAGAAAGAGGGCATTTTATATTTCTAGTAAGGAAGATGAGTATCCAAATTCTGAGTTAAGTGTTAACCAAGGTTGTTGCCTTTTGAATTTGTTGATGGGGAAAGGGGAGGTGAAGTGGAGAAATTTACTTTTTCATTCTATTTCCCCATTTTGCCATGAGTTTCCCAAGAAAGGCCCAAAGCAGACACTCTGGGCTGACCAGGAGTCTTATCACCTAGAAGACCTAATGGTTGACCTGAGAGAGAATAGGAGGAGAACGGTGACTGGTCACCAGAGTTAAGATTCAAACAATGGGCAGAACATGATAGTGCTCTTCTGTAATGCCAGTTCTTAGAAGACAGAGAAGAAAACCACAGGTTCAGGGCTAGAACTTTGCCAGACCTTGTTTCAAGATAAAAAATAAAAAGGGTTGGGGGTGCAACTCACATGTAGAATTCCCCTGGATTCAGTCCCCAGTAAACTCCCCTCCCCCTTCATACACATAGATTCAAACCATGAGTTTTGTCAGCTCCCTGTAAAGTAAAGGTAGGGAGTTCAACCTGGGGCCAGAGATTTGAGGAACTAACCCGCCATTCATTTTAGGATGCTGGTTTATTGTCTTTGATAGCAATTCTATGAGACATTTTTCCTGTTTTTTCTTTTTCTTTTGCAAGATAAGGATAAGGTTGGAGGGAGCAAAGATGTCCTTTTATAAGCCTAATAAGAATTCATAACTCATAGATTAGGTAAATAACCTTAGGAATGCTTGTTTCCTCATTTATTTCCATATAAAGCTATGTGATAGGCACTGTTTCATATGCTAGAAAACCTAGTAGAGCAAAACTTCAGCCCTCACAGAGCTTGGATTCTGATAGAGGAGACTGTGAGTAAGCATACATCATACCAAGAAGGGCTACAGACAAAAATCAGGCAGGGTTAAGGACCGAGAATTGTGGTATTGGGCAGTGGGAAAGAATTGTACAACCTGAGAGCTCAGGGTAATAAACTCCATAACAAGGCCTCTATGATAAGATGACCCAAATGGAGGGGAGGAATAAGCCACACAGATACCTGGGAATCCCAGCAAGTGAGGACAGGAGCATGCTTGGTGTGGGCATGGAGCAACAAGGAAGCCACCTGTGCTGAGTCATAATGACTAGGGGTGATGATGCTGTAGGAGATGAGAAAAGGATGATGGGTTGTAGGGCAGATCATGAATGATCTTGCAGATTCTTGTAAGGAATTCTGCTTTGACTTAGGGAGATGGAAAGCCAGTTGAGGCTTTTGATCAGACACAATCTGGCTTTTAAAAGGATCCCTCTAATGACTACATGGGAGAATAAACTTAGAAAGCCTAGGGTGGAGAATTGAGTTCAGTTGGAAGGCGATTGCAATCACCCAGGCAAGGGCTGATGGAGTCTTGCGCCAGGGTGGTAATGGTGGAGATTTGATAAGTGGTGGGAGCCTGGATCGCTCTGGAGGTAGACTCATAAGATTTGCTGCTAGATTGGATATTTGGTATAACATTGAGAAGGAAAGGATGACTATGACTATAAAGTGTGGGGCTGCTGGGCATGGTGACATATGTCTGTAGACCCATCCCTGTACTCAGGTGGTTGAGACAGAAGGATCATAGGTTCTAGGGCAGCCTCAGCAACTTAGTGAGACCCTCAGCAAATTAGCAAAAATCTGCTTCAAAATTAAAAAAAAAAAAAAGTGGTAGGGGTAGAGTTCAGAGGTAGAATGTTTATGAGTTCAATCTCTAGTACCAAAAAACCCATCAAACAATGTGGGACTGCCCTCTCCTAGATGGGAAATGATTGGAGGGACAGATTTGTGTTGGTTTTAGGAAACAAAGTTTGACATGACTGTTAGATACCTAAGGGAGATGCTGACAAAGCTGGTATATGGATGAGGGTGGGCTTTAGGGGAGATGTCAGGATTGAAAATCTGAACTTGGGAGGTGCCAGATGTAGGTGACATTTAAAGGGAAGGGGCAATGAGGGGAGGAACCAGGCATTTGGTGAGGGCCGGAAAGTAGCAGCTTGGGGCAGGGTGGAGAGCAGCTATAGATGAAGGCTTTTGGCAGCTAGTGGGGAGCAGTGTCAACAGTATGGATGACTCTGGAGGAGATAGGGTGACCTTGCAAAGGGAAGACAATCAGGCCAGTTAGGGGAAGGAGGAGGCCTGTGGCACAGCCTGATGAAGACTCAGATCCAAAGATAATTTTTGTGGTTTTTACTCAAAACATATCTGTTCTGCTAGGCAGGTGTGGCCTGATAAGAAAACAGGTATCTTCACAAATTGAATTACAAACTACTCTATTTTGGATAACTATATCTTCTATTTTCTAAGTGATTGCAAGTCTTTTATTTTTGGAACCCAGGGACTTTCTACCTCTGAGCTGCACCCCAGCCCGATTTTTTTATTATTTATTCTGAAATAGGATCTCACTAAGTTGCAGAGTGCCTCACTAAATAGCAGAGGCTGCCTGCAAACTTGTGATCCTCCTGTTTCAGCCTCCCAAGTACTGGGATTACAAGCATGCCACAATGACTGGCTTTGCAAGTTGTTTAAGAATTTTTTTTTTGTTTGTTTAAATTCATTTGTGTATTCTTCATGAAGCTTAGACGAGAAAGCTTTGTGTATGGTAGGTACTCAACTAGTATTTAATGAATGAGTTAATGAATATGTTACTTAAAGCTTCATAAATCTCCTGAAGAAATCTGAGCGTGGTGTCGCATACCTGTGATCCCAGTACTTGGGAGGCTGAGGCAGGAGGATGGCAGGTATTCATAGCCAGCCGCAGCAACTCAGGGAGGCCCTCGGCCTCACTGTTTCCAAATAAAAAATAAATAAAAATAAAACAAATAAGTAAAATAAAATAAAATAAACAAATAAAAAATAAAATAGGGCTGAAGGTGCTTGGACAGGAACAACTCATTTGAAAATTCTCTCTCCTGGGTCAATGCATTTGTTCTGCTTGAAAAATGTCCTGTTTAGAGAAATGCAAGACTCCTTTTGAAGTCTGTTATAGTGGGGGTTGACTTTTTAGATGTGATCTTTGAGACTAAGAATTATAGGTTGTTTGGCAGTTTGTTTAAAAGTCTTGTCCCAAGAAAAAGTTTTGTTGTATGTTATGATAGAATTATTCAGAAAAGCACATGCTTAAGTTGAGGTTTCCAAGCAGGCTCTTGTAAAAACAGGCAATTACTTGCTCAAGGCAGTTAATTGCATGCACAGATGGGTGCTTGTGTTACCAATTCCTCATTTGCACTTGTGATTACCCATTTGCAATAATTCATGAAATCTAGGGGAATTCTTAGGTACAAGAAAAGGTTTTAGGCATTTTTAAGAAGAGATCATTGCCGGAAGAGGAGACCAGAGGGAAACAAACAGCTAAATATAAAATCTATTCCAAATCCTATATTTAGGGAGTGTTTTCTGAAGTTGTGGTTGCTGGAGGTAATAGGTTACCTAGCTGTCTTGCTTAGGTCTTTCCATTGACTTTCACTTAAAAAAAATAAAGAAAAAAGAAACATCATTTCTCACTTTATTTTATTTTCTTCTAGCTTTCTGATATGATAGTTTCCATCATACTGCTTTTAGTTTGATGGAAAGCTTAGTTAGAAGAGCTTTTTTTTCCTGAAAGAAATGTACCCCAAATTCTTTGAAATATTTACATTTTTATGTTTCTGGGGATTGAACCCAGGGGTATTGTATGTTTTAGTTACATCCCCCAGCCCTTTTTACCTTCTATTTTGAAATAGGGTCTTGCTAAGTTATTGCTCTCTGGCTTTGAGCTTCTAACCCTCATGTGTTAGCCTCTCAAGTACTGGGATTACAGGCGTAGGTATGTGCCACCATGCCTGGAGAAATTATTTGAAATCATGGATCTGGAAGAAAAGTGGGTAAAAATCCCCACTCTCCAAGATTGTATTGAAATGTCAAGGAGACTCATGTTTAGAGGTGGTTATCATGACAACCCAGTGCTGTGATAAGTGAACAGTGGATAAACAGAATGAAAGAAATTCTCCTCCTCATTAAAAGATGAACACTGATCTTAAGAAATATCTTTTAAAAAATAATTTTAATTGTGAATCACCAGAAATAAGCGCTTTGTGAGGAAAATTGACCTGTATTGAGCTGTTCTTATATGGTATATGTTATTTTCAGTACTGAAAAGGGAATGAATCTCCATAGGAGGGGAAACCTCAGCAAAGCTAGAATGGAAGGAGAGGCGAGGAAGAAGGCTGAGGTTGATTAATGGAGGAGCTACATAGAATATGTATAAAAGTATGAATGTAGCATGCTCAACCTGGACACTCACTGTTGGGAAGGGGGAAGGGGAAGTGTGGGGGAGAGGGCACCAAGCACAGTCTGAATGTATGCCATTTTAATATGTTCCACATAAAAATTAAAATATATTAAAAATAAATAAATAAATTTTGCAAAAAATTAAAAAAGACACTATGTACATATATGAAATTATCAATAAAAATCAGTATCATGTATGGGCAGGGTGGGATGAGAGGGGTTCACCAAGTGTTGTGTGCATGTCTCTATCACTTTGAACTCCATTATGATGTGTGATTACAATGCACTAATAAAAGTATGTTAAAAAAAAAAAAGGGAACGAATCTGTCAATTTTCCTAGCCTGTGGAAGTTACAAATAACTTTTATTCTAAATTCCCTCGGGGGTACTTTGCAGGATTTGCTATTTTATTTAGCCAGTCGAATCTGCTATATGAAACATTTTGGAGAAAGAAGATGAGGAGTAACCCATCCTATAGGATCAATATACTTGGTAGAACAATGGGCTGAAAGTCCATAGACCTAAAATATCCTTTGGCTAGAGAGTACTAATTAGGAGAGAGACATGGTGGCACATGCCTCTAAACCAGTACTTGCGAGTCTGAGATAGGAGGAGCTCAGATTTGATGCCTGCCTCAACAATTTAATGAGATTCTCATCAACTTGGTGAGACAGTGTTTCAAAGTAAAAATTAATGACCTTGACCTTAATATCCAATACCAATAAAAAAGAGAGCTTTTGAGGTTAGGTATATGGGGTTGAGGAGCTAAGGTAGTCACTCTGATACCCTCTGAGAGCTTAGACATAATCTTTGACCTGAGAGATTCCCAGTGAGGTCAGTTCTTGGAGTCTGTTGTGGCAATCCTTTCTTGTGTGTATTCCTCTTGAACTGAGGAAATCTAAATTTAGGAATCATTGTATCAGTCAGCATAGGTTAGGTAATGCAGCAATAACAAGTTATCCCCAGGTTTCAGCAGCCTAAAACCACAAAGGCTTACCTATCTTGTGAATATTGTGTGTCTCTTCCTGGGAGGTGGACTCTGTTCAACATTGTCACTGTGGGACATAGATGGTACACTAAGCTTCACTAACACTTCCAGTCATTGTACCAGAGAGATAAGAGAGCTCTTAAGGGTCTTGTATGATGAACCGAGTGTTCCATTTTGGAAGTGACTTATTTCCCTTCTATTCACAGTCAGTGGCCACAACCAGTCACATAATTCCACAAAATTATCAAGAGGCCAAGAAAGGCAGTCTAATACTATATCTGAAAAGAATAAGAATTGGAGATATTTGGCAAGCAGCACTAACAACCATCACAGGTAGCTTTAGATTCAGTGGACCCTCAGAGGTTGCCTTTTCACTAGTCCCAGGAGCCCCAGCAACTACCACCTAGGGTAGCCAAGCTGGTCCCATGAGCATCCTGCTTTTCAGGTGATTTTTCCTTCTTTCTCTACTAGTAGGAGGAAGGTACCTGTGGTACTGAGTGCTACACAGTACACATTTAAAAAACATAACTCTCATGATAGATAATAGATTTTAAATAACTTTTGGGAAACCTCTTTCATCGGGAATTTCTAATATTTGAGATGAAAGCACAAATTATATGAAATCACAAATATGTCATTAAGATGATCAGAATTCTAGATGCCCCCCCCACTAACATACTAAAATTTATATGAACCCTGGAGTATTTGTGCTGTTTTTCTTTGGCAGGAGACATCTTTTCATATTCCATCCTAATTTTGAGGCATTTGGGCATTTTGTTTTGGAAAATGTCAAACAGATCAAGAATTGTGCTGACTGTAAAGATTCAGTTAGAACTGAATTGCTCAGTTTGTCAGCAAACACAGTTCATGAAATAGAAATGTTAAGGTAAAAAATAGATGGGAGGAAAAGGAGGGTGAGATGAATGGTTTCTTGAGTTTTAAAAACTGTAATATAGCTTTGGTGAAAATGTTTCTACAACAAAGTGGATGGATAGTAGTATTAAACGAGATCTGAGCAGATTCCAATATTGTTCTCTGGTTGTGTGTGTGTGTGTGTGTGTGTGTGTGTGTGTGTGTGTGTGACAAGGGATTGAACCTTGAACCCAGCAGTATTCTACCTCTAGGTACACACCCAACCCTTTTTCATTTTTTGTTTGAAACAGGGTCTCACTAGGTTGCTAAGAGCCTTGCTAAGCTTCTGAGGCTGTCTCAAACCTGTGATCCTCCTGTGGCAGCCTCCCACCATGTACTGGGATTATAGGCATGCACCACCATGCCTGGCCTGATTTCTCCTCATTGAGGACCTAGTGATAACACTACCAGTGTGCTAAACAGTTTCTATTTTAGTCTAGCATTTCAGTCTTTTTTTTTTTTAATTTCTTGTGTCCATGAGCTAGAGAGAGCCCCTCTAGCTTATAATCTGTGTTGCTAAATTTTAGTCTTTGCACATGTATTTCTATTTCTGTGAATGCATTTTGAACTCAGGCCATTCATCAGTTAATTTATATGGTAGCCTTTGCTCCCTTTGAATGTGAATTGCAAATTCTGGATACAAAACACCTTAGATCTCCATTTTCCCAGTCTGAAGTCCATATTTTACCTTTACCCCAATAGCTGCTTGCTCTTTGAAATTTGTTTTCTCTGTTCTGAGGAATCAGTGTTTTTTTTTTTCCCCCCCCTGTGCCAGTGTTAATGGATGGTAGGTATTTAGATACCCACCCCCTTTTCCTGGGAAGAATCACTTCTCATTCAGAATGGATGTTGAAATCTGTTTATCTAAATAGACTCATGATACTTTTCAGTTTGGTACTACAAAGAATCATTAATACCCCTGGTGAAAATGGTTCTAGATGAAACTGATCAATTGCTAATTGACCATTATAGTTTGTGTGACAGAAGCACTTTTAAATTTTCATTTCTACGTCTGCTATTTGATAATTTAACCACATTGAAAGAATTGACAGTATTTTTCTTTTCTAAAATTTGTAAAACTACTCAGTCTCTTAAATTTATAACACGATTTATAAACTTTGCTTGTACAAAGGAAGTAGCTCTCATGGCACTCTACTCTCATGTTTTTCGTGAGGGAGATTGAGTATAGTAAAGAAAACCATTTTGCATGAAAAAGTGTCCCATTTTGTGCACTGATCTACATTAGTGAACACATACATTGTGGAAAATTGAGTCAGTAGTTACAGAGAGAAGGCACAGAATAATAGAAGGTGAGAATTGGAAAGAACAGAGACATTTTCATCAAACTTATAAAACCATTAAGCTCTTTCGTATTTGAAAATTTAATGCAGACATATAAGCAGATAGCTAAGAACCAACCTGTTCTGGCTAACGTGTGGTGAGGGTGATGGTATCCTGGAAAGCCATGTCTTTTCTGTATTTATGCCTCCAACTATTAAGGTATACAATTGGAAAACCAGTGATGCTCAGTCTACTTTTTGTAGCTAGAAAATCTGAGTCCAGAACAGGTATACGATTTCCCCAGAGTCATGGCAGAACCAATACCATACCTAGATCTTCTTATTTGCCAGCCTTTGTCCCTATAATATGTAGTCTCTTAGAAGAGTGTTCTGTGCAGACATTGCCATTCAAAGAAAAGCATCTTTTGAGATAATTAAAAGATCATTAACGATTTTGTGCTGAGAAGTTATCTCAGTCATGGACGAGAAGAAAGTGGGCTTCCCCAAAGATTCCATAAAAACAAGGAGATGGAGAGGTTCTAGGCCATCAGCCTGGTGACCTTCCTAGTCTCTCCAAAGCCTTAGTTAAGTCTTTTTTCTCTCCGTGTGAAATTGAAGAGGAATTTGATAGGATGTGTTGTGAATATTTTCTTGTCAGAAAGGGCCTGTCTTTCTTCTTGGGAGAAAACAGAGAAAAGAAACACACACACACACACACACACACACACACACACACACACCACCACCACCACCAACAACAACAACAACAACAACCAATACTCCCCCTGTTGCCATATCCAAAACATGAAACCCGAGGCCGTTAATGCATTTTAACAACTCCCAGAGCAGAGAAAATTATGTGCATTCTGATTTGCACACAAATCAATAGTTGTCTGCTGTGATTGAACTCTGCACTGGAGAACTGAACTGTAATTATATTCGTGCCAGGCATCAAGGACAAATCTCCTGGGTTTTGAGTAGGTGTGAGACAGGAAAAAATTACCAGTTCTGCTATAGAAGATTAAAAAAAAAAAACCCACAAAGCTTTTCTTTTGAAATGGTGGGTTTAATTATATAGTCTCCATCTGACAAATCATTGTCCTCAAACTCTTGATAAAATCATTGCATTAAAAATATGTGTCTGGGGAAAACAATGCTATAAAACAGTCTTATTTACATCTTTGTGGAATCTCAGTTGTTGAACCTATTTCTAGTGGCGTTAGATTTTCTCTTGCTTCTTAAAATTGATAAAGTACGGGCACTAGATTTTAACATTTAATCTCTCCCCTTTTCTTTCATTATGCTAATTTAAAGACAAGCAGTAAAGTCTGTGATTCTGAAATCACAACTCACATTCTGGCCCTGAAGTGTTCAATTTCACTCTATAGCTTACTGGAAGATTTTGAAACTAGTAATATGTGATTGGTTTGAGAGTTTCCCTTAACTCTGTTATATGATACAAAAAAACCTGCCCTATTTTCATCTAAAAAATAGCCACGGATAGAGTGCCTACTATGTGTCCAGTATGATGATCAATTCTAGAAATATATTGATGGACTAGATATAGACTAGCTTTTGAGAGGTTCACAGTCTACTAAATGATGTGGGCAATAATTAATCCCTCATGTCTTAGTTCGGGTTGTATTTTCTACATACCAATAGGCTACGCCTCCCACCAGCCATAACATTCTTCTTTCTTTTCCTCTATAATTGAGAAAATTCTGGTCAATCCCTCTGTTCTCAGTTCCTATCACTGCAGATTCAAAGATGTGGGATCCTGAGAAGGGAACAGTGAACTTGGCCCGGTGTGAAGGGCAGGCTCTCCACTCACCCTGACAAGCAAGTCAAGAGATGGACCGTGCTCACAGAGATGCTGAGTTGTGCATCATGCCTCAGCTTTCTGAGATCCTCATGAAGACTAGAAAGAATGTTTCTGACAAAGGAACATAACAGAAGATTAAGCAGACCAAAATTTAGTTATAGTAATTTACCTCTCAGAATTGGATTTAATTTTTTTTTTTACCAGCTTTTGAGGCAAAGGTTGTGTCCCAGTTGAATGTGGCTAGAGCTGTTTTCTTTGGCTCACTGAGTATGGTGGTAGTGGTGGTTTTAAGAAATTTGAGGCAGAGGTCAACTTATTACATTGGAGGGATTCCAGAGAAATCTAAAGTCTATTTCTTGAAAAATCCAAAGATCTGGTAATAGGTTTAGAAACAGTTAAGTGGTTATGGTTGTTTGATATAAGGCCTATGCTCTTTCTACTGCCTGGTATAAGGACTATGCCCTTTCTGTTTTACAGCCAGGGCCGTGTTGATTTGCATTACCTGTGTAATACTTGGCAACTTTTCAGAATCATCCTTTGTGGTTTAGGGATGGGTTCTATTCTGGTCAATAATCAGTGGAGAAATTAAGTTGCTCCTGGAATCAATCACCTCTGATTGAATCACCTCTGATGAATTGAATCACCTCTGATGAAGTTTCACTGCCTTGGGGCATGCATATTTCTAATTGAGTCCCCGTATTTCTGTGTAAAAGTGATGTGGCTTGTTATAGCTAACACAGAGGTACCAAGGGGAGCCAACACAAAGCATCATCCACTGATGACCCAAATTCCCTCAGCTATAGTCCTAGTGCCTTTTCTTTTCTCTCATAGTTTGAAATGTCCACTAGGAAAATAATATTTTGCTTGTTTAGATGGGAGTTTAAAAGCAGAAGACCTATCAGTATTATGGTGAGGTAGCTGGAAGTTTTTTTCATATGTTTTTTTTGTGTGTGCGTGTGTGTGCACGTGTGTGCATGCGTGCATGTGTGTGTGTGTGTGTGTGTGTGTGTGTGTGTGTGTGTGTGTGGTGCTGGGGATTGAACTCAGGGACATTCTTCATCCAAGCTACACCCTCAAGCCCCGTTTTTTATTCTTTATTTTGAAACAGGGTCTCACTAAGTTGTGGAGGGCTTCACTAAGTAGCTGAGGCTGGTCACAAAGCCAGATCCTCCTGTCCCAGCCTCCCAAGTACTGGGATTACAAGCATGTGCCACCACACCCAGCTCATATATGTTTTTTGACAACTAATATTACTGGGTCCCTATTTTGTGCAAGCCCCTGAAGATAGTAAATAAGAAGGATTAAAAATACCTATGTTCACCGGGCGTGGTGGCGCACACTTGTAATCCCCACGTTTGGGAGGCAGAGACAGGAGCATCGCGCAGGTTCCAAGCCAGCCACGCACGCTGGCTTAGGAGACCCTGTTTCCAAATAAAAATGTAAAAATAGGTCTGGGCGTGTAGCCCGGAGGTAGAAGGGCTTCCAGGAAGCCCAGTACCACACACACACACACACACACAAAATGCCTATGTTCCTATGCTTTACATTCTAGAGAGGGAAACAGGTGATAACATTTTGTTAGACTACCTTAAGTATGTAAAGGGATTATGTACAGTGTTGAAGGTGGTAGGAGGATAAGGCAGAAAGGGGAAAGGACATATCAAGAGTGGGGAGCTGAAATTTTAGATAAAGTTGCCAGGGAAATGATATTTGAATTAAAATGGAAGAAAGTGAGGGAAACTGCTATGAAGGTGCCCCAGGGTAAGAAAAATATGGACAGCATTCAGAGTTCAAAATCCCAAGGCATGAGGAGATCAGGTCATTGGAGGACTAGAAGGTTCATGAAGACTTTTATGCCCATTATCTGAATTTTGGCTTTTGCTCTGGGTAGCTGGGCAGCCATGGTGGTGGTGAAGCAGAAGAGGGCATGTTGTAAATTGAGTTGCACAGTGGTATCACATTGGGATTGGGCCTTGTGCTGAGAATAGACTCAAGGGGCAAGGGTGGAAGAAAGAAACCAGGTTATTATGCTGCTCCAGTGATCCAGGTGAGGGAGGACAGGGAGCAGGACTGAGGTGGGGGTATGCTTGGTGACAGAAGAATTGAAGTGTGCAAAGAAAAAGAGGAGTCAAGGATGATCCTAAGATTTTAATCCCAATAATTAAAAGGATGGTTCCCTTTAACTGAGTTAGGGATGACTGGAATGTAGAAGTAGTTTGGGGAGGGGAAGACACTATCAGGTGTCTCCTTTTTGGATTTGTTAAGTTTGAGGTGCTCATTGGATATCAAGTTGATGTTGACATGTCAGTAAATCACAGCCACTTCAATGGAGGTACAACTTCAAATCTTTGCCTATACAAATGAGCTATAGAAATTCTAAATAGTAATTAAGTGTAATTTTATTCTCATGCAATTAAGTGAAGACGTTGGGGAAAAAAGAAAAGAGATCTTTTCAACATTCAGGAAACTTGAAACGAGGCCAATGTTAATAACCTTCAATTTAACTTTAGATTTTTCTATTATAAATGCAAATTTTAAAAATCATCATAAAAACTAAATAGTCATTAGAGATCACCTTGGGCTGAGAGCTGGGAGAATAATTTTTACTTCAATAGACTTTAAATAAATATTTAATGCTGATAATAGAGACACATAGAAAGTCAGTGGGAAATTTGCAGGACTTACAAAGCAGACATGGTTTTTTAATCAAATTGAAACCTTTTATAATGAAAGCTCTTTGAATTTTCCTGTGAGTTTTGAAGTCAGAGGGTTTCCTAGAAATAATCTCATTAAGCTGTAGTGAGACTAGCCAGGACACATAATATTATTTCTAATTTATAGATCTGGCTGTGGAGGAAGAAAAGACACAATGGAGCTCTATGCTCCTGGAGACTCAATGACTGAGCAAGCTTTAGAGCTTGCATTTTTTTTTTTCTTTTCACATGAGTTATTTTTCAGCTTAACTAAATTGTTGTCTTTGTCTCTGTTCTATTATAAACAACATTTTTCTTGTTTTACTCTCTTTAATGTCTCCTACCATTTTGCTCTAAAGGGTCACATGCAAAAAGATTTTTGCATTAAAAGAAAGATTTGTGTACTAGCTAAGTGGCTAAGTATAGTTTAATTTTCAGGCTCTAGGTTTCAAGCTGTGGAAAGAATCATGTATCTCTCCCGGCCATGTATTTGTTAGACAGTTAATTTCTTTAAAAATTCAAATAGCAAAAGTGAATCCATTTATGTTGTCAAATAATAGCAAGAATGTAATATAATATCAAGTATGGCCAGAGACAGGATTTGTTTGTTTGTTTGTTTTTGGTGGTACTGTGGATGGAACCCAGAGGCTTTCTACCTCCAGGCTATACTCCCAGACCCATTTTTAAATATTTTTATTTGGAAACAGGGTCTCACTAAGTTGCTGAGAGCCTCATTAAGTAGCTGAGGCTGGCTTTGAACCTGTGTGATCCTCCTGTCTCAGCCTCCCAAGCGCGGGGATTACAAGCGTGCGCCACCACGCCCGGCCAGAGACAGGATTTGTCTTTACCCCAAATTCAGAATTCCCTTTGGGGATTATATATCCAGATGCAGGAGATTTATTCAACAATCATTTGTTTAACACTCACCAAATAGATAACTCTAATCAGTGAAGAGATGGGCTTTCATAGGTATGCCTAATATGTTTTGAGTATATATACAAAGGTTCTTTAGTTCTACAATGGGGACTGTCTGTAAGTAACTCTTATGTCATATCTTTCTATTTCCATGACCACAGAGACAAGAAACCTTCCTTGCTAATCTCAGACCAATCTAAGGCAAGGCCAGGAATCTTACTGGCTAAGCTTGTTTCATATGGCCATCTTTTGGGTCAAGCACTGTTGATAGGACCACGATTGATTGTTGGTTCTCATGAATGTGTCTGGAAAACAGCAAACTGTGATTGAAGACAATGTAGAATGGGTAGCAGAAGAGCCATTTCCCAAAGAAAGGAGGGGTGACACTATTATTAAAGGAAGGGATGCAGAGGAAGCCCCAGCAATAGCTGTTTGCAAACAGGTGACTACAGGATGTGCATCTAAGAGGTGGAGGCAGGAATGGTTGTCTGAAGGTGTTTGAAACTTGGGTTCTAAACCTGAGTAGTAGTTTTAAAACTACTCTAAGGCCGGGCGTGGTGACGCACGCTTGTAATCCCCACACTTGGGAGGCGAAGACTGGAAGATTGTGCAGGTTTGAAGCCAGCCTTGCTGGCTTAAGAGACCCTGCTTGAAAAAAAAAAAAAAGCATAAAATAGGTCTGGGAGTGTAGCCCGGAGGTAGAAAGGCTTCCGAGAACCCCAGTACCACCAAAAAATAAAAATAAAAAAAATAAAAAAACCCCTAAGATTTGAAGAAAGAGTAGGCATTTTTTTGGGGGGGTTATGTATATATTTGTATGTAGACAAAAGAAGAGGTTAGAGTGGTCCAGCTTAAACATGCAAAGGTAAGAACAAATTTTAAAAAGTGATTGATTCAGAGAAGCAAGCAAGGATTTTGGTATGGCTGGAGAGGGTAAGATGATCAAGTTGCAGGAAATAGACAGACTTGTGTTCCCTGGGATGAGAAATCCCCCTATCAGATTTAATCTAGCAGGTATTAATTGAATATTTCTCAGTGCCAGTAATATTCTATGCATTTCACATGTATTAGCCCATTTAATCCTTACATCAACCCAATGAGGTAAGTAAGGTGGCTTACTTAATATTTAATGACTGGTATGGTATGATCATGATTGGTGATCATAAAATTGAATGATAGCTGTAAAATGCCACTACCCTCCACTATGTGTATCCATAATGACCAGCTCCAAGTGTGGGTACTCTTACTATTTTTGTTTCATACGTGAGGAAGCTAAGGCACAAAATTACTAACTTGCCTACATGGTCGAGTGGAGGAAGTGGGCTTCAAATCCAGGGGCTCTGGTCCCAGGCCACATGTGTGTAAGGGAGGACTTTCAAGTTAATTATTCAGAAAAAGAACTTGAAAGAGTTTCATGAAGACAGACACTGTGCCTGTTTCTTACTATATTTTTGCCATTATTCCTGACACACGGGAGACACGCAAAAGTGTTTATTGAATGGAATGAATGTAGAGAACGCTCATTTCAGATGTAATAAGAGCAAATGTGGCTGGGGCATTAATCCAGATGAGAAGAAAATAGAGACTTAAGGTAAGAAAACTAAAGGGCACCGAATGGAAGATAGTAAGTAAGTATTCATATGCAGAATTTAGTTTCTATTTTGAAAACTAGATGAACGCTGTTGTAATTTGCTCAGAGGAAACACAGGATGTGAATATGTTGTTAGTGGTATGTAAGGTAAGGCGGAAAAGAGCTCCTTTGGCAGATGGGGAGTCTGGAGGCTACAGCTGTATGGGAGGCAGTTGGATTTGGAATTTAGAGAGAGAGCTGCACTGGTGATGTGGATGCATGAGTAATCAGGATGTGAGTGGAGGTTATGAGCACATGGATGGATGAAATCATCCAGAAAGAGTGCAGAGAGAGGGAAGAGGCTGGAGGCCGAGTCCTTGGCCAGGCGAGAGCAGATGAATGTCAAAAAGAGAATGAGAATGAATAGCCAGAGACACAGGAAGAGGAATCAGAATGCATTGCCACTAAAGCCAAAATTTGTGGGAGCACCAGTATGTGTGGTTTTCTGATTTTCTCTAAAACCTCCAAGCAGCTTGGCTCTGAATGTGGAAAAGGCAGGCAGGCATGTGGCTGAATCAGAATTTGGGTTTTGCTGGGTAAAAGCAGCTGTCCATAGGCAAGGAAGTTGGGAATAGGGACAAGAGTCTCTGAATGATGGATCTGGGGCTTTGGTAGTTAAGGCGGGAAGCGAGTATGGGAGAGGCTTAATTAGGAGAAGTTGGTCAAGGATGGGCGGTCTCAGTGAGTCAAACAGAGGGTGTGGAGTGTGTCAGGGACTCAGGGAGCTGAAGGCATAGGAAGTTGTGGTCAGAATGGGGTGATGATTTTCAGTTCCAGGTGATAACAAGGTCCAAAGGTGTAGTCATGGGTCATGGGTGTGAGAGGCTGAAGTGCAAGGGAATTTATTAGTCAGGGTTCTCTAGGGAGACAGAATCAATGGGTTCTTATTATATATGTATAGGTATATATTATAAAGAATTATCTCATGCACTTATGGAGTTGAGTCCCAATGTCTGCAGGATGACAGTAGGGTTGAGACCCAGGAAGAGCATTATGAGACCCAATATGAGTCCAAGAAGAAGAGAAAAATAGGCAAACACCATTCAAGGTTCTCTGGGAATTAGTGAAATCTGAGGTACAGGTGAAAGTTTCAGTTTCGTGTAGTACAAAGAGAAGATTGTCTCACAGTCATGGGTATGTGTTGGGAACATGGCCGCTGTGAAGCCAAATGAGAGGAAAGAGGTGAGAATAAGACCAAGGAGAGAAGAGAAGGTGAGAATAATCTACCCTGCCCCTCTCAAGGACTATTCCCAGAGAAGCTGTTCAGTATTTCCAACCTCCTCTCAAGGATCCCTTATATAAAATCAGTCCTTGGAGGTTCAAAATAAATAGCCTGTTTAATACCTTTTTATATCCTGAAGACAGATAGCTTTCTTATTAATCTCGCTACATTTGGGGGGCAACATGAATCACCAAACAAGGGCAGATCTGTTACAATTTACCCACTCCTCTGAAACCTCCTGCTTATAAGAATATCGATTATTTCTTTTAACACAGTTCTGCTCAAGAAACAAAAGGCCCAATTATAATATTTTATCTTGATGGCCCCCAACAGGTGAACTGTGTCCCAACATTCCCTGTCTAGCCCTGAGGGCAGTTCAGTTTGCACCTGGATATTGCTGATAACACCTTGCTATCTGTTCCATCAAGTTTACCTAAAGGTATCACAAAATAGTGCATCTGCAATCTTTTCTTGGGTGCTCAGAAGCGCAGAGGAACCTGTTTAGCCTCAATTTTCCCTATGGGAATGTGTACTGGACACAGACAAAACGATTCCATCAACCCTTCTAGATATACCTCTTAATAACTGTCACCTGCCAGTAAGCATTCTTTACAGAGCTGGGTCACAACTCAGACCCAGATTTCTATCTCAGCCCCAACCAGGACAAAAGCATCCCATCTCAGTTCTAAAGAGCAGGCTTGCTTCTGTAATCTCTAGCGAAAGCAGGAGGTAAAGGAAACTTTAGAGCAAGAAAGTCAAGGCCAGGAAGACCAGAGCAAGGGCTTAGACTTTTACCTTTTCATCTGGCTTTGTCTTTTGCATTGTGTGTAATCTTTTTTTTTTAAATTGGTGCACTGTATTCATACATCATAGTGGGATACATACTTTTGTAGACATACATGCACACATTGCCCAGTCAGCCCCCACCCGATCCCCACCCCATTCTCTCCCCATCTCTCCCTCCCATGCTTGGCTTAGTGGTTGACATCTAGTATTATAGCAATTTATCCAAAATTAAAAATGATAATATCACATAACAGTTTCATTTGTCTGATACCAAGCTTTTGATGACTTAAAGATAACATTTCAATATTTCTTTTTACTTTCTTTCTTACCAGAGAATATTTTTTTTCTATTTTTTTTGGTGAAACTATCATATATTTATATATTTATTTTTCAGAAAAAAAAATCTATCCTAATATGGAAAAAGGACTCTAGATACCCAAAACGATCTTGAAAAAGAACAAAGCTAGAAGATATATATTTTCTGATTTCAAACCATATAAAGCTACAATAATTGAAACAGTGTAGTACTATTCTAAAGGCAGATATATAAACCGTTAAATAAAAAAAGGAGTTAAATAAAAGCCTAGAGCTAAATTCTTCCCTATATTGTCAAGTTATTTTTGACAAGGTTTCCACGAAAATTTGGTGGTGGAAATAATAATCTTTTAACTAAATATTGTTGAAACATAATAATTACATGGAAAAGAATAAAATTGGACCCTTACCTAATCCCACATACAAGTATTAACTCAAACTAGATGAAAGACCTAAATATAAATCTTAAGACTATAAACTTTTAGGAGAAAATCTGGGTCATAAAACCTCACAACATTGAAATTGGCAGTGATTTCTTGGCTATGATTTCAATGGCACAGGCAACAGAAGAGTATACAAACTCCCTTAAAAAAAATTGTATATCCAAAGACAATGTAAACAGAGTTAACAGTTACTAATAGAATGGGATAAAATATTTCCAAATGCTATATCTGAAGGTATATTAATATTCCAACTAGAAATCCTAAAAATTAACAACAATAAAGGCAAACAATACCATTTAGAGATAGGTAAAAGACTAACATAAATAATGAATCTCCACAGATAACCAATCTTAATTGTCTGTTGGATGGAAACTCTTGTTTCTCTGGTTCTGGTGAGTGTTACCTATTTCTTCTTTGTAGTTAATCTCTTTGAGTATTTTCTCTAGCGCTGGTTTTGAAGACATAAATTCCTTCAGTTTCTGTTTGTCATGGAAGCTTCTTATTTCTCCATCTAATTTGATAGAAAGTTTTGCTGGGTAGGAAATTTTTGGCTGGAAGTTGTTTTCTTTCAGAGTTTGGAATATGTTACTCCAAGCCCTTTAGGCTCTCATGACTTGGTTTGGGAAGTCTGGAGTGATTCTAATTGGTTTGCCTCTGAATGTCACTTGGCCCTTTGTTTTTGTTGCCTTTAAGATTCTCTGCTTGGCTTCCACATTGGTCATTTTGACAATTATATGGCGTGGGGATCCTCTTCTCCGATCCTGTCTAAAGGGAGTTCTATAAGTTTCCTGGACCTGTGTATCAACCTCTTGCTCTATGTTTGGAAAATTTTCTGCTATTACTTCCTTGAAGAGATTGTTGATCCCTTTGGTATCACTTTCTTTTCCCTCCTCTATTCCAATTATCCTTAGGTTAGCTCTCTTAAAATGGGCCCATATTTCTTCAATATCAGATTCCTGCTGTTGGATATCTTTTTCTAGATTAGAAACTATGCATTCATTTTTGGAATGATCATCTTCTAAGAGCGAGATTCTGTTCTCCATGTGGTCTAATCGGTTGTTTGTGCTTTGAATTGAGGTCTTTACTTCATTAATTGCATCCTTTATTTCTTTCTGGCTCTCTCTGAGTTCTTTTCGAAGCACCTCTATTATTTTTACAGTTATTTTCCTGATTTGATCTTCTAGAAATCTCTGATTTTCTGTTTTATCGGGTTCTGATGTTGTGGGGTTGTGGGCATTCATTGCTCCAGTATTATTCCTCTTTCCCATGATTTCAGAAGTTTGTGCCTTCTCTGGGTTCTTCCCTTGGGTCACTATGACTTCACTTAAGGTGTTCTGGATCTCGAGTCTGTAGTATCTCAGACCCCACTACTCCTTTACTGGGTTGTATCACAGAGTCTCCGACCCAGAGAGTAGATAGAGGCTGCTTTAGACTGTGGGGGGTGCCAGGTTGCACGTTCTCCTATGGTGTGATATCTCTGCCACCGCCCCTTCCCCACTGGGTCAAGTCCCAGGGAGTACATACTGGGATTTCTCCTCTGTGGCCCGCAATTTGACTCACTGTTCTTGAGTACGCAGATGTAGCTGTACTGGATTCGGTGAATTCTCTGCTGCTTCCGCCTGTGGCAATATGGCGCCACTGCTACGCCCTCGGCCGTGAGGCTGGCGTATTTCTTCTTGGTTTTGAGTTCCACTCTCAATCCCTGCAGCGTGTGCTGAGCTCAGCCACTGGGAGCTTTAGATTTTACCTGTGGTGAGAAATCCCGCCTGGCTGTTCCGCAGCGGCTCACTTCGGCTTGCTGTAGCCTTCTAGTGAAGTCGCCGCTGCCGCCGGCAGTATGGCGCTGCTGCCGCGGCCTCGGGTGTGAGGCTGGTGTATCTCCTCTGTGGCTCTTAGCTCTGTTCTCAGTCTGCTTTCTGTCTCGAGCCTGGTGATTTTTTTGTTTCTCTGGTGATGGTGTTTTCTGGCTATGAAAGGCGCTGATTTTGTGGTAATGGAGATTAGTTGTTAGCGGGGCTCTTAAGTCCCACTTTTCTTGGTCGCCATCTTCCTGGAAGTGTGTGTAATCTTAAGAAAGTTATTTAACTTCTAGGGATGTCAGTTTTCTTATTTATAAAATAGTGATAATAATAGAATCTCCCTCTTGAGTTGTTACAGAGATTAAATGCAATATATTCTGCATTATTTATGATTATCTAAGGACACAGAAGGAATAGGATGTATAAATATAGATATCAGGGGTTTTATTATAGGAATCAGAACACATGATTACAGAGGCTGTGAAATCCTATGATATATTCTCTACATGCTGGGTAACTGGAGAAGCTGGTAGGATAATGTGGTGTGAGGCTGAAGGCCTAAGAACCTGGAGTTATGACATCCAAAGTCAGAAGATAGGTTTCCCGGTTCCAGGAGAAAGCAATTTGTCTCTTCATCTCTTCCTCTGCCTTTCTGTTCTATGTGGCACTCAGTGGACTGGCAGATGCCTGCCCACAGTGGCGGGCCAGAACCTTCCTTACTTAGACTACTGATTCGGATGCTTATTTCTTCCATCAATACCCTCAACAGACACATCCAGAAATCATGTTTCGGCAGCTATCCAGATACTACTAACTCAATCAAACCACACTTAAAGTATTCCACAGAGTCAGCCATGATTGGCAAACAGCAAGTGCTCCGTAGATGTTAGCTCTAGTTTTGATTTTGTTATTCTGCACTTAAGTTCTTTCAGGTTGCCTTGGTAGGTACATAGGTGATCTGTATTTATTGACTCACTAACAGTCAAGTGTTTAGTCAACTGTGAATCATGTTTTATTTCTATAGGTGACTATTTTGTATTTGAAAGTGGAAACAGGAAAATCTTGCTTCTCATAGTCTCCCTGAGTAATCTAACTTGGCTTAGTCAAGTGTGCTTAAAGGGATCGAAGTTGGGGACAAAGTGTTTAGACTGTGAACCTCAATTCCCAAACCCCTTCTCAGCTTTCAACTGTACAGGAAATGAGTGATTACATTTCTGCCCCTGGTGACCTTCTTGGTCTTGACTCATCACAGATGATGCCATAAGAAAGCCATGAATCTGGCAGATAGGCATATGATTTGTTTCTTGGATTTAACAGTGTATGAATTGGATTCTCTGAGTACAAATTTCCCTAATGAGGACAATTCCTGATTGCAAATTATTTAGTCTATGTACACTTGGGGAACTTTGGGATGTTTATATGTTTAGCTCTTTCACAAGCAAGGCTATTCATGTTCAGAGAATGTCTGCTGAATCCTCTGATTTAATTCAGATTACATACAAGCTTAGGCAACTCTTTCATGGAAGAGACAGAATAATAAAGAAGTGAATCACAAGGCTTGGTCAGCTCTGCTGTAGGTTACACAGTCATTCATTGAACATTTGCTACACAGTTGTGGAGCTCAGGGTTGAGGACATACAAATGATTGTGATGCCATTTCTCTTCTCTTGGGGCTCAAGGGCAGCTAGTAACTTTGTGGGTGACATCTTGTGGTAAGAGCAGAAAACATCTATTATTTATCATCTATCATTTATCTAACAATACTTATGAAGCTTCTATATGAGTGAGGTACCACATTAGGTAAAAGGTGATTCAGTATTGGACAGTACAGATTCTCCTTGTCTCAGACCCTTTACAACTCATGGTAGGGATAAACAATGAAATGTAAACATAGAATTTCTTGTGATAAATATAACATAAGAGAACCATTTATAATGAATTATGATACATGTAATAATGAATTATGATACATGCAATATAGTAATTAGAGTTAAATGCTTGATCAGAAGTGATATTTCTCTCTCTCTCTCTCTCTCTCTCTCTCTCTCTCTCTCTCTCTTTCTCTCTCTCTCTCTCTGATCCTAGAAATATCTAAAGCTCTAGGAAGAACACATTTCCATTAATAAAAATTCATGTAAGAGGGCTGCACCTTTAGAAGTTCATTTGGTTAGATAGGTTTACAAAAAAAGTAAGTTAGGAACACAGAAATAGCAATGGAAATAGAGTCGATGACGTAAGTGGAAGCGATCCTGTACACTAGGCACTGGACTTGGAGTAACTGCAGACACAAAAAGCTCAGAGTTCTTTACAATGACTGTATAGCACTCACAACAGGAAAAGACCTATGAGAATAAAAATGATGAAAGAAGAGGTGGATTTGGAATTAAATGAGTTTCTCTTCTAAATGGCTAAAGGCTTCACTAGTATCTTAGGGTGTTTCTACCTGAGATTATTTATATTTTATTGTACACATTTGTTTATTTTAACTATATGTTATAGTAATTTGGTTCCTTTCATTATAGAAAGTTGTATTTCCTTAAACATTGTCTCATTTTCCTTATTAGTTTCAGAGTGAAGAAAAAAATTCTTCTCTTACTATTAGGAAATATCTGAATAAATGGAGCCAACCAACACTATTGTCCTAGTACTTTGGCAAAAAACCCTCA